>NW_022882935.1:0-606824 GCF_011952255.1 Bombus vosnesenskii
AAAAGTGGATCGTCGAACGGTACACGCTGCTCGTCTACCTAACGTTTCTCTCTGACGGGAACACCGACCTTCTTTAGCGTAGTTTGCTGTTTGCACAATATTAGAACGATTTCTGAGTAACAACGCAGGGCAAGGAAACGACGTAGAGTTTACGAGGATGAAACGGCAGAGTAACGCGTTTTCACGGAGCATTGTCCCGTAATGGTATGCGAAACTCTCGACAAGTTCGCCGAATTTGGTTCGCAAGCGGAGATTGCTCGCTTTAAAAGTCAACCACTTCGTCAAATCTTTCTTCAATTATGAGAATCCTTTTATGCGCAAGCACGACAGAATAGTCCAACTATTAGCGAGACAAAGCTCGTCGAAGATCAATGGAGAACTTATAATCGCGAAACTTCGATAAACGAGACTATTTCGCTCCGTTCGGCTGATAATCGACGATCGTCTTTCGAACGTCATATTACGTTTGTGGTTAGATTCGTTCTCGTTGTTCGTCGCTCGAAAGAATATCGACGATGTCGAAGATGTTTAAGATATTTAAACCATCCAGTGGTTTGATCAAGCGTTATCAAAGTCAGATTCAAAACAATCGCGACGCTTGGAGAACGAAGATTAAGAAACACGCGTTCTATTTGTCCGGATATCACAAATATGGACTATATACCCACGATATATTTTACGAACAGGACCCTGTGATAAGAGAGGCATTACGTCGACTGCCAATACAAGTGTTAGACGGCAGAAATTTTAGGTATTCGCTGAAATATGTTTGCGTTTTATGTTAATCGTGCGCAGCTAGTTGACGAATTTCTATAGCGGCCTTTCCACCAGCCGAATATTCGACTCGCATATTTGCGAGGCCAGCGTGCCACGAAACTATGCGTAAATCTTCTATCCAGGATTATGGAATTTCTAGGCTCATACGTAGCTCTCAATTGGACTTTTTGAAAATACATTTGCCCAAGGAAAAATGGATCACGTACGAACAAGATATGGAGTATCGATATTTGGACCCGTACATAGAAGAAATCAAGGCGGAGAGAGACGAGATTTACCAGTTTGGTTGCACTAATTATTCTGACAACGACTGGCCTAGTTGCGAAGTAAAATAAGAGTATTATCTCTCGTTTGCTGTTTCTCAAATATACGCAGGAGATAAACGAGAAGGAACAGGCGAGGCGAAAGAACATCGACGTCGAAAAATTCATTTTCTGCCTTCTGTGAACAATTTGTATAATAATTATCGTAAATATTAAAAGTCGTGAGATCTGATGAAACGGTATTAATTTCGATACACTGGAAATCCAATTTTTCAGCACATCTCGAGGTTCTATCGTATTCGAACTATAACATTAAAAAGGAAAAAACTAGTTTCTCGTTCATCTTCGAGTCGCGTATCTTAATTTGCAACGCACACGCGTCCTAGAGGAAAGAAAGTTGGTCGGAACGATAAAAGTGGATGGCGTAGGTTCTTCATGATAACTTCCGTGTCTCGCAGCTCTAATTATGGACCACGCATTCAAGTGGTTATCCCGGCAAGGATGTTGCTCTAGAGATTTGAAAGTTGCTTCTTCGAGTGTATCACACGTTGCGGCCGCCGGCTTCAAGTAGCCTCTTCAAACTCTACCCTGACCTAGGCAGGATTCATCGTCGGTTCGCTCGTATTCAAAACGCGCCGCATCGGCAACGCTTTTTGTGATTGCACGTTCGTTTTTACGAGCAGGTATTCCGCGTGCCACGACTTCGTTACGACCGGAATATTTCCGGCAAGGCAAGACCACTTAATTAACGTCAGATACGGTTCGTGATTTTTATGTCCATATATTCGTTTCGTGATTTTTATGTCCATGTATCGAGCATACGCGCTAGTTTCGCGATATTTAGCTGACGAATCTATTGCGAAATATCGGTAATCCTCTCTTTAAATACGTTTCTTTGCATATAGATCTCCCTCTCTGCTCTTTTGCCAAGAGCAAAAGTGGTTTTCTTTGCTGCAGTATTGCACCGTCGTACTACCGGCTTTAAAGGCTAAAGCATTTCGCAAAATCTTGAAAGGATCGCGCTTTTTCATTGAAAAGTATATAAAAGGATTTTCGAAACTCAAAGAACTCGGCATCATCGACGGTTGCCCCTTTAATCACGGTGACTCTTAATTAGAAAATTATATCCGCGTGTCGACAAAAGTTTCTCGAGGACACAGATGAGATGGTACGACGTCCTATTTGACGAGGATCTAGATAATACGATCACGAACTATGTCAAAAATTTGGCCACGTCCATCGGTATTAAGTAAGGCGTTTAATGTCCTGGCTGGAACAATTGCACTTTACAGAGTATAGAGTGTTAGGCGAATGGTTTCGCTTATTCAGTTGGAAACAAAGAGGCATGACATTAATTCCACTTCTGCTGGATAGTTAATACAAGCCATTCTCAACAAGTAGAACTTCGCCAGCGATCCTAATTCGATAACTCGGCAGTTATCGGTGTCGCGAACGCTTCTTGCGAACGAACATTGTTTCGATTCCATTTACCTCGCGTGCGTCGTGCTTTTATTCAGTTTACGAGCGGTGAAATGAAATTTCAAGCGGAATCGACCGCGACAAAAATCAGCGCGGTTACCGAGTGAATTTCGATTTCTCAATTACGTAGCGACGGGCTAATTTATCCGAGAATGTGCAAGTTTGTTTCCACGTAGCTAACGATGGTATACTCTGTGTCCATTTAATTGTTCGAACCTCGAAACAATGAACCGCCCGCGTGGCGACAAAGTTACATTCAATTTACAAGCCCGGCAGGGAAGCTTCGTCTGGTACAAGCGTAATTATGTTGCACCTAAAGGCAAGTAGAACTTCGATTTGAACGATGCGATCTTGTCCGATCGTTCTAGGCTTGTTTGCAAAGGTCGGAGGTATCATCAAAGTTTCGCCAACAAACTCCATCTTCTCACTAGAAACGCGAGCGAAACTGTACGAAGATATTCGCAGATTACGCAATCGATTAACGCGAAACGAGGCTTTGTTCGAGATTGCATAGTGGGATTTGCTCGATATCGGCGGATGCGAGCTAACAAGATATATTCTGTATGATCGAGCTTGCCACATTCCCGCTGTTCGAGCTAATTAAACATCATTTTGCTCGGAATGATAAATTAAATTTTACCTTTCTAGCACGTCGTTTTGTTTCGCGTACGCGTTTCTTCGCCGGCGTTTATCTTTTTACGAAATTGAAAAAAGTAGACGAAGACGTCGTGCCGGAAGGAAAACATATTTTTCCCGAGGTAAGAACCAGGATCTGATTAGCCTCTTGTCTCGTAGCACTCGGAGGAAGAAATCGCTCTCAGAAACTACGGAAGTTGCGCAACATGCGCGAAACACGAGCGAAACGACGAGCGAAGAGGCATCTTAATTTTTCGCCGAGTCCATTCAGTTAAAATTTATCAATGATTTTTTCATTTTCTGCTAATAACTGCACATTCCGACGGCATAAATTTTATTATTGCGTTACTCTCGAGACGAATTATTATACAGCAGACGGTTTATTAAGGCGAAGAAGTTCTGCGATACCGTTTCAACCTGTGGCAATTTGCATACATCACATCGTCGAGTCGCTTCTTATTCCTTCAAATTCATCCGAACTTACAGTAGGTTAATTAAGGAGGAATTACCGAATGAATGCCGGTTAAAATTGCCCGGCAGAGTGATTACTCGCGGCGAAGGATAGCCAGGGGAAAAGTTAGAAATATCCGGCAGCTTTACTTTTTAATCACAGTTTATCCGTGTCGAGACCTTTTACTTATCCTGTTCGTGCAATTACGGTGTATCCATTTCGTATTGTTTCCACCGAAGAGAAATAGAATCTTCGGTGACGACGTACCGGAGCTTTTTATCGAAAGATTTCGAAACGTAACAACAAGGAAGAAAAATGAATCCACGTGGATAAATTCTCGTTTCCCTCGGCAAGGGGTGAATCAGAACCGAGAAATCGTATTTACTTTCCATGAAAGATGGAAAGAAAACATCGGGCGCGGTGATGATAGGCGTCCTAGCCATACTGTTTGTTCAGTATTATATTTTTAATACGCTGCGATTTTCCGCGTCATGTAAATTCTAGCGACGATGAACGGCACGTGATAATTCGTTTGTTTCGTAAAAAGAAAAGGGCTTATTCGATTTACGGGCAGGCGGAACGAGCCTTTGCTCCGGCGTTTATCTGCGCGTTAGGGTGAACCGATTCCCCGCCGTATTTTATTCCGATAAATAGTTCTCGACGAATAGAGAGTTAGTCCGGCGCGTGCGAGGAGCTTGAATTGCCCAACAGGCTCGACAGTAGTTTAGAACAATAAAGACAATGCCATTGATTTCGGGATTATTGAGCGCGAACGCAGATGCAAGTTCGACCAAACTCGGATATTAATTTAAATTATACGTCACGTCGTCGAGGATTAAAATTCGGGAACGATAGCCGAGAAATGTTGATAAAAAGTAGAAATTCTTAGGATCTTTTGGCGAATTTGGCCAATTTTTAATAGCTTCGTTTTTGTATCTCTATCTCTAACAAAAACATAGTGACTTTTTTATTGAGCTAACAATTTTTATAATTTGTTCTTATTAGACGGACCGATCAATATCTAAATGTTCAAGATTAACGAACACGTATGTAACAAATGTGGAACTGGTTTGAAACTCCCCCTCGGGGGTGAACAGCATTTGTGAAAACTGCATCGTAGGTAGAATGAATATATTTGCTTCTTAAATAACCGTATATTCTACATTTTCTGAAAGTTAATTGTAACTTTTTGCGTCTACATGGTTGTATGGATGTACTTTTATACAACTACAATCCTCGCTTGTAGCATTCTCATTTTCGTTATATAAGAAGGTTGCGAATAAAAGATTTATCTCCATTTATCCCTACGTTTATTTATTTCTCTATTCGCAGATATCTTCTCGTCCGCATATAGCAAAATTAATCGATGCATCAGCGAGACACGACGTACTTTGCATCCCATACATCGAGAATGTATCTCCTGTGCCGCGTGAAGCTCTCTGTTTCATCAAATTTCTTCAGGTTTTATTCTGCAAGACTAATTTCTCATGAAAGGCAGGTACGGCAGATCGCAAGAACGAATCGATCATCATGCATAAATTCATGCTGTTACTCGGAAGGACGATTTCCGCAGCCCTGTATACGAAGGTGTAAAGAATTTACTTGGGAATCTCGTTCGAATTGAATTATTAAAAAAGTATAGAATTTATTGGGGAAGTTTGGGAAGTTGATTTCAGGAGGTGGGCGAAGCTATCACGGTACTCGCGGAGTCGGGCACGTCTTGCTTTTATTAGTTCGTTAATTTAATTATCCGCAGCGAGAAAGCATTAAGCCAACACGCCACGTGAGGGCGTATAGCTTGATATAATTGAATTGTAAGCCACCTTTGCAATGCCTACGGGAATTCTACGATGAACGTGAACCAATCGATACGTATTATGCAAAGAGCACGGATGGAATTTAACGCGCGTGTATGTATAATTATTGTAACGTTTCCAGCTTAATTCGTACAATTATCGGCGCGATCGTTTAAAAATGGAGCCTGGTGCTCGACCAGAATAACAATTTATTCGATTCTCTTTCTCTCCACAGCGGAGAACGGAATTTCTTTTATCTGCTATAATTATATCGACGATTCTCGCGACGAATCAGTAAGAAAAGCGATACACTGCAATGAGATTGCAGATAACGCGAGAACTTTCGTACCTCCTTCGATGTGGCTGTCTCTTGGAACGCTTCAAAATCTCTGGCTTGGACACGAAGCCGATAATTGGAGGGTCGATGGATAACGGAACGAGATGGTGCTCGCGGAGCTAGAAAATCGACGGTCTTATCGAAGTGTCGCGAACGTTTCAACAGACGGTCGTCAAAACGAGCCAGGAAGGAGGACCCGCACGATCGTAGAATCTCGGGTTTTAAAACGTGACATTTTTTTTTCTTCTAACCGTAAAGAGGATCACGGTTGTGTAAATACGCGAGCTCGTGTATTTCGGATAGAACAGTAAATATTCGGAATGAAACATGCAGTTCACCGCAAAGTGCATTAAAACATGACCAAAAGAAGGAGGAATTTTATTAAAATTCGCGGACCGCCATGCGACTACGTAAATTGCACTTCTGTGAATTCACGCGAATCACGGGAACGCTTTAATTAAACTTAACTCCAATAAGAAGTTTCGCCCTTCCACTCGCTTGTAATATGCAATAATATGCAGTAATAAATCTTGGCCGTCGATGTTTTTTCTGCCAGATGCTTCGCGAAGAGGACGGTCTCGACGAAAAAGGATAAGTTGTCTCTCTATGCTCTCCTCCGCTCTTTGACAGAAATTAACCGTGCACACGATATGAAATTTACTTTCCAACGGAACACATTTGGCTTTTCTCGCGCGATAGAACAATTCCAGCGGATCTACCGTTAATTTCCATTCACTTCTTCCATTTCCATCGATACCACATGAACCTATTTCAGACGCTCTCAGCCATGAAAGCCTGTCAACGTATTCTGCCTTGTTCTTCACTTGTTCTACGCTTAAAGGTACTGTTCGATCCGATATGCGTGAAATGTGCCATCCACGTGGAACGCTTAATACGAGCACTTCGCGAAAATTGTGCCTCTTGTTATATCGCGAACGCTTTCTGCCTAGAAAAATTATTCATCCCAGTGTTTCGTTCCGATGACTATACTCTTTTTTGTTTTCCTCCTAATATCGTCGTTGCGATTTATTGCTGTTCCGATATCAGCTAAATAGCCCGATATTTCACTGATCGTGCATACGCTTGAAATTGCAAGGGACCCAAGGTCACGGTATGTGGCAGCATGCCATAAGCAAGGGGATGCTGTATTCTTTCCGGTTTGCTGGCAACTTGCTCGACTGCTTCATTTATCGATTTGACATTAAGAAACTTCTCTTATTTCGTGGAGTCTAGGGACATTCTGTTTGTACGCTTCAGCGAACGAAATGATATCTAGATTAGCGTTCACATATTGTTCAGTTTTCCTCTGGCAGAAAGAGTCGCTCAGGCAGAATATCGAAGGTAATATGCGTTATCGCAGATAAACGGCGTATTCAAAAATATTTTATCAGTAAATGGATATTAAATTCATTTATAATGTTTTATTTTGAACAAAACGTTCGGGATTATTTCTGATAAACGTGAATCGCGCGTTTGAAAAGTTCGTGCTTAAAATGTTTGCACACGGGACAGAAATATTAGAAAGAAAAGGGACAAAGAACGAAGATTATCCGATTTTTTTTTGTACAATAAATAGCAGGACATGGACGAAAAATATCCAGCTTGTGCTGTTGTTAGTCAATGTGAAACCGCGCACGACTAAATTGTTCGTTAAATTTGCAGAGAAGGAACGCTTCGGTTTTTGGACATTTTTGCTCGTTCGGCAACAATCGATTCGTTTGGTCGGTCATACACGCATCACCAAGCGTTTTCGCTTTAATGTCGCGGAAATTGAATCGAAGTCCCGCTACCGTTCTTCTTAGTATCTCGATCGACGATACATAACGCTTTCTCGTTAGGGTCTTTGAAATTCCGTACAGCAACTTGCATTTGCATTTTTATACATATAAAATTAAACTCACAAAGATGTATTTTTAAAGCCAATAATAATCGTTCGATCGCACAGCGAAACTGCACTTCCTCCTCGATTACACGGAGGCAAGTTATCTTAAAACATTTTTAAACTCGTTGTTTCTCGCCTCGAGTTTAATTATTTCGCGATTCTGAATCTTTATTTACAATCTCCACTTCATGACCTGAATCACAAATTCCTTTGTTCGTTAGGAAACCGATTATTTTTCTTGATTTTCGTCGAGAATTCTACGTTGACCCTCATCAGCTGCAAATGTCCTTTTACAAGATCGGTATTCATCGCGACGATCTGAATATACATACTGGTTTTTCTATTAAACCACATTCATTTGTATACCGAGTGAGTCTTTCTTTGCGGAAATTCACGGTAGAACCAGCGCTAGTATCAGCAAGTTTGAATGCTACATTATGCATGCCTGGTATTTGTACACGCGGCCACCATTAAATAGTTCTCAAACAGTGGTTTCTGCACATTTCTTCCCTATTGCCGTTCGCGCAAGACTCCGTTAATTTCCACTGTGCTCCAGTACTGTTCGTTTATTCAACGCAATTATTTACCTGGATGATTGTCATTTTCCAATTCATGCTCCGGAATATCAACGATTCTATCTTTAGATTTTTAGCATCGCCGTATCATAATTTTCAAATGGAGATTAAGAGGAACAACTAGGACGAGTTGTTTTCATTTTAGCTGCGATAGAAGAACGCGTTAATAAACGTGCGCGATCTCAATCGTTTCGACAAAGGAAGAGATAGATAGATAGATAAATAGATAGAGGAAGAGATAGATAGATAGAGTTTTTTTTTTTTTTTACAAAGGAGTTTATTGAGTCCAGAAAATACAGATTCTAAGTACATTATTCACAATAAACATGAAGTTTTGTAATGGTATGTTAGGCAAAGTTACCGATACGCGGCGGTACGACGTAGCCATGCTGTATTATGTGTCGGCGCTTTACATTTTTCGTTGTATGATGCAGTTTTTGGGTTTAAGCCTCTGGGAAGCGGAGCTTTATAGATAGATAGAGTCGTGTATCGTACGTGATATTTCGTGGTTGATATATAAGATGACAAGTGGAAGAAACAAGTCGAAGACAAGTTGAAGAAACCGTTGGAATTCGAAGATTCCTCTACTGGCGTGTCGTCGGAGTCTACGACTTTTACTTCATTGTCTTTCCATTTTAATTTTCAGTCTTACTGCATTTTGCCATTCATTCTTCCTCCCTCATTGGCCATCGGATTTTCCATCTCGGGCAGGATATTAATATTCAGAATTCTTAGAGTCTCGACCGAGAAAAGCTGAAACTTCACCGGCCAGTTTCATTCCTTACATCAGACTTTCTCCGTCTTCCGAATGAATCCTCGTAAACGAGTTTCCGGGATAATAAAATAAAATGCCTAATACGATGGTATAATCGCGAGAATCTGGCAGTTAGTGAAAATACACGATATCCAAAGGAGAGATATTTCTGAAAAGTTGGCCGATGAAAACTATCAAAGTGATGCTCCACTTGTCATATCCTGGCCCGTTTTCAGGCTGATTAAACGCGGATAGTGGATGCGTCGTTTACATCGCGTTGCGCGAACGCGAGATTGAAAGAGGTTGGAGTCGAGCAGACAGAAAGCTGAATAGGGGTGCGAAATAAAAAGAAGACGACTCCGGCAAAGAATGATAGAAATATGCATTCGCGTTCGATGAGCGAATATAAAACGATCGATACGATCAGCCTGAGACTCACGCTTCTTAAAAATTCTTCGGCCATAATTTCCTCAACTCGATGAATCAGCATTTATTCCGCTAAGAAGAGAACTATTCGCGTTCTCTGTGTTACACCGTTTCTGCCTCAATTTTGCTTTCCCCGTTTCGATGCGGTACGCGGAATGCTAAATGATCAAAGGATTAAATTGTTTCGAAGGGGTTAGTCGAGCATTCGTACGATTAAACTCGTAGATACTGCTCGTTTTTACATCAGCGCGCACACTTTACGCATTCCATAAATTACGATGAAAATTTCCTGTTTCTACTATATCTGAAAACTGTAATATCGAGGATGAAATATGAAAAATCATTCGGAAGATATTTTGAATCTCGTTGATAGTATTTCAGTTCTGCAAAATCGCGCGAGAGTGGGGTGGCTGATTTAAAAAACTCGTGAATTCTAGCGCGGAAGACCTGAATATCAAAGCTGACAACCTATTTTACGCTTTTCTTCGAACAAATCTACGGAAGCCGGGATAGGTCGTGGTCTTTTTTTCAGGCAATCGACCGGACGAGGATCTTGGACCGGGTGTAAAAGCTATCGAGAGGAAATAACGGGAAGGAAAGTGCAAAATGTGCGGTCAGAGAAGGAATGAGCTTCGAAAAGAAAGCTTGGTAAGTGGCCTGGTAGGTACACGACTTGCAGGTTAACCTTGATTTTACCTTTTCTTCTTCTTCTTCCTCTTCCTTCTGGCTATCCCTAATCTCGAGGAGTTCCTCTCGAACGAGAGAATCTCGTCGTAGAAATGGATGCCATCTGAAAAATCGAGAGAACATCCCTCGCTACCCTTCACGCATCGATTTTTCATTTCTTACCCCTCACACCGTCTCATCCGTTTCATTTGTTCGAAATATTTTAAAAAAGCGAACAAATTCAAAGCTCGTCTCGCGCTATCGCTGAAATTGAACGAAATCGTTGTAATATTCTTTTGGCTCTTCCAATCTTCAGAGATGCATTATTGAATCGAGAGGGTTCAACAGAGAATCGTTTACCTTCCAAGCAGATCAAACTCAAATTTAGTTCCTTCTCCTCTTCCGTTCAAGTTAAATTCGTTTAAACGAGGAACGAGTCGATTTGCACGGTGTAGAAGCAACGATCGAGTTGCATGTGATTGTTCAATACATTCACATCGAACGCTGAGCGCGACCGCTTTAAATCACAACGACGAAAAACTTCATCTTGAAAAACCGTCTTCCGTATCGATCACCGTTCCATTATATAATTGATGGTCCTAAATGCGACAGCAGTCGACTATTAAGTGGACGGATGTCTCAAGTTCGATTAATTAATTTTCTCGGGAATTTCATTATCGAGGTATTACTCCATGCTGTCTAGCCTCCCTTCTTGCCTGAGAAATTCCATCACGAGATGACCCTTTTTGCCAATCCTCGATAATCCTGCTTGCCGATAAAAAATATTTTCGTTGCGTGAACTTACGTCCCCTTCGTTTATTCTTTGTCTCCGTTTCAATAGAGATAAAAAGCAGCTATCCTTCGCGTTGGCTAGTTTCAAATCCAATCACCGCGGAAAGTATTCAATCAACAAAGCCAGATGTTTTTCCACGGAGAAAATAGCTAACCATGGACAACAATCTGGGATCTGGTCGAGTTCTCGTTCACACGAATTGCCAACAATCGACCTGATCGAAGTATTTTAAGGGCAACCCTCAGACACGAATCACGATGACGATAGAGTAATTTGAAGAAATGTCGACAATCAGGGCTGAGCGACGAAAGACCGGCTGATAGAGGGAAAGTAAATGACAGTTTTCGTTCTTGTCGCCATTACCATACATATTGCATCGCCATTGAGAATCACGCTTCCTCTGATCTAGATTTTCATACCTTTCGACAATACACATCGCGTACATGTGGCGTTTCTAACGACGAGCAGATATACCGAAGGATCGAATTAAACTGCCGGCTACGGAATCGCAGAACAGCGGACAGAACAGGTAACAGAATCGCAGCGAGACAATTCGAGATGAATCGATTGTTTATTTAAATGTTTCGAATGGCCTCTACGCTGTATTTGGTGCTCGTGTCGTTTATTACGGAGATAATTCTAATACGCCTACCTAGTCACACGGCCATGTTCTACTGCAAACTGGTCCGACCATAAAATTATCGTCCCTCCTATTGTCGCGTTGAAGTCGATACTCCGAATTCTGAGCAACGCACATCATGTAACAATGATCGTAATTCTGCTAGATGGAATTCTACCTCTGTAACCAACAGGATGTGCTTACCGATAAATCTAATCTCGCTAAAATACAAAGAATATCACTTGTAATATGTGTTTTTCGAAGCATTATATTTCTCCACAAAATAAAAATTCCTCTTGATTGATACAAATTGATCGCAATATGCTTCAGCGACGCTCGAAGGAAACGTATATTCGTAAATTGCGAACAATACGTGTATCGTTATATTTGGTTTAATAATTCCTCATTTGACAATACCGCGCGAAGTGATACGATTTATAATATTCATCGCCAAATTGCGAAATGTGAATTCCAGCAATTTACATGTACGAGTTGACCACTCGTACCCTCTCGTTCGCGTTTTCAGCCATCCTGTACTTCTCTATCTACCGGACAACTTGTATCGCTAAACCCACTATCAAACTTTCCATATCGAAATTCTCGATTAGTATTAGAAACAAACAATGTATCCATATATCACAATTCTGATTTTTCCCAAGCTTTTTGCGAGTGAAAGACTAACAATTTTTTTCTGAAAACTATTTGTGGCGCACGCTCGTAGCGAAACAGTCGACAATATCGTACCTGCCGTATTCGATAAAGAACGTACGATACGTTTGCCGACTTTTATTAAATCCGATTTACGGAGATTCGCGTGTCAGCGACGAAGCCTCGACGCGCACGTCAAGCTTACGATTCGGGTCGATCGTTAAAAAAGAAAATTCCTTAAGCGTTACGAAGGAAAAGAGACAAACCTTTTGAGCGATTTTAGTCAGAGGGTGGGTTGTCTCGCTTGATCTTCGAGCGTCGGTGTGTCAACGGTAATTGGCCGTGCCACGTTATCAGCTGTTCCAGGAGCAGACGGCTTGGATCACGAATCGAAATGCCGGGGCAGCTACGTAAAATACAGCGCAATCTGTTCACTGTCGATACGAATCCGCCGTGCTTACTGGTTGCACATGTCCCGCAGTGTATCTGCACGTAACAGGCTGAACGACCAGATTTGTCGGTAGGTTACTCTGACGAGGAAAATAAGCTGTACACAAGCTGCGAATTCGCCAATAGCGTCGGATTAATGGATCATTCTGAAACGAAATCTTCCAAAAATTAGTCCTCATCGAACGTGTCTGCGCGTTACATAGCCACAAACGCGTCTTTCTAACAAAAAAAAAAAAAAAAAAGAAAAAAGAAGAAAGAGAAGAAAGCTTCAAATAGCAATTACATCGAGTTCCTTCTACGTTCGTGATTCTAACATACGAGGCTAGTTAACATGTGGCAATCTTTCTGCCGAGTTTACTTGTAGCGTGAATTAAACGAAGTTTGTTCTCGATTAATGGAAACATCAATCGTTGATAAATAGAAAGAGAAAGAGTGGCTCGTGACAACAAAGGATTTTCCAAACACCAGGAAAACAGCGAAGTGAATTTAGACGATCGAGATTTTGCATGAAATTGAAAGCAAACAAATATGGGTGTAAAAATCCGGTCACGGTAGACATCTAGCTGGGAAAAATGATAGCCGGGAAACACGGCGAGTCTCAGTTTAGCCTTGGAAGTTCCCCTGTATAGCTTGGCGTTTTTCCTCTGTGGATATTCCAGATTTTTCGTTTACGTCTTTCTTCCGATTGTTTGCAAAGCCATTGCGCGCGATGCCAGCTTTTTTGTTCCGCACTGTTTGAATAGGCAAAGCTGTGTAGCGCAACATCATGATAAATTTTCAGATAAATGCATCGAAGCCCGGTGAAACGTTCGATCGTTTCAGAATAAACATTTCTCGTTTTACAATGTATGGGAAAAAGAACAAGAAACTATGGCAGGGGCATGCGAAATTGTCGAAGCAACCTGTCGGGGATGGTATCGTCGCGTCGCTGCGGATTCAGTTCCATTGGGTTCTCGTATGGCAATTTGCATAAGAAACCTGAATACATTTGCTCGGTGAAATCGGGTGCAACGTTTCATAGGACACAACGGGCGTAATTATTCTCTTTTCGCCGTCGGCTTCTCAAGGTTCTTGTTTTACAAAGAAAAAAAAAACGGACGATAAAAAAGACCACAGACGTTCCATTTTTCTACGCGAAAGTCTTATAATAAATCCTGGAAGATGTAACGCGAGGAAAAATCTAGTTAAGCTTTTTACCGTCTTTCCTTTAGCGACGCCTGCCACACCCGAGTACAAATGGCAGCGATATCTTGATGAAATTAAAAAAGTAACCTCGGCAATCGTGATTTCATTTTCGTCAAGAGAAGTCAGCCGAATTGTTCCTAACTATTATCTTATACATGTATAAATCATCGTTTATAAAGGTAATTTCTTCGAAGAGAGAAGCTGGTAATATCCGGTTCCTTCTTTAAAAGTTTAGGGGAAGTCCAATATGCACTGCTAACGAGAGTTAAAAGCACTGAGAAAATAAGAGCATTTCAGAAAACGAGACCAGACTTTATCAGGCATTTGGCCACCCTTTCGCGATCACGTGGTAAAGTATTTCACTTCTTTCGAGCGGAGAATAAGAGAGGTACGAAAGTTCTTTTCATGAATGATATTTTGTGCGTGATGCGTATCGATAATGTAGTATGAGGAAAATGAAGGATCGTTCAGTAGCTTAGATTACAATCGTTCCACGCAAAATTTTTTAAATGAACAAAACGTGTACGAAACGCCTCTCCAAGGGTAAATGATAAACGATTCGTGTACGATCGAATAGTAATATATTCAGGAACGTATCAATTAGAAATATATCCTCGAAAATTTGCATCCCGCTAGGGACAGCCGATTTGTCGAGCATTGTACTTGCAAACTTAGCGCGGCAATCTCCAACTTTACAAGTCTCTATCTTGCACGTGTAAACTTAGCACAGTAATCTCTGTGGAGTCAACCTAAATAGAAAACGTTTCCTGAGGTTATGCACCTGTAAAAGCTACCTAAATTGTTACCGTGTGAGTTATTACTTCACACAGTTATCGTTAAAACTATTACACAAGATTCCATTCCATCTGTAAAATTCTAAAATTTCTATTCGATCCAATGAAACAAAATTCCAGTTGAACACCCTATCCCCTTTAGGTATTTCGATTTTCGATCTGTACCGAGTATTAGATATCGTACGAACGATTCGGTAACGTAACAACAATTTCCATTTCCGTATTAATAGTTCGCGAATTTCATCGTCGCAAACCCGTTAATCCGGTGATAAATTAATCCGGACAGCCAATGAATAGTTCATTATGTTTTATAACATTAGCTTCCGCGTGCTCATCATGATACCTATTCGATATTCCAGCACGGAAAAGCGTTTGGAGCAACGGCCGCTCATTGATCTTTCGAAAAGTTGTCCGGCCATTGCAACAGACAGAGTTCTCTGTGTGTTCTAAGGAAGAGAAATTGGCTCTGTATTCGCGTAAAATATTATCCTATCCGGTTAGTCAAAAACAAAGAATTTCCTGAAACGAGATCATAAATCTGGAGTCGGAAATGTAGACAGAGCCACTGCCGGGAATCTTGTGTCCAGAACTTTCGATCACATTATTTGCGGATGGAAGATCAATCGTGTTGATCGTGTCCGTGTATAATCCTCCTCTTCTATATCACTTGAACGTATGTAAGTGCGTACCATTGGTGTCCAGCGATACCGAACAAGTTGTGTGGTTTGTCGGTGTGGATGATTGGCGATCGATCCAATCGATACGAATCGAAAAGCCGTAGTATCGGGATAGAGGGAAAAGATTTGATTCGATCGTAATTTGTTGCTATGCCCAGCGAATGCAATGATGGTAAATGGGCGACGTTTTTCGGCTTTTCAACGGAACCATCGTGAAACGAATATTCGCAAACGATTGATTGACATCGACAAAATGGATGTTTAATCCGGATTCGAGAGTGTCGATTTTGCCTCTACAAAATTAATCTTCTTACACAGTGATTTATATTTATACTGGTGTATATACAGAGTTGAACTTGACAAATTCAAAATGGCCATTGTTTTTTCACTGAAACGTTAAAGGTTCGAGCAAATGTTTATAGGCGTTCCACGGTACATCATTTGTATCCTTTGATAATCCGATATAATAAATCACACTCTACTGGCACTCCTGTGGTTTAATTAATTTGTAACGAGTTTCCACAAGTTGAACGCCGATGAAGCTCGGATATTAATCATCGTTGAACTATTACCAAAGGTTTCCTCTTCCCCTTCGTTTTCATTTTCTTTCGAGTTAATCACCGGCACTTTCTACCCTACTTATTTAACTCGCTAAGATATACCACTCGCCCTAAAGGTGAAGCAGCGTAGTTCTTTTTAAAAGTCTTACCTTTCTCTCCCTTGATTTTCCAAGGCGAAAGTTAGTTTCCGATGAAAGAAGCGGAACTTTTAACTATGCAACAAACGATAAATCACCGACTGTGGAATATTACTTTAAGTTGCTTCAACGCTTTCTTCGATTGCCTTGAAATGTACTCCCAAGAAACCTCATATATTTAATGAAGAAAATCCACGAATATTTCGCGATCTTCTCGCGAGCCACCTTGAAATGCTCTTCTGAGGAACCAGTTCACGAGAGCAATATATCTAATGAGCGCATAAAAGAAGGATCGGACGAACGGAAAGCGCATTAAGCTTCTGGATAGGCCAAAGAATGCTGATCGATTTCTTCGAAGCACGCAATAAGACGATCTTTCGCGATCAAGATGCAGGCTGCGGCGGGTTAAGCCGGGATCTGAATTGTGTCATGCACACAGTATTTCGGTCCATACAATACGAAGTGCAGTCAGTAGCACGTACCGTTCTATGTACCTTGGGTATAGAGACCGATACATTGGAGAAAGATCTGGGCCGGCGATTCGATCTTAAACTCGAAGCCAGAGGCGTGAAACTCCTTACGGTTTTGTTGACTTCCACGTCATAGTACTTTTTGGATATTAAACCCTTGAGAGTGTTCTCCCTTGTAACAGATATTTAAACCATTCTGACTCTGTGCCAGGAAATTTTCTTACAGTTGCCACCGACTGATAAATATTAACAGGACCAAGACGACTACATCCGTAAAGGAAAGTACGCTGTGTTCTATATTTTTAAGCGTTTCTTTATTTCGAGACGGATTGTTCGGTAGCAGATTATCCGTTTTCCGTCCGAATGGTCGATTTTTCTTTATCCTTTTGGACGAAGTTTGACAAAGAAAAACGTACGTTTAGACTTTGCTTGTAGAACACGAATAAATTTTGTTTCAAATTGTAAGTAGACTATATCGTGTTACTGTCATACGAGATATAAGAAGCGATCCTTCGAAGCGATTATATTTGCTGCACTCGAACAAGTCGTCTCGTAGCTCCGTGAATAAGATTTCTTAAGACCGCAGCAAGTCGAGTGGCAGACTTCGCCTCGGTGAACTTTGTCTCCCCTCGATTCCAGAAGTTTCATCAAGCAGTTCGATACGCTGGCTTCCGTCTGGGTTCGCGCGGTTATCAGTTTGTTAACCGACATACTGAAGTGTTCGACCGAGTCTCTCGGTGGCATCGAATCCTGGAGTAACGTTCCAAGTTTCTCAAGGAAACGGATTCCCCCGAAGGAAATCGAAACGTTTTCGCGTCCTTAGATAACGGAGTACCGATAGCGCGATGTTTTCTGTTTTTCCGCTTGTTTCAGCGTACAATCGAGCGTGCAAAGCACTTGTTGAATGGAAACGCGGAAACGAAGTTTTCAAAGCAGGAACGAGAAGGGTTCTCGACGATTCGTCGCTCGAAAAGTTTAATTGTGACTGTGATTCTTTCAAGCAATAGAGCGTGAGTGGATACCGGAAAAACACGCGTCACACAATCAACGCAAGCTGGGATAACCAGAACGGTTTGTACCTCGTTTGCTGTAAACTCGATGAGCTTACATTTTTCACGTCGACGTAAAACGGTTATTTTTTTGCGGAACGTTAGTCGAAAATCGCGTATCATTGGATTTCCTCGTAATTTCCGTAGTACGTAGAGGCCGCTCTGTTGTAATTTGCTTAGAACCCAGGACTCGCGTGACAACCAGAGAAGATAAGAGGCCCGCGCGTGAACGATAATTAGCTGGGCGAATGAAAGGCGAAGGAGAGACGCTGCTTTTGGACTAGACTACTAACAAAGCGTTTTGATAGTAGGTCGTCGTTATTGCAGACGTGCGAAAGTCTGGGGTGGAAGATGGTTCGAGGAAACCATCCGTCGAATTAATTACGGTTAGTCGACGAACGAGGCGATAAGGCAACTTTGTGCAGAATGAGATGCTAGACGCGTCAAGATAGCGCCTCGGGGAAATCCTCGAAATCGATCTTCGAATTTTAATCGTCGTCCCTTGTTAAGGAGATTGCTTTGAATTTCGTCATTGTTGAATCTTTCGAGTAACTTTCCTCTCTCGTTACCAAAGTCTAAATTATCTCGAGTGGCAATCCTTTCGCATTTCTTCCCGACACAAATCCTCGATTCGTTTATCAAACGAATTAATCCTTTTCCTTCCTCTATTATATTCTGTACAAGAGAAATACTCTTTGCTCGCCGTGAACGACAATTACGTGCCGACAAACTATAAATCCATCCATCGATTTGGCTGTTTGTTCCTTTAATGTATTCTTCGTTCATTAGCTTACTCGAAATATCGAGCAAGCTTTGCCGCGAACAAAGTTAGTCGTTCCGATAGTTGGCCGCCAGTATTCGCAAACTATCATCCTTCATAGAAACCGGTAAAGCTCGGCATGAAGGTAATTACGCCGGGGAGTATTCACGAGCAGAGTGCAGGCGCGACGGAACGGCGAAAACATGCGAATAAAATTTTCTTTTTTTCTTCTACGAACTTCATTATCGAAGAAAGTACGAGAATTTTTCTTCCGATTCGTGCGTCCTCTTTTTACGCGGGCCAAGTCGTAATTCTTCGCGATTGTGTTTCCATTTTCTTGGGTTTACCTCGGTCGTTATCCCTGCGGCTAACGATACAATCCTGACACTTTAATAACATCCCCGCTGAACTTCGTATCCCGATACAAATACTACGACGTCTCCGGTATTATTTTTCTAACAATTCGTTTCTTTCCACCACCGTTCTCAATACACAGTTGCGTCTTCCGTCTCGATTCACCTTTCTGGCCGCGACTCTGCCCTTTACGTTTGTTACGACCACTCTCTCTTGTATCCCCTATCCCCGTCCCAGATGCACGCGTAAACAAAATTTACGTAAACTCGGCGTTAAACTCGCGACCAACTTCTCGCCACCTTCGCATCGGTAGGTTCGCGCGAATGATCCCGAGAGACGACAAAGCGGAACTATAGCGAGGAGAGTTTCGAGGCTGGTTCATCAGCTTGAAATACCGTCTCAAGGAAACCGGCAAGTTCGTACGAACTGATGTATTAATGCTGATTCGAGGAGCCTGCGCGCATTCGTAAATGCCTTGGCGAACTTCTTCGCGAACTAGTCTGCGATAGCTTCCTTCTTTTGAGATTCATGAAGCACCAAAATCTGTATAGCTCTCTCCGCGAAATCTTTCGTACACGTGTTTCTACCTTCCAGACAAGAGCACGAAATACCTTTGCCAGATAGAGGAAAATAGCGGTCATCGTAAATGTAATCCAGATACCCCGTGGAATATCTCCGATAACTCGTAACATCCATCGATATTCGAAATTCTAATCTGACGAAGCTGACGCGCGAAACACAGCGCGATATTCCGTGACTGAGATCAAAGCGAATAGGTCGCGACTACGTCGCTACGCTTTCCTGTCTTCCTCCCTCTGTTCGATACTTTGTCGCCCTTAAAAATATTCTCGCGTCGAAATGGCCCGGCCAATTCGCGTTCTAGTCGTTTTCAAGTATCGTCGATCGTTCGCGGATTTATCAGCTTTCAACAGCGGGGCGAAGGTAACTGTTAGCTCGGAGAGAATGAGACGTAGAAAAGGTCCGAGAAAAGGGAGCAAAAAATCGGAATGGTGAAAGTGCTGGCAGACAGTACGCGATGGTGGAATAGAGACGAAGAGGAGGGCGTAATCTTCGTACCCGAGGGTGCGCTCGATTCAATGTCTGGATTTTGCCAATCCTCGCGACTTCTTCCTTTATCTGTGGTAAGAACGAGAGTGACGGAGATATCTGAGTCTGTGTGAATGTTGCAATGTGGATGCGCGGGCGAATATAGAAGGGTAAGCGAAAGCGGAGAGCGTATGTTTCAATGTGCGCGGCTACCGCATCACCTTGCTTCCCTTTGGCTTACCGGCTTTCCCGAGGGATGAAAGAGGTGCCACGGAATGAACCAGAGGGTTGCGCTCCCAGGGGAGTCGTCGGTAACGAGCGGGCTGCGGACAACTCGAATTCCGCTTCAGGTCACGCTCACACCGGCAAACGTTCTTCCATTCAAAACAGTTTTTGGTCCAGAAAATTAAAAACGCTATCCATCGAGACAGAGTGGTGTTTCATTGCTAATTGTTCGTGACGTTAACGAATTATCCTGCCCAACGTTAAGCGACGCGTCTAATAGCGAGAGACTTGATCCTATCTGATTCTGGCGAGCTCGTTAATTAAACCACTCACTTGCTGTTTGTTTTCTCGACCTTAATAAACAACGACAGGATGAAGATGCGAGATACGAATTTTAAGCGAACACTTGTATTATACAAATTTTCAGACAATCAGAATTTCGATCGAAAAATTTCGTTTGCATACGATAATAATAATAATTCTGTATAATAGAAATCGCAGTGGATCTTTTATTTTTTAACGAGATCGAATGGAACGAAGAGCCAGTAGAATCAGAATGATCAAGGAAAGAAGGATGACTAATTCATACGCTAATTACGGGCTGGAAAATGGGAGTGGAAAACGGCACGACGTAAAGATCCTTAATGGCGTCAGACCATCCTAGGAGAAGGAGGAGAGGCTGTTGTATCGCCGCAGTAGCAATTACGATAAAGCTTGATTTTCTGCAGGATGTCGAGCAATACAGTTTGCGATTCACCTTCAGTGCTAACGTTAGTTAGTTAATGATTAAAGATTCGCAAAAAGTATTATCGAATCGTGCTGGCCTATTTCGATAGAAAAATGGAGGAAACGAGATAGAAAAATAGATAGAAAATGGATAGAAAAGAGGAAACGAGAACTTGCAAACTAAATAAGGTATAGAAGGATTACAGAGAATTTTTCTTCGCGAGATATAACTTCGGTGAATTATCTCGTCCAAAGCTGGAAAGCAAATAATCTTTTTTATCGTTTCGTTGGTGACAGAATTCCATTTTTCTCTTTTTCCTTCGGCTATAAATAGCTAGCAGAAAGAAACGAATAGGTCGAAGGAAGTGTGAATAAGTAGGGGGCACATTGTTGCACGAATAATGGATGAAATAATAGTTGGCGTTTAACATTGTTAACGGGTAATCAGGGTACGGCCTCGACCAGAATTAGCCTTGAGTAGAACCCTTCTGTAACCGGCGTAAAAGTGTGATTAATTATTGCGCCTTCCGGGCGAACAATGGATTTCCTTTCGGTCATTATTATTTCTACGAGGCCGCAGAGAGAAGAAGCAGTGTGTTTCCTTTCTTTTTACCGACCTAAATTCATCGTGTTTGACCACGGAGTCATTAAACACCCAGCTCGATGTTTCTTTTTAATCACGAAGTAGAAACATTCGAACGGCGATGTGTCGATGTAATTGCTATCCATTGGCTGAGCATTGTCACATAGAGTCGATGTAATTTTATTTCAAATTACGCAGTACTGTCAAGTCAGCGACGTTCGATGTTTGGTTATTTATTTTTTCAATTGAATAGCTGCGAAATGAGTGCGTCTGCCATTAAAGAGAAAAAGTGAGGGGAAAAGGGCAGCAGAAACGATTGAACGTTCGCAGTTTATTAGTTTCCCGTACTACCACGGATGTTTCGCGTTTCGAAACGAAAATTCGACCGTTGCTATCCATTATATTCGCAAGCAATTTTTGTTCGTTTCCCCTTCCCGCGTATCGACGGATACACAATCCGGACAGTTAATGCTTTAACGAACGATTCATGTATATCACAGCCATTGTTTAAGACTGAAAGTTTTGTAAATACAAGCGTACATGGATCCATTTAAAAGAAACGCAGGTGTGTTGTATCCAATTTTTCGATAAAACTATGCCGTAAATAAAACGTAAGATAAATTTTCAGACGCTGGTAGCATACGAAGCAATAGATGATTAACAAGGTCGATTGCGTTATTTTTTTCAAAGTCGTCACACGATCGTTCCATCTGTCATGGTATTACAGAATTAACGCTCGTTTCTTCTGCCTGATAAATAGCTGCCTGATAAACATTTCTCTGCATGATGAATTAATACGTTTTCTGTGTAAATGATACTAGTAATATGTATTGTTTGTTTTTCATCAATTCCAGCACGCTGAAGTCGTTCCACCCCTCACTCGACTCCATTTGTTGTTTGATTTCAACGGTTGGCATCGAAATTTCCTTCGAGTCAAGCGGAGAAACTCAGAATTGACCGTAATACGGGATATTACAATTTGAACAAGTCTCTAGAACAGGCGAGCAAACGATGCAACTCGGCACGTGGCGTCGTTTGTCGTAGCTGCGTGCTAGACATCCCGACCGCTTGGTCGCATAATAAGCGAGTGCATACAATACGATGTATCCCTTTGGGCATTCGCTGGCGTCGTCTAGAGGGTCCTATCTCCGTGCACCGGCAATTGGATAAGCGGTAAATGATAATCCTCGACATACTGAGCGAATTTCAACTTTCCGATTGTCACGAGCCCCAGATAATATCCACGATAGTAATACGCTAGATACATGACACTGTATAACAAATTTTCAGCTCAGTTTTACATATTTCGAGTCGTTTAAAGCGATGATAATTGAAAAATCAACGATTGGAGACCGATGTTTCTTTCGTCATATTGTTATCATGTAGCTTGTGTTAAAAATCGCAAAGCAAATCGTACAAAGTGCACAGATTTAAAGGTCGGTAGATATTATAGAGAATTATACGTTGTGTAAGAGAAAGATCCAAGATATATTTGTATTCAGCTTTCTGACAAATTGCAAAGCGATCGTTGAAATATTTTTCTGCTTTTCGAGTACTCCGTTTGTTGATCCTACACGTAGGATCGCTCGCGTTTCAATAGTATCCGTCGCTAAAACGCTACGCAGCGCTCTATTTCCGGCTATGATTCTCTTACTTCCTGCACTGGCACCACGTCCCAACGATTTGATGCGATGTGTAATTAATAATTCACGGAAAGAGTGCGAAGCTTTCCCAATTAAACGTTTCGCTGCTGTCCTATGGTAATAGGCAATTAATCCACGAAAAGATGACGAATAATCATCTCGCAGTGAAACCAAATTTATGTCATTAACAATCATCGTCGATAATTATAATTGAAATACGCGTTGAAATACACATATCATACGTGTTTATACAGGGTGGTTGGTAACTGGTGGTACAAGCGAAAAGGGTGATTCTACGCGAAAAAAGAAGTCGAAAATATAGAATAAAAATTTTTCGTTTGACTATTTTCTATATTTTCTATATTTTCGACTTCTTTTTTCGCGTAGAATCACCCCCTTTCCGCTTGAACCACCAGTTACCAACCACCCTGTATATGCATCGCTTTCTAATATATTTAAGATAAGTGTTTCGTATTTCTGTATTACGTATCTACTTCTAAGCGGAGCAATATAACGCAACTAAATTGCACTCGCACGTCTTAATTCCGAATTTACAGATAGTCATTTGTTGGACAGAGATTAATTGCCAGCCTTTGGTCGCGTTCGAGAGAATAAACCAAGTACTACGAATGTTAGACGATATAATTCGCTATATGTAACAAAATTCGATGCATATAGTGTTAGTAGTTAGTAGTTAACAGTTTCTAGAACCAACATTATTCAGTTCATACTCCGGCTGACTCGATTATCCGAGTTACAAAGAAGGCTACCTTCGCATTAATTAGCGTGATTCATTCGAGAGTAACAGCAAGAGACAGCAATTTACACCGTTGCTGGGAATCGTCCTTTAAGTACTCAAATGCTACCTCTCTTACGGATAGAAAGGGAAATAGAAGAGGAAAAAAGGGGAGCTTAACGAAAAGGTGCATCCTCGAACGCACTTGGAGTTCTTTTCATTGGCAGCCAAGAGAGATCGATCGTCTGCCACTTAAATTTCAAATCCTCTTCAAAGTGAACGAAGAAGCATTAAATACACTATGCTTTACGATAGCATAACGAAGACAGAGGAGCCGTGATAGTGGCGATAAAAGCGAAATTTTCGCACGGTCGCGCTCTAAATCGCGAAAAGAGTCGACGAAGTATCAGTTCTTTCGAAATTTCTCGTCCTGTCTATGATACTTTCCATTAAGGTGACAACTTCGACGTAAGATGTGATAATAAAGTTTATTACTCCTGAACGTAATGGCCGAGCAGAGCGGAATAAACAGTTCTTTGGCAAGGGCAAGTAAAGAGATATATTGCACAATTTCAGCCAAGTATCTCGTTATACCGTAATTTGAGTCCAATATAGGCAATGCGACGCGATTCGTCGGATCCATCGGCCATCCGGCAGGGATTAAACTTTCGCTGCTTGATCCTTCCCGTAAACCTTAATTGAATATAGCCACGGAGTACTTAAGGCAATAGTCGGCCATCGATTGCACGTGAAACCAAGAAAACTCGGCTACCGAATGCGGACAACTTCCTGCGTAGTTTATTATTCGCGTTGAATAGCTACTGGGGCTAACTTCGAAACTTAACGCGGAACGCTTATAAAACTTAACTCGCCTATAATCCCGACCGCGTCGAATGCTAATGTAATCAAATTCCACCATAGCTGTGCCTGGCTTGATTTGGAATCGTTTCACGGATCGCGTGCAAGTTACGAACGAGAGAATTCCGAGACATTTTACGTTCGACCAATGAAAACCTGTCTCTATACGCAATGTTATTATACGCAACATATACGTGCAAAATTCTGTTACCAGGCAGTGAAATGCTTATTTACAGAATGCTCGATTACAGTCGGTCTATTAACTACAACGATTAATTTAATAATTGTCCGATGGATGTGCGTGATTTCATGGCGATCTGACTGTAGGGAACGAGATTGAATTTGTCTCTGTATCTCCCAACACCGCGAAGTGATCTGTGAAATTAATTGGAAATATTGCCAGGTTCTATCATTCGCGTGACCATCGCGTTCAATAAGTAAATTACCTTCGATTGCATTTTTAACCATTCGTTTCTTATATACGTATATCATATATATAGTAGAAAATGGTCTATGATTTCCAACTTGCAGAATTAAAAAGTATTACAAAATAGGCTAGGTCATAGAAACGAGAGTATGTTACTTCGTGGCGTTACGCGTTGAAACGTGATCCAAGTCATCTTCGTGCCTAGGAATATCTCGTTGCGTCGGTAGATTGTTCCGCGGATTTTATAGATTTCATGACCGAAGTTAATTCGGAACGACGTCTGATACAGTAGCCACGGGACAGCGGAATTTATTCGGAAAACGTTGGCGTACCTACGTTAACGTATAAATAGCAGTGGCCGACGCACGTTTCTCCAGCGAGCCACGCGCAAAATTAACTTACTCGACCGTTTCGATTCAATGGCAAAAATGTTTCTAAGAGATCGTGAAATACTCGCAGTACATACCAGTTTCTCGGTCGTGTTCTTCAGTACGTTCTTCCATTTCTATGAAAAGTGAACAAGCGGAGGCATGATCGATATCGAAAATCGAGCAGTTTAATCAAGAGTAGAGCAACGATTTTACTTCGGAAAGAGGGAAAGGAGAAAAGAGAAAGGCTGCATAAGAGAGAAGTATACAGCGATAGGTTTTACGCGAATGAACAGATCCTTACGAAGTCGATTCCTTTACGATAATCCGCAAGAGAGCAACTCGATGAAAGAGGCGAGCGGATTTGTAGAGGAGGAAAGGTATTAACCGCGGCAGAACGAATTAGCCAGACGTTCTCCTTTACTTTCCGCTTACCCTCGGGTTAATTAAATTTCCATTGATCTGATCTTTCGTCCAACAAATATCACGCTGGCCAACCCGAATTTCCAAAATGCTCTGTATGAATCGCGAACTCCGAATTCATTATACCACCCTCCATCCCATTAGAACTTTATTTAATTCTACTGACTTTTTGATATTCATAATTCAAATCAAAAAGCGTACAACTTTCACAAACCGAGCCCCTTCGTAAATGGATATTATCTGCAAACTCATGACGCTGCAACCGCGTATATGGTGACTCATTTTAATCCCGCAAATGGAGAGTGTGTTAAATGGCAGAAAACAGAGTGTACGCAGTTAAAATTCGCGAAGCAACGCGAAAAAAATATAATCTTTTTAATGTTTACAAAAATGTTTCTATAAATTGAAATACAAGTTCCGGATATTTTTGACGGTACTTTTGCGCATCGGCCGATTTCATTTTGCAAAATTCTCCAATATTATCGAGAGGACGTGATTATTCCACTTCAATGAGTCCAACTTCTATGCAAACGATCATTCTGTATATATATTCTGTGTACTCTGTATAATGAAACACCTTGTATAATATGCGAAAATATGCCCTAGGCATGTCGGAAATGAAAATGAACGTTATTAGCGTCGATTAGAGAAACAGGACGGGGGATGAAGAAAAGAATAGAAAAAAGAAACGGCGAAGGCATAATCTCCGTGTTATGGGGTATTCATAGTCAGAATAAAGTTATACGAATTGATGCTGTTTCAAGGATATCAGACCGCGTATTTACATTTTTATTAAAAGTGACAGCAACCGATGGGCGGTCATAAATCGCCATCCCACCGATATTACGAGTCCCGTATGTTGCGGCGGATGCAAATGCGGAACGATGCAGATGCGAGAGGCTGATTCGCGGCCATCTCGCAGTACACGCGCGAAAGCCACGCTGTAAAGCTGAGACCTTATTCTTCCATTTTCCTTCTTGCTGTTTTTCCATCCTCGGCGATGTTTGCGCCGTTTTTCTACCACGCCACTCGCTCTCTTTCTCTTTTCCTAACACAGGAATGACACTGTTTACACGGGCCGAGCCTCTCGCGGATACATCGATCTACCTTATCCGCGACAGATCAGCTGGAAAATTGAGGCTCCGATGACTTTATTTCCACCCTGATATCGAGGCTACGGAACTTTCGACGTGCAGCCAGGAAACGGAAAAAGGCTAACGAAAAGCAGCTAACACAAGAGCAGATGGCTGGTCGATTTTAATTATCATTATTCGATAAGAAGTATCGATACGCCAGAGTTACAAGAAAGTTTCCATTACCGTTAAACGTATATTAATTGGGAAAGTTATTCTTCCTTTGGGAGGACAATTTATGTACTCCTGTATTCAAAGTATATCCAAAGTTTCAGCAGATTTTAATACGGATAATAACTAATTAAATTATCAGCTAGAATTATTTACAACTCGAAGATGAAAGAATTAAGATCATATAAATACATTTGACAATTTTTATTTTTAATATCTCTTCACATATTTAATGAAACAACAAATGGATAGAGAAGAGAATGGATAAATGGTTATACATAAAGGGTTTGCACAGAACATTAGCCTTAAATCCGTAATCAACAATTTCATTAATACCTCGGAAAGCTGTGAACAAAAAATCGTGGTGGATGAGGAACACGTTAGCGTAACAGCGGTAGATTATCTAAAAATAATTAGTTAATTAATTGGTATTTAGCATGCTTGTAAGAAGCTCAAACCAAACTCTTCTTTCGTTTCGCGCGTACTTGTTTAATCACAGGATTAAAAGATAAACCAAGTAAAAGGAATATTTAGAAGGGACAGTAAAACGTATTGTCCAATTTTCGTTAGTCCGCCAGGTGAAATAAGTAGGTCGATCACGCCTCCGAGGACAATGCCATTAAGGTATATTTATACCCCTACGAGACGGTAGGAAATATACTACCCTTCAAGGAATAATGGTTCACGAACCGTCTGCGACGAGGAGTGTAATTTTCCAATAGGCATTCTTGCCACTAGGAAGTCAGG
The DNA here is from genome assembly GCF_011952255.1 of Bombus vosnesenskii. Classification (NCBI taxonomy): domain Eukaryota; kingdom Metazoa; phylum Arthropoda; class Insecta; order Hymenoptera; family Apidae; genus Bombus; species Bombus vosnesenskii. The sequence continues at coordinate 27,626 of NW_022882935.1, forward strand.
GACGCGCTCTAAAAGTCCTTTTAGTGGTCGTATATCAATCCGCGCGAGATGTCGCGACGTCATGAAATTGTGATCTTCCAATGGATGTAAAATTCTTTCTTTTTTTTTCGTCCCCGCGGTAAGTGTCCTTTCGTGGCAAATTCTTTCTCGATCAACTTCCACCGTGGAGCAAACCCTTTGTCTTCTTTTATTTCCTACCTTCGAATAAATTTACCACCAAGCTGTTACCACGACCATTATGTCGTGAAATCTTTCTTCGGTGAAAACATTAATCTTCGAAAGTCGATGATCGTCGTTTTTGTTCCGCCAATACCTCGAAGAAAAAGACGTTCGTCTCATGGTAGAACAGGGCGCGATGTGATACATTTTAAGAAGACACGATGGCTAGGATTTGTATCCTATCACCAAAATACCAGAGACACGGTACATGTCTACCGGAGAACTGAAAAGAGGCGGTCCTTTTTCACTCCTGAACAGCATGGTAAAAAGGAAAGGAATATTTATCTTACAGTGGCTTGGTAAAAACACAGATCTTTCCACTGATACAGAGAGAGAAGCGAATGCGTTCGATGCCTGTGTGCATGAGCTACTAGTAGGAACATTCACGACCTACAAACGTATATTTACCGCGACGTCTGCTACTCGAACAGCCTCACCCTCCTATATAAACCGGATTCCATGACCCCTTTCTTGTACTCCTCGCTCGGTGCTACATAGAAAAAGATCCTTCTTCCGGATGCTTTCGAAATGCTTATTTTACGGCGCGGCGTCATAAAGACGCGATCTTCCAATGAGCATAAAACTCTCGACTTCGATTCGCCGTAACCCACGGATGTCTCAATAAATAAAGATGGGGTGGAAACTAGAGGCTTGCTTTCCCATTGTATCGTTCCTTTCCGCCTTTCCTATCTTCGTTCTGTTGCGCACCCGACTTCCGACTTTGGAAGTATAATATGAGAATTCAACCACCTTTCAAAACAGGAGAGCGTCTCTATCATAGGTCGTTTTACGGAAATGTCGTTTTACGAACGAGGACTACTTTGTCATGTGAATGACATTATTATTTTTTTATTTACTTATATCGATTTGGTGGGACGTGCGGTTTCTCTGAGAAAACGATTTCATTAGATTGTACAGGGAACACCTTGGCGAATGGCCAACGTATAATAGTTCTCGATAAATACTTGTCGCATCAAGAAACGGAAATGACTGACAATAAAAAAGGAAGACGGCGGGAGGTACGAAAATGGAATAAATGTGTCTGTCGCACTCGCTAGAAAGCTCTTTATCTCGTATATTTTTATTCGAAAAGGAAATTCCGTCAACTGAACCCTACTAGATATGTATCGAGACCGTCTCACGCCGCCAGAGATCCCTTGAAAATCTTTCGTAGAGAACTCGTCATTGGCTAAAGATTACACATTCAGCCGGATGTTCTTGGCTCTAGTAACAGGTTGATCTTCGTAATATCTCTAATCGGATTACTCAGATTTAAGTGACAGTGATGTCACGGATAAATTAAAAAATTCACCGTCCCAGTTCAATACGTTGGCTTTACGCATGACTATTTCTGCTTGCTGGGCAACCACCTGAATATTCCATGCGATATATCATGAAAATCGTTGAAAATTTCCAATCGTTTATGAGTAATAAATAATTTGACCGCCATATGCGAGTTTAATTACGTTTATTTGGATTATTTGGGAAATATATGCGGTTCATATTCAAAATTTAGATTATACCTGGTAGGTATTACATTGAAATAGAGTTGGGATTTGAAGATTAATGTTTGAACGGTCATTTTTATAGAAACGTGTTATTCAGAATATTATCAACATTTCTGTTTATTTGAAATCCAAATATTTAAGCAAGTTTTAGTGTTACGATATCTCGTTAATACATTTCTGATTAATCAATATTTCAAATAAACAGTTTAATATGTACATTTTGCTATATGAATACTAAATTCTGTTATACAAATGTGATGTAAGCACGGTGTAAATTAGTTATCGTAGTCTGCAAAATAACAGAGTTGAAGAGACAGTACAAGAGCACATAATAAAAGGATTATCACATAACTGGTAAAGACGTAAATTAAATGAATCTGGAAATTGAGATCAGAGAATATATTATGAATTCGAAAATTCACAACTGCATCATGACAGTGGTGTGAGCTAGGTAACTCATATCGTACGTTTAAATTAAATATAAAACTATTCAAAAGAGAATATGATAATGCTATATCATGAATTTCTATTTGCTACTTCCCTCAGGTATTGACCTAACTAAAATTTAACTAAAAAAAAAAACAGGGACACGTTTAAAACTTAAGTTTTCAACTTTACTTAAATTTCTACTTTCTATAATTTTCAATGTTAAGTTTGCATTTTAATTAAATTAAATTCGATTAATTATTTAAAGCCGGAAAATTCAAAATACAGCAAACGATAGTCATACTATCGGTAGAAAATTGTTCGCTTTTATCATACCACTGAACGCGAAAATATAACTTAGATAAAAAGCAAGAAATCTCCACAACAAGGATTGATAAAAAATTATGATGTAAGGGAAATCAACGTTGCATCGTTTCGTGCATTAACCTTTTCACTAGAGTTCCGTGGCACGAATCTGTGCTGTAAATTTCTTTGAAATATCGTTTGGTAAAGTGACAGAAGAATCACTGTGAAATATAACGCATCATTGTCATCGCGTGATCGCGGAGATCGACGGAACTACGGCGACCCGAGAGCGTACATAAATTACAAATTATGCGGAAGAGATAAAGATGACTGAGTATAGTACTACGTATGACCATATAGATTATTATACATAGATGTAGTACATAGCACATCGCGCGTGTACACATATTATATGAATATGTATGCTAGGATGCAACGTACCAACAGCGGCGGAGTCACATTTTGCCGCGATTTAACTCATCTGTCTTCATTATTCGCATTTTTTTTTTAACTACCCTCGTCAAACGGCTGGGTTTCCGCTAAATGAGCAAAAGTCAAGGTCCTCTGGCCGTTTAACACGATACTTTTTAGCAGTACGCGGAAAGTCCACGCGGATATTAACTCTTTCCCTGCCTATTATCTCCTTTATGCAAAGTAAATTCAATTGGTTATGATAATTCCGACCGAGGAATTTGTTTAATTTAACCGCGGGATGTATTTCTAAGTATATCAAGACGATATAGGACACCGCGTAATATGTAAAAGGAGAGCTAGCTAATTATCGCGGTACGTAAATCTTGAGATGCGATCTGCAAATCATTTGAAGCTAATTAAGAGCTATGTATATGGAAGGAAGTGTTTAAGGACCGAAATGCCTCGGGCTACGAGAAAGTTAATAACGCCAAACGAGCAAACCGGAGAGCGAACGCTTTTGTTAAACTTTACACTCCTTAAGAAAAACCCTATTAAAACGTTAAATTTGATGCGAATAGGCGAGTGCTGCAAGATTAATTAAAGAAGCAAGACAGTCAAGCAATGCTTAGAGAATTTATTATTAGATAGAATATTGACTTACCTTTGTGAAAAATTCCCAGAATTTATTAAACGAAAATTACATTGAGGGGAACAAATGGAAGGGAAAGCAGTTGGTTAAAAAAAGAATTTATAAGGAAACGTATACGATTAGATCGAAAGTCTGGGCCATTTTAAAAGTACTATATTTATTATCTGTCTGACGTATCATTTGAACAGACATTTCGTGTGTCATTTATATACAAATGTGTACACTCTGTACATTCTGTCCTAAATGATAACGGGCAATACGTAATCTGTACAGAAGCGAGAATTGTTTGATTACTAATAATAAGTTAGGTTAGGTTCCTGACAGCTTTACAACGTATCTGCTTACAATGCTTACGGTTAACACGCATGTTGTTCACACTTTTCCTTCCATTTTTAGTTTCACTACTACTCTTTCTTTTTCCTCGCACGATCGTTTAACATTTAATTGACTAATTTAATCATTTACCTGGTTGCTAGATGATTGATGCACGCTGGTCTTGAAATTTCAATTGTTCACGAAATCTTGTATGTATTCCTGTCTCATTCAAACGATCGAACGAATAGCATACAACGAAAAGAAACGAATCAATTGCCAATAAAATGCGTGCGTACACGATCGCATTTTCTGAAAATGTCAAATATGTTATCGTACAAAGCAAAATTCCCCATAACGCGATTCTAGGGAAGTTTACAGAAACTTTACAGAAAATTGGCAAACAAACGTTCTCACTCACTCATCGAGACGAATTTATATGTATGTACGTTACAAACGTGACGATCGATCATTCTGATCGATAACTATCGACGATTCGAATCGGATATATTCGAAATGGAACACGTTATCGACTCATAAATGCATTCTTTCGATTCTTTTTTTCCGATCGAGTGCGGGTATAACATGCTCGATGCTCGATTATTAGTGGAAACACCGTGGAAAAATAGTTTGCCTATCGTAGTATCATAACCGTACGCTTAGATATTCGAATCGCGAAATCTATACCGCGTGTAAAAAAGGGTTAGGCTACGTTCGACTTGAATATCGTCGTTCATTAGGCGCGAGTGACATATTTTAATTACAAATCTACTTACTCGTTGGCCGAGGTAACTTCCCGTAATCATCTCGTAATATGTTGCGTCTCCCTTTAACGGGTTTTCTAACCACTTCACTTTGATTTTTATTGAACTGTGTAAACACTATGTGATCACTTTGAAGTTGTTCGATTAAAACTATAGTAATATGCATGCCAGTATCGTAGATGTTATATCGCCATTACGAAATGTGTCTCGGTCTCGATATGTTTGCATTCTGTGTGGCACGATTTTCTTCGCGAAAAAAACATCGTACTTACTCGACAAATACGAGTTTCGAATCACAAATTATATGTAGTCCGCAACGTGTCCTTCGCTTGCTGCTTCCAATGGTGCAATGCAATGAAGGAGAATGCAGTGGAAAGGATCGGAAGTATAGTAAGTTTTTTGCCTCAATTAACATTAATATACCACAAATATACGATATGACGAGAGACGTATGCCCTCGAAAAACATAATGCATACATTTCGCTAATGTGTTTTGGTTTCAACGCGATATAGTATTATTTACGACGAAAGGAACGTATCAATATAGCAACAGTGAAGATCGTAGTGTAACGTTAACGAGAATTTGCGATCAACACAACGCGATCACTAAACAGCGTTTTTTTTTTTATCGAACATCGATTGATTGATCCGATTTAAGCGATAACAGAAAACAATTTTAAACTCGTATCGTATTATTAACAATAATAGAGCGTGGACCGTTTTCTCGCTTACAAAAATCTTTGGTCCGTGATCCAACCGATACAACATACGGAAGATAACTCCTCCCGAATTAAAAGTAAACCCTAGAATGGTATTGTAGCTCCGATCTCCAGATCCATCGACCTTTCGGTCATATCGATCGATCTGACGACACAACGGAGAGCGCTAAGAGACGATCGCGAGCCATCCAATGAACTCTGGGTGCCCACGGTCCTCCTCGATGGTCGAACGAACCTTCTGCTAGTTCTGTTAGGCCAGGTTCGATAGAAGGGCTCCTGACTGTAGTGTTTCAAGGCACTCCAGATGACCGAGGATCTTCGTGGCGGTAAATGGGAATGCGATGGGCAACCGCAGTGTTGCCACGCTAGGGTCGGTGTTTTGCAACGGAAAATGGGAGCTCCGAAGGCCTCAGGGGGTCTCAGGATCGGGAGATCGTTCAGTTTTAAAGCCAGCCTGGCTGACGATACTTTCGAAACCGGAACACCATCCATTGACTGCATCTCGTCGCGTCCAGTCGACTGTAGGATCGCAACATCACCGCGCAATGTCCTCGTATTTGTCTCTATAGACTCCGAAACGGAGGCATCGTTTAGATCTATTCCGCCGATTTCACCGATATTGCCCAGACGAGTCTCTGGTTCTTTTATTTTGCCGATTTCCACCGATCTCGGAAACGGAACGTCGTTTTGCTTTCCCGTACTAAGAGATCTCGGTGTTTCGGCAGTTCGTAGGACATCCTGCGTAGTCTTGTCCAGGGATAAATTAGAGTCGCCCGAAATTGCACGGTCTAATTGACCAGGCCGATCGATCGCGCCGGTATGCGTGGATCAGGAGGACGAATTCGCCTCTATCGTTGAACTTGTCGAAGCATCGTCGTCCAAGGAGCTCTGCGTAGCTACGGTGACTTTGTTACCATCGTTCCGACTAGGCAACTGAAGATCAGCGACTGTTTGACGGGGATGGCGTCTCTTGTACGGCTCCCAATCCCCAGGACCCCGGCGTCAGTGCGTTGCGATCACGTCCGGTGCGCTCTTTGTGCTCTCTATACTGAAAGGTCGCCTCTGATCTACCTCTATCACCGCCTCTGCTCTGTACCTAGCGTCAGATGTCGTTTGTTGCGAACACTTGGGCGTGCCGGAGTGTTGGGTGCTCGATGTATTACTAGATCCGTGTCCAGATCCATAGACAGAACTGCCGTATCTCTCTCCGGAACCAGTCGTTCCTTGCCTCAATAATTTCGGCGATTGGCGATAGACACTGTTTTCTCTGCTTGGCTTCGGGCTTTGAAACCTTTGATACGACGGGTAATCCGGATGTTCCGGGTAAGAAGAGCCTTGATGCAGAGGTAACGGATAACTAGATTCGTGAGTTGACCAGCCGGGCGGAGCTGGGATTGGGTTGTGTTTTGGACAAATACCCATACTGCCGTCCCGACCTCTTGATGCTGGACTACAACCAGAGCATTGAGAGCCTGGCTGTTGAGAACTGTGCTCGGAAGACTGCTGCATACTGTGCTGAGAAGACTGACCACTTTGGCGCGACTGTGTCGGACTTTGATGATGGTGGAGGTGATGATGACGGTGATGATGAAGATGATTGGTCCCGTTTTGAGAGCCCGGTCCACGAACGCCGAATGTCGTGAAACCCACGGGTATTATACTGTCCGAGATTCGAGGCTCGAAAAGGCTTTCTCGTGTTTGACAAGAATTGTCGCGCATTTCTGGTTCCTCGTTGTTTTCCTGTAGACGTTCCTGTGTTGCATTACTAACATTGTTACTTTGATGGATGTCATTCATGTCCCTCGTATTGTAAGCCATCTCCAATACGAGATCTTTCGTATAGTCCTGTGGTATTAGCGTAGTGGGCTGTAAAAGTTCTTTGCTGGGAATCACTTCCAGGCTCGGCGAGTCGCTTCCTCGGTCCCTGATGTCTGTTCTGGAAGACGAGATTGGACAGGGTGTTGTCTTTCGTCCGAGTTCGTCTAATCGATTTTCTCTGGATTGTCTAATGTGTTCCTGGACAAGACAAACGAATTCTTCCAATTAGTCGGTTAAATATCGCAGCGTAAATAGCGTATGCTAGTCAAAAGTTTCTAGTGACCATTCCTTGTTAATGGTATTTGTACTATTGAAATAGAGCAATCTTATTCAAATATTTTTGTCTCCTTAGTTGCAAAATAACCATTATTTATTCGATCAATAACAGGGGATTAACATGTGTATTTTATGATACGCTATATTTCAATTGACAATACGAAACATTATCCATTTGATACCTTTCAATATCACATTCTCACACAATGTTGTTAATATTATTCTAGGTTTCAATTTCAAGAAGCTTTGTAAATGACACATCAGTTGTTAGCTTTGAATGAATATTATAGCGTGATACCGTATGCCACTTTTGATTCGCGGGATTAATATTACAAGAGATGGCCATTGATTTTAATTATTCAATGGTTTTTCATCCATTTTTTTTTTGTTTTTTTTTCAATAAAATGAAGAGTCACTGTCTCGGTAACTCATATGTTGGATTAATATTACAAATAACGTACTTTCCATGATAGTGAAACGACCGATCAATAGTATCGGTTTACCACGAATATAAGCAATGCAGGTATCTCCCGTATAACACGGTACTCTTACACCGCAGATTCGATCTAACGTAGTTCGAGAATTGGCGAATTCTCCGTACAATACCGTATTCGAACAACATCGTTTCGCTCTATCACGGTTCGAGAATTGGGGAAATCTCAAACTGAAACTTAAAATATTAAAAAGTTGGATTATTTGTAAATTTGAACGTTTAAAAATTTGAATATCTGGTGATTTTAATATTAAAAATTTTTAATATATGAAAATTGTAATATTTGAAAATTTGGATGTATGTATTTAGTTTACTTGGTGAAATAAATGAAAAGGTCGGCTGCAAAATATTCGATAATTATAATTATGCAGAGTTGTATCACTAATGACTATAGTTTTACGGAACCTTGACAATTATCCATAAACAATTACCGTATTTTCAAATTGATCGTTCGTTCAGAATTAGTTTTCATTTTCTCATTAATGTGTTGTTCCCCTGCATTTATAATTCGGCCTTTCAAACTCCAGTTTTCCATTCTTCGTGAATGGATGAAACGAACCGTGGACTCATTTCGTATTGTGCCGCATCAATCTTTTCCGAGTTGCGTGAATGTTAGACACGTGTGATCGTACGTGACAAGTTCAGGTCGTGAACCGAATCGAAATCCTGCTGTGTTCGAAATGTAATTGAAATTCTAGGAACGTGTAACAAGGCGAATCGTGTATAATGCACAAAGAACCTCCAGTCTTTCGTGATTTGTCGATACGTACATCTTGTATTGTCCACGATATTGTATGCGGCCTTTAAAATATAATGCATCTTCGAAGATTGGCAAACGTGTCACGTTCTTTGGATAAAAATAACAATTTTAAGTATAATCGGTTGTCGAAGCTAACGCTGAGAGGATTTTGACATAGAACACGAACAGCCTGAATATGTATCATGATCGTGATCGAAATATAAATAGCGAGAAATTCAAACGTACAAGCGTTAAGATCGTGCTGGAAGAATTCCATGCTAAACTGCTTTACATCAGTGAAGATATTTATATCCTTAATTATTTTCTAACAGATTGGCATGGTTACAGAGATGTACGATAAAAAGAATGTCACTTACCCGAATGATTCGATGATCCCGGACCAGTTTCCTCACGCAGTTGAAAACGAAGGCGAAACTCATGCCAAACATAATCAGCGAGAAAACGATGAGGATTATAACGATGTGCTGGGAGTCGATCAATCGAGATTTCTTCTTCTGTAAAGCAAAAATAAGGTAGGGAAGTTCTTGATAGATCGTAAACAATTTGGAACCCACGACGCTTCAAGTAATGCGAATTAGTTTACATTGAATAATTTGAAACTTACTTACATTAGGAAGTTATGGTTGATATTAATGGTTATGATTTCCAACAAAGATATTGAATTTCACCAGAAGCATATTATGAACTATATTCTTGATATAATATAATAATAATTGATTTCGAGAAGATTTCATAAAAAATATTGTTAACAAGAAACTATGTATCGTATCTGATCAATTATCTGTTCGAGTATACAGATATTTCATAGATCATGCATGCGCATTTTGTCGGTTGATTACTAAATACATGCACATTGAGAATAGTTACCGTAATGCAATGCGGGATATTACGTGTAACATGATAAACCGAGTTTTGTCCTTTTCTTACCGTTTCTATATCTTGTTTCTCGCGTTTGCCATCAGCAAAGTCACGCTATTAGATAGTCAAAATGTCGAATGACGTGTGACACGTCTTCTCGTACGTGTACAAATGAAAATTCGAGAATAATATTCTTTCATCGCGGGCTCGTGAAAATAAAGGTCCTATATCGCTGTACAGCGCCAAACACTACGATTTTCATTTTCTTCTCGTTTTCGCCTTATCTCTATCGCTGTATCTGTGTGTCATGCGAAGTTATAAATGGTGGGAATTTAGCCGATACGGCGAACATATTTCGCCAGAGGCTTAATTTTGAAATCCTCTCGTTTGGCCAAGAACTTCTACGAACGCGTATAAAAATGACCACTACGGTTTTACGATTACTAGGGTAGAATCGGTGTTCAAGTGGTATAATAGAGGATGAAATGTACCTGATACGTATAAAAATAGCTTAGATTAGAATTAACGCAGTTCTGTTATTCTCGAGTTGAAAGGATAATGTGATGATCTTGTTTTCGTTGGTAATGCGTCCTGATTTTTTTCACGTCCAAGTGGATCGCTAAAGCACGAGCATACGTGGCCGAGATAAGAATAATAAGAACAACGCTCATAATGATCACATTTTGTGAAAAGCCGGCGCCATTAACAAAATAGACGGAGTTATCGTGCTCCTGTTTTTCACGGAGATGCCTGTGGAGCATTTCTGAATGTCTACCGAATGAGATTTCTGAGCATTAGATCCTCTAACATTCCTCGGAGAAAGCTGGAACCAATGTTAGTGCAACCAAGTGGAGGGGGAGAGAAGAAGAGATGGCCAAGGGAGAACGAGAAATTCTAGTTGAGGGGTTGAAAATGCCTCTTTCTGCTTCCGTAAGCCCGAGAGGTTTATTGTTATGCTTATATGGCCGAGTACACTCCAACGGACGGTTTACGTGTTTGCAAAAGTCTGTGCAAAAATACATTTCGAACGGCTACTGCATTCGCGACAAGAGATACTTTTGATGCTTTCCTCCTCTATCGAACAGGGATTTATCCCGGCCTGCAAGCGAAACTCCAATATTTTCGATCGTATTGATATTTATTCGGCTTTACGCTACTGGACGTCATATCGAGTATAATGAAGAGTTTTTTGTAGGTAACGTTTTTTGCCATTCACACTGTTTTCTTCTTCTACTCTTGTTTTCTTCAATAGTTAAAATAACGATATTAAGATCATTGATTTATTGAAACTTTTATTTTCTCCCCATCGTGATTATTTCGCTTTAACTTAGGCTCTTCGCTTGTCTCCAAACTTTTTTTCGCTTTAAGATGATTTTGCTGTTTACTCGGATCTTTTTCATTTCTAATTATTCAAGCGGTACTCGCTTTACCGAATTTCCAAGTAAACGTCATCTTTCTCTGCGTTCACATGGTGGAAAGTATTTGCCTTCTGCAAAAAAGATGTTGTTTGCAAACTTGATCAACGCTGGTGATCTTCTATATCATTATCGGATAATCTTATAAAATTTAAAAGTCTTCCGCTGTGACACGCGCGAGATTATTTCTATCAGTTACGTAATTAATACTCGGCGACGTACGAACGCATCCTCGTTGACAAAGGATCTTGCCGATCGCAACTTTATCCTACTGAATTTTTCTTAATGACAACTGAGAATCCTCGCGGAGTTATGCACAGGTTCATTTATTCCTTGACCCGGATCACTGTGGAGTCAGATTCACACCTTGCCGCGTTGAAATTAATGATAGTCCGGTGAGGATCCGCTTTTTTCGCTCGAGGAAAGAAATAATTAGTCGCGAGGTAAAAAACACTGAAGAACTTCTCATTAGCGAGGAAGTAACGAATATATGTTAAGGATTCTGTTATGTTCTCGATTACCGTGTTATGTTATCGCAAGGCTAGGGTTGGCATCACGGGAAGGAATAATAATTAAAGAACATTCTTGCGGCGGTAATTATTATAGAATATCTTGACACCCGGTGTCGCTGTGAAATCGATATCTTTAGAAGAAGAGCGACGATGGATATAAATGAAAGCGCGATCTGGTCGATCGAGGAACAATCAAATACGATTTATTTCATTTGAATCGTACGATTGAATTACGAAGATTGATACTTGAATGGAAGTTAATCGAGATTCCAATATCTATCGTCGAGCTATACTTTTTAGCTCGGGACGATGATACATAATTTCATTGTTGTTCAAAACTTTTAGGTTTATGTAATCGTATGCATAGTTTAATAACGTTCAAGGAAACATTGCATCGGACGTTTCGACAGTTTCCCTATGGTATCTCTTTTTTTTCATAGAGTCTGCTTCCCATTAGTATTTACCAGCAAGCGCTAAACGAAGTAAGTGGTGTAGGGATGCACTTTCCATTAGAGGGAAATAAAATTGGATAGGATGGTTACCATCGTGTATTCGCCACGATTTCGTTGTGCATTCTATTCGTGCCGTCAATTTCGTGGTTGTTTTCCCATGCGAACGGGTCTACTATCGCGTCGTACAATCTCGCTGTGCTTTATTGCAGTCATGAGACACGACTAGGTATAGTAAAAGGGACAGATAGTAGAAGGCCTCGGGACAGAAATAAGGGAAGTAGCGAACAACAATCTCAGTGGTTCAAACTAGTTCGCAAACGCCGGTAATAATAATTTTATCGATTCTGTACTTGAGTCGGACACTAGACTCTTTAAATAATTTGCCGGTAATTACGGAATTACGGACGTTCCCTTTCGTACCTTCCTAAAGGTCCGAGTTTAATTTTCTACATTTATCGTGCTCCTTCGTGTCATGTCCAAGCGCAATTTCGATATCCTTTTATACGGTTCTGAAAAATATTATAGCTGGCCATCTGTCTCCGAGTTTCTGCTGTTTGAGTAATCCCAGTAAAAAATACCTCGGTCGTTCGTGTAATTCTCTGTATACCGGCAGAAAACATTAAACAAACTGCTCGAAAGAGAAACGGAGTTGGGATCATTTTTTACATTACTCCGTCACGGTCTGGCTTGCTGTCAGGTGGCCGGAATACGAAGCCGAAGGAACATTGGAAAGGACACAGCCGTAATGTCGATTTCATACGACAGCCCAGATGAATTCATGTAGAACGTACACGCTGGAAACTTGATAGAGTTATCGATACGGTATAGAGAGGTTCTTGCGCGATACGATACACCGCATTCAGTGATCCGAGAATTCAATGTGCTTTCTCCTATTGTGGCAATCTTGCCAGCACGGAATGAGAAATAGTAGAGCAAGCGGTGTGGTTATTCGATAGCTGGTTGTTGCCAGTGTTTTGAAAATCGTTAAATGCGTTTGGGCGATGGTGGTAGTGAACGAGAAAGAGAAAAGGTACGTCAAAAACGGCCGTTGCATTAAAAACATTTGCATCGCGGATGCGAGCCACATACCATCTAAAAAATGGGTAGCAGAATGGAGGCAGTATGTTTCACAGGTCTGGGAGAGCGAGAGTTGTTTATATCGTGGCTTTTCACGCTCGTCAAGTTTCCGGGAAAATAGAAATGGATTCCCGGGACGTTGTTCGTGCGCTACAGTGAAACAGGAGGAAAAGCTTTGTGTGCACCGCGTTCCCAATAAATCGCACGAGTACAAAGGAATCCAAGAACGACCATCTTTCAATGGGATAACCTTTTTAGCGTGGCTCGCCGCCCAGGGACAAGAAGTTCACGACCTTACGGATGAATATTACGGAACAAGTGACCTCAAAAGGAGTCACGTTTTTGCGGTTTAAGTGGGAGCTTCCTTTTTGCCTTACCTGTCGGAGAACCTGTCGGATCGGGACTCTATTTGCGGCTACTCCTTTTAATCTTAACTTTTCACTTGGAGGAAAAGAAGGGTTTCGTTTAAGGGGATAGTCCAACTACTCTGTTTTTCCGATTTGATCTTAACGAGCTACTCGATCGACGATTGTGTTTTTTCTACTATCCTAAGAAGACATAAAATCCGAGGTTTATTGGATGAACGTTGTTCGTTGGAAGCGATCGTTCCCGTTTCTTATGGAAATACGAATTGGAACGTTAATCAGATTATCGGACAGCAACGATCGGGAGGCGTCATGATTCATGAGACGATGTGCTAGCACACTCGAAACAAGGACGAATCGATGTCTCTTACGTACCGATTAAGGGTGCACTCGTAGCACATCGATCCTAGTTTGCCGAATAACGTCAAACAGAGACGCTCACGTAGAAACAAGCATGCGATCGAATGATAGCATATCGCTGCCATTATTTGCTGTTAGATTAATATCCATCGATTCATCGATGGCATCGTGGCATCGTTTCAAAGGTAGCATGTTCGGGTAATTTGTCAAAAGTGCATACAATTTCCGCCCCGAAATCGCAAGCGTTCTCCCTTGGAAAAGACCAACGATACGCAGCATTGGAGCATAGTGAAATTACGGCCTCAGTAGTGGACGCGAGTCGAAGGTCAGGAAAACGAAACGATTGTCTCAGCTTGGCAAATGCAGCTTTGAATAAATTAATTAACCGGCGAGAACCCGGACAGAGAGGCGGGAAATGAAAAGACGAAAGGATATTAAGTCTTTGTCGGAGTCGTATATACCGGATTCCCGGAGTTTATTACACTGCTACGGCTAGCTTAATCGATAGTTCCCGAAATACTAATCAACACGTGGAAATTTCCATAACTCTGTTCGGTTTAATTGCCTACGATTCCTTGTTGTTCTTTTTATGTTAATCAGGAAATGGCCAACGTTTCGCTGCACTTTATAGGCTTTTAACGGGGATACGATGGCCTTACTTCCTAGCGTGTGTGAGGTATTGATGTACGTACTCGATATGTGTGAGGCAGGGTCTTTAAACAGAAGTACTGAACTTTCGTCGAATAATGTAATCAACCTCCTGGAACAAACGGAAGCAGAGCAAAAGAGAGAAAAGCGATTATGTCTAGACAACGTGCCATTCTTGCGGCACAGTATATCATACATCTACAGTGAACCGGATAATGTGGCCATCCTTACAACGATCATCTCCAAATCTCTTTAAACCGTATTACATTGCTTATAGATTACGATAATTATCCGTTTGTTTTAATAGCGCTTTATATTGTACGTAAAGCCGAAGAATTTTCCTCGTGACAGCGCTCGAGTACTGCGAGCTCTCGCTGAAGTAGTCTGGCTTACAGTGACACAATAGAAATGCTTCCGAATGGGTCTGCTAGTCACAACAGTTATAATGACGAAGAGATCTTATTAAAGTCCCATTTTACCGTCCTTTCGCTATGGTTCCCTAAAGTTGCTCGAGATCTTTGAAGTTCCCTATTTTACGTTGACATACATAAAACAAAACTGCAGTCAACTTTTCCACGATACTTGTTCGCTAGCTGATAACGCGGAAAGCGTTCACTGTGCTTGCATAAACGATGCCGTTTTGAGAAGACAAAGAGTACCAGGAGGTGAGACAGAAAGGATAACTCAGAACAAGGAATACAAAGTAGAAATGATCCAGATTTGGCTATCAGGAAATATTTAAGGGCTTCAGAAGGATTAGCATAGAAATTGTCCTCCCGAATATAAATTTCGCTCACTCACGTTGCAAGATTGATCTTCTTCGTCCCATCGGAAACGACAATTGATTCTCCCATTGCACTGCAATTCAGCGGCGATGCATGTTGCATCCTCGCAATAAAACTCATTATCGAGGCAAGCTGCAACAAATTAACGAGAACATAACGTTGTTATATATTCTGATTAGATTTAAACTTCTCATAGAACAGTCGCGTTAAATGTAAAATTAGAAAGGTAATTGCTTGATTTTACTACTAACTCTTCCGCGATATTAAAGCAGCACGAACACGAGAGTGACTTTGTTAAATAGGGAAAAGAAAAATGCGAAGGAAAATAGAATCAAATTTTTAAGTATCAACGTTGGCGACTTGTTAATCTATTGTTCTTATAATCTCGCGTTTGTACTGCGAACGAAGAGCCGTACAAGAAAATTTTCATTTGAAATCTTATCGTACGAGAGATAGGGGAATAAGTGAATTTTGCTCGAGTCCGCGGGCAAGTCGCTCGTAAGATATTAGTTCTGCAAGTGTGGCAGGTGTAGAGAGGCTGAGATTCTTCTCGTGCCGAGATAGAACGGGAAATTTCGTACGTGTATCTGCACCGCAGCGGCTTACTCCATTTGCCATTCAGCCAAGTCTACCACCATTAATTTAGAAGTGGGATCCGTTCGCGAGCGATTATTCTCTGTGATATGAACTGGTTAAGACGATTATATATTTTCGATATATATATATGTCGGAGATGAAAGGAAAACCGGAGCCTTCCCTTTGCAATTTTGAGGAAGCCTTTTAATGCTTTAGCCTAGATTTTATCATAACTGTAATTAAGCAATTGTCATTTGTAATTGTTTGACATTTGTGAAAGCGAAAGTGGGTTCGAGGTGACAACTGGTCGCCGAACGTAGCCACGGTCACGGGATAAACGTTTTGCCTGACGAAGGTGTGGATCGGTTGTATTGTTCTCTCTAGAAATCACATAGAATTGTACTTTAGAGATGCTGATATAATGGGACACGCGTTGTATTAGGAATCAATCTCCAGACAGAAACTGCCTAGTATCGGCGTTTGGATCTTTCTCGATGTTTCCAAAGAGTATACAACAAACTTTTGACAGAAATTGCCTAGCAACAACGATTGGAACCTTCTCGATGTCTCCAGCGAGCATATAACAAAAAATGCAGTCGTACAGCGAAAAAGATTTTCATCGGATATTCATTCGTGTGATCGCCTTGGAAAGTGATACATCGAGCAATTTACCGAGTGTCTCAGCAATCGTATTTTTGTGTTTAAAATTATTCTACGCATAGCAAAGAGTTATCCCGTTGACCGTGGATTCGTTAGAACCCCGGAAACATTGTTAATAGTGTTAATTAAATTCATTATTCGTTAAACCTATCAATCGTTAATCTCATTATTCGTTAAATTTATTATTCGTAAAACATATTATTCGTACCTCTTATTGTTCGTTAAATTTATTATTCTTTAATCTAATTATTGGTTAAACTTAACGTCCGTTAATCTTATCATTCATTAAACTCAATACTCATAATATTTTGTAAAATCTTGTATATTCGCGTAAATATAATCTCTGTCTCGTTAAAAGATGGCTAACTCAAACAAAGAATCGTTACGCGCTTTAAATCCTAATGATAATCCGACATATATATATATATATATATATTATCGATATCGCTGTAATCGTCAGTTCTGGGTGTTCGATTGGGCCCGAAATCGAACCAGTTCATCGCTTAAACAAAAGGAGGCTTCCGGCTCGTGATCGTTTTCTTTTGATTGTGAAATATCGTATGAGTAATAGAAGCAAAGGCATTGTCTCCATGATTCCACTTTTTCCGTGTTGCGAACGAGGATATCCATCGTTCTATGGAATTTTAGCGATATTTTAGCGAAAATTTAATATTTTGTTCTCCGTAGCAAAATAATTATTCGAAGCATGCAGCAAGAGGAACAGGTCTGATCAATTGGAAGGAGTAGGTCGAACGTAAGACACGCGTAGGATGGTCATCCTGGAGTTTTAGTTGGTAGGAGTACGACGCTACTCTGCTGTTACGCGATTACTGCAGCAGCGGAGTGTCCACGAGGTTTTCTCCACGTACAAGAAAAAAAAAAAAAGTCGAACGTAAGAAACGTTCCATCGTTCTTATCGACTTCGTCAGAATCAAATCGCGACTTCGGTCGAGTAAGATCGATATTCGCGTCTCCCAATTTGCTACTTTCTACTGTGTATTATCGATATTTCGTCTACTATTAACGATTCCTCTTCCGTAATCAGCGTGTTACGTAAACTATCGGTAACAAGTCACTTCGGTTAATGGAATGTCCGCATTGTTAATATCTACCAATTTATGATCGTTGACAAACAGAGAAATTATAACCTTTCATTTTATAGATGATTAGTCGAGCAATCATCTAATTGCTCTTTCGTTTCTTCCCAGTATTTTTCATTGTTCGTATGTTCGTCATAAAACGCAGGCGAGGCGACGTTAATTCATAGATTTCCATTAGGCCAGTATCTGTCCATTTCCGAGTACGAATGCATTCCCGGCGTTAAATTTAATGAAACTTAACACCGAATTGCTTGCGTGCCGTGAACAAAGATCTTCGCGATATTCGCACGGCATTCGTTATAATAGAAATTAAACTTCCTAGTTCTTGACGGTCCGTGAGACACCAGTTACTAAGGTGTGTTCTATTATTATACAACAAGTCGTTACAAAATGTAATTGGGTTATCTCCTTTCGTCTCTTAACAGATCGTTCGCGACATTTGATAAGTTTCTGTAATTTCCTGGTATTCGTGACACGCTATTTAATTAATAATCTTATCAAGCGAATAAATATTTATACACCTTATCGAAATAAACAGTTTTCATATGCTGTGCATAAAGCTTGAAAGCTTTACTCGTTGTCGTTCATTACATTTTAACGCAATGATAACTACGTTATCGTAAACACATATAAACATGCCCAGCTACATGTTAATTAACATTATTGGCTAATATCCTGTCCCGTAATGTCATGATTTGTTTGTAAAGTAAAATTTTCGTTAGCTATTCGATACGAACATTTAATAAGAGCGCGATGGTATTTTGTCAGGTAGAATACGCAATTCCTTTAACGAATCTCAAACGGCAATTGTATTCGGTGAAGTAATATCGTGAATGATATTACGCGGAGATAAAAGCTGTCGCAGACAACGGTGAACAATTAATCGAGGATGTTTGTGAACTCACGTTTGTCTCCCGGATCTCTGTCTCTGAGCGCTGTCATGACGGCCTCGAAGCTGCTGTTCAGTGCTTTAGGCTCCGCGTAAAACCTGACAAAGGCGGTATTGGCCCCGATGAGGACGGTGTCGGCGATGCTGCCGCAGAAATTCTTCTCTCTGGAGGACATGTCAGTGCGTTCTTTGAATATGTCCACGAAGTTGGCGTCGCACTCGTTTGGTCGTTGCAGTTTGAAGGGATCCGAGAATACCAGCTGAATCTGAAAGTTGTACGTGTTCCTGTGATAAAGCTCAGTGAAGGGTCCTTTCCTTTTCCCTCTATCTCTGTTCTGATGACGATCGAGAAAACCCAAAAAATTTTCACCAATTACTCAGTATATTTTATGAGGCAAAGCGGGCATCGCAATTACCGGAATTTTTTTGCCAGACGTGATTTCGTTTGACCAAAAAGAATGGGCGTCCAAATAGTGGTGAGACAGGGATCAAAGGTAGATTGATAGCAAAGGGACAAGTCATCAAGTATTTTGGAAGATTCAATTCAAAATATACGGTGCATCGCACGTTTGCCTTTTTGTTGTTGCGTACTTTTTTTCTCTTTTTAATGAACTAGTTTAAAGGATTATCGAGGCATTATCGACAGAGGGAAATTCGTGAAATATTAGCGAAATGGTGTTGACGTAAATTGACGAAATTGATGAAATTACCTTCCATCCTTCATTGACGGTGATGTTCCACATGCAATCCAAGGGGATGCCTTCCTTCTCAGCGACAATCTTCTTGTCCTGCACGTCATCGCTGCTAATAATTGCCTGCACGCCGTTCACGTATTTGACACACGGCTCCGGTTCTGGTGGCACTCCCGCTGTGAATCACACCTATTACAGTATTACGTTTTCCCCAGGCTCGTCGTCAGGTGTTTATTTGCCTCGACTAATTCGCGTGTACGTTTCATTTCTCGCGTATAATGCAACTCGCTCATTTACGAGCGCGAGCTTCGATGCCAATGTCGAGAGCCAATAGAAAACGTATTCACCACGAGCCAAACAGCGTTCGTGGGTCAGAAAGGGACAGAAAAGAAAAAAGAGCGGGAAACGTGGACCGCGGGAAACAACAAAAAATCTCCAGCCATTGTTCGAGAAATAATTGATTTCCCGTGCCGAATTGGCATTATAAAATTCGCGGCCGGAGGAACACAATGAACAAGAGGAAATGAATCAAACGCGCGAAAAAATGCACCCCCCCCCCTCGGCTTCTGATTAATTTCCTTTCCCGTCGATGTTTGAATTTGACGTTATCATAGTAGCAGAGTTTTAATGTTTGTCCCTCATTAAGACTGATTCGCGGTGGCTTCGAAAGCCATGCGTTCTGGAGCGTATTAAGAGCAACCAAATACTCAAACGGCATTCATCGCTCCGGATCAGGGCAAATGCGCGGAAATAATGAGCTGTATGAGACGCGAATGAATATCGGAGCCGTATTTCTGGTAATCTGGTCTACTCGAGCAGAGCAAAACGGGAAGCTTTTGCGAGGGAGACTGCAACGCGTATAAGTACTTACGAAGTATTGAATTAACATTGCCGTAAAACTGATTTGTAAAACTACGTGAAAATGCAAAATTGCAGCAGATGTATCGCTTTGTATGAACAATTTATTCTGAAATTTTCAACATGAAACTCGGCTCCAACTGTAACATTTTATGGATTACTGGAGCAGTACTCAAATATTGACAGTGTTTCGGTACAGTAACAGAAATTACGTTGAAATTATTTTCAGTCAGCTTCGAGCACTAGTTTTTCGGACGTAGAATTTATTACTAGTCAAGATAAAAAAAATTCTGCACAGAGGTCGTAGTTGGAGCGGGAAATCCGGTGGATTGGAAGCTTCCCAACGTTCGCCGATGTCGTCGAGGCTAATGTCCGACCGAGTATTCTAATCTGAGAACCGCCGGTCATCACTCGCGTTTGTTTTCAATGAATGGGCAACAATTTTTATCCTGACATACAGATATTTCGCTAGTTTCTCTCTTTCTGTATACGCGCGCGCTCCAACTTTAATAAAATTTATCAACGGGAAGCAACTAATCGATATTTTCCTGGTGCAAAATATTACTATACACAGACCATGACTTATCGGCACGTGATGTACGCGTACCATGTTTGCAGAAGCTACGAAATAATTTGCAACCTGGAATTTCGTATCTCGCGAATAATCTCAACGGATTCTTGATTGGAATAGATTCGTTTCTAATAAGAAAATCTTACTGTGACAACGTGACAGACTGGTAGATGGATCGAAATACTGTGGACTTACGATAGGTTGGTCTTGGTATCATACTCCAAACGGCCTTGAAGCCCTTGTCCTCGATGCTATCGTCACTGTGGAATCGCAGCCAGAGATATCTCGTCTTCGACGTGATCTCTGGGGGGAAATTCTTGCCACAGAAGTTACCGAGGAGATTGGAGTAGCCGTGCTGGCCGTCACGTACCTCGAGAAAATCGTAACGACAGTCTGCACTCCCCTCGAGTTTGAATTCGTCTCGAAAGTCGAGCTTCAACAGCATGCCTTCCTTAGCTGAAACGAGAGAAGGGTAACGTTCTCGTTAGAAACCGTGAAAACAGCGAATATAGAGACGTTTCTCCGAATTCAGTGATTTTTGTAATCATGAAAGAAACTGTTTATCGAAGAATGCGAAAGTAAGCTGTTTTATTTTTCTTGCACGGATTTAATTAACGTTACAAACCGGGTAAAGAGAAGAAGAGAATTAATCTAACAAGATACAGATATAAAAGTACAGGCAGAAAAGTGAGTACAGTGTATTCTGAGAGTAGTTTGATCTCATAGTCACTCGTCTGTATTTATCGATTGATCCAGAGAAAAGATCAATTAATATTCGCATAGCTGCATATTCTGATGATTTATTTATTCGGTATATTATTCCGATAAAACCAATAAATGTAAAATCGTTGTTAAATAATTCAACAGGGGAAGCAGGAGTGTTGTGTGAAGGACGTGTTCGTGTATTAAAATTAATTAATCGAACGAGCGACAGACAGTCTATTAACAATAACTTATTTATAATTTTGGAAAGAAATAAAACGTCAACTAATCTTCTTTCTCACTCAAGTGTTGGAATGTTGAGTCTGTGGAGTGAATGGGACAGTTTAGCGAACGCGATACAAAACCTACGAATTTATGTTGTGATCTTTCAATAAATCGAACATATTTAGTGTGACGTGGCGACCATATAACGCTCGCGTACTCAAGGTGGGGTCTAACCAGAAAGTCGTAGAGTTTTCAGTTTTAAAGGGTTTCTGAAGTTCTCGCAGAATCTGAAGATAAAACCATGTCATCTGTTCGCAGAATTATGTATGATAACCGATTTTGTTAATAATATTTCGGGATAATATTTTTAATTTGCTATTTACGGAAAACCGCCACCTAAATACGAAGCGATGTCACACACGCATTGTTTGGATTGTTATGCATGAGTTTGGCCGTTTGGTCGGCTTACACGAAGGAATGTTCTAACGTCGTTAACGTCGAAAGTCGACCTGGCAATCGGCCAGGTTATTCTTCGTATTCGTCGCGCAACTTTTTTGACTCGTCTTATACCGTAAAGTACCCGGTTTAACTTACAACGCGGTACTTTCTACGTGCTTTTTATCTACTGGCAAAAAGCAACTCATTTATCGCGACATAAATTCTTGGAAAGAATTGATCGTTAAAAGAAGCGGCCCATAAGATTCCGCCGACGAAGCTTTTCGTTTTCAAGAAGAAGGTTAGGAACTTCTGCTTCGTCGGATATGTTCTTTAATACCTGACAAGTTATCTGGCGAGCGTTAGAGTCGCGAACCTATCGTTCTCGCGTTTTCCACGCAATAAATCGAAATCGATGTTCTTTTATACGCGACAGAATCTCGGGCGTATGGTGACATCGTGAACGTGCGATTTGCAAAATCAGCCTGTCCGATCGCTTTCTTAGCATCGAACTGTGCTATTCGTATATAAATCCCAGTCGATCGCTGATGCGATCTGTAATGAAGTCGTTGGCATGCAAACGTGACTTTACTTTCCTCGCACGTACCAAGATTATCCAAGAATTATTTACCGCGAATCGATCGTTAGAATTCACTTGATCTTTCTAGCAACGCAACGAGGGGAATTCCGCGGTATTTGGCTGTAGGTTGTGTGCGTATAGTTCTCACGTTTCGTTTCACTTGCTGAATCGTAGAGAGATTGCTGCCGCTCTGTCGAACAATTAACGCGTTTCCAACTCTCTGGTTCCTCTTAGGTATAATTATTTCAAGCTAGCAAAGATTCCTTTGTCAAAATGAGATACGCACGAACGCACCTGGATATATGAAATCATCTCTAAATTCCAAATGGTTCGATGAACGCTTTGTACCATATAACACAGCGGAGATCGGACAAGCGGTGAACCAAAAGTCCATCGTATGTAGGGAAAGGATAGTACTTGCGCGTTGTTTACGGTTCGCTCATAAATACTTGGTATTTGTGAATAAAATATCTCGTCCGTATCGCCATTTGTGCGCCGCGTAAAAATTTATACCCGTCCGATCGCGATATGAAGGAAATTATTGACTGAAAATCGTGGTATAAAAGCCGCGTATTTGTTTCTGAGCGATCGCTAAACGCCACTCGAAGAAATGGATCGTCTATTTTCGTGGCAATTAAAAGTACGTAAACGGTTTCCGTGAATAACGTACTCTGGGGATGTACGCGATAAATCGTATTGATGATCCGGATAAGGTACGATTTCGAAACGAGTATTATTAGTGGCTTTCTCGCTATACAACCGCATAGGAATGTCATGCTCACGACGAAGATGTTATTTTCATTCGTGTATTTATGTTGCGCTGTGAATGAAATTCTGGCTATCATCTGCGGCCAGCCCACGCGAACAGCGAACTCGTTTTCGTCCGAAGGACGAACGAATATTTTCTATATGAGACTTACCAACAGCAGGAAATCCATCGCGACACGACACATCTACCGTAAAAATCGCAGTTGACGATTGATTCCGAACCTACGACTGAGTGGAGAACGGTATCGTACGTGACACTAAAATGTCACGACTTCGCCATCGAACAACGACCGTTCTTGGCTCTTTTTTGAATGGCGCTTCGAGCCCTCCATTGACGGAGCCGCGTTTCTTCGATGTGAAGAAAGAAGGAAACGATAAAAAGCGGGACAGAAAAGAAGGAAGGAATAAAGGTCTGCGTGGCGACTATTTTCTCGGAGGGGGAGGAAACTCTAAAGCGGTGGCAATCTCGCCCCAACTACTGTCCGCTTTCGCACGGAAATACCAGTATTCCAGTCGCGGTGCGATCGATCGAGTTTTTCAACAGATTCAAAGAGTCTTCTTCTCCTATTTTCACGCTTCATTATCTTTTGATTGTGTCACCTTCCGTCTGCTGCTTGTAATCATTGTAGAAATTAAGGGCCATTCTCAAAGGGTTTCGCAATTCTCCGCTATTGTACGACGTTCACGACTTATTTATCAACCCGCCTCTCGCGTTTCCTCTCCTCCAATTTCTTAGTCTTTTCAGAAGTAAGCGTCACGGCGTTATGTACATAGTTACACCTGTAACGGTGTCACTGCGCATCGCAGTTCTGGATGCCACGAATTTCTATCGACCCAGTCTACCTAATCGCTGAGCGGCAAACGTACTGCGAAACCACGAATCTAGTAATTTCGAGCGAGAGGGTGCGATATCTGTTCCAAGTTTAAGCTTTCGCCGTCGTCGATATCTAACACCAACTTTCACGACGTCTCAGCCACCGTGAACATCGTTTACGTATGGAGTAAATGGCTTCCGTCATCGCAGAACTTACCTGAGCCGTGAAATCCAAGGTACACGCAAATATTCGACCATTCGCGATATTAGTGTACATCGTGGTTCTAACCTGACGTTCTACGAACTCGTCTGTCTTGGAACCCACTGCCATTTTCCTCTGACTATCAGGTTCCATACCTCTCGTCTTCCGTAACTACTAGCGTTCCCTTCCCAATAAACCAGTCGAATTTTCACCGGCGTTTCGTATTTTTCGTAGCTAGCGTACGAAGAAACCCCGCGAGTCACGAAGTCTGTACAAATTTTCGCACATTTTCCACCAGTATTCCCGGGAACTTAGAACGAAAGCTCGAGGATGATTTCTACGAGAACGTGATTAGAGTTTCATTCTGCGGCACGATCGTAGAAATATATCCGTAACTAATGGGCGTGGATTTTATCCATGATGTCAGATATCGAGAGGTATCGAGAAGGGTAAGAAGAAAGCCTTTCTTAGGTGTCTACCGCGAAAAAATATTGCAATCGTACGTGCTTAGCTTTCGTATACCTAAAATTTATTATTGATCTTTCGAGTAATTTCGGACGAATAATTTTAAAAGATATCGCTCTATTTAATGTGAATTATAACGTAGAATATATTAAGAGCCGAAAACGTATAATTACCTCCATTTGGAAATGTAAAAGTTTTCACAGAAAGATTAAAAAATTACTCGTCAAACAGATTTTTCTAGGGTAGAGTATAAATTTTATTCTGGTAATTTTAGTGAAAATTGTTCAAAAGTTTCTATAAAAAGAAGTGTAATGGACTTTTGAAGGTCTCAAGCCAATAGCCTGAATTCGTGGTCGCAATAATGATCAGCATCTCCACGGGTAGTTCATCGAATTTTCCATAGAGATTGGCAAGATAAGGAAGAGCGTTGCACGGTTCCTGAGAGTTGAATGACCTAGTCGGTCTGTTCCCGAAGCCCCGGTAAAATGGTGTAGTTTCCCTCCTTGTTCAAATTGGATATTTATTTCTTGCAACTGCACCGCCGATTAATATTTGCAAACTTTTCCCATGGTAAAACCATAGACAGAAATATATTCTGGCGCGTGCAGATATTTATGAAACGAAAGCAAACAAGACATTTTTAATTCGAAACATTGATATAAAGTATAACTGTTATTTTTCTTTTGCGAAAACAAAAGTAAAATGTGGAAATCCGATTTTATATACGCGTTGGATTTTGAACGTTACGTTTTCCGTTTTAGATTTCATGATTTCGTGAAAATTTTTTGTTCAAATTTCCGACTTTATGCTAAATCGAATAAGTACCGTGCATACTGTAGCATCGTTTCCAAAGTAAATAAATAAATATGAAAAATATATACACGATATATACATATATAAATAAAATAACATAAAATTAATCTATATCTAAAAACAGAGTTCTCTTTATGCTTGAAGCCGGGACGATGTAAAAGCTTCTTTATTCGAGAGAAATGATGAATTTATAACGCGAAAGTAACGTCAATTCAATTCTTTGCTGGATAATTTTTTTTCAATTTTCAACTTGATTATTTCTTTGACGACTTATCGCACCTATTTCCACGCGAATAGAAATAGTTTGTATTCTTGAAGCGATGGAATTATATCGCCGGCCAGTGCAAACGACGTTTCACTGAATATTGAGCTAACAGCCTAATGACAGATGTAAATAAATTTGCACTCGGTATTTCGCTTTCATTGCGCGGCAAACGAGCAAACTTTATTGCGATTTTATTTCACTTTTCCTTCGAATGGAATGGAATAAGAAGGGGAGAACGAGGTCTCCATGGAATCCAGTCCCGAGTTTACTTTCTGTTACGTTTAAATCTCTCGAAAATGTTTCGCGACCTCTACTGTAACCTGTCTGGAACTCATTTTTTCATGGTCGATGATTTATGATATCCTATTCAGATCCACCCACGGATTCGTGTAATATATCCATTTACTTTGAGGACGACCATTAAATCGGCAAAGGGTCGACGATAATAGATCGGTCTGCTGCGAAGGATTATTTCTATGGTATAACGACGAATATCGAGCGAAAAACAGTCGCGAAAAAGTGATCACCCGTCTTGTTTAACTGAGCGTAAAATGTCGACCGTTCGTTAAATTATATTTAGCTGAGAGTCGGTGGAAAGGCATCGTAAAAATTGGATCGTGATCATCCGATGTAAAAAGAAGGAAACATTTTTATGGTTTTCATTAACGCAGGAGAAACCAATGAATTGGATTCCGCGAAAAACCGCCGTTAGAGGGAAATGTAAAGGGGAGAGACACGACTATATTTTAGTCGGAGCCGCGGGAAGGCTAGCTATATTTTACACGGTATTAGGCGGCTTAAGGACGCTACGAGTTTGGGAAATAGAGCGAGCCGATTCTTTTACATTCGCATCAAGTCGTATCCCGTTGAGTGAGAACATTTAACGAGCACTCCCGACAAGGATGACCGAGAAGGGGCATGATCCATCCTGAAAAGCGAGCCATTTTCGGAGATACGTTGTTAAGAGCCGATGAAGGGGAGAGTTTGCCGAGACAGATCCTCAGGGATTTTATATACCAGTGCTCTTCTTTATCTACACTTTGGGACTCGCGTATTCCTCAACGTTCGATCGTGAATTAAATACAGTTTCTTCGACGATATAATTTGATGAATTTTTCCAGTGGCGCTTTTCTTTGGATTTTGTCCAATGTCTCTCTAAAGATGTCGTCACGATCGTTTGGAGAAAGGTTGATTTGTAGCAAGGAATATCGGGAGAAAAATTAACGTATCGTAAAGCACAGATGAAACGACATTACGTTCGATTCGCTCGATGCGCGCAGGTTGAATTAAAACGATTTGTTTAGCGCTTCGAAGGCGATTTTCTTGCGCTTATTCGACATTACGATTGAAACGAACCGAGAACACGTCGTTTTGTCACAGGCTGATGTATAGACATCAGGATAGAATAGATGGGAATGCATCGATGCACTTCGTTGTACGCGCTTAAACGGTCGCTCGGCCGAGATTTCCGCTTTCGTAGTGATTCATTGCAGTTAGAGGTGCGTTCGACGATGCCACTCGTCATGGAACGCGGCTGTAGAGGACAATGGAGAACGAGCCAGCCGCAAGAAGGAATTAACCAGCACCAACTTTATCACAGCTAACTGCGCTGTCCTTGCTCCCCAATGAATTTACCGATTCGAACACGGACCGAAGTAATTTCAACGATCGAAATCGTTAAATCGCACGTAATCTCTGGCCGTTCCGTTGATTAAAAATGTCCGTGGAAAAATGTCTTGGTTCTTTATCATTTTATCGCCCATGGAAGTTGTGACTTGTTCGTTAGCGTGGAAACATATTATGTGTTATCTCTTCTTTCCTTTTCCACTGATAAATCACCTAACTTTCCTACAATCTGGTTTACTCTCGATTGATCTTTCTCAACATAAGTTAGGCCGTTCCTTCGACGGTGCAATTGGGGTGTAATCGGTAGCAGTTTCTTCGGTAAAGTTGATCGATGGGAACGCACATTGTGGGTGGTCTTTAGCGCCATTTTAGTTCAAGGACAAGCGCAGTGTCTTACCGCAATTAATGGCTTCCCTTGCACAGACTCTCGGCCTTAGAGTATTTCGATGTTCCACGAAACACGGAGACGGCAGAAGGGCGGTCGCCCTTGATTTACGTGGGGTCGCATTAAACGGTTCTTTGATGGCCCCTTACCTCCTGAGTGGTTGATAACTAGATTTGCTCGTCCACTTTGGAACTTAGCCACGACTTCCTCCTATCTCCGACGATTCTAGAAAGCCTTTTTCTCTCGGGCTCTAGGTTGCTACCTTTTTCCTTTCTTTTCGTTTTTTACCAGTTTCTACCCTTCGATGTCTCCCGCGGGTCATGTCCAAACATCGAAAGTATTAACCTTGCCGTCGAATAGCACGATCGCGTCTCTGACTCACACCATTTAGCACAATTCCGATCGCGTTCAACGTAAAAACTGGCAATAATGGTGAGATATAAGTGGTAAAGGAGACAAACGAACGTGCCTCGATGTTACACACGTGGTAGAGGGAAACTTTTTATCGCTAGTCTGTGTTCCGTAGCGTGAAACGCGAAACTTGGCAGAGGTAAGAAAGCCGTGGTACGCTCGTCGACGCGCTTTAAATTGCGCTTGCCTACACTGCTGCTAAATTGGTTGGTGGTTACAGGTAACGAGACAGGGAGAACGAACTGGTAACGAAGTATCAAGTAGCGATGATGTCTGCGAAAAATGGAGTATGATCGAGTCTCGTGTCGTGATCGTGGTCGCGTTCGTCCAAGTGTCATTCGCAACTTTTCGCGTTTCGCCAGATTTCCGCTTTCTTTGGTTATCGTTCGCGAAACATGGTGTCCTCGTTATCCACTTTCGAAGGTCGATCTTCTTTACTCGACATTGGAAGTCGACCGACGCCCGTAAATGGGATCGATAAGCGGCGTCACATGTTCCTCGAGCTTAGAACCGGTTGTCCTTCGCATGGATGACTATGTCACGGATTACGCTAGTAATTTATAAGCCGTATTATCGGTGAATTCCACCGATTTGGCGATGGCGACGATCGCAAAGAGAGAGAGAGTTTGATTATTCGTTCGTAATTAGAAAAGAAGTTGTGTCGTTTGGTCAGGTTACCGCACGGTTCTTCAAGGGAGATCAAGCGTACCCGTTTAACGAACTGCTGTTCTTCGAGCCCCATTTCTTCGTTATTCCACAAAACGGAAGAGGTTCGATCGCGTTTCATCCGGCGAATGCTTATTCAGTCTCCAACCAACTGTGATCTCATTAACGTGCCTGAGTGGCTCCAACTGCTTAAAGGTGTCCCACATTTCATAATGATACCGATGTAACCGCGTTATCGTGTTCACGAGCGAGCAATTAAAAAGGTTTCATCCGTGCAATTAGGACCTTCTCCCGATGCCGGTTTCTCCGCAAGGGTTACTTGGCCTGTTTGCGTGAGCTCTTCGATCAGGAGCGTCAGCCAGAATAGAAAGAATTAAAAAGGAAGGCGAACGAGAGCCGTGTCCGCGTTATATAGCGGCGTCGATTCATTGACTCGATTATTGTTCTAATTTCCAGTGTTTCTTGGAACTTGCCGATGAACCAGCAAAATCTGTAGTTTACGACCGAGCGATTTTCTAGAACGAGAAAATGTTATCGTGGCAAATGCAATATCGCACAAGCACGACATACGAGGAATGTTCCACCGCGAATGTTTCGTTCTCGATCAGTTATTTTATTCAAAGGAGATTCTCCAGATCTATTTTTTCCCCTTCTTTTTTGAATTCTTTTGAAAAATTGCAGAAATCCATTAAACTTATCGATACAGCGTCGCGGAAAAGAAGCAAATGGGAACGAACTGATCACGTTGACGGATTTATCGTGTCCTTTCAGTAATCGCACCATACATTTAGGTTGCATTAGCCTTTGCGGTCCGCGTGTTTTTCCAACATAGGATTCGTACGAATCTGAAGCTGCATCGCGAATGCATACGGAATACCAATTCCGATCTAAACTACCCGTTATCTGTGCTACATCGAGCACACAATCAAGTAGTCTTTGCGCTCGATCGTCCATCAATTCGCAATTGCAGTTGGACTCGAACGCGCGCGCACATAGATCTGCCCTCGCTTCGAGCGGTTCGTCTTTGAGCGTCGCGACAGTAGAGAGAAGTTCGAATTGTTCCAATTAAACTTTGATCGTGTCTGGCCTGTCGCCGGGACATACCGGCCGAAACGTGATTGAAACATTGACCTTTGTTTCGCTCGATGATCCTCCAAAAGTTTCGACGATTCGTCGTCGTGTGTCGAGAACTAGGCTTTCGTCGAGTTTAACGAGTTCACCTAGACACGTAAGAAATCATAGGAAGGAAACGAAGGTGGCAAACTAAGAACAGCACTTGAAATAACAACGATTGCGCTGTTGAGTTTTGAAACGATGGTAACTAAATGCGCCACGGTGCAACTTAATAGCACTGTTGTTGCGCAATTTATACAATTTCAAACGATTTAACGGAGAGTGAATTGCGTCAATTTACGCCGAAACTTCCTTAATCCCTGCCAGTTCCGTATTGATGTTTAGGATAATTGGATGTCGTAATTTACATAGGGTGCTTAATATGTCGTAATCACTTCGATCAATGTAATAGAGGTTGCGTTGCATCAACATATTGGTCCCTTTAATGATGCTAGTTATAGTATGTTGTTCGTCACTAATCGGTTCGTGAGTGTAAATAACCAGAAAAATTGAATTCCACATTTACGAAAACGATCTTTGATGTTATTTTAGAAATAATTCCCTTCGCACATATCTATTCAAAAATCTTTCGATTAAATGATTTCAATCGTAAATAGCTCCTAACCATAGGATAATCGGTGTTTCCAAATCATCTAATCACATCGTGCTGCAAGGATCGTTTAAGCTAACGTTCTCGTATTGATTCTCGTTTCCTTCCAGCATCAACGATATAATTTCGTTCGTACGAAGCTTTAAACAGGCTATTTTAAACGAAGATTATACTTTCTTATCAGTCGACAAGCAATTGCAGCAGCTCTCTCTTATCAGCCGGTCAGGATAAACCGTGGAAAGAATATTATCAGAGAAAATACATTCTTAAACGTATTCAGCGCACGTTGTAACGGTTTAAACTCGCTACGTACCGCAGCTATTCGTAATCCATGACGATCCGCCCTCACATGTAAATCCGAGCCAATAGCGTAGCGCACGTTAGACGCCCAGAAAGGAAATAAGGCACATCGGTTCGTATCGACATCCGGTTGTGTGTGATTTACAAGCGGTTCAATCTGAATTTATTCACCGGTCTGCAAGCTACGCTCATAAATGATTTACAACGTTGCCTTCTGATATTTATTTTTATTTGGAAAACCGGCTTCCAACCGGGAATTTTACGGTTTTTACACAAAGAAAACAGATGCGACTGCTGTCGAACCTATCGTTTCCAAAACTCGGCCGAGGACCAGCGATCGCGGCGGATACTATTTTGGTACGTCAGAAGAAGATTCGGCGCGTCCACAGTCTGAGGCTCGTCGACCCTGACTCAATTTCCAACACGACCCAGCTGCCCTCGTTTGCTCAATCCGACGCGTTTCGAGGCGTTTGGATCATCTAAAAGGAACGAGCGTTCCTCGAATGGCTCGTGCCTTTTACTACCTCTTTCTCTTCGTTTACTCACCCTAACCCTGGAACGAAAGGACGAAAGAGTTACGGGTATCTCGCGTCACGGTTCGTATATTTGACGCAAATGGAACCATAAATGCACGTAATTACGTTCGTTGCCCAGACAGTATTCTTCAGGAACTTCCAGAAACCGTGAAAAGGGATACCGATAAAAGGTAATGAATATCTTCATCATTTTTATGGAATCAAGTTTTTACATGATTGTTCGGGAAATGTTTCTCGCGTTCCTCGCGAGAATGGATTTCCAGTCGCCTCGTCCATGATTTATCGATTCGTTATCAAAACTTGGACCCAGGCATGATTTATTATTTCGACTCGCATTCGCCAGACCGTTTTACGCAATTACTCTTCCCGGGTCGGTTGATACGTCAAGGATGCAAGAAGGATGTAGTTTCGCGTTGAATTCACGGTGGTAAAAGTAGCGTGGAATCAGTTGTTTGCTCGTCGCGAATCGTAATGCGTTTCCTTTACGAGCGATCGGTCGCGACGAAACACCGCAGTTTGCCGACGCTATTAATTCTCCGTGCTAGTTTTCCCTGTGGCCCGTTTATTATAAATTCGATGCTTGCCACTGTTTATTCGACATCCGAGCGGACAGCGAGAAGGGAAAAATTGATGCGCTTCTTTCGACTCGCCGACGTGCACGAATGCATTGTATCGACGAGCGGCAGAGAAATTTACTGTCGGCATCGGACAGTATCTCCTCGTCGGACCAACGAAACCACCAGAGTGTATCAATCACGGCGTCGCGCGTGTTAGTCGTTCGCCCCTTTTCGAAGTTTGGTCGGTGCCGTAGCCAGCAGGCTACGACGAACTTATACATATGAAACGAGTGGAATATCAAACTCGAACTCCGACGTGCACAGTTAGCGTCTAGTTAATTCCACGAGTTATCGAGATAAGTGGAAACTCGCTGCTATAATAAATTTACTCTGTTTGATGTAATATACCATGCTCGTGGCATTTCGTGTTTCGAATATGGAACAATATCAAAACGATTTCGCAAAGAGTAGTCTTTTATCTTTCGAAACGACCTAAACGAGGAAGAGAAAAACGTTTACTCACCTTCCAGGACTTTCACGCACTCCGTGAGGTTTGGATAGTTTTCTGGATACCTCGGACTGTAAAATTCTTGTTTAGTGTCGTCACCGATAGTGAATTTCTCGCACGCGTTCTTTTCTGTAACGTGCCTCATTTGACGACGTATAACGTCGTTTACAACGAACGGAGTCGGCGTTGTGCTGACATTCCTCCGATTTTTCCAGGAGTCGAATAACTTGGCTTTCTGCGTCGCCACTATCTACACATATTTGAAAGTTACGTGATAGTTTACACGAGGTGTATGGAACTTTTTCTTGGCTATTACACCTGGTACGGTTCAATTTTAAAGCTAACGTTAGTTTAAGTCTGGCAGGATTGAAAATTTACACGATCGATAAGCAATAATCCTCTAATCCTCAGGTGTCAGGTCGTTAATTATATAACGGCGTAACGATGCTTTGGGTAACTGGTATCGTGATAACGTTAAATTATAGTTATCGACCTGCTGTAAAATCATTGGCCACGCGGAAAATATATATCTACCGTTATTACGTTCAAATAATGTATATTATTTCGCGTTTAATTCTTTTATCGCTCGAGATTTCATTAGTCCCTTCGTTTTCAATTGCCTTATAGCGGCAACGAACAGTGAAACCAGATCGTTTCGTTCTTCCTCTAGTCGTGCAAGTTACATAGCAGCGATAATCGAGGAGACGTAAGGTTAACAGCAGAAACATGATACGACTTACGTTGTCAAAACTTGCCGGGGAAATGATGTTCGCGTTAAAGCTCCATCGTTCTGGCGTTGATTGGATAAACGTCCGTGAAGTAGATAGATTTATTTTCTGCCTTGTGTCATTCATACTCCTCGAAAACACGGTCGCGTTTTCGTTCGAGATTTTCACTTTTCCCGTGTCATTCTTTCCCGTCCTATACGTCGCTTCGATATTCCTGTTCATTTCGATCTTCTCTTCCTCCTCTTCGTCCTCGTCCAGGCTCTCGCTGGTCGGTTTTAACAAGTCCAGCGTGACTCGTTCCCGGGAACTCGAGCTGTCCGCGTGCCAGGAAGTTGTCTGGTGAAACTTTCCGATAGATTTGGTTTCTCCGGTGGTACGTTCCGTACTGAAGGACGAGGCAAAGGTTCGGCCGCTCCTTCTCGTGTCGTACGTATTCCACAGTGACTCCTCCGTCTCGCGTGTGGCTTCCGCGGCCGTCCCAGTGACTGAAACATTAATGGTCAAGAGAAGCTTGTTAATAGTTGCCATTTTCTAATGATATTTTAGTTATTATAAGCCTTGTATAGTACTAGAATATTCTCTTCTCGGCGAAATGTTTCAGCCAACGGAAATCTCGAAATATATGTTTCGCTCGACGAACCGCTGCAGCAACTGAACGTCGAGAAATTCAACGATCTTATAATCGGCTAAGGATGTTTGGTATTCGTTAAATGTACGTTCTCTTTCTTTACGTTAATGCGTTTTTCCGTAATATGTTGAAAATTGTATTCGCGAAATTTTATTCACCACGCGCTTGCCATGTGGAATATAAAGGAACGAAGAGACAAAAAACGGAGAAAAAAACAAAATAATCGGCCAGAAACTAGTTTAGGCCGATCTAGTCGAGAGACTACGCTCTCGACAAAGACGAAACTTGTAAATTCGGTTCGCGGAAAAAAAACGCGGTGCAATCGATTTCGCTGTTTCGACTATGTTTATTTTTTTCCCTCGTTTTCCTAGTTGCTATCAACGCAGTGCGCGATCTGGGTTTGACATCGACGGACGCACAAACGTAGCCGAATTCCGTTCGATACGTAACTGAATTTGTCATGGAGTTGCGCGACTTTCTCGAAAGGCCTCTATCGCAACGAACGCCGTAATTCTCGAATTTATTCTCCACTGGTAAAATTGCGAAATCGTTGAATAACCTACGACGAAACGATTCAAGTCTCTGGCGCGAAAAGAGAACAAAATCAACGTAAACACGTTCTTTAGTCTCGATGTTTTATAGCGAGGTATGAAAGATTTTCATAAAAATTTTTGAAATATCTTTCCCTTACCGGAAGCTATTGTGTAAACGTTCCAAGCATGTGGATTTCAAATGGTACGAGTTTTCCCATTTTCTCGTTAAGCAGCGAGTGCATACGACAAGCACAATAATTCACAAAAGGATCCGTTTCACAGGAATATTGTTTCGAGATTTATGACATTACAAGTTCTTAATTTAAGGAATTTCGTGCTGTAGATTTGTAATTTGTTTATTCTTAGTTTTAACGTATTTACTTCTCCATTGTCTACTCTTATAAACTCCGTATATTCTTTTATAAATAATTTTAGTACGATAATGGAGTGTAAAATGATAAAAATCCTCCGCAGCAAAGAATAAGAATTACTTTCCTACGTCCGTGTCTAGTACAATTTAATCAACCACACCCATGTCATTCTCTTTCGCGGACAGTCCGTTAATTTGCATCATTTATGGACGTACTCCTTTCACGCAAAATGTCGTAGAATCGTCGCCACGTCTATTACATAATCCTGCTGCCTGTTCTATGGAACTCGCAAATTTCATTAACAAATATTAGCGCACGAGATACTAGCGAAACCAGACGTTTCTTTGTTTATTTTTGTACTTCAAGGAAAAATGTATAGCTCGGGCCCGTTGGAATTTGCTCAGTGTACGTTTGTCCATTATGGAACGTAACGTTGGATGTATGTTGTTCTTTGACAGCATCGATATGCAGAAATGTGAAAACAGAACTTTCGTACGTCGCGTCGCTCGAAAAGATCGCCGCTGTTTCAGAAGTCTTTGTCTCTGTCACTGTCACGGAATATTCAACGTTGAACATTCCATGCTCTTGAAAGATTCTTCTCTCTCGATTCGAAGTCCTGCAATATATATCAACAAAGAGTTCTAAATTTAGCGGCAACGTAACTACAACTATTTTATATTGGACAGATTCGACGGATTTGCAGCTTCGATTAAAAGGTGTTTAATTTCTTTAAAGTATGTAGTTAAGAATTTTGGAGCGTGCTCGAGGCAAAGAGATCAAGGAAAATGTTAGAGTGTCTGCAGCGGTTTCAACGGTGAAGTACCCCTCGACTGATTCACGTTTTCCTCTTTAACCGACGACGCCACTTATCAGCTCGCGCTTCGACCGGTTTATCTTGAAATTTGAAACGCGACACCGTCATAGGGCTTTTTAGAGAATCTCGAGAAATTCTTCGGGCAAAGCGTTTCTGTGACTGATTTCTTGCTGCAAAAGTCGCGCCAAAAGTGTATATCTTCTCCTGTTGGCCACGTAAATCTGATCCTTGCGCGTGTAGAACGTGTCCCGTTTTCCCTTTTCACACCCTTTTCGTACCGATGTTCCTTTTCTTTTTGCCCTGTTCAGTGCCTCAGTTTAAAAGCACGTTTCGTCTTCCATCGCTGTACCAGGAGAAAGAACGGCTGAGCGCTATCCTCCTTCTTTCATGTACCGCAAGATTTTACCACGTTGTTTACGGTTTTATTCCTTTTTCCTTTAAGAATCTCATCTTTCTTTCGTCGAGATAGGATCCGCCTCGATTTCGTACTCGTTCCTACATAGTCTACACCTTTTCCATAGCCAGCCAGTAATTGTTTTCTTCGCAGTACGTTCCGCTCCTCGTTTCGCCAACGGCGTTTCCGCGTTTTAATAGTTGATCTCTCCTTATCGTAACACGAGAAACCCAATAGTTGGAGAAGTCGTTGGTTTTCTATCGAACTCCATGTAACTTTCGAAATTTAGATATCGAGAGTCAGGTCCGATAACGACAGACAATTATAGATACGATGTAGCGGTTCGTAAAAGCTGCATGATAATTCAAATAAATTGGTCGGTTGGTTTAACTATTTGTATTAGGTACCGCAATGTCAGACTGCGCGCTGGTCTCAGTATTATACCTTCTATTTATAATTTCCCACGGGATACCGCTTTGCGCAACTGTCTAGCTCGCTTGTGCCTGCTTCTTTTCCCTTTTGTATCATTTAATTTGCCACCAATTCATTTTCTCGCAGCTGGGCATGCACGTGGTCCCGCTTCGTTTCATTCTATTAATTGACGACGCCCCGGGACGCAATTAACGGAACAAGCGGAGAACGTTTTAATGTAATGTCGAACGGACCGTGGTCCGAGGTCGAAGTTCAATTTCTACCGTTCGCTTCTGTACTCTCTGTGAAATAAATCCTGTTACCAAAAAGAAAGGAAAAGTTAGCAGTTAATCAGCTAAACTCTACAACGTGCGAATCCCTGCAGGATTAACACGAGTATGAATCCTCCTTATATGTAGCTGCCAAAGAGCGTTTGTTGGATCGAAACAGGACAACGTCCCGCGAGCTGTTGAATAATTTTCAAGAGAAAGAGCGAGTCCTTTGGAAGATTACTGAAAGCCATTTTTGTACATTAATGGGTTTGCTATGATTTGTCTTTTTGCGTTTATACCCCTCTTGTTGTTTAATATTCAAAGTTTCGTCGAGCCGAGTTTAAAGCGCGAATGCTTTAAAAGACAAAAAGATCGATAGGACTGTCTGACGAACAATAGAGTCTAATTTAAATCATACCTGGTCGTAATTACATTGATAAATAGTACTTACTTGCGCATAAATTAACCTAGTTATATAACTGAAGCTTTGTTCTTCGATAGTTGGATTCGTATAAAAAAGAAACAACTTATAACACAATGACGTAAATTCGCCATTGAATGAATTACAAATAATTAAATGAATAGGTGCCGGATATTGCGTTGCTTCATGTAACAATTGGGCCATTAATATTTCGAACCGCGTGGAGCTAATTAAAACAGTACGAAAACGCGAAATGTATCAGGCAAATATTTGCAAAATGGAAATTATTATAATACACGGACGCACAATTACCGATTCTCGTATATTTATGACAGATCTGATCAATGAACCAACGAAAAGGGCAGACTTTGAAACTCCGACCTACAAATATATTACGTTGCAACAGTTATGGCAGATTTTACCAACCCGGTCTAAGTGTTAGAAGATTTTGCATTCGCGAAGTGTTGACAAACTTTCGCTCGCGGAATTTGCGCCAACATCATCAGGTATTTTTCACTGCTAGAAAATTATTTGTCGAGCGTGTGTTCTTGGATGTTTCGGTAAAAGCCTAGCAATCGTCATCGAACAGAAGGGCAACGTTATTCGTCGAACTTTTAATCCTTCCACGTCGAGGAATCTATTTGCTTGCCGAAGTTACCGTGTACCCGAGACGTTTCCCTGGCAATACGAGCGGCACGGCAAGCACTCGATGATAAATCGAAAAAGTTTCTCGAATATAGAATCTCTCGTCTTGGCCCCCGACTGCGAAGAATCCTTCTACGTGATTCTCCAAAGGAATGGGATATATCACTTTCAGAAATTCATATCCAACTAGCCTTCGCCGAGGAGTGTTTCACGATTCTTCGCTTTCCACGTTCTTCGTTTCGCGATCCACGTCCGTGAAATTTCGATGTTACGAAGCTCGCAGTTCGCGCGAGGACGTGTTAGATGGCGATTAAAACTTGTTGCTCCGCTACGCAGGAACGTTATACAATACAAATTGGAAACTTCGCTAACTTGCACGGGAAACTAGCATAGATTTATGCCGCGTGGCAAGATAGAATTATCGACTAACTTCCGAGGAATTGTCTACACGCCGCATCATTCGCGAGCAGCGAAAATTGCCTTTCCGTTGAAAAATCAACGCGCAAGCTTTACATATAGTTTCCCACGTTCGTTATTTTCCTAATTTTTTACGTATCAATTTCTATATATGTTGAGAATTGTGGATCTTAATTGCCGAAATAAAAGTAAAGGAACACTAAGGTTACACTTAGAATTCATATTAAAATAGTTTTAGATTTATTTAATAAACGATTTCCAGGATCTTCGTCGATATACATTTGCACGCATCTCAGCACTTTCTTTGTCTCACCATCTTCCACACCAGACAGAACAGTTGCATTCGTCTGTTTTTCCAAATGCCGCGCACACGCTTACTTCCACACACTCATATTCACATACGTGTGTCAGTACTACGCGGCCAATCTAGTCTAGCAAAATTATACGTATCTCAATAATACATTCTATTTTCGTCGAAACATAGATTAATACACACATAATAAACATAAACGTACATAGTAACATTCTTTTTACTCTATTTGTTCCTCTTCGTACTTCCCTACTTGATAGAGCAAATCCAAACATAGTAAATCATTAAGGAGTACCATTAAATATATTCGCTACAACAGATCTTAGAAACAATTAGAATTTTTATTATTAAAGGTTTTTCATCCGATCGAAATTTTTCATGCATTCTGCATTCAGATACTATTGCGATCACATGTACATCTATTACATACGTATATTCATAGATAACTTCGACGTGTAGAATGAGGAATTCCATTTTCTTCGCTCCCATGCAACGTGCAGCCACGGAATTGTTCCTATAAAAAGGGTGGGCGCTGCACGGAGCACTTGTCTCACTCGACCGAATCGCAGACACAAAATCGTGTTTGGTGCGCGATCAATGCAACTATTCGTATTTCTATAAGAACACAACTTTCTGTATGTAGAATAATATTTATAGAATGCGATAAAGCATCGTGAAAAATTTAGCGTACTCTGTAATATGAAATTATCCTAAATTAATTGTGAGATCCTCCAAAAAAATTACGAGACACCTACTCTTCTCGTTATTTTCATGTAGATCATTGTTTTTGTTTGGAAAATCGTTCTCGTTGTAAGCGGATTATATCGCCGTGAAATTTGCAGTATCGTATCTGTTTCTATCGATTGAATTTTACGCCGAAACTTATTTATTTATTTAGAGTCTGGCCGATTTGTCGTTAAACTGATTGGTTCGCCCCAGCAGGATAGTTCCCGGGACGATAAATCGAAGTCGCACGAACAATATTCGCGATTCCGGACGTGTCAGCCGTAAAGTCCATCGTGCAGTAACCGTAAACAAAAACTTTCCTGTTTACCAATGAATTATAGAGTTTTATCTATGGTCAGTTGTAAAATACGAGAAACGATCGGGGCGCGAAGCCAACGGCAAAGACGAGAGAACGGGATCTACGGCTTGACCCTTCGTTAAACCCGGCCAACGCCGTCTGATTTATGTTTCTCGCTGTCTGAAATTTTATTCCACGCAAGCTACGCGGAAAAGGCAAAATTAATTTTCTTTCGGACAATCCCTTTCTTCGTGATTATTAATTATTCGTCTCGATTATCGCCCTCAGATATTTCACTGAATTTAAATTCCAGCTGGACATCTCGATCAGGATGAATACCCACGAACGGGAATTTTCAATTTTCAAACAGATGGTTCTGGTTGAAGAGACGATAAGGCCGTGTGAACCGAAGAAATTGGTTCATCGATAGGATCTGAAATCTGAGGAATGATGGATCTCGTTGTACGATACTCGTATGCGCCAAATCGATTCAATTTTTGTTCGAGCTTTCAGAGGCACATAGGTGCATCAAGTTCTACTTCCAGATTGTTTATCCTCTTAAAATGACGGTGAACAAGACACAATAGCTGGTGCGTAACGATTGATTCTTCTCGTGGGATGTCGGAAAGTCGCGCGTAGAAAGTTTCGCGCTTCTGTTTCGAAGATTTCTTGCTTGTCTCTTTATGCTGATTCACTCGAAGAAACTTACAGTGAACCGAAGCTTCCGCAACTTTTGCATTACGAAGCAATAGCATGATGGAAATTAGTTCACGCGTCGATTCATGGAATTCTAGAACTTGCTGATACGATGTTTCGCTGTTTAAAGAAACGTTCGAAGACAACTAAAGACTTGGCGAAGAATGTCGATCAAAACTTAACGACGAAAATCCCACTAGCCACAAGCGACACTATGAGACTCGGTCAAAAATTCCGATTCGCCTGGAAGCCAGTGTGTCGAGAACAACGAGCACATCCTTCGTACTAAAATAAACCACGACATTCCCTTCGAGGAATGCCTGTTCACCGATCTACGACTACCTTCTGGCTTCTCAAAAGAGTACGAAGGAATTCGATATACGCATGACCGGACGCTCCTTCTTCCACCTTAATCGGCCGTCAATTCGACCGACAGTTTTAGTACGTTCTCGCCACGAAACTTTCGATCTTCATTATCGGACAGCACTGCGTCGAATGGTTGAAAAATTTCGCACGATTGATCGGATACTTGATGGTTAGTTTAACGAAGACCACGTACGGAGATCGCTTAATCGATTCGAATATTTAGACTTTTACCGTGGCACCGATATAGACAGGATGCTATAGGATTACCGGATTTCCAAATGGTTTTTCCTTGTCCCGAGTTTCCCAACCGTTACATCCAATCGAAGTTTTTTACGTCGATTTTTTTTTATCATAAATGTGACAACTATCAGAGCGACTGATGGGTGGAATAAGTCTTGGAAATCCGGCATCTGTGGTCGAACCCCCGATACAAGGAAAACAGACGAGAAACGGCGACCAGGCAGATTTATCGTCGACCTGCTCCCCTTCTGATATTCCAACTTTAAGTAAAGCGTTGGGCCTGACGCGTACGAAATGTTTCTCACTTGAATACGCAGATTTTCCTTCCTAGCGATTCGGAGATATTTTGTACCTTTGCCGACGGATCCCAAGAGACTCTACGTCACAAGTAGCCGCGAGGAATTTCAAACAACCGGCTAATATACCGGGTTTGTTCGATGTACAGGGAAGTTGTAACGTAATATTACTTAAGCAGTAATCGAACGAATGTTTAACGAAGTTCTAACTCTCCGGACTGGAAAAGCACAGAGGCACAATACCGCGTGTCTAAAATTTCCCCTTGACGGCGAACGTATTCATTTCCATTCGGTTTAATAATTTAACGCTTTTCAGGAGATTGGCTTCTTTCCTGATCCTGCGAGGCACCGGCTTGCCCGGGAAATTTATGCCGCATTTACGGTCCCGATGTTTCCCGGCTGGTGCACTGCCACGAAAGGTGCGGCTTCTATTCTCGGAAATTTCCTAAAATTAAGATCCCTTTCGCTATTCTTCGATTAAAATTCAGCAGCCAGAAGCATATCGCTGTGCACCGTCGTTCACCGCCCACTACCAGCCTCCCGAATACTTCTTATTTTATTAGAAACTCTGAAATCTCTTTGGATATTGGCATATTAAATTGTTGCCGTGGAAAAGCGGATTACGCAAGACGCGTTATTATGGTCTTTAACGCTGGTTAACGGTGCCGCATCGTTTAATTCTGTAACTCGTAAGGAAACGAAAGCCCGTAACTGTTGATTTGAAAACGGTGTTGATCTCTAAAGATGAAAGAGGCTCCAAGCTGGGAGAATGTTCCCCGGAAGAAAAACTGGGCGCGAAGCCAGTAACCATCGAGCGTACGAGGATCGTAACATTAGATCTGTTCCGGTCGAATCTCGGTGGAAACTCCACCTACCATCTTTCGTGGCGCGTACCATCCATCTTTTTCGCTGACTTTGCCCGGCCCACGCCACCACAGCCGACGATTTATAATGGAAATTCTCCGGGATTTCGTGCAACCCAGTGAGTTCTCCACGTCCATAAAACCATTAGCGACTAGACATTAATTGTGTGGTCCACAAGTGCCAGCACTTCGGACAGTAGCTGTAATGAGCATTCTACGCTCTTGTTGCTTTCCAATTAGTCTAACGATTCATTGACTCTTGCGTGGCGAAAGAAGAATGCGTGCTTTTTACGACAACGAGAATACGATTGTAAACGCTTCGTACTTCAGACTTTTTCCATTAGAGTCCAGAGCACCGTGAAGTTTCGTTCGTATTTCGTTGCATAAATTTCGATGAATTTCAAATGGAAGATCCCGAGCATTTTGAAATAAAATTAAGCCCGCAAACAGAGTCCATTCTCGTCTCCATTCGTGTTTCGAAGAAACAGGAGCATCGCGTATTTATCTACGTAACTACGTAACGACTGAGCGTTGTTCCGCCCAATCGGGCATGCTTTTGCTGTAATGAATTCGTCTTCCAGGAAGCGAAAGACGAAAAGGGTGGTAGATTGGAGGGTATGTTTGAAGAGATAAATGTATTCTGGAAAGGGGTAAGAAGGATGGTTGGGAGCGCCAAGGAAGCACAATACCTTCGACGTAAATTTAATGGACTCTATAGTTGTTTGCGAGTACTTAGGCGAGCGTGTTTACGTATTTAGCAGCCGTACCTCGAATCATCGGAGCTCTCGGAGAGATCACTTGGGTAACGTTAGCATCCTACGAATTCTATGTTGCGTGCGATGTTATTTAATACGTAATCGGTTTTGTAACTGGCGCCGAGGCGACGATAAATTGCTCGAGCCACGATTTCGCCAGCGAAATTGACAGTCGCCCGCGAAATACCCGAAGCGCGAACAAACTTCCAAACGAAATTTCCGCGCGACAATGCGCCATGTCCTATCGAGGGCAGTGCATCGTCGTTAGCCTTCCGGGAAACACCGGCGATTAAATTCGGTAATGTCGGTCAACGTCGCGCCGTGCTGTTACGGGAATCGCGTTTACGCGCGCCGAACGCTCGCAAGCTCTTCTCGGACCACGACACGCTCGACTTCATGCCTGAAATCGTTGACAATGCCTGGTATGCGCGAGTTCTAAATATAGAGGGACCGTGCGTTCTATCCTTTTCTCGCGGTTGCACCGCTTTTCCTGTCCTCGACCATCTCTCTACCGTTTCCTCTTCCCATCGACCCGCGTTCACGTTAATTTTGGACTCTCCTTCGCGCGAGGCGCGCCGACTCTCGCAACTTATTACCAATCATCGGGTTTTTCTCTTTTCTCTTCGCTCCCTTTACGTAAGTTTACGAACACGGTTTTGTCCCAGGCATCCACGGAATTTGCCAGCGAAATTTCCAGCGACGAACTCGCTCGCTGGAGACGCGGTTGCCAGCCATCGAATGAGATACGCTCGCTCGTCGATGGATCTCGTTTAATCAGTGAAATTGCTCGGTTCGTTAATCGGTATTACTTTTACGATTGCTATTTTTGATAAGAGGAGGAACGCGTTGTCCTTTAAATCGAGCGTAAGTAGAAAAGAGCTTCGTTTCTGCATACATCTGTATGCTTCTAAAAAGGATCGCCCACGTTTCATCTTTCGAAATAGCAGCCGCCACTTTCGCAACGGGCTCATTGTCGAACGATCGAAGTTCTATTATGTAGCTCTCCGAGTTGTTCAGGAATGTTCTGCAAGGACACGAAAAGCCAACTACATTCTCGTGCCATCTAAAAAAAGAAGAGGGCTGCGTATCGCAGAGGAAAATGAGAGAAAGAGCAGGAAGAAAAAGACAGAAAGGGTAACGCGTATAAAGCGAGTATGTGAACAAACTCTCCGTTTCACCGAGAAAACGCTTGAAACTTAAACTGCTTTTAAAAGGGAAAAGTTCTCGTGCAGCTCGACTCTGAGTGTGCCTGCAGCAGTCGACTTTCTTGTCCCGAGACATAGCTCGCAGCGACGTTGGAAGTGTTTCCCAGTTAACACGGAGTTTATTCCACCCTTTCTTCTGCGAAACAACTCTTCTGTACTGAGAGAGAGAGAGAGTGAGAGAGAGAGAGAGAGAGAGAAAGGGAGAGAAGGAAGAGTGGGGATAGAAAAATTCCCAAGTGCCACTTTTGCCCCATCAACGTAAAATTCGGGATCAAAAGTAAAGTCGTTCATGGCACGTGTCTTTACCGCGTTACGGCCGTTTAATAATTCTGAATATACCGACGAGTGGGTTGCGTTCCCGACGCGAACAGTAAAAATAAAATAAAGAAGGCAAGAGGCCTTAGCTGCGGTTTCGTCTCGTTTACCCCTTTGTTTTTGCTTTACTGCTTCAATTTCTCGTTGAATAAGCTGTCGCCTATTCGCCAAATCTCTCTGCTGTTTCCCTTCTTCCTTCGTCCCCTTCCCTTATACGAAAGGAAGAAATTTTATTCAAGCGAGTAAGTAGTAAACATCGCGTTAGAATTTGTCTGT
This sequence comes from Bombus vosnesenskii, assembly GCF_011952255.1. Classification (NCBI taxonomy): domain Eukaryota; kingdom Metazoa; phylum Arthropoda; class Insecta; order Hymenoptera; family Apidae; genus Bombus; species Bombus vosnesenskii. Next base: position 72,069 of record NW_022882935.1, read on the forward strand.
CGTACAGTCAATCGTATTTAAAAAGCATATTTTCTGGAAATTCTGCGACATAACACGGCAGGTTATATACGCCTTTTCCGTGGTACGATATCACGCTGTAGATATGTTAACTATAGTCGTAACAATGAATACGGGCGTTGAATGCAAGTAGTCGAGAATTATTCATTGCAGTCACAACACGGAGAGACAGACGTACGTACACATTGGAGTAGACAGTGCGAAGAGGAAAGGCATTAATTTTCATGCGAATCACTGTACGCGTCAGATGCATTAAAAATACGCAACGTGGCTTTATTAAGCGATCAATTACAAACGCATCGTTGAAAATTCGCTAACGCGACGCTTTGATCGTAGATAAGTCGAAACTATTGGAGAAATAAAACCGCTGATTTTTATATTACGAACCAACGGTTGAAACGGTGCGTATAGTCGAGCACGAGTTCTCTGCTTTACGACTGCCGCGAAACGGTACGAATAGGGAAAAATAGAAGGGAAAGGAGAATAAAAAAAAAAAGAGCAGGAAGCAGGACAGAGAAAGAGATTTGCGTTTTACGGTTCTGTTGCCGCTTCCTCTCTTCATGGGCCGGGATGCGATGCATTAAAATTCCATAACGCATACGTCTGCTTTTTTAGGTATTACGTAAATCCTTACCGATCTAGCGCAAGATTAGTTCATCGTTGCGAAATTAGAAGCGAGCACCGTGAAGCGTATCGAACGATATCGTTCGAAAGAAATTAATAATCGTCCACGTACGTATACGTGAATTATACGCGAACTTAAAATGTAATATATAAAATGTAATATATATTTTGGCTGCTTTTAATTCAAGCTAATCGCGAGTTAGCTCGATGAAAATAATATCAGGCATAAAGGAAAGTTTCGACGGTGGAAAATTTTGCAGAGTCCGAACGAGTGGGTAATACGGGCTTCTCGTTTCATGCACGCGGTCGCGAACTATTTTGCGGGGAGCACGCGAGCGTAACGTCTATCGTTTCCTCGTAAAGTTATACAGCCGAGAAATTTATACGAGAGAAAGTCAAGTTTGGCGAACAGTTACAATAAAACGGGGCCGAACGACCTGTGGAGCGAGTTGCGCGCGGCCGCGATTTCGTTCCCATTTACTTGAAACGAATTCCACGTCGGCAATCCCGATAAATAAACATCAACGATCGATACATGCTTTTATTCGAATGTAAATTTTCCGGCGACGAGCGTGTCACGTTGCTCGCGAAATCGCTCTCGTGATATATTTCATATCATTTTATTTTCTGCCTATTGGAGAGGTGTCACGCTTTCGACTCTTGTCTTCGTGAAAACGAAGTAACCAGAAAATAGTAAAATTTCATTAACGGAGACGATGTAGGAAGAATTTTCCACCGTTTCGAAGTCTCAGTCGTGAATTTCTTTTCGATGGGCGCTGATGATTTTTTGTTGCCAATAATAATGGGAAAACAATCGCATGAATCGCAGGTGTCACCGTCCGCTTATCAGAATTATGGTAATGTCGCGCGGTTATTATGGTCGTGTTTTGGGTAGTAGCCGGGCTTATTTATAGCGAAACGGGTTTTGCGATCGTGCCAAGCGTACTAATGCACGACTAATGCGTTGCACGCAAATACGATCATTAGACGCGTTCGGTCGACTGCTTGCAGGGTAAGTATCAGGCATATTCGATAAAGAAGAGGATCCATGACACTAGTTCGATATTTTTGTATTTCGAATCAAGCTATTTCCAAATAACCATGCAAGAAGGTGACACTGACACTTCGTACCACGAATCGATATTCACAGCAGTAATAAATCGCGATGGCTTCGCAAATTCGAGGGAACAAATAAAATAGTCGTAAAGTTTCCGAGTTTCTTGATCCGCGGAGAAGATATTTTTGAAGATGCATTCACTTTCCATGGAAACGGTCTACGTACGCAGCAAAATATCGAAGTTACCGAGATGTTGTGGGAATCGTCCCTCGGGGCAGGGCAACATCTATGGTAGGGGGAGCATAAAAATGGAAGACGAATGTCCCTCTTTAGCGCTCGATAAAGAGCCGTGGATCGAACGAAGAACCGGCGTCTATGCAGGAGGGTCGTGGAATAATGGAATCGAGCATTATCGAAATATACGTGCGTCTCAATAAAGTTTCGCCCGTAAAGACGAAAAAAAGTTGGTACACCAGTCGGTAATCCGGATAATCCGTCCGAAGATGTACGAGCAAGTTTGCTCGTGCTTGCAAGATGCTCGGAATGTGTTGACCAAACCTGCGGAAGCGTGCCAGTAACAGCATTCGATCGACTTTTATCGACTTTTCGTTGTTTTACTTCGTTTCTGGAAACTGCATTTCATTACGCCGAATGAATTACGTTTCCTTTAACAACGTTACGTTTGAAAAATGATTTACGATTCGAGGAAGTCGAGCATCTCCAAGCCCCGCGTCGCGGAATTCATTTTTCGAAAAAATAAATTGTGTTCAGCTTATAAACGTAGGCGCGAACTTAAACGAGTTACAGTTATCCAGATGGAAAAGTTAGTTCCCTTTTAACTGCGTTAGACGCGGCAATTTGTGCAAATGGAAATTGTATGGGGCTAGTGGTTTACTCGCATTAAGTGGTAACTCGCGTTAAGTAATCCATACTTGTTTTCTTTCGTTTCTTTTGACGAGAAGGTCCATTTTGTGCATTCGGACGTCCGTTGTAATGAAAACGCGGGATTTGCAACGCAAATCGAGGATCGAATGCAAATGATAAATCATTCGTTTGAACCTAACAAAGCACCAAGCATGCATACTCGCTGTCGAGTAACAAGAGCTGCCGGGGCATTAATTTCCAGTCAGCTGCCTTGAAGCTCGATCTAACTAGGTATATTCATTGGCGCATTGGTGAATGACACGCGCAGTTAGGTGGCTTGATGGTATTTCATTACGAAATTATGAATCTGTATCGCGAAACTGGTTTCTTGGATTCCTTTTCGCAGTTTCATAGGATGCTCCGCTGCAAACCAGATTCGCCGGAGCATTTCCATTATTCTCTCTGTGGCCCGGTGTGCCGTGAATCTGCACCGAGCACAGAAAGAGGAGCGCATATTTGAAATTTTGTGAAGCGAATTGAATTTATAGAAACGAAGGCTTTTGGCTTTGATGCTGCCGCGGCTCACTCGACAAATCATACTGCGTCAGTATAGCGGATATTACTAAAAAATTGATATTCGGTCGATGGATCGAATCGCGTTGAATTAAGCGAACGTTTAAAATAATTCAATCACCCGACGATATGTATCGTCGATGGATTGCTTGACAAATATTCCAGGAAAATTGTCAACCTAATAAATTGGAGGATCTAAACTCGAAACAGTTTGATTTTTAATTTTGAATTCTGCCCTTCGCGAACTTCAATTCCCATGTCGGTGTGCCACTCATCTCTTGAGTATCGATGCAGAAACTCGAACGTAGTTAATAGAAATTAAAAAGTAAGCAAGCGCCGGTGCTCGATTGTTACGCTGCCGAAAATCAGCCGAACTAGCAGAAGAGCGGGACTTCTACCGAGTGTGTAAAAGTCGCCAAACACGTAATTTCGTACCAACGCCGTGTTAATTGACGCACGAACAGCACGTACGCAATTTCGTGGTATAATTTCCAGGAATGTAAGAGCACGATCATATAGATTGCGTTTGTAGGCCATTCGTTATTTCTAACAAAATCAATGGCGATATTACCATTGTGTGGTAAATAAATAATGGCGACTCTCGCATATCGTGATTACTTCAGAACACATTGCTATTTAACTAATTTTCGGAAAGATTGAGCGAATTTATCGAGTAATTCGCGATTCTCCTTCCTTTCTAATCGCGCACGCGTAACACCGTTGAACGCATTCCAAATACCAGCCTCGTAATATCGTTGAAGTAGATACAGATCGTTACGCGTCAGACGCGACAATAAAAGAGACCGTGTGAACGAAATTCTAAAGGAAAGAATCGAAAGGTGAGATAGAGTTATTGAAATTGAAAATTTTACGGGAAAATTGATCCACTATAGTTGCTGGTCCTTCGATTTCATTTTATCCGTCGATTGATTATGAACCGCATCGCAGTCGAACCAAGTAAATTGCAGGTGGAATAGAAAGAGGATTACCAGAGCGCTATACTTCTTGAAATACGAGGCACAAAGGCGAAGGATTTCGAATTGCTGCAGGAAATCGAAAGGTCGATGATGGTAGCAAGACCAATGGTTGACCCAGAGTTCAAGTATAACGCGCTTTCCAATGTTCTACATTATGTGAGATTCCCTTTTTCTCGCCAGTTTCTTTTTTCTTCCAGACATGAAATATTACAACGCCAGCAGCGACAACTCTGTTTTATGACCAGGACGTCCAACGTGGACTTCCGGTTCAGGGCCCTAAAGCTATTCTATCGTGGACGCGTTCGTTTCTCGCTCTTCACGCCCGATTGAAATTTCTACGATTTGTCCCGAACGCTCTTATCGCTTCTCCCTTTAAACGACCGCCACGGAAATTCGCCAAATACGATTATCGTATCAATATACGCGTTCAAATCGCTCGACTGACCCAAATATCGACGAAGCTTCCCCCTTTTCAATATTTTTAACCCGAATCGCTGAAACTGACAATCGTGTCATCCATCGGGTTCGGTCGATTTTCGTTCTCAATAATTACGAACATTCGTTATATTCGACGACAGGATCGTTCGACATTTTTTTTCGACGATTTCGAGACATTTCGAGACTTTTCGTTCTCTTTATTTAGCAAATTTGTTTAACATATCACCGGCACAAATTCTATGACAGAGAGAAGAAAAGGAGTTACAATACTGAACAATAAATATACGACAAAGGAAACAAAAAAGATATAAATATTTATTCCTATTTAAAAGATATAACTAATTATTTATGTAGGAATGTTATATTATAAGTTAACAGAAAACAGTATGATAAATACAATATCGTAGCACTCACACAAAATCGAATATAATGCCGCGTTTCGCGTATTCGTTTCTCACTAATTCTACGACACAACAACACGACGAACTTCACTCGACCACGATAAATTCAACTCTGACAGCACTTTCCACGCTCATTTTTCCCTTAACAAACCTTGGTAACGCTCACAACACTCCTTGACGACATTAACATATCTTGACAACGTTTATAAACAATCATCCCTCACGCCACGTCCTTCCCTGACGTCACACCATCCCATATTTATTACAATATAACATTGTAAACTGCAACGAAGCTTCTCGCAAAATCTCGGCTTCACGATTTCCTGTTCTCCAGAATCAAACCAGCAATCTTTTCCTTTTTTCCCTTTGCCTCGTGTGGTCCGCTAAATTCTGAGTTACGCGGTTTGCTGGTAGCTAGCTCAAACTTCCACGAGCCAAAAACTCGTACGTACTACGTCGTTCTCATTAGAAAATCACACGTGTGAACTGTCTCGTTTATCCGAATTACCTTCCAGCTGTTCCGATATATTCTCTCCTCCACACTGTGTGTATCCAGACGCACGATTGCGAATATTACGAAAGGCGACAGCACAACAATCGTGAATTACATGTTCCGTAATAATTACACGTCATTGAGTTTGAGTTATTTTCCTGTTGTATAATCGATGACAAGAGAGTTATGCGTGCAAACAAATTTTCTCGTGGTCGCACTCGCACGGGAGACAAAGTGTTCGTTCGTTTCTCAAGCGAAAGTTTATCGATCGATCTGAATTCGACACGGTGAAAACGAAAACTCGTTTCTTTGATAAGATTCAATGGTTTTAATCCGTTCCCATTTGGAATATTATTTAAAAAAATTGGAATATTATCGAAATTCTATTTAACTTTATTAAAATGGATGTAAAATTTTGATCGGGTTTTATTAAATTTCGAAGTTACAGAGCGGTTTAATTGAATCTTTACACTGGACCAGTGTTTCGTGTTATTTTCGCAGCTCGCGTCATGGCTCATGTAAATCGCGTCCATCGATCACAAGCCGCTATCTGGAATTGTCAACTGGCTAGGCGGGGAAAAAAATAAAACGATGAATGAGTTACACGATCCTGTCCGCGCAACTTTAATTAATCTGTATACTCGTTCGATCAGCGTAACGCGTAGCTCATGTAGTTTTTCTGTAAAATTGGTTCAATACGTTGTTATTTCGGTAACCTTCAATTTTATTTTGCATTACCTCTGTTTGTTCGGTTGATCAATCGACTAGATCGGCCATGTATCAAGCTAACTCGGCCGAAATTAGTCCTAAAGGAACTAATCTGTCATAATTCCGGCTTATCCTCGTTTCGTTACATGATCTATGCCCCATCGCGTCGAATCTCTACTCATTTTTAAATGAAACAGTTCCCATCGCGAAGATGAACTTACATATATTTCCTGATAAATGCCTCATACACCAAATTTCTTCATCCACTTTTCTCTCCTTCTTTCTCCTGTTGGGAAGAGGGCGGTTCCGTTGCCAAAGATAAGTTAACGAATTTTTCACCACGGATTTCAAGAAGGATCCTTCTTGTTTTTACGATCTCAGCCGCAAGAGCAATGGTGGATCGTCGCGATCGTTTCATCTCCGCGTTTTTCAGCGGCATCCAACCGATTAATTCTCGCCAACCAGGGGCAGCTAAATCACACGAAATTGCTACGAATTACCAACTGTTTCTAACGTTTACCGTGTCGTCGCGTTCATTCGTACGCCCTCCGGCCAGTTCGTCCCTTTATCAAGCTTAAAAGCAACATTCACCCTAGTTATTATTCCGCAGCTTCGCGCCCTTCGTGGATTTTAATTGTTCGCGGTGGTACAATGGCGAGAAACAGAGGGAAGAAAGAACAAAAGGGTGGCCCTGGGACTTTTATCGGGCCGCATTAGGTTTAAATAGTCAACGATATTCCGCGTTAATGCTCACCGATTTACCCACCCTTCCCACGTTCTACACTCGTTTGTTGCTCGTTCCCGGCTACCATATCTCACTCTCGTTTCCGCGATTTATTCAGGTAATTGCATAAAGGCTAATTCGCTCGCTATTATTTATAGCGATATTCACCTATACATTGGGAGAATTGAAATTTACGGCCAACTATCGTACACGAACTTACTTTTTTCCTGTCTTTCCTTCGCATTTTTTCGTATATATGTTCCGCTGTACCTCGTTTAGGTACGATTGATGAAACAAAATGATATTGAAGATACATCGGGCAGCATTGAAGAATGGCGCTGGTCTCGGATATATGCAAATTAATGCAAAGTTTGCAGTAACACGTGTAACGTGACTTGTTTTTAATTCGTTCGCGACACGACAGTAGTTTTTGCATTCGCTGGAGCAGAGTTACCGAGAGGAGTGTTACACCGTGAATTCGAATAACAATAGAAAGTAGCGGGCAAGCTGTTGCCAGAGAAAATATCGCCAATAAATGTCGCGATAACTGCGTGGAGAATCGGTACGTGCCTACGCGAGTTCGCAGATTTCGCGAACTTAATGGTCGATTCGTTTGAATCTCGACAGAGGAAATTTCAACCAGCGACCTGCTATCCGCCTGCTTCCGCCGTGAACAAAATTTTCCACGCGTTTGGATGGACGACTAATTTTCCCTCTGGTCAGAAGCCACAGAAATAAGAAAAAAAAACGTTACGAAACACGCGAGGTCGATTGTTGTTTATGATGAACTTTTTAATGAATTCGCTAGATTGATTTTACTATCCGATATTTCGTTATTTGCTGAGTCGTCTTTTTTCACCGACCACGTTCTATCAAGATGAAATTTCCACGCGTGGTATCTATACGCATTTTTCAAGTTGCAGGATCATTTTGTAATCCTGGTCGGTAATTATCGCCGCTAACCGCAAACATTGTCGAATCTCGTGTGTCAGCTATCAATCGATATAAGCAGTTCAATCACTTGTATCGTGACGTTCGTAGCGGTACTCGACAACAATGTATATCGTCGAAACGAAGTGCCTAATGAGCCACCAATATCCCAACGGTCCTTTCGCCAAATTTTCGAGAAGGCGTGCGTGGGGATATTGAGGGGCGACAAAAAGAAAAGAATCGAATCCGATCGACAGTTAAGTTCGAACAAGGAAGCGATAAAGTCGAGTTGTAACCGAGCAGCGAGATCGACCAGCGAAACGAGCAAAAGAAGACTGTTACGTCGAGCGACACTCTACCTAGACCAGGCCACACACCGCGGGCAAGATGGGAACCAGATGTCTGCTCATCCTTACTGCGTATCCTCAATAGTCTCAAGGACCCATCATAAATCTCAGGAATTTGCTAGCTAAGGTCCTTCAGATCGAACAAACCTCTCTTTACTGAATCGTTTCTAAAGCTTATTGTTACTACGGGAAAGTTAGTTTTCTCACATATGATGCTTCCCACTAGCAACTCTCTCTCGGGGTCGGTTAGCACCCGTCCTCACCAACCAACCTAAAGAAGTAACCAATTGACAGCGAAGTCCTTCCCTCACTCTCCCAATGAAACCTTGTCCTTGACAAATCAGCTCTTTCTTGTAGATTAGACCCACCTACGACTAGCTTTCCTCCGATACAGCATGGTCACTTTACCTCACTTATTCTTCATCGTTAGAACAGTCAACATGTCATTATCGGTCTTTTATACTTAAATCAATCATCTATTTAACTTGCACATACGCATCAATGTAATTATCTTCTTTACAAAGTTGTTGGAATAAACATTAAGTTATACCTGTTAATTCAGTGTAACCTCATTCGAACCAGCCCTATTACCCTAACCGAAATAGGGGATCGATCATTTCGTGGCGTCGATTATCTAATCGTAACGGGAATTTACGACTCCCGTTGACGTGATTTCTCGCGATCGCGTCTCCCCGCGAGTGGTCGAAACAAAGACACTTGTTAATAAATATATTGTTGACCTAAATATTGTGATTATTTAACGCACCCTATATTACCTCACGTTTATTATATTCGCTGTCAGCATCAGTTTGCTCTCCGCGGAACGAAAATGTTAGAAACTCATCAGCGAAGCTTCCTAAAAGCCACTTCTTCTGTGACGTCTGTGCTGTTAACGAAATTGTTTGATATCAGTTTCACACGTACAGCAAGGATCCTCCGTTGAAGGAGAATTTCAGTCGAAAGAAGCTTACGGTAAATTCTATACAGACTACTAAAAGTCTGTTCTCCTTCGACAGGAACGAAAGCATTCACCTGTGACGCGAGTGATTCACGGTGTTTAGCGTGTGATGCACGGCGTCAACGTTAAGAAGCGATCCTGAGATCTTCAATTAGGAACATCATTCTGCCGCGGTTCGTCCCACAAATTGAGATGCAATCTACGCGTGAAGGAGCGTCCATTGCCTTGGAGGGCATCGCGTGTCGCATTGATGCGGTGGCCAGTTAACGTTGGACGGCAGCTCGCGTTAATCGGATGCAAGTCCCGACTAATGCGCATCCGTCTCGGTGACGTTATCGCGATCATCGTCTGTCCGATGACTATCGTTGCGATTCTAGTCCGATGAGCTTGTCCGCGGACGTTTCCATTCGACGAATCAACGTAACGAACGGAATCACGTTCAAAGCTGCCGGTGTGTATCGGATCGACCAGTGTGAATTCACGCAGTACGTGACATTTACACGAGCCGCGTGAAACGGAAGAAGGAACACGCAGATATCTCTTCGGTTCGTGTTAGGTCCTCTATGACGACTGATCACGGGCTTATTTGCGCAAGGGCCATTCATATCAGCGCGCAAAGAAAAAATCGCTTGTAATTTCCCTCTGTTCCAACCCTGATTGGAACGGCCACCCAGGGATAATGAGTACCGTCCATCAGGTTGATTGAGGCAGAAAGCGGTCACGTGTAAATACTAACGCCATGATCCGGTGGAATATCTGATCTGCGCGGTGAATTAGAGTATGGTCGAGAACGTAGTGAGTAGAAGGTAACAAGATTCGTTTCTGGCGAATTCGTGATCGTGACTATACTCGACGAGATTTATTTTGCAGGATTTTAGTACGTTTTTCGTATGGTATGAAGTTATTATATGCGTCGCTCAGGCATAGAAATCGTTAATTTCAGCGAAGCTGGCTAGCTATCTCATAGTCCGAACAGCGTTCACCAGGGTTTACGGTACGTTAACCACTATTGAATGTGGTACGTCGAAGCAGAGTAGTCTCCGTTTCCGCGGTTAATATACACTGCATGATTGGAACTGAAATTTTATCGAAAATTTTGCCGATAGGCACGCTTTTCTTGGATGTTCGCGTGTGAGTCGAGATTTTACAGCAACAACGAACCAGATCCATTTAATAGGAACTGTGCGAAGTCTCCTTTAATTGTCTCTTCAATATTAGAGAGATCAGTTGATGCAGCATTTAGAATAATTAGGAGATTTCGTACGCGCGGAATTGGGCTTGAAAGCAGCGAGAATACGCTCTTATGAACGTCGTTAGAGAATAGTCGACTCGAGTATGGATGTTCCCCAAAGCATTAGTAGGTAAATAGGTGCCATTCCAGGTTATTACTCGCTCCCAAATTGAAGAAGGATGGATAACGTGCATTTATTATAAGGAATTTTATCTAATTCTCCTAATTTGGACTCCACAAGTGTCAAACGTGCAAAGATATATTTCAAGTTATCGGCAATTATCCTTTGGTCGGCATATTCTACTGCGGACAGCGCTCGTCTCGTGGTCAGTTAGTGATCACTACAGACCGCTTTCTCCAAAATCGTTCTTGGTTACCACCTGATTACCGTGGCCATTTCTGAAAGTTTCCTTTTAGTTTCAACTATTTTGGCGAACAGAGTAGATGGCTGATCAATGATAAGGATTAATTTGCCTCCGCAAGTTTCTCAACTACTATATTCTTCAGGAATATCGTATCGTGATAAAAGTAAGATTTACAATTAGAAATATTATCATGATAAGAATGCAGTTGCGTTCGAGGATATGCGGAGAGAGTTGATTTTGGAAAAAATTTCAGCAACGAGAAAATCTTATCTTTCCGAGAAATGTGGAATTCCAGCAATAAAAGCAGCGTGCAGGCAAAGAGCCGGGAAGGAATTTCAGGAAACTACGGAAAGCGCAATATTAAAAATAATGTCAGCGTTAGAAAAGAGAAAATAGAAATAGAAAATGTAACAAGAGATGAAAATACGACAGGTTACATTCTGCGAACAAGTGGAAAAAGTTGAAGGCAAAGTTGAGTTGAAAAGTTGCCGATAAGACGCGATATATGCAAATCGTATTTGCGAACGATAGTATGATACATTCTGAGCGTGTAATTAGCACAGTTCTGTAACCATTTACAAGGCCTTGCTGCTATAATATATCATTGCAGGAATGGCAAATACGAGATTGTTCCGGAATCTGGCTTGTGCCACGGAGAGAGAGAGAGAGAGAGAGAGACAGCATTTGCACCGCTGTATTTACGAGTCTCATTTATGCGAACAATGAGAAATCTGTAATGGACGGCTGAATACGTAATAGGTGGATTTCGATAGTTGCAAAGACGACCTTCGTTCTTGTTGACCCTAGAAACAAGAAAGCTTTTCCTAGGTCTTTCATTTCCTCGCATCTTATCCGCTGAAAAATCGAAGAGCCTCGGAGATGAGAGGAAATTAAAAGACAATTCGCTGGGACGACCAGAATACAAAAGACAAAAGATCCGACATCAGCGGGTACCAATGGGAGTAATTCGATTTTCCATTTTCTATTTGAGGATGTCCGTGATTGTGCTTCCGACAACCTCGATCATTTCAGTATTAAATTCAACAACTGATGGTGCAGAATTTTATGCAATTTCCATTATTTACGTAATATTTATTCGTATAATTGGTAAACACAAGTAACGCATAGTGATTATTAAATAATGCAACGAGGACTTTGTGATACAGCGAAGCATCGTATATATTTTAGGTCGCTATTCAATAAATTTTCTTAGCAGGTCGACTTACAACCCATATGCTGTACTTGGTAAAAATTCGTCTTGTTAAAAGTCGATCATTGTATGAAAAGTATCACATAGTCATGTTTCAAAGGATCTTCTGGCATCCAAGTGCTTGGTACCGGACCTAATGGTATTTTGATATTTTGTAATGCCGAGTTTTGACTTGGCGGGATCCCCGTCCACCCTGAGACTAACTTCTTTGCCCCGGCTCAAGGGATACGTCTCGTTACAGACTCATTGGAAGAGGGTGACTGCAAAATTGGTCTTCTTAGAAATAAGTAGTTAGTTGTCAATCGCCATTCTTAGTTGCTGCTTGTCCTCCTTAGTCGTCACTCGTCGCAGAGTCGATATTCGTAGTCGTCACATGTCCTAGCTAATAGTTGCTTGTTGTCTCTAGTTAGATCTCGTCATCGCTGGTTTATTTGATACTCTTTCGACTTTAGCAAGCTAGTTTTTACTTAGTTGGCACACCGTGTGCAGAATCCAAGAAACCTCGAACGATCGCAATATTCAATCAATCACGGGGATTAACAGTGGTATATAAAATAATGCAAAATAAGTGTAAACCAAATATAGTGTGGATTTACTGTTGAGTTAATATTTACAAAATGTATTTTTCTCGATTTTTTAATGAAATCGGTCAGTGAGCGAAGGAGTTAGCCTGTTACAGATATGGCCAAGGTAATTTGCAGCAAAGTTCGTTAAATTCCAAGATGAGTGGAATAACAGATTGGACTGGAAAGCTCTAGGTGTAACGTTAAGCTTTATGAGACTAAGGGTGTCAAGGCAATATATGTAATCGTTCGATTGATTTCGTAAATGAACATTCTGCCATAAGTTTAGGCTGTTCTAGCTTGAGTAATTTTAATGAGCTTATTGATATACGACATTTGTTTTTCAATATTGTGACGGAATGATAAAATAAAAATCATTGGATAAAGTAGCGATAATGAAATAAGCAGTAGCTGCATGTTAAATGTTTAAAAATCGAAAACAGCAGTGCCGAAATTGAATGAAAATATCGCACCCAGGAAATTTAACGCTTCCTCTGTGTGTGTTCCAGTGAGAAATAAGGAGTAAACCGAGACGATGATAAAACGCTGCTCGTGGCAACGAGACGAGTTATTAAATAAAGCACACACGCTGCGCCGTTTTCATTTTGTTTTGCGCTCAACTTTACGAACCACCATGCAACGGTTACAACCATTTTTTGGTTTTCACCAGCGTCGGAATCTTTTAAAATTAAAAGATGTTCCGGGTAAAATTAATCCGACAGACGACTCGACAAAGTTGCGAATAGCATAAAACTTGGAGAAAATTAGCACTTACTTTAAAACACGGATTTCGAAGGTTTGTTTGCTTTGACTCTCTTCTAACTTTGTCTCCTTCCGAGGCATAAAGTTTGCATGTGAAACTTCTACGTTGTTTTCTCGGAAGTTGTCGTTAATTTTCGCCGAGGAATTCCGATTGATTTTCGGACACGGTCGCTCGATGCCAACGTTCCATCACGCGGTACATCTTTCCCAGCGGCGGCCTACTGTGCATGACCCACTGTTCGACAGCAAAAATGCTGCATCCAACGATTAATTACCCTCGCGGCTCCGTTGCACGTGCATTAAACCTAACCCCTAGCTTCGATACGTCACAATGGCAGGCCAGCAGGTAACACGTGCATGTTCTCATCCATCAATCACGTGGCATTCTCGCCAACCCATTATCGTCGCGTTGGCTTCTGATTATCGTGTTCGATGAGAGTTTCAACAATCGAGGGAGATACGCTTGCAGTCCGTGTACCCGGTTGCGGCCTGTCGTCTATCCTGACGAACCTTCCTCGAGGTTCCGTTATTCTTTTCAAACGGAAGATTTTCTATCGGAATCGTCACACAGAAATTAAGATGGTCTCATAATCCTTTTACTCATCGCGTGCCTTCATATTTATGAATCAAGTTCGTCGAAGGATAGTTACGAAGGGTAGGGGATGGAAGGCAAACACCGTGACGAAGCTAGAGTTACAGTCGAACTCGAATAAATATACTATCTGATTCTGAATGTGCTATGAAGGTGACGAAGGCTGAACTACCCCGAGAATAGCTCTCTGAGAATCTGGATTATTCGCGAATGTTCCCAGAGGTACTCGAGTATCGTGTTTCGCAATTGCCTGATTTGACAAACATGGCTTATGCTCATTTCAACATGGACGATTTATCGCGCTACGTTACCTCCACTTTTGCTTATCGACCGAAATTCCATCAAATATCCTATCAGAATTGCTCTATACGTTCAAACACGGGTCTCGCCAATCCAACTATTGGAACTTTTATTCGGCACGTAGCGTATTTCACATTGTAAATCGTATTACGGTCTACCGGGGAAGCGTGAACGCTGCTGTTGCGTATTAAAATACAATTTGTTGCGTACGTGAGACAATAAACGTTCCCGCGAGACGTATGGCAGCCGTTCGATCGGCAGCCGTTTTGCATTCCACTCGTCGATTCTCATCAGAATTTTTCCTGGATATCTGGTGAATTCGAGCGAGAACGAGGCAACGTTGTGACAACTGCTCGCGGATCGAAACTCCACGTTATCAGATGTACGGCTCCGGTGAGATGCAGGATGTCGTGTCTTGCGAGAACCTGCGAAGTTTCGTTCCGAGGTCCGTGCCGAAGTAACGTAACCTCGCACCGCTAATTAACGAACAAGCACAGCACGCGTCATCCTCAACGTTCGCGGCAATTTCGGTAGTTATGAGGAAACATACGTGCACTGTCCCCTGGAGGCTGTGTTTCAATCTTTCGCGTTGTTTCGTTATTGCGCGCGCCGCGGCTAGGGACTCGCTCCAGTCCAGGGATCATCGATCCAGGAGGTTATTGTCCGCATTTGAAATTAAAATTCGAGATAGAGTTCTGTGTATTCTAGAGCACGTGTATACTGATATTCTATAATATTTGTATATAATACAAAATAAGGTAACAGGAAAATGTTAAAATTACGATAAGGTTTCCTCGTGACGGTGTTGCTTCAAGTTATTTCTCGTACTTAAGTCAGTCAGTTGCAAAGTATATTTAGAAGCTTTTGATAGTTTAGGTGCCTATGTATATGGGATTCCTAACTTGACAATCCGTTGTAGACAAGCTAATGCTAAAAGCATTAGCTATACACGTCGCCCTAGATTTATGGGATTAGGATTGAATCTGGTAGAAAGTTCGTAATCTCTTTGTCACACGGTGTCATAAATCCAGTCCGGCATTTCGAGGCTGAAAGTATAGCGTGCGAACTTTTATCGCTTTCATTAAATTTTCAACGCTCGTTCAGGTTATTCCTTAAGTCTTGACGATTCTGTTCCCTTTGTTAAAACAGCAGCAACAGCTAGTTGTTTAGTCGTGTAATAACACGTTGCTCGTCGAGTCAGAAGTTTCCGCATGGTAATAAGGACAGTAACGTTTTAGCCTGATGCGATAAAGCTGCTTTGTTATTTCTACCATAAAGAGTATTTAAGCGTCATTAATAAAGTACGTCTCCCTATCTATTTTTTTTTTGTTTTTTGTAGCGCATTCCATTTTTCGTGTCATTTCTGAAGAATTTTCGGGGGAAGTACCGTGTTTCTATCGTTACAACCGTTCGTTATTTCTACTCGTTATGGACGCCTTCGTTTTCATTTCAATTATAACACCCGTTCGCAACAGCTCATGCTCGTTGCCTGCTAAAATTTCATCGAAGCGGCAACCGCCACGACCCATTCAAATATATACGCAAGGTACTGTGTAATTTGCTTTCCGGTGTCGGTCATAATTCGTTTCGAATCTCGAGAAATTAACACGGAACTACTTATTCCAGACTTGGTTTCCGTCTTCTCGCAAAGTACGCGTAAGAGGAAGTTTCCGACTCGGTTCGATAGGTCGCTGTGAATTTTTCCCTTTGCTTGAATACAGATGACCTTCGTTAATTCAAGAGGCGTAATCGGAAAGTTAATTACGACGAGCGTCGCGCGAACCCGACCGGTTCGCGATATTTCACAGCCAGCACACGGAATTGCCAGCGTTGAGTCTTCGCAGCGATATTCTCGGCACGTTGACTTTATTTCGCAGCAGGAAACCGAGTCTTCGTTCGTTCCCACCCTATCTGACGATCTACCTGACAACTAAAAAAGCTCGTAAATGCGCGACTCGCCCGTATTTTTAATTCGCGTATATCGAATTTCATCGACTTCCTTCAATTACGCAGCTGGTACAGAAGTTTGTTGTTCATTGAGCCTGGCTCACCCGGCAACTACGTAAATCTAATACTTTGTAGGTTCTGGTGCGAAGCACAAAGTGCTTCCGCATAACTTCCCCTTTATCAGCGTCATCTGGATAGCACGTATTGTTCCCGCGAAGTTGGTCGAGTCTGCATCACCTTGATCGTACATTCTCGACCAGTCTGCTCTCAGCGTGTTCCTCCTTGCACTTGTGTTTCTTTAAGAGTGTAACTTTCTAACACCGATAAGAAAAGGCTTCTGCTTACATATAGGCATAGAACGTACACTTTATTTAATAGCTCGTGATAGAAAATATTTACATCGTCATTTACGAAGTATACTTTATACCGAGGCTCATCGATTCAATAGATCTAATTTTGATAAAAAGAGGTTGAAGGAGCGTTGCATAAAACTGCTTGTTAATAATGGCCTTGCTCTATTTTGATAATTAACACTTCGATCCGGCATAGGTTCGACAGGGTCTCGTCACAATCTCTGCCTGTAAGGCAACCGACAAGAAAAATGGAGAAAGATATAGAAAGATATAGGATATAAATATAATATAGGATAGGATATAACGGAATAGAATTCCGTTGCGGCAAACAAGTAAAAGGCGAGAAGGCGCGAAGTGGATTTAATGGAATGGTATAGCATCGGACAGGCTGTGAAGAGGGATCCCGATAATTCGATGGTCATCCGTGGGAACAAGAGACGCCCGCTAGTGGTGTGCGATTTTTTGCGCGTCACGAAAGCAGAATCAGCCACGAGACGTTTACGCCGGCGGGAAACGAAGCAGCATTGCGTCGCGTCGACAATCGAGTTGCACGCTGTTGCGCCGTTCCGCTTCGATTTTAATCGGTCGCGAACGTGACCCGCGTTTAGCGCCGCTATGAGATACCTTCAACAGCAGGCACATATTAAAATCGTCGATGTCTGGCAAAAAAATTGTACTAACACCCACTCATCGACGTGACCTCTCAAATTGCCGCTGGGAAAAGGGAGTTCGATAATAAAATATAACGATTTCACAAGAAGAATTCGTTTAACCAGTAATTTCGTATTCTACCAATTGGCAGAAATAATCATGGGAGAGAAGTTATTTTATTAGAATTATTTTATTTTATGGGTTAAATATGTTTTTACTGTGTGCTGCGAAGAGTGTCTGACCAATACGTTATCATTCTGCTGATGAATAACGATCGCTTCTACAGCTCATGCAATCGTTATCCTTAATAGCACTTAACCTGTATATCCTTGATTATTGGTTCATATCGAAATATTATTTAGTTTTAGATAAGCTAAAAGTTATCTTAATGGTAGTTCGCCGCAGATACGGCTATTGTACGTACTTAGGTGCTCAATGCGTTGCATGCACGTGGATCTAGGTCACGTAGCTAGGGGCCCTAGATGTTGCACTGGCGTGTCGATTGAGTGTAATAGGTGTAAATTTTACACCCTATACGGTATAAAGTGGTGTTGAGTTAAACGATAACTGAACGCGTCGCCAAATGTCGGACGCAGATTAAAGCGACGTAAAATTGTACGAAGAAAAAAGGAACAATTTTCAAACGTCACACGGCGTATAGCACGAAAAGAACAAAACGGTAGTTCACTTCCGCGTGTGCCGCGAAACAAAAATCCTATTGTTCGTGTTCACAACCTAAGCTAGATAGCGGGGAATTTTCTTGACGTCACACAATTTCGTTTCACTGCGTAACTTCTACGTAATATCTTCCAGTAGAAATTTTCGGAACCAAAAATACACGGTTCTCCGTAAGCGGTCGATCCTGTCGCAGAAAATTATTTTACGCGTCTCAGCAGCTTTCGCGCGAGAGCATTCGACGTTCTCTTATCGGCCATCGTGGACCTCGGTTTCGCTTTTCATTCGCACCGTGTAAGCTAGGCGAATCGCCTAAAGCTCGACGGTAGCACGAGGAACACGGAAGAGAATAAACGCGGCACGTTTAAGGCGACCGACATTTGCGGACTGGCATTTATGGCGTTGCACGTCGACTAATCCGGCCAAATGGCGCTAACATTTCGCAAATTTTCGTTCTCTTCCGTGTCAGAATGATAGCGAACGACGCGGGTTCCTTCGCTGAGAATACCACGTCCGTGTTTACAGCAGATTAGAACGGTATTCACCGTTGAAAGGTTATATCCGAGATAGAGCAAGCAAGATGCCTCTGTTTTAACGTCCACATCGTGCCCCATCGCACCACGTAGGCGTCTGGACTTATCTGACTAACCTACTTGCCGGAACCGACGCGAATGGAAAGGACTTAAGGTCGAGAACGAAAAGGATGTTTGCGGATAACGTCTGACGCGCTCTTGTACCTGTCAGCGAGATAACTTCGCGTTACGAGTGCAAGCGAGACCAGGATTCCTCGTCTATCTCAATTTTTTTTATCGGATTATTTGCTAACTGAAACATCGGTTGAAAACTGATTAGCCTGTCGAGCCTATCGGTCGGAAGTTTGAGCAGTTTTGCCTCTGTCCGTGGCAACTTCATTATTTTCTACTCGAGAAACTTAAACGAGATTCCGCGTCAAAAATTTGTTAGTAACTACTTGGATCGAACGCCTACTGGACCCAGTGCCGCTTCTGAACTTCTCTATTATCAGTCCTACGGATAATGGAGTACAGCGTGGTCGTTGCCTCGTTCGTGTGTAAACAAATTAAAGTTGTTGTACCATACTGGCGCGCAACCACTCGAAACTCTTACATAGACTCGTATCCGATGCTGCGGTTATCTTGCGGCTTTCTTTCAGATCCGCCCCGAGTTCCCACGTGCAAATAAAGACTCCGCCTGGTTACTGTTTCGCTGCTATTCTTTCGGGCACCGTTCCAGCAAGATGCTACATTGAATTTGTTTGCCTCCTTTTCCGCTGCTGTTTACTCACAATATGTGATCGGCCTGGAAAATCTTAGCATCTCACATCCGACAATTTTCATGGGCTTTGTTTAAAATTTCGTTTAAAATCCTGTAATCTTACGTACTGTATTATTTCAAGGACGACTCTCTAATTTTCCAAAAAACTCTGAGACGAAAGTTACCGAATTTAAATGTATTCGATAAATACTGCACCATAGGGAAGAATTTTTCGATCAATCGGATGAGAAACGTTTCATTTCACAGAAAATTTCTCCATGTCATTCGTACGTCCGACCCATGTTGCAACCCGCTTCAATCTTCTCCCGCTCTTTTGGAATACACATAAGATTTCTCCGGCCAGGCGAAAGTGACACGTGCGATCAACGACAACGCCCCGAGACAGCGTTACGACGTCTGTCCATAATCTAGATTCAGCCGACTTCCGAGCGGCTGGCTAGTGGATATGCGCTCAGCGATATTCCTGCGGACCAATATTGTGACAGCCGGTGTTTATTCGTGACTCGTTGGATGAACATGGATGTCGCGCGTCTAGTCGCTTTCTGTTCGGCTGAATGCGTCATCAGTTACGCTAAACGCGAACAACGTTTGGCTGACAGTGTCCATTGGGCGGTGGCAATTTATGGCTAAATCGAATTATTTTTAACCCGTGCAATCTGCGTGCTATCGATGTATCGCGATTTCAATTAATTCTGCTGCATGAAGGTTAAATCGTGTCTGAATATCGCATATAAAATTTTCTGGAAATTTCCAATGACTTCGTTAAGAGGATTATAGACTTTCTTAAACGCCTTTGACAAATAACAGAGGCCGAAATTCCGGAGTCCGTAGTACCAGCATAAAATGTTACAAGTCAACAGTGCACAGATTCGTGGAGTCTATTAAGAACTTGCCATCTCGTGGCAATCTGCTTTGCCAATTAAGCCACTTGCTTCCGCCTCTGAATTTCGTTTCGGCGATGTTCTCTTTGTGAAAGCGTCCAGCGGAGAGAATATTCCAAAAAAGAAGGACGAAGGAAAACAGAATAAAAAAGAGAGATAGGGAAATACTGCTCTAGAAAATGAAGCAAAGCGATGGTTGTTCGAATGAAATAAGCTAGCGGAAGAGGAGCAACGTCTCCGGCCAACATTCAGCAGATTTTCGGTTGCGCAGCCTCCGGTGAACATCTCGTAACTTCGTCGAGTGTTCGTTGGAATTTGCACGCTGCAACTTGAAAACCGTGTACCTAGCAGCATCGTATCTAGCATCGTATGCCGTAATTGTTCTCGCTCATCCCGATCGTCGAGTTCAACCGCTTTAAAAAGGGATGAATTTCTAGAGGGCAGGAGACAGCATCGACTATCGAGCATCTCCGCGAGCGTAGCCTTCGCGTTTTACCTTGGATAACGCTCAATCGCGCTTTATCTCGGATCTTTCCATCCGAGCCGCGTTTTTCGACTAATAAGATTTCACGGGCGGCGTGTCACGACTCGCGTGTCCTAAACGAGGCTAATCCTTTATCCCGCTCACGTACGCCAGGTTGCTCAAGGGGATTTCAAGAGGCGTGCATCGCCGCGTCGTTGCTTCCCGAAAGCTTCGTCCTGTCGAGTGGAAGTACCCAACTGGGGGAATCGATCGATGCTTGATTCTTGATTATGAGGGTAATCCGATTACGCGTTCGTCTGTAACGCCCTTTGTGACGTCGCTCGACACACGTTTTCTTTCTCTTCTGTCTTCTCTTTTTTACGACCATCTGCGTCACCCTTGTTATCTGTTTGCTTTAGACTGTCCTGTAAATATGGATAAACTGGCTGTTCGATATCGAGGAAAACTGGGTTAAGATGTTTCGTGCAGAACGTAAGTTAAGCGTAGATTATTTCGATCGTCGGAGAAGAGCGGAACAATGACTCGTAAAGGGAGCGATAAAATATTTAATCGCACGACCGTTAATCGAGTATGTGACTATAAAAATAGTCGTGTAGAGATTGGCAGCCGAGACGTCGTGTAGCGAAGGTAATGGTAAAGCACTTGATCGCGAAGGAGGCAGTAAAGCGTTTAATTGCGAGAGAAGACGAGAAACCGGCAAAGAGGGTCTCGCCAGAAGAAAACGGTAGAACTGTCTGAAAACGAGACAGCAACGAGATGTTTGATAGAGTGTTTGATTGTAGCGAATGAAATCCAACGATGTGACCGCGATCGAGATGCTCCAGCGTCGCTTGAAACATTGATAGGTCGAACGACTATCGCCTCTGACCGGGCGACAAGTGAAATAAGACCGTTTTTGGTCGGACATCTCAATCTACGGCAAGTTTACAGTGGATCACTGACTGATGCGCTCGTTATCGAACAATATTATTGAATTTTTATACGGATAACGCTTCAGGCGTGTGTATGTGTAGCGTTTGTTAGCCATGTTTTACATACGAAACTGTCAACCACCAACTGCAAGCAGTAGAATTCAAGGAATAAATGAATCAAACGAACCAAACGAAACCAAAGGACGCGGTATCAACGCACCTGTTTCGCCATGTTTCAATTTCACCGTGTATCGCTCGATAAATGATCGAAACATCGTATAACGCAATTCGCCACGCGTATCGACGATAGAACTGCGTCGATCCCGTGTTTAAATCAATAGCGAAACCGCGTCATAGAGGACAGCGAGGGAAAGAACGTCGTAACAGAGAGGCCTTTGACGTGTTATCTTTTGATAGACGACAATACCTGTCGGTAAAATGGCTCAACGAAGCGAAGGACGGCACGCGTTAAGAACGCAACGAGGCACGAGTAATTTGTTTGAATGTCGTGAGCAGAATTCCTTAAAATTTTACTGAGGCGGGTATAATCGTAAGTTTACGTTGAACGCTGACATGGATATTATGCTCGTGTACACTGTACGCTGTCCGCAGGAAAAGGAATGCGGAACGGGTCTGTGTCGTCAAGATTTTCTACTTGAAACGAACGAATAGCTTGGCCAGGAAAATATTATCGTTCTAAATGTAATAAAATTGGACGAATCTCAGTTACAGTATCCGTCCAGCCCCATTATCCTTCTGACAAGTTACACGTGTTTCAATTTTATCTCATCTTTTTCCGTACGATTCCTTAAAATTTCTCTGTTTTTTTCCTTTTTTTTTTTCTTTTTTCCTTTGACGGACGATATCGCTGAAAAATTTGCTATTCCTAAGGTGGAAGAATGAAAATTTCCTATGTTCCTTCTTCGTCTACAAATTTCCATCATCCTTGGTAGAAAATCACATGCATGAATTACGTGGAAGCGTAAGAAATAGAGTTGAACGAGGAAGGCATGGCGCCAAACGAACGACCGGCGAACGTTTCACGGTACGCCGCATGCGGACTATGAAAATTTAATTACGTGCTGCGCGTAATAACGATTCGTCGTTCGTGGACCAGTAAACGTTGGCTAGGACGTTTTTGTTCGACCCTTTTATCGGCGGATCATAAATTCCCGCGAACGGAGTACGGAGCGTTCGACTGAAAGCGCAGAGAAAGTGTCGACCCGATCAATAAGTACGTACAGCCACGAATTTGCCTGACGTATGACTATAGATCGTTATGTTAATGGCCACTGTTTCCCGGCCATGGTCCAGAGATCATTATGTATTAAAATACCAGCAAAAGTTCAATAGCCAATTGACCACATTCGAGGTGTAACAACGTTGTATAATTCACATAGAAGCTGTCGATTGAGAACAGTAGCGCGCTGTTATTTATTTATAACTTACGAAGAGAATGATTTTCAACCCGGCTTAATTACAATTTCGAAGCCACCTTTTATTCCAAGCCAAGGTAACGCGTATAAATACGAAACGATGGTCGAATTCTGGTCACATCTGGTAGTTGGACTATAAAATCACGAAGTAGCTTTCTGTCTGAAACGTAGGAAGCCATTTAAAGACCGTAGTTGTTCGTCTTGTATCTTCTTGCCCATATTTACAAAACTCGCTGGAATTGGCCGTAAGGCGAGAAACTTGCTACTTCTTCGTGGATCAGATTAGTATGGGCGCGTAATTTCTTGAACATTTGGGCGAAACCAAGCAAACTTTGGATCCGCTTCGGCTACACGGATTCAGCTATTCGAGACTTTCTCGAACTTCGTCAACATCGATGTTGTTATCCGTTGGAATAGTCATTGTTTAATAAACCATGTTCTCAGCAGCGGGCTTAATTAGCCTCAAAGCCACAGGAATTCGCTAGAGCTCGGTGCATCGACAAAGAGAGATCTGCCTAACATTATTTTGAGTGGCACCTACAGCGATGCCAGGATTCTCGTGCAATCGACTCGAATGTTTGCAACGGTTTTTCAACGCGATATTTGCGATTACTGATATTAGCTGTTTGCGGCTATCGGAAAATAACGAGCATTCTTTCATCAATCTGTTTAATCACCGACGAAATTGGATCGATCTGTATGTCCACGAACATCATTAATTTGCGTCAAAAGGAAAGAAAATAGTCTATTAACATATCTCGTACCCGTTCGCGGAAAGTTTTTACAATTTATTCAGAGCTGCGACTTTTTCCTAACCGCGGCGGTATACCTATTCGGATTATCTTTTCGTTCTCGTTTTTCCCCATTTCGTTCTCCCAATATTTTCGTTCGCCGTAGTCAGTTTTTCTTCTGTAGTTCGAGTTCTTTTTTCCCTTCGGTTCCTCGTTCTCTACCTTGGATAAATTCAGCTCGTATACATACAACGTGAATGGCCAGAACCGTCAAAACTTTGCATTGACAAACGAGCCGGGACGAAACGACACACCGCGAAATGTTTCCCAATGGTAATGGACCAAGTTTTCGCCGAACCCGATTTTCGCCTTCCGCTCGTTATACCTGCGCTGTCCGTCCGCGAAGATGAATTTCGCTTTTGACAATATGGATAAACGCCGCAACGTATGCCCAATCGAAACTCGATTCGTGTTGTTAACTGCGGCGTTTTTCAAACGTTTTACGCGACAGAGTTGTAGTTTTCGATGGCTTATATACGTGTCGCGCAACGCGGAAGCCCTTAAAGTATAAAAGAAACGAAAAGCTATTCGAGAAGAGCTAAACATACTTCTCTTCCCAACTTTCGTCTCGGGAGATAAAGAAGTAAATAAGAAATGTAGCAGTAAACGACATTCTACGTCAAAGAATTCCAGCTTCGTCTGGCAAGAAAGCGCAGCAGTCCGTCAAAAGCACTCGACTTCCGTAGACTAGAGACTAGCTCGCTCCGTTAGCTCTAATGCCGTCACATCAATCGCCAAATTATTACTTTTGCAACGACTTAATTAGAAAATTCCTTTGGCTGTTAACGGGGCTCATAACTCGAAACTATAGATTAGCCGAATCGTTGAAATTGTCAAGAAATTTTTTGTAAGATATCTGGCAACTGTATCTTGTTAGGGATATGGTGGATTCGGTCTGCTAACCACACGGTCTGGTTCGAATATTTTTCTCTTTGTTCGTCGCGGTTTCCTTCTCGCGCTTCCGTACTGCTCTTCCGCTATTTCCCTCGGCCGTTTCTCTTATTATCCTGCAGCCCATGCTCCAGTTCCCCGCTTAACTTCAACATTCGCCTTTTCTTCCCGAGAATTATGTTGGCGCAAATGTTTGCCCTGGCCGTGGCTCGAGACGTACGAGATATCGTCTCGTAGCCAGGATTCGAAATTTGTCAGCGAATCGCCTTTCTCTTGCCGGCGTTGCCGAGCCCGCTAGCTAAGAAACCGGAAATAGAACGGAGTTTCACGGCAGCGTGATTTAACGAATTCACCGTAGTCCGTCGGTTTTTTCACGGGAAATCTAGCGTCGGATAAACAATTTCAGATTTAGAGCTCACTGCCAGAGACCGATTACGTTGTCTCCTTGTTACGTTTGCTCTCTGCGTTTTCCTCTCCCCTTATTTTTCTTTTTCACTTTTCTCGCAATGTTTGCGTGCGCGTATACGTACCTAGGTACAAGCGAGTTTTCCTACCGAAATACAGACGATGTTTTAGCTTCACTCTGAGACAATATGATAGTCGTAAAAGAAGAATCCATGGCTTGTATATAGGTACACGGCATAGCCTTGTTTCGAATAGGCATTTAGTTAGCGGCAGCGAAGTCCTCTCTTCGTCGAACTTCGTGTTAACTTTCCGTTCGCAACGAAGGGCCGCAGCGTAAAATGAGGGCACGACGGGACGGTTTATTCGCTCGAACGGAAAACGAGATACCAGGCGTAGACGAATGAAAGAGAGAAAAGGGATTGTGCGCAGCCAGCAAATCGGACGACGCTCAGTGTAATTTACATGGCTCACGATCGACCGACGTTCGCTTTTGTACCTTTAGAAAACTTCACGACCTTTGCCTCGTTTCGCCGAGACCCATAGATTATCGAAGATAAAGCGACTTTATTTACTTTCCAATTTCCATTTGGTATTTATCCCCTTTTTTTCCAATTACAATCAGAGAAAGAGAGCAATTGAAATCTTTTCCACGTTATTTCCCCGCGGCGCCATACTAATTTTCGTTCGAGCTGCCGGACAATCGAGGAGCGACGAAGATTGAATTCGAGTCTCCGGATTTCCACGAAGACGCAGCTGGACGTGCCAGCTATTTCTATGCAAATACGATCGATTTGGCGCGAGTGATAGACGGTCTCTAGCCGCCGTCCCTTTCTCAGTCCCCTTAGACTTTGGAAGAAAAAAAAGAAAGAGAAGAATAAGATATTCAATGTAAACGTCCGTTCCAATCGCTGGAACATCATCGCGATATTTGGTTATTTTTCTTTACGTGGAGACACACGAGTCGAAATCGTTTGGAATCGGCTGCCAAAAATTTCACGAAATTGGGTCGATTCGAGGGGAGCTCGAGCAACATCGAGCTCACATGTATTAACAAAACTCACATCCTGTAACCTTCGTCTCTCGTTGTACCGCGTGAGCACAGTGCCTGTGAATGTAGGTTGATGTATTAATATCATTAATTCGCGTACGAGCTGTTTCGGCGTGTGTATGCCCGCCACTGCTCGTGGCCAAATCACGAGCCCTTCGGCCGCGCTCGTCTCGAGAGCACACGGGACGCGTGGTGTATTTTAAGACGGTTCAATTTTGCCGAGGGCGCTTCGCGATCCGTTGAACGTGGAGATCGAGCAACAAGAGATGCCGGTTACTCGGTAATTATGCTCTGTCGACTCTGTCCGTGTATTTGCCGTAACTTTGAAAAGCTCGTGAAGAATGGTGGAAATAGGGTCGAATTCCATTAAAGCTTTCTATCAAGCGTGTACCTTTTGTTCATTAAGACAGAGGTAATATTCTGACTGTACGTACGTCCGATTGGTTCATCGAAATGTAATTAAGGGACAGGTTTAATCCCTTGTGACAATTACCCTAGGGTTTCTGGCAGCACGAGGCAAGCAAGAGATTAGAGGTGCTCGTCTGAATCCCACGGTATGTGCCGTCGAGTTGTCCGAGAATTCCAGTTTATGGCGTTGCATTCTGTTCTCCCAGATATTCAGGTTAATTTCGGGATGGCGGGATTAAGATTTTTTCCCTGTCTTATTGTTACTAAGCTACCTGGAAGGGAACGTCCATGCGAATCTCGTTGAGTAGAAAATGGTCGATACAATGGGGAATTGCTTTTTATATCCTATGCACGTGTACATACATTATCTTATGTACATACATTCGGTGTCTAAGGGTACCGTATCGCTTTTATCGGACGTTCATTTTTATCGCGTTGAGTCAAGTAGTAGGCAACAAAAATGAACGGCTCGTATCGGTACCTACGAAATGTTTTATGGCTTTTAGAGGGTATTATCTGGCATTTTCGCGAATCCAGCATACACCGGCGCGTTGATAGAAACAATTCAGAGAGTAACGTTGTATCAAAAGAATCTCGATTCATTTACGATCGGGCCATTTGCGCCGTCCGGCGTCCACAGGAATGTAATAATGCAGTTATTCCCGATAATCGATGAAACCCTTACGTTGCTTTCAATCCACCGAACAAATAATCGCTACCGTCGAATCGAGAAACGGAAGTACTCGATAGTAGTATGCACGGGAATTTCAATGGCCGTCGAATAATATAGGTACTCGATATAGAAATGGAATTTTTATCAACCTATGATACCGCACCGATTTCACAGAGCGCGAAACCCGAAATTTTTCCATTCATAAATACCTTTTGCTATCTTAAGTTGCATTCGGAATAGCGCAACGAACTCCATTAACCCTGGAAAGAATTGCATTTCCCGAGACCCCGAGTGATTGCCAAACGTTCGGAAATAACGAGTAATCCATAACGAGCGAGGGCACAAAATAATTCGATAACGTTTAGCCAACGAAGCAATGAACATTTCACGAAGCAATGGAAGGCAATTCCACGCGGCAATATCAGATCCATGGAAACGGTGTTTCGTTAGTGACGCTAACCGACAGGAACGAAAATCGCTCGATCCCACGATCAGTTGGCTCGCTGAAAGACAATCGTTACTGGCGAGAGCCAGAAAAAGGCCAATAATACGTTGCCTCTAAACGTTGTTTCGAGAGAAACGAATCGCTTTGTTTAAACGCAGAGGAAAACGGTTCGGTGATTTTTTCCGCGTGCTGTGCTTTATACGCGAGTTATGCGTTTCCTTGCTATCTCGGTGCCTCGATCGAATACCGAGAAAACATTCAACGACTGTAAATGTCTGAAAGCGAGAGAAAACATTTGGAAAAGTTGAACGAAATTTCATCGAGTTCGCTGAATTGCTAAATAACACGACGCTCGATTCCATTGGTTTCGAGGATCGTGGGAGGTGTCTCAAACCACTCGAACTTTTAAACCGTTCTCGAGTTTCACGAAAATATTTTCCATGGAGAAGCAATGTCCATAGCTACGCCCGATGGTACGCTACGTTGGAAGCTCGTTCGTGCGTAGCAACAATAAAACGCGAACAGAAGTTCTCACCGAGTGATTTCGAGTCCGCCGCTGTAACCGGAAGCTTCCGGCCGGAAGTGGACTGCTGCGTCGCCGGAAACGTCCTCGTTGCCCGATATTTTCCACCGATTTCACCGATATCCTCTGTGTATCTTGATAAATTCTATCGTTCTTTCATAGTTTCGATAACTCCGGCGGTAACGTTGCTTTTTCTTTTCAATTTACAGGCCGCACTTTTTTCGCGCTGGACGAAACAACGAACAGCGATGTTTTATATCTTATTGTTAGTTTTATGATTATACTATCGTAATATCGTAAAGTAATTTGAATTAGAGACGGGTTGAAATTAGAAAACACCGTGTACGTCGTCTTTCTGTGGTTCGTTTACATTTAAGAGCGCATATGTGACTAATGTAAAAGGGTGGGTTGACCGACAGGTCAGAGTATGCGAGTCGAAAAGTGTGTGTGTTGCGTGACTCAGAGTTGATCGAGACATCGAAGAGTAGAGTTGAAAGAGTTGATCAAGACATCGAAGAGTAGTGTTGAAAGAGTTGATCGAGACGTCGAAGAGTAGAGTTGAGAGAATTGATCGAGTTGTCAGTGTTGTAGAGTTGTTAGAGTTGCTAGTGAGAGAGAGAGAGAGAGAGTGTGTGTGTTAGATTCGTTGTGACGAGAGTTGCCAAATAACTGTAAAGTTATTTGAGATAGATACGAGTATCGCATTTAGTTTCAGTTAAACAAACATCGTTTTCTGTCCAATTAATAAATTGTAAGTAATCGGGAAAAAATTCATATCTTAATTTCCACGATACTACACTATACTATTCGAATTTTTATGATCGTAAATTAATAAGAAGTATCCAACCGACTCGAACGAAGCTTGATCCATTGACGATTTTTCATGATTGCAAAACGATGTAGACTCAAACCTGGAAGGTGTTTTCGAGCGATCCATTTTTCATGATGCCTGCTCGCGAGAAAATCCATTTTCGGTACTCTGATAGAGCCGTCTCGAGAGCCGCAAAGGCCGCGACTGGGTTCGTGTCCCCTATTTCTTTGAAATAACCCGACAGCCAACGCATTTAAACACTCCTCGAGGTCCGTTTATACGCTTCAAATAGTCTCTAGACCTGTAAGTACCGTCGTCCACTTGTTTCAGACTTTCTTGCCCTCGGATCAGTCTTTCCTCGCCCGCATCGCCTTTCGCTCGATCATCGTTCTTCCACGAGCTTATCGTGCGTAATCGTTCGGTCGTTCTCCAACTTGGCAAACACATTACCGCGAGATTTGTATCGAGCTACTTACGAAAAAGTTATAAGTTATCCCTCGCATTTCATCGTTTTTATGGCAAGATCATTATGCCCTCCGTTTTGAGACTTCTGCAACCTCGAAGTGAAAAAGTTCTTTTTTATCGTATTTTTATCTAACGGAGATAATGAACAAAACACGTAGCGAACAGCAAGAAAAACCTAATTTTATTTATTTATTTATGTGTCTATATTTACGGGACAAATCCACCGATAGAACGTAAAGATGTGATAGACGTAGAGGACAGAAAATAGAGTAATAAATACATATATACGAAAAAAAGGGGGGAAAGTACATATATATAAGGAATAATGATAGAAAAACAAAGTATAAAAGGAAAGAGAATATTGCCATATGAAATGCTGGACTGAATGTCTTAAGGATACTATAGATTAACCAAAGGTATCGATATTCAGATGGCAAGATTGACCATTCGATTTATGAAATTATATTAGGTTGTCCGAAAAATGTCTTTTTTTCGCAAACATGTTTCCTACAACAGTGCACTTTCATACAAATGTGAAACCAAGTCTGTGAAATGTCACGGTGTTTATCCCAACAGAACAAAATGGATGTAATAAAACAAAAAACGTCGTGCGTCTATTATTTCCTCACAAAACGAAAGAAACTTTTCGGATAACCTAATAGTATCGATGCAATGTGCGACGCTGCTCAGTGCGTAACGACAGATAACATCTTCAACCTCTTAACCGCGGTTGACTGCACATTGAGAGAGAGCAGATGGAAGATATCCGCACTAGTCAGCAATATCTTTAGCTACTTTACTGACAAAGATATTAAATATTATCCTATCACTGTCAGGAGATTTAAATTATTGAAGATAAGTACCATCATAGTTGTAAAAATCAAACGATATCCGCTATATCCTGCGGCAAGTATTTTCCCGGATAAGCATCGCTATCTCCCCCCTCTGTATTAAATTGCATTGTTGTTTCAAGAGACAAACGACTAATACTCTGGTCTGGTCGTTCCTCGTCGTTCGGTGATCCGTTCGACCGCTCGTAAGACACCCTCGAGCTTAAGTCTCGGGGAGATAGTCGCGCGCTTTGAACCCTTGGACCCTTTTCGGGCATTGTAAATGCATAATTGCGATCGGCAATGGGAGAAAGCAGCAGCTCCGCAGGGTTCAAGGGTGCCGTGCTTATTGCCCATGTTGGGAAGAGAAAATCGAGTGGAAACGACGCGTTCCTACGGGCTTGCGCGAAATCCAATTTCACTGATGAACGCTTCCGCGTGCAATTAATCGAAGTCTTCATTGATACTGGCGAGACTGCAAATTTAATTAAGCGAATTTCTACGGTTACGTTCCGATTGCGTGCTTCTTTCGAAAGATTCGTTCCCTGCGTTCTGTTGCCGCGTTATACGCTGCATTGCCGATTTATTCGCACTAGCACTAAAATCTATCATTATCGAATTTTACCCGAACGGACGAACGTTCGCGCGTGATCAATTGGCGCTAATCGACTTGCCCCTTCCATATCGTCGTTTGCGTTATAAACTAAACAGTCTCGAGTATCCTGCGATCCTTTTGCGATGCGATTACGAGTTCAAATCTGTCGTCCTCTAGATCCTGTACATCCTGCGTCGTGCTTCAACTCGATGTGGCAATAACATCGTTTATCGATTCTTAAAATCGCTACTGGATTTTTTACGACCGATTCTCGATATATAACCTACCTTACTCTCGAGCCAAGCGATAGAAGCTTTTTTCGTGGGTTGAAACGATAACTCGTGGAACAAACAGACGGGATACCTATTAATTATTAGAATTTTATCTATCGTCGACGCTGCAGTTCCGCTGCACCCGGATCCCCATTCGGAAATATAGATGCTCGATAATATTTTCAGGCGAAAATTGGTCCGCCTCTTTGCCTCTGAATTTCGGATATTCGTTCCTTTGTTCCATTGTCGAGGACTGCTCGTGCAACCAAAGAATGGATTAACGGATCTCATATACTTGAGAACTATAACTGGGTCCTCTGTTGCGTTTGAGCACGATCTTGGTCACTCCTCGTCACGTTCTCTGCACCACGGTCCACTGTTTGCGCACCATCTCCACCATGCTCGATGGTAAACAGTTTTACACGTCGGTTTGCGAATGGTTACGCTACGCGTGAGCGTGGCGCTCCGAATTTCGTTGCAGTATCGACAAAACATCGACTACATTGCCGTATATCGTTGGTTCGTGTAACCGACCCTCGAATTCTCCATCTCGTATGAACCGCTGTCACAATTTATATGTTGCTTTCTAAAATATTATTCCGCAGCGGAACCTGCCAGTAAACACGTTTATTCCTGGCCAACGTGGAACCTATTGATCCATCGAATCATCCATATACGAATTTCAATTTGATATTCTAAATTCCAGTCGCGGAAACTCGCGATCCAGTATCTTGCCCGCAACGTCATGGTTCGCGGCGCCACGCCGTAATATTTATTACCAATTAGAGCTGCAAATTGTCCGTGCGATATATTGACTTTAATAAACCTCGGCGTCGGCCAAGGGAGCAACTCCTACGCCGAGCCTGGCTCTCAGGGTTTTAACCCGGTCGACGCTGATAGCAGAGTTTATCAAGCTTTTCCTCCGGCTGATATTAAATTTGCGAACTCGATGATCGCCGCGCATACACCGCAGCCCCCGTGCCCACGTAATTCCCGCGAACGCGTTCGCGGGATTGCAATGATCCCGAGAAATATCGTTCACGAATCACGACTCCTTCCTCCGTCATCTTCTTTCATAAATCCTGAAAACCGAGAACTGACCTGGTGCCTCGTAACGCGAAAATCTCTCGTACAAAGTTTTTATATTATTTTTTCCGCAGGCGAAAGTTCGTCAGGCCGTAACAACGCTTTATTCCATCGTGTTACACGGTCTCGTCATAAATGCGTTATTGCGATGACGAGGGATAAGTTGGCGCTGCATAGCCCCTTTGTACGCCGAGATTCGCCTTTCTTCCTTTATTGAAATGCTTAATGTCGCTAGCAGCGTTCAACCGCGATGACAACGTCGACGTCGACGTCAGGTGTCACGGGGAAAAATGCGACCGCGCCGGGACGCCCGAGGAGCTGAATAATTGCGAGCGCGCGAAATCGACGCCGCGAGGGACGTCGACGGTGAATGGGCGCTGGTATCTTTAGCTTCGGTGAATGTGGAAATTTCACGTGCTCAAGTTGCCGAGATATATTTAATACAACCGGTGAACTCGCTGAAATCACGTTGCATACAGTCCATTTAGAGGTGAAACTGGTTAAATGTAGCCGCTTAATCTCGAGCAAGGCTTTTCCATAATATTCGGTTTCGGCCTGTGAGGTGTTCGATCTAGTTCAGCTATCCTTCGCAGCGAATCGAGTACTTGAACGTAGTCATTTGCTCGTAGAATAGCCTTTCAAGAGCCGGCCGATAGAAAACAAAGCACTCCCCTTTCAATATCTATTCCTTTGAACCTTCAATTCGGTTATCAACTGTATTCGCTCGAATCCTAGCTTCAATTTTGCATCGAGTTTACGAGCTCGTTCAGCATCGAATAACGAATGAAAGAAACCCCTGAAACGTCCGGGTAATCCTCGATAGAAAGATCGACGAGCAGCGAAATGGAGCAGCGAAGTAGCAGGGGATAAAATGTCGTCTTTTGAAAGATGAAACGTTGAAGATAAAGCGCGCATGCAGCCGCGTGTTGTCTTCAAACAGGATCGAACGTTTGCCTGGCTTCCTAGGAGCTAGGGAAACAAAGAGGAACGTGGTCCGTCTCCGAGATGGAAATGTCGAGCAGTAACGAAGCTGCAAGCCGATAATGTGCTTACTCGGAACCAGCGAAAAGAGGATTTTAAAAGTGTTTGTGTGAAAAGCGCCTCGAAAGATAGGCAGACATGCAAGAAGACAGATGACAAATGGAAATCGTAAAACTCCATCGTCCAGTGCAAATAGCGAAGATCGAAACGAAAACTCGACCGTCGCTGGAAAATTATCAGAGGATTCGCCGAGCGCAAATTGATTTGCCGCTACAACGGAGGACGTTGTAGCATCGATAATTCGATTAATTCTTGAAATTCCGAAGTGTCCTGCAAAGACAATAGTCGCTGTCTACCGGAGAACGGTAATTACTCTGAGATCACATCTCGATGAAATCGGTCGTCCGCTTTTATCCCTTTCGAGTATTCTCCGGCTGATAGAACGTACGTTTTCGATGACGTACAATTCGTCAAAAGATCGGTGGATGGTTTCGATATTGAAATCATGATTGGCTGCTCCGTATGCCGTGACTCACGCTTTTCTATGGAAATTTATGAGTCGGCACGAACATCGGATCGACAGAGCGTAATAATCAATCAAACATAATTCGTAATGAAAAATGTGCCGAGCATCTCGTTCTCGTTATTCGACAGGCGATTCGCCGTTCTCACATCTTCGTTCGTGAACCTACGAGAAGCACGTAATCCGCGAATGAATGAAATCCGATTACCGTGCCTGTCGGCAGCTACGTTTGTCGTTCCTTTGTGAATCGCTGATTCGATTAGCCACGTGCCAGCCGATATTCAAGCGTATCGACGTGTAACCCGTATGTGGTTATAAATCTATCGGCATTGTTTAGACTACGTTTAGACGAACGCGGTCAAAGATTAACCGTTTGACCGGTTTCGATCGGGTCACGGCGCAAGAAGAGCCAAGTACAATGCTAAAGCAAACTTGGTGAAACGGACGCAAATTAGAGCGTACGCAAATAAGAGGAGCTGATTTATCGTAACGACGGACAAGTTTGGCCGCCACCAAGGGTGTTTTCGACGATCTCTTTGAGCGACGCGTTCTCTGTCGTGCATTGTTCGAGACGGACTCGGGCAAAACTGCTACCGCAGCACGACAAAACTTGTCCTCGTTCGTCGACATCGTTCATCCTTCCGGACGAGGAAAGCGCCTCGTCGTTTCCCGAACGATGTCACGCGTCGTGGACGCGAATTCCCTACTGTAAAGTGACAACGAATGATGTCGCGATGCCGAACAAAAGAGAAACGGATCCGATATAACGTCGCTCAAGTGATAAAAAGGCAATCGAGTCGGTTGGCTCGCGAGAAGCGATGCAGCTGCGCTCTTTGAACCAACTACCTCCCTCTGCAATAGGAACAGTTTTGTTTCACGGATCGATGTGCCTTTCCTTTGACGCAGCTTAGACGGAACTTATCTAAACGGCGCAGACTTCTTGGCAACGAGACTGATATTCCTACGTTGGAACATTGCTCTCGCTATGTCTCTCTCGTTTGACGCGTAAATGACTACGAATAAGTCGACGTTACGCGCGATATTCATTGTACCATTCTGTGATCACCGAAGAGCGTAACGACCAAAGCGACGATCGCGCGTTCCGCAGGATGTGGTTATTTCGATTTAAATTGTAATTTATTTAAGAGAGGAACCCATTAGATTATACACTGGTATATCACACATTGTAAGTTATAATTTAATCTTGAATCGAGATGAGACGCGGTAAAAGGTTTCAATTGCTCCGGAAATTTAAGGAAATACATCGATGGAGGTGGATATGTATTGTTGATATTTAACGTGTTGTAATTAAAATCAGTAACGTACTTAAACGACATATCGTGCATTGCGAGGATGCACCCAAAGGAGATCGTAGTGTCGTAAATTTCTAGTACGAACATTGACAAATTCTCGATGATTCGAGGACGTTCTATAAGGCTATTAAACACTTTATAAGCAAACAAGATGTCGTGAGTTATTCTTCTAGGATACAACGATGCAAGGCCACGAGTGGACATTATGGATCGATAATCATGACACGTAAAAGGGTCGAGTTCGTCATAGTTGTTCCACGATTCGTCGTATAATTTTGCAATTACCACAGCGCGTTAAAATGTCTGTGCCTGAATCTCCAAGCTCGGCGACAGACAGCCTCTGATCTCGTGTTTATAGTCGGGGCAAGTTTATACGGTGTATCTTGAGGCGCGGTCTTCTTCGAGGAAACTTTATTCATTTTACTTCTATCCGAATAATCCTGTTTAATTAAACGTCGCTTCTCGTTCTAGTGGGTTGGCTTCTACTGGATTAGCCATCCGACCATATCGTCCCTTCCTAGTCAAGTCGATCGAGCTCCAAATTTTCTGCCTGTCCGACAACGCGGTTCAACGCAACCGAATTAAGGTTGGAAGAGAACAAGCAACCAAATCGATATCGAACTCGGGACGAAGACGTTGAAATTCCACGCGATAATGGGCGAAAGCGAAATTTTGCCCGCGATTTTGCTTCTGCTTTAAAAATACAAGGAATCTCTTTGTCTCGGCGCGAGACAGAATCCGCGTTTCTGAAAGCTAGCGACAGTTTACACTTTGCTTCACCAAGAACAATGCAAACTGTTCTAGTTACCGTCTGGCTGAAAGCGCAATTCAACCTCCTGACACGGAACAATGTAATTGATCGTGCGAAATGTCTAGATTATGCGCGCGGCTTGACGAGCTTCCCTATTGACGGAGGAATTGATTGGCGGAGATTTTTGTTAGCGCGGTCACCGACCAGCCAATCGATAGACGCCCGAATTGACAGAAATCAGAAGCGACACAAACCCCATTGACGGACATCGCGTCGATAGGGCGGACAATTAACACGATTTGACAAACTTTCCGATAGAAGTTCTCCGAGTACCGAATCGATAAATTAGTCTGTTAAAATTTTGTGACTGTCGACTGATCGACTAGCTAAACCTAGTTACGCGAAACTCTTGATTCCTCTAGGTCGCCGAAACGAATCGATATACGTGTAATTGTATTTTGTTTCGGACGAATTCGTGAAACGAAATTATCGCGAATACAGCCATGGCAACTTCTATCATTCGATTAAAGGCTTCGCTCGGGAATAGGAAGGAAATCTTTCAGGGAAACAAATAGCTGCGTAACAGGTAGCAGCGCGATATTCATCGTGCCCAGTCTCGAGACTCGAGCGAGCCGAGACGAATGAGAACGATCGGGCATAACGATCGGCTGGTCGATGCTATATTTTAGAGGAACGCGGGACGGAAGACTATTCGGCCAACTTGACCACCGCCTAAATATATAATAGAATATAGACAGCGAGCATGTGCCACTCACCGAGTACGAGCAGCAGTAGAACTTGTTGCGGGAGCTGAGCCACCATTGTGGGCTCCTCCTCTCGCGCATTTATGACTTGAAATCGGCCGATTCCGCCGTGCACCGTTTCTACTCTCACGATCACAGCCACCCCTTGCAACAACATTCATTTAACGTTCCTCCCAGCTTCCACGGATCCGTTGTTGCTACACGATCTCGCTCGATGATCTTCGTCGATGCACGCGCGATCCACGATCACACACACTGACAAACAACCCTTTGTTTTTCACATGGATAGCCCGTGTTTCTCTTATATTTAGTGCGAGCACACACGCGAATTTTGACGCGTTCTGCTCGTTCACGATCGCGTTCCTTGTTCGTCGCGTTTCACTCGTTCTCACTCGCGGATCACATACGTTTCTGCAATCTTGTTGCCACTCGGCTCTGGATTTCATCCGGCGCGTGACCGAATGTGGCGGCAGCGGCTGCAATATCAGTGGCCGATTCAGCGTGCAAATTGGCGACGAGCTGTGCTTGATCGCGTGGATTTGCCGGAGTTAGAACTCCGCGAATCCCCCTGGGACTATCGCGTTGAATCGACGCGGTTACATTTGCGTGCGAATCCACCACTACCTCGTTATTCGTACGTGACAAATATTTTCGAGTCTCGAACGATATATATATATATACGACGGCAGAAGGAGAAAAACAAAGAAGAGAGAGGTAGAATGATTTATCGACGAGAGTAAAAGTTGATAGACCGACGGCCTAGCTTCGATAAAAGCGCATAAACAAAACGGCCAGGGTTATGCCGATAGGGGTTGTGTGGTGTGGTATTTTATGGGACGATAGGAAGGATCGAAGTATATCAGCAGCGTGACTGGCGATCGAATATTCCTCATAGAGAACAGCAAAGTATCGAAGCATCCGTGTAAATTGAAAACCGATAAGCCTGTTCTTCGATAAGCCGTGAATGGATTATCTCTTTGATTCGAGTGACTTTTGAGCGTGCGTCTCTTGCTTTCGAGACGATTACTTTGAATGATTTCTATCTCGTTAACGCTTACGCTCCGTCGCCAAGCAAAATGACAAAACGTTTTCACGCGTTTTTCCTTCCATTGACAATTTTTAACATCAATGGATGGATCTTTCTATGGAATACACGAGAACATGCGCGTGAAATGAAGCGCGAGCTTGTTTTCCGCGTGACACGTTGATGGAAGAGCTCGCGGCCTGTTGGATTTTTTGGTGAAATCGCGAGTTCCTATGGCTTCTGCACTTTGTCCTACGGTAAACTGTTTACCTCGGTTGTTAATCTCCTTCCCGGCGACGAAATAAAAACGCTCGTTTGGTTGCCGACGCGGGCATGGAAGAAACGAGAGAAAGAGAAAGCACGCGCCCCGCTGAAAATCGCCGTGCCGGTTTTCCCGTGGATACCGGTATAAACTTCTCATTCGTTTGTTTTTCCCTTGGCAGACTGAATATGCATAGCCACGTGAACAACCACTTCGTAAAACCGAGCAATCTCATGCCTGATTTTTTTGGCCGACTTTAAATCGTCGATCTTCGTGCAGCCAGTGGTTAAGGCATGGCGAAAAAATTCCGACGCTCGAGTTAACTAGAATTTTTTACTTGATTCCAATGAAAAATGAAAATTAATTATTTAAAATTCGCCAACTATTCCTTTCATTGCCACGCGTGTCTGCGAGATGTCGTTTCAAAGCTTTCGTACGCCAAGGAAAAACTACTCGTCCTCTCTGAAGAAAAATCCGCGAAGTCCAGCGAGATCAAACGTTCGACGACTCGAGACCCTCTTTAAATTATCTTATCAAACCCGTCCCTCGAACCGTAGCGATCTTTCGAGGCCGCTTGGCCGCCTGCCGAGATTTTTCGTGGATATTTTTGTCGCGGCCGTGCATCGGTCTCTGCTCCGACCGAATCGTCGAACAATATGTAACAGGGAGACCCAACGTTACTTCATGAAACACCCATAAAAGTCGGACCCTACCCTACGACCACTCGTCCTCCTACCCAATACTTTCAACCGATCCTAGTAACGATCAAGCGCAGACTCGTCCCCATAAAAAGCCGCACTTTTAATCGAACTTTACACGATTGCGTTTCACTCGAGGAGTCGCCACCCTCTGTCTCCTCGTCGTGATCGAAGTTAAGCACATAAACACACGTGACAAACAAGCGGAAAATCGCGAGGGCCGGACCGCAGAGGGTAGGAAAGAGCCACGGCAACGAGATGTCGCACGCGGAGTCTCACCGCCGACTGACTGTAGCACGGCTCCTCTTCGTTCACCCCTCCTGGCCTACTCTTCGCGCGAGCACGCGGACTAGACGCGCCGGTATGGTTCGGCGGCCTGGTCGCGAGTTCCGCGCGAACTCTCGCGATCTTCTACGCAAGAACTTCTGCGTTCGACTGTCTCGACGCATCCAATTCGCGACCCGTCGAACCCTCCTGGCTCGATCCTCCACTTGCCTCTCGAACGCGGTTCTTTGCTTTTCCTCCCTCGTCCCGTGACTGCAAAGAACCTTCACGCCTTCGTATATGCACGTGTGTAAGCGCATGTGGTTTCGAATGACGTAGCGTAGGGTTTCAGCGAGGGGTTCCGTGGAAATTTGCGGTAGCCAGTGTGCGTGGTAATTGCGTTGCCCGTTAATTGTCGCATAATTGTTGCCGTCACGTCGCCAGGAACCGCTTCTTATTTTCCTCTGTCGCCGACACTCGGCCAGATAGCGGCGTAATCTCGTTTGCGTTTCCGCTGTGGCCAGCAACCGCGGCCCCTCCGCAGTTGCTGACCGTGAACACTTTTCTAATGTTTGCAGAAATACCGGTAACGTTAGGGGGAAACACCGAGGGATATCGCGAAATGGAAGCTACGTGAGCTACAGGGTATAAAGGATCCTTGGTAACAATATGAAGTAACAGCTGGAACCGGTACTCGTTTCGTTGCTGACACCATGGAAAATTACTGGGAAAAAAGAATCTGTCTCGTGGCTCTGCAGATAGTACCTAATACTCCTACAAACTCTGCGAGATAGGAGTCTAGTTATAGTTAAAAAAATTCACGGAGATCGATGTCGATAACACAAATAGATTTTAGGTGTTCAAAACTCGTACGCAAGACAGAACAAAACGTGGAAAATGTTCATTCCTAGTAGATCGAAGATGTCGTGTATACGATGTCTACGGGACTGACAGAAGTTGCTCTTGGCTAAATAAACAGCGTGTGTAAAGCGTAATCGAGATCTTGCAAATATTCGTGCATCGGAAACGGCGATATCAGAGATGTAAATGTTAACGAGAGGCGGCACGGCTATTTGCTGACAACGCCGACGCCTCCTTTGGGACGTTTCCTACTCCACATACCGAAAAACACCCACGCTGCTGTCTTTCTTACGTGGCGCCCCATGTGTCCGGTGTGCGCTCACAATCGCGCTATCAAAGGAAAGCTTGATGCGGTAAAATGTTTCACGAAGTAATCAAACTTGCTGTTTCGTCGCATTCGTTTAAACCACACGGGCACACCCGTATAACTGCTGCTGGTGTTCGTTTCGACGACGTGGTGGGCGGAAACTCGTTCGCGAACCAATGCGTTTCCGATGCCGGAAAATAATCAAACGAGCACCTCTGTATTACGAAGATTAACAAAATTTACCGACATATTTCGACGACGGTATGGACAAACGAACAGTTGTCCTGAGTCGGCTGATTATTTGTGGCATCGCTTTGCAAGGTTGAGAGTCTCGTAAAAGTGAAGAGCGTAGGGTGTGCAGCTTTATATTCTCTCGATATCAGACACAAATTTGTGTATTAAAACTTGACGCAACTTTATCTCGGAATTACTTCTATAATACAGAAGCGAACGCCAGTGTACTTACTTCTCGCAGCTAATGAGAAAAGAAAGACCCATGAGGTTTAAACTGCCGCAGTTTATACACAGGCGACCGATTCCACGAGTCATCATTATCGATAATCCAGCGATTTAAAAACACAGGGGAACACAGTTGATGCAGTAACTCTCGATTTCACTGGAACTCGGTCAGCCATTTATTCGACGGCGAACGAAGGAAGCCGGCCGGTCGGTGGGGAACAGGCCACTAATTCACTCGGTGCGATGAAATTAAAAAGAAAGGGAGGGAAATGCGGTGGTGTGAAGCGAAAGCAGCCGAGGCAGAGGAAAGTCGGCGGCTGCGGCAAAAGGGCACGGCGCAACCGGCTGATCGAGCACCCGTCACTAGCAGACGTCTAACCGACGTTTTCCAATTCGCGTGGCCATTCACCGGCCTCCGATCGACAAAAGCGCTGCCTCTTTTGCAAATTGCAAATTGCGGGTCTGAGCGAGCGCTCGCCGCTTGTTCCTCCCTGGAAAAACGCATCGTTCGACTCGTTACTGACCGCCGCGATACTTCTCCTTCAATTTTCTCGAGACCTTCGTTGCAAACGTACTTTGATCTTCCAACCGTACAACATTAACCCCCATGTGAATTAACGTTGATCTGTTCGCTCGTCTGCTTCTGTCTAGATTTTCTTTGGCCTCTGCGAAGAATCACGGTGTATCACGGCGAAAGGTAACTGCGTTCGGACTGCGAAGCAAGCATGCGAAACGTTTGCGAACCTTCAGACACGTGGAAAACTCTTTCTGTTCGCTCTCGGAATAGGTTTTCTTAACTTTCTAACTGGTTATCCGATCGCTTTCTTGCATATCCTCCGTAAATATTGAAAACTCGGCGAAGAAAATTCTCGTATGTAAATTTATCTTCGTCTCTGGATTATCCGTGCTTGGTTTGGATATTACCGTTTGCCTGCCACCCAGTAGTTCTTAACGTTCATATTCAGGCAATCGTTCGAGACAACGCGTTTAGTTTCCGAGGTAACGACCAAAAAGGGAGCATTGCCAACGTGTTATGAACGATGCCCTGTTCGATGCTTCTGTAAATGCAGCCGTAAACGTTGTACAAGTTCGCTTTATGGCAAATTAAGCGATCGCTCAATCGCCGGTCACTGATTCGTAGTGAAACCTTTGATCGTGGTTTCGGTAATTGAAACCAACCGATGCTGGAGGTTTGGGTGGAGAAATCGCCTGTGTAAATAACAGACTTTTGCTATTCCCAATGGGAAGCAGGGGGAAGCTCGCATCGATATTCATAAGAAAACAATATCCACCATGTTTCTCGATATTGGCTTCCGTTACGTGTTTGCGTTACAAATAACTTCTCCCATGAACTTGTTTACCTCGCAGTTAAATATTTGTGTTGTTTTACAACAAACAACGGCGACGTCAATGTCAGGAAATGTTCACAATGGCAAGCAAGATACGCGCGCTTTATCTCGACCAGAAGAGTTGGAGTCGATCGATGAAAAAGCCGCGTAATTTCTCGGTGAGACAGAAGGCGGAGGACTCTTCCGTCATACATTTCTTTCCCGGCTGAACAGTGGAAATACGAGAAAACTCCTTGGAGACGCATTACTAGGAGATTCTTGTCTCTCTACGGTTGTGGTGGTGAGCTAAGTTTGATGCCCTTTGTCGCTTTCTCTTGCTTGCCGTCGCTCCTCTTCGCTTCAGCACCCATTGCATCGTCGTTGGACCGCAACGACTCTTTGTCGATTTTGCGGTCAGCCAATTAAACGCATTCAAAGAGATTGCGGTAAGGAAAATTTAATTGTCTTATCCGGATTATTCGTCGATAAATCCTCTTTGCGATACAGATGCCGATGCCACTTTTCAATCAACCTCTCCTTTTGCTACTTTATCTTCTTTCTCGTGGTGCTTCTACTTTTAGACCTGAGCCTCACGAAGAAAGGTAATTGATCGTAGGTAAGCGGAGATTCGTTTTTATACCGCGACTTCCAGCCGTGTTATTCTTATTAGGCCTGTAAGTAGTTGCTTATTAACGTTATATAGCGACGGGAAAATGAAATGGCCGGCTGTTACGTCGGTAATGAACACAGTAATTGGCTTCCTGTTCACGGGCTTGCCTTCGTAGTGGATTACTACGCGGAGGTTTCGGTTCGGTATAGAATGGCGTTCAAAAGCCGAATCAAAGCTTCGGTAGCTTCAGCTAGCGAGAGCAATTTTACTTTTTTCTCTGTTACTAGTATGTCGACAGAGCGTCGCCTCGGTACTCTTAATCGTTTAGGAAATTAATCTCTTCTGCCTCTTCTTCTTCTTTTGCTTTAACGTAGTTGCCTGTCTGTTCGAACGAAGTTCCCACTTCGTGCATGGATGAAGACACTTTACATGCAAGAACTTGTACAACTTTTCACTGATTACGATATAAAAGGATAACAGAGGTATATAAAATATATACTCGCCGTAGTAACAAGGTATCGCATAAAAATATGGTAGACAGGGTGTATCCCTTATTTTATTATTTTACTTTTATTAAATAACGTGTCACCGAGTCGCAGCACCATACAGCCAGCTTCACGCTGCGGACTCCGTATTTTAGATACAAAAGATTGTGTTACTCGAATACGTGGACGATAAAAACTAATCATACAAAGTAGAATATTATAATTTACACGTAATCTAAGGAGTGGTCCGACGCCACCCCGGCGATCAAATAACAAACATTCTTTCGTTTTGATCGGCTGACCGAGCCTTGTGATGTCTTCCGAATCTTCCACGACCAATTACAAACATTACTGTGTGTCAGTGCATGGTCCTGTCGCGTCGTCCGCACACGCACACGTTCTACCGCTTTGACCATTCGGCAGACATAGCTGATCCTTGTTACACCTTCCGTTTTCGAACTGACAGGCGTTGGTCACTGTCGTGAACAGACAAACGATAATTTACGACCATGATTAATCCAATTATCGTTACGGTACGAACGATAATACGGAATTATGGTATTCGATCCGTTTAATATATTTTTAAGAGGGTGATCAGTTTGACGGAGAACAGGAGAGGAACGATGACATAAAACTTGATTTACCTCTCGGGCACGACTCAGGAACGACGACTATTCCGTATAATTTACCGCTTCCCCCTGGTGGTACCGATATGGGCGGCTTCCTGTCCCCGGTGCTCTTCATGGCAACTTCGATTTTGTGACTACGACGGTAAATAATGGATGATTGAAATATCTCCAAACTTGCATGGTACTCTACTCGATTTTCCTAGCTCGTTATGATTCACGCTTAAGCTTTACTATCTCGAAAGATATTTTACTGGCTGTTCGATAACGCTGAAAGCGTTTTAACTACGATATCGCTCGAATATTCAATTTATGTCGAGTATCTTTTTGTTTAGGCCGAGTACAATACGAGATAACGAAGTGCTGTTTTATCGACAACTTACGTCTTCCAATCGGTCCAATAATATTTCTGCTGGGAAATCGCGAGACCGAACGGATAGGTGAGCTCGTTGGCGATCACGTTGATATTCCTGCTATCGATTTCCATGCAGCCTGCGAACGATTATAAAAAAAAGCACGGAGTGAAATTATCGAGTTACGAGACGACGATCGTGGCGTGTCTGTTAGCAGAGAAAATTTCATGGGAACATCTGTCCTTACTTATCGTAAACGTTCCGGCGTCCGCCCAGCACAGCTCATCCATCGCCCAATCGATACTTAATGAATTCGGTAACTTCACATAATCCCCTTGAAGGAAGATTGCACGACCGGTTCCATCCTCGTTGGCCCACTCCAATTTCGGCGACGCACGGTTCCAATCCGACCAAAATATCTTCCTGCAAACGATCAAATTTCCTCATTTCGTGTTACAAGCTTTTACATTTTCTCCTTAACCCAATACCGTTAAATTATAATTAATTTCCAGGCAACAGACGCTTTGCGTTCAATTTACTGGCTAGCGAATGGATGGTCGAATTCGAAAAAACAATACTCACCCGCGATACGGGTGTACAGCTATTCCTCTAGGATTGACCAGTCCGTCTGAAACGAGCACCTTCCGCTTCTTCGTCTCGAGATTGGCTACCTCGACGGTCGTTTTGCCCGAGTCGGTCCAGAAAATATTTCTCGAGATCCAATCGACCGCCAGTCCCTCGGGGCTGCTAACTTTCGGCAA
This sequence comes from Bombus vosnesenskii, assembly GCF_011952255.1. Lineage (NCBI taxonomy): Eukaryota > Metazoa > Arthropoda > Insecta > Hymenoptera > Apidae > Bombus > Bombus vosnesenskii. The sequence goes on from NW_022882935.1 coordinate 116,448, forward strand.
GAACGTCTCAGCCATCGATCCGTTGTACGTTAACTCGATTATTCGATTACCTGGAAAATAAATCTCGTCTAGACAGAGCTTCTTCGCTGGTGATATTTTCGTCAGAAATTTCCTCCGTAATCCCGGCGACGTAAAGTTTCAAGAATATTGACATTTACCGGTGATGTCGCTCGAGTAGGCTTTCCCGTTCATGCAATCGATGTCGATCGCGATAGCCATCTGTGTGTACGCTATGTAAATCGGGCTACCGAGATCTTCGTGCGTCGGCGCGAACGGAATCCTCAACGTAGCCATTCCTTGATTCACCAGCAGGAAGTTTGCTTCGTGTTTTGGTCTTTGCTCGCAGTTGGTCCCATCTCCGGCGAAACCTTCGTTGCATACGCAAGCAAACTGATTTTCTCCGGCGGCCACACACGTAGCGTCTGGCGAACAGATCGTTGGTTCGTGTCTGCAGGATGACTGGGGTAAACACGTGAAACCGTCGCCATAATAGCCCTGCAAGTAGTCACAATTCGTTAGACAACGACATTTCTATCCAACGAATTAGTTGTAGCTTTATGTAGTGCGTTAGAGAACAAAGAATAGTCGTGTCTGATTGTCCTGACTATCCACGTTTTGTTTCTACTGTCACGGCTCGTATAATCTCGCGTTTATATTTCGCCAATAACTTTCTTACACATTTGGAAATATCCTATAAAGTTGTCAACAGCACCATGTCTGACTACCGACCGTTCGTTTCTACTATTTCGTTCTGGAGCACTTTCAAAGTTGTCCGATCAGTTACATTCTTTCTCTACTTTGTAAATCTTACGAGACTGCTAATGGTGCTATGTCTGGCTACGCTTAGTCCACTACTACTGTTCCCGCTCGAACCGAGTTCAAAGTTAACTGATCGGCAGCGTTCTTATACCACTTTCAACTGCTCTATCGAATTATCAGCAACTCCACCAATATCTCATCTCACCAATTTCACCTAGAAACCCATAATTCAGGACGAATTTGCGGATTCAATAAACATACCGACTGGCAAACGCAGGCGAAATTCGCGGAGGTTTGATTGTAGCCACAGACCGCGTTCCTGCCGCAATTATTCAGCACGTTGCAGCCAATGTGGTTCTCGACGCATTGACGGACTCCGTCACCGTTGTATCCCTCGATGCAGACGCACTTGTAGCCACCTTCGCCGGTGGATACGCACTGCGCGTTTACGTGGCACTGAGACGGATTCGTTGAGCAGTCGGATACCACGCAGCGACCATCAACCATACTGAATCCTGGATTACACGTGCACTCGTACCGCGAGTTTGCCGGATTGTACGAGCATCGTTCGTTCTCCAGGCAATCAGTGGTGCTGCTGCATTCGTCTGCATCAGAAACGATCGTTCAAGCAAACGAATTTTTACAATCGATCGTGATTCGTTTCAGGAATGTTTTTACAATTGATTTTATCGTGTGTGATCATGCAACTGTGGAAGTGTCAAAGCGTGACGTTTCTCGGCTTTCGCGAACACAGACTGAATAGAAGCAAGTACAAGAGAATCCGTAATTTTAAGATAGACATTTTACGAGTAAAAATGTACGATAGAGGAATTGAAAAAAATAGAAAAAAAAATATGGAAGGTGATATGACCGATAGCACTGCACGTAGTTCCGTCCCCTTCGAATCCTGGATTGCACACACACTTGGCTAAGGACTCCTCCTGCTGGCAAGACGCGTTCGGGTCGCAAATGTCCACCTCCAAACAGGACACCTCTGTGCCAGAACAACACTTTTCATTCACTCGACAAATAACAACGCCATGGTATTTTCCCTCGAATGTGAACGGTGATATTTCGTGGGAACGAAGGAAGAACAAGATGCAAGTTAACGTACCTGTTTTTGCACACTCCATACCATCGCCCTCGTAACCGGGATTGCAGCGACACTCGTAGTCCCCGGTGGTAGCCATGTAGATACATTGAGCGTAGGGGTGACACCTGTTCACCACGTTGCACGACACTGGACACAAGCGTGTGCAATTACGATAATGCTCTACCCGATGATCCGTAATTGCTTCGACTATCCACGTCCGAGCGTTTCGTGACGGGTTTTTGTGAGTCGATCGCATCGATCGTGTTTGAAAGCGTTTACGCCTTCGTGGAGACGTGCCAAATGTTTTGTAACAGGTTGACCGTCATATTGCTCGCGTGATATTAATCGTCGAGCTAAACCATATCGTTTTATACACTAGTATTTCAAAATTGTCAATAGGACAGTAAATCTGTTGGTAAATAGATTAGATAGTGAACGAAAGGAATTTAATCGACGTGTGCAGAAAGCGTGTAGCTCGTGCGAAAGATTTTGTTAATAGGCAAAATTAGCTGAAGCCAAGCTGAGTATCATCGTACAGTGAAATCCAGATGGACCCATCGTTTCGTGGTTGAATCCGGGCCGAGGCACGCAAATTTCCCTTGAATGGTCGTAACTGTGACTCCAAGGACATACGCAGTGGTCTTCGTAGCATTCCGGGACTGGGTGTGCCGATACTAGAAAGCACGATGCAAACCGTTCGTCGCTGCTGGTTAGTAATCATCGCAAATCACACGGGATAATTATAATCATTTCGTATTTTGTGCTATCACGGCTCCGCATCGAATCATGTTCTACGTGCGATTAGTTGTCATGCATCGATACGTGTCAATCCGCTTGAGGATTAAATTTGTAATTAAATTTAATACTTCTATAATCTTCTTCCTCGAAAGATTAAAATTTCTATCTATTTTAAATTTATAATTAAATTTAGTATTTCCGTGTATTCCCTTTAGCATAAGACTGAAACTCTCATTACGATTTACTTAAATCCTCAAATTCGTAATATAAATACTTTGTCGTGCAATTTCACTGTTTCAAATTCTCAAAGCCCAAGATTAATAAACCAAACGAATTCGAGCGACATTGCGGTCGAAGAATGCATTTGTACGAACGTCCCTTTGTTGTACTTACAGTCCCGATCGGGAGAGACGTCAGTAGACCTTCCAGACCCTTCCTGCGACATACATTCGTTATTCCGATATTCCCAGCCCCTTGGACACCAGCACATCTCCTCCACACACTGCGGTTTCGGCGGTTCGTCCACTGCGGTTGGCTCTGCTTCCGGGTAACACGTGTAGCCATCGCCTGGAAACGATAGCGATCGTTGACACGGAAGGTTATCGCGAGATTCGTTTGCAAATCATCGCATAGTGGAACAAGAGGAAATTGCACGATTTCGTACGAATCGCCCGAAACCATTGCGATTCCGTAGTAATTCAATTTTGTCATCGTCTCTCAAGTTTCTGACTAGCTACAATGGAATTAGCTGCTTGGTAGTTGCGTTTGAAGATATTGAAATTTGTATTAGCAGGTGGATTCAATTACTTTTGCAAAGTACCACGATATTTCGGACTAATTCGATATCCTCTGTAATACGCGAAATATTTCAAATTTAAATCGCACGATTAAATCGATTTACAGAATGTTTCTTTGCGTTATCGTGTAGTAAATCCTTACCAACGAAGCCTGGTAAGCAGATGCACACGTGCTTCTGCCTCTCGGTGTCGAAATTGCAGATACCATTGGACGAGCAGTTATCCTCGACATCGCAGGAAGCTGCAACAACTCGTCGTATAGTAGCAACCCAACTATTTCTCATGTAGAAAATCAGACGATGAGCGTTCTTACCACGTTGCGACGTAGGATAGCAACCCTGTTCGGTATCCTCGAATCCAGGCAAACAGATGCAGTTAGGCGCACCTTCGATCATCACGCATTGCTCGTAATTCTCGCATCTTGTTTCCTCGCAAGAAGGAAGACCTGTATTTTCGACAAAAGGTACGCTACTTACTGACAATTCGTAAAACAGAGTCTCACCGCGGAGAGCCTCGAAAATATCGATTTTCCAGTTGAACTAGTAGCTAGGCGAGTTATCAGACTACGGTAATATCCGTTCGTTGGTAACTCACTTTCGCAGATTCGACCATCACCGGAGAATCCGGGCCTGCACTGACACGTGTGGCTGCCTTCTTGATTAATGCACTGCGCGTCGGGAGAGCACATGTGATTTCCGGCGGTACATTCGTTCACATCCACGCAAACTGCGCTCCCGTCCTCTTCGTACAAATACTGATAGCTGATAAAGAAAAAGAGAAAATTGTACGTTTCCGCGAGAAGAGTATCACCGTGGTGATTTATCTACGAACGAAATAAAAACCTTCCCGATTTTTCAACATATCTAACCGTACTACCGTAAGAACGAGAAGAAGATATCCCTTTGACGTTCTCCTAAATCTTATACGCGATCTTCGGAGAATACACGCGTAAATCAAAGTGAAACTTCTTACCCAGGACTGCAGACACACTTAAAGCTATCGCCGTCGACGACGCAGAAGCTGTGGTCGCTGCAGGTCTCTCTTCCCTGGATACAGGGATCTTCTTCTTCGAGGGGCGCCACTTTTGTATTCACCGCGAAACGTATAATTCCCTCGGTTGCCTCGTAAGTAGTGACACCTCTGTAGAACTTCAATCTGGTCGTGTCGTCCTCGGGTTCGACGTTCAGATACGGACACTCGTTATAAACGATAGTTTCGTCTTGGATAAAAGCGAGTTCCCGCTCTTCCCCACCTTCGTTCAGTTTGCAAGTTCTCTCGCTCTGCGCGCGGATCACGCCGGCCTGCGCTCTCGTATAAAGTTCTTCGTAGTCACCGTAATCGACGTTGGTGTCTCTCGCCAACTGCGGCAACGTACCTTCGATCATTGCCTCCACTTTCAGCTGACCGAACACGTCCAACCCGAGGTAATTGCTTCGTATCGTTAGTTTGTCGCCCGTTGACGGATACGTCAGCACCGTCGTATGATTGAACATGCCCCCTGAATCGATCGTTTCTCTACGTTAACCGTTGTTAACAATGGTTTCGTCTTGAGTCTTTGGTTTTGTTAGGAAATAAGAGGGAAAGGGAATAATAAAACGGAATAAAGCTAGGAGAAGCGACGTAGAATAATTGTATAGTGCTCTGCTGACAAGAAGTCATTTGTCAGGCCATACAATTTGTAGAAACAATCTACCAACCAGTGTGACGAGACGATGCTTCTTTCACTCTGTGAAGTTAGACTGGTATTTTGTTCGTGAAGCTTGTCAGCAGTACACTGTAACATCGTCGGAAAGTACCTGTAAGCTCGTATCCATTTTTCGTCTCGCCGATCGGTTTAGCGAACAGCCAACCGATCACACTGCCCAGATTACCCAACAATTGAAAACTGGCGCCAATTTCCTCGGGTACTCTCGATAGAGCCGTGTACGTTCTTCCATCTTTCGGTTGCACGTAGCACTGAAGATCTCTAGCAGGGAACTCCACGTCGTTGATCGTGCCGGCAACTCGGCCGTTTACACGCAGTGGAATATCTACAAATTTGTACAATCCTTTAAATTTTCTTAGCTATTAACTGAAATTAGCTCGTACTCGTCGTAAACCACGGTGGTCGGTTACGGAATCTTGCTATTCAAAGGGCCTAGTTCCGAGAATCCGCTGTTTTACGAGGTCATCGAAAGAGCCGCGTAGTCGGTCGCCGTGATCTATGAATAGATCAGAGAGAACGCGACCGGAATCGTCTGTTGTCGGCGTTCGTTTCGCGACACTTGTCGTTGTCGAAAAGGGAAGAGTCGGTTAAAAGTACGGGCACCTCTTGAAAGCGAATTTTTATGTAGCGTGGCTACATCAAAGGAACGTGACTCGCGTATAATTGAGGGGGTTGCTGGCTTTACGACGAAGTGGAACCGTGAAACGACGATTCTCACCGTTTGGCAGGCAGGATTTCCCATTGCCGAAGAATCCTTGCTTGCAGTGGCAGCAGAAGCCCACCTCGTAGTCGACACACGTCGCCCTGCTGTGGCAAGTCGTTGCTCCTATTCTACAATTTGGTACCTGATTCGATGCGCTGCTATCTGATCGATAAAGCAATAAGGAAACACATGGTACAGTCCGAAGAAAAACGATCGAACGAAAAGTTGCAACAATCTAAGCTAAGGATCGATAGTCGATAGAAAATTTACCTTCGATATTGTCGGGAACTTTCACGTCGCTGTCGTCGGAGATCGGTCCTACTTGGAACAACCATTGTCCAGGTCTGTTCACGTTCGACCATCTGAAGGACGACGAGGATTACTTTCTCGGTCAAAGACAAGATAAATCGTACTTTAAACAGGCATCCAGTGACTCACTTGTCGACATTCTGAATCTGATCCGTCCCGGAACCCTTCAACGTGTACATTCTTCCTTCGCTCATTAATCCTGCTTGTGCCTTCGCGTCAGGCAAACCATTCGGGTGCGACTCACCTTGAATCCACTGTACACCATTCTCCGGATACAATAGTTCCACGTAAGAATGCGTACCATTCGACGAGATAGCTACCTGGTACGTGTTCACCTAAGAGGAATCGAATTAAATCAGAAAAAACGAAAGATAGCGATCGGTTTCGCCTCGTTTATTCAGCGGTGTATCTTGCACGTGAGAAAATTTGCCTTTATTCTTAGCAAGTCGACTCACTTCCACTCACCTTGTCGCTCTTTCCGTTATAGTATCCAACGGCCAGCCATGTGGCGAGGAAAACATGAGTCGGTACGAAATCTGCGGCATCCGCGAAAGCGCTACGAACCATTCCTCCGGCTCTGGCAAGGACTGTCGGTGCGTCCGTTTCGCCATAATACACTCTTCCAGAACCGCTAGTGTCAACGTGTGTATAGAGCGGCGCGATAACCGGATCGTCGAGCGGGAATGCGATATTGAAAAACCTTTGCATGGCCCTTGCGAAAGAGAGGACGCCATTTCCGTTTACCTGCAACCAGGTAAGGTAATCTCTTTAGCCCTTACTTCTGTATTCAGCTCTTCGTAATTAAAAGTCTCATTACGCGAATGAGAATCGAAACGGAAGATCTCACAGGCTGCGTCGGCGAACTTTCGTTATCCGTTCGATGCAATCCAGAGATAAAATTTCCCCAACGGTCTTTATCCAACTTTTGCTCCACACCCCCTACAGGGAGGTTTCTAAATTTCTCCACCTTCTACGATGCGATCCTGCCTCCAGGTAGGAATCTGCATATCTAGATTCTCTTTAATCCGAGCGAAACCATGAAATAAGAACTAAGAGAACTCAAGAAATTTTCGATAGCTTCTGAACGCATTTTACGTTCTCGTTTGGTAGTCCAATCGCCCTCTTCTCTATAATTAAAATTTTAAATCTTACAACTTCCTTATCGCAACATCGGTTCAACGAACGGTTATTAAAACTAAAGAGTGGAGAAAGACGACGTTCTGCAGAGTTGCCTAGACGCATGTGTAGTGGTTGTTATTAGACAGGTAAATAGTATGAGCACGTGTCGGGAATCCGTGGATGATGTAACGAGACGTCTCGTATGCACACCAAAAGTCATTCACCCGGTGTACGCGTCGTTTAACGAAGCTGAGATACTAGAAAGGGCTCGAGTTTGAAGCTGCTCAGCTTGATGCCACGCGTCTGCGAGAGTAGACGTCGTTCCGTCAATTGGCTAAACTGAAAGGCGCGCGCGTTGCTCCACATTCGTGGCGGGAGCAGCTGTGCCGTCGGCGCCACGGAGAAACGATTCCCAACGTTTCACGAGGACCAAATTAAAACTTCACCGAAACTCTATTTTTACTTCCCCGCGAATGTTTTCATCGGCTGGACCTCTGTCTACGCGCGGCCTACTTTGTCGCGTATTTTTGGGTCACCGAGATTCAAATCTGGAAGAAGAGGTTTAAACGCTTCAGAGTTGTTGACAACTTTGGTTTTCACTTGAGAAATATTTTTCAGAACGACGCTTCGATCTTGGTAAAGATAATCGCGAAATAATGCGAGGATAGTAGACGAAGTTCGATCGAGATTCAAGTTTAAACGTTGAATCTCTTAGTTTGCAGATCGTATCTTTGAATATTCGATTGTTACGCTGTATCAAATGCCTACCAAGCGGACAATTTCACAGCTCGATACGATTATGAAACAGTGTCATAACACGCATGAACAATGCGCTCCCAGGTCGAGTACCAAACAAATGGAAAGACGGAAGTGAAGCTTCGTAGTTAACGACCCTGGCTAATTGACGAAGTTTAACACGTCAACGAAATTCCGGCCTGGTTTCGACCGCTCTCACGTCCCGATTTCTCGGCCCGAACTTCTGATTGTTCAACGCTCGTATTGTTTTCACGTGCTACGGATATTACTATCGTGTCGAATTTAACACCCAAGCCTGCGCGTATTATTCAACGAGCGATCTGGTCGTAAGAATTGACACAAATTAAATTGACCAGACAAAGATCCTCTTTATCAGGCGCCGACTCGCTGTCACGTTGCTCTTTAAATGCGTGGCATTATATGCATACAGTTTTATTATATTATTTGGTCATTTTATTCGTTTTATTCTGTAACTATCCGGATTTTGTCGGATTTTAAAAGAACTCTCACGATCTCTCAAAGGCTGTTTTACTTTTTCAATCGCACAATTTCATCCCGATTCAACGTTTGTCCCTTCAGTTTCGCGCAATTTCATCCAGTGACTTCAACGCGAAGAAACAGTTCTAATTCTGCTTTGAAACCGCGTCGCGGTCAATCGAGCCTTTTCTTCGCGATCGATGCGACCAATTTCACGCCATCGGAATCTAATTGAAAAAAAAGTTCAAGGAGAAGAAAAAACGAGTGGAAAAAGAAAAGAGTCCACATCCAAGTCGCCGTAATTATTCCGTTCAACCGTCCAGCTTCTCTCTCCTTTTATTCCCGGCCACGATCAATGACAATCGGCACGAGTTTGCCATTTCCGATTAGACGATTTTTCGTGTGATAATTACGAGGGCACCGGCAAGCCGGGATCACCGATAATCGATGGGACATGGCAACCAGCTCGAGAGTGGACATCGATCGCGTCTTCTCCGACTGTCCTTCTCTCTCTCTCTCTCTCTCTCTCGCTTGTCTTTCTCTCGATCCGTACTCGAACGTTTTGACAGTGGCGAGTTTCGAGAGGAGAGTCGGGACTAACGCTATCTCCGTCGGGGCTATCGCTTGGGTCGTAGGTCACAGCTGAGCCGATGACACACACGCACACACGTAATCCCCGGTAATCGTGAACGAGAGAGAATACGGTGAAAATAGATAGAGGCTGCCTGGAAGTAATACGACGAATCCATCTTACTCGCCGATTCTCTTCCTGATGTCACTGATTATGCCAGCTGCTCGCTCGTTAAATAAAAACCCGAGGGGACTCGCATCGAATGGAATAATTCAAATGAACCGACTGTAATTCCACCTCCTCGTAATTTTAAATATACACGACGACACGATCGGACAGTTGGTTAGATTTATTGTCTGTTACTGGGATAATTTTTCGCTCGTTCGAATAATCAGTTTCCGCGGGCTGTTATTCGAATTTAGCTCAGGGGAAAGAGGACTTTCACGAGCAGAGAGATGTTATCTCGATAACTCTCGAAACTTCAACAAAATCAAACGCGAAAGAAGAAATCACTGGGACGCGGTCACTGGAAAACCGCGATCCACGAGAGCTTCAATTAGCCGGGCAAACAACAACCGCGGCTCCGTTAAATGGCAACTTCGTGCACGTTTAAACTTGAAAATTCGATCGTTTCACGGGACACTTTACAGGAATAACGAGCAGAGATTCGCGGTCTGGGGATGATCGCGCAATCGCGCCTGGAACCTACGCGTTTCCAACGTTAGCTAACGATCACACTCTCGACGAAGATCGTTCCGAGAGCGAACGATCCACTTTTCTTTCTTTCTACGAGGATAGATCATGTTTTCGAGACACGGGGTGGACAAGGCGAGTCGCACGCGCTAACGCAATCGTGTAATCGGCCGCAATCATTCTGATGACTGCGAATCGTCGACGATAAGCGACGAAATAGAGATGATTGTCGTGTAGGCAGAGCTTCTAAGTAGACCGTCGCGGATATATCGCAGCTCGTATCTGTGTCAATCAATTCGTCGGACCTAACGCAGGTTTGCATGCCAAACATCTATTCAAGTTTCAATCCCTTCGATTCTCCTAAGAAATTGCATTTAGATTCAGACATTTTCGTCGCGTGCGATAAATTATCAGACATTTAACGCCTGATTCTTTGTTCCTGATTGCCATCTAACGCGACGATTGCCCGTTAATCGACTGCACTTTGATTGCTCGATTTAGAGTCGTTAAATCAATGGGACATATCTGACAGTGGCGGCGTAACGTTTTACAGTAAGCGACACGCGGCTTCCTCTCGAATTTGTCATTTGCCAAGAGACTGCTTACATTAGAAATAATTTCACACGACTACGTTATTGGCGGTAATTTAATTAACCAGGAACTTTTCAAACAAGCCTAATTGGGCTTCGCGACGCGGCATGACGTCGCCGGGAAGATCTGGAAGAATCGTTCGCGGAATTTCACAACGTCCCCGGTGCGCTCCTCCTACAAATCGTCCGCTAACTAATGTGGGAAAGCGTCAAGGCTAATTGGCTGCGTTTACGCCGTAAATCGTCGGTCGCATTAACGTCCATCTGGATGCAAATCCACCGGCCGGCTTCCGATACCATTCGTTTAGCGAGATCGTATCGTTCGCGGACGAACACGCGGATAACCAACAGGTATCTCTCTTCGCTCTCGGTTCAATTTCCGCGGAACGGCGCGCAATATGCGCCGGCTAATTGCCGCTTCGCGCCGTTTCTCCCTTTTCCACTCGATGAATCAAACGCGCGTCGAATCCCGCTTACGTATTTATCTATTTAATTAGCGACGTTCGTCGATTGTTGTTCGGAAATTTCAGCGCTACTTTTGCCTGCGTGTCTCGTCGGTTTATCGTGCCTCCTCTACGTCCTTGCGTAATGGGGAAGAAGGCTAATTAAATATTTATCTGATGCTCGACGGAGCTTAATTACGTGCGGCTGCGCGAAAAACGAGCCTGGCTTTCGAGCCAAGGCGAAATGGATCGAGGAAGTCGCAGTTAACAGCGCGCCTGATCCCACCTATCGGGACCACATCTTGATGAACGAGAATGCTCGAATACGCGTATGCTCGTCTCTTCGCGTATCTTAGCGATCGAGACTCCGTTCTCCACTCGTTAACCGAGTATCCTGCGATTATTTGCCGATAATTCGTCTCCCTTCCGGTCGTCGAAAACATTTAGCAGGTTCATTCGATAAATGCACGGTGCCGAAACGCGAATGTCGCGTTGATAACGTGTCCACTATTCGGCACGGCATGACGATCGCGTTATCGAGCGTGTCGATGAATGGAACGCTATACTACGAGATTCATCGTCATCGTGCACGTGGTCGATGTAGCAAAGTAGGGGGTACGGTGAAGTAAGCTATAAAATTGTTATTTCCAAGCTATTTTTCTACCAGGTAATTATAATTACGCAACGTTTAACGTATCAATGAAGGACATCTTATTAAGAAGGTAGCAGCCGGTCAGCCGTAAATGGGTTCTATCGGCGTCACGAGTCACGGGTTGCAGTTACCTCGAGCCGATAGCGTGTTTTCCTACGTGCGGCTTTTTACGCGGCGATGAAAACATGACGCCGCTCGACACGCATGAGATCACGCACCTTGACTCGCTTGGATCAATTAGAACGAAGATTCATCCGAATACCTACGTCGCATCCGTACGCGTGGGGGAGGCGTACCGTGCAATCAATGTCCATTCACGCTCCGTACGACGCTTGCGAATCGGTTCGTGGAAAAGTGAGATCACCGGAGAACTAACTACAGTCCTCCTCTAATCTCGCAGTGTTTGCCTTCCATGACTCAATAGCGTTCGCGACTAATCTAATGGCATTGCGTCAAAAATTCGAATGTCGATAATTTAAGGACATCTTATCTGTCTCTTTCCTTGTCTCGGAGGAAGAGTTTCATTCTCGAATCGATCCTCGCGTATCTGACAATTGTCTTCGGTGTTCGAGAAGTTTCCGTGAAACTGTGAATCTTATCGCAAAGCTCTCGTTCAGCCGATCGCCGAAGGGACGAGTTCCACGTTCGGGGGAACATGATCCGCGTGACAAGTGACGCGTACCGAGACAGAGAATATGAGAAGCTGCTCGTGCGACGACCCAAGCGCAATTAAGCGATTGCGCGCCGGCTGCGGCCGTTTGACCGTCATCGCGGACAATGAATTCGTGTCACGCCAGAAAATGACGCCAGATTAGACCACGAGCCGAATTAAGGGGATGACCGAATGTTCTTGGCTTTCCCTCGTTCCGCGCGAATTAATATCAACGAAACGAATTACACCATCGTCGAAAATGTGGTTGCTTCTGCCTCGCCTTCTTCGATCTCTACGTTTTTCAAATTTTCTTTCTCCTCTCCTCGTTACATCTATCGAGGCAAAACGAAACGATGCGTTTCCCGAGGGAACGGCTTGTTATATTTAAACAAGGGAGAAGAGACGTTTCATCGTGCAACGCGCACGAGTGCCGGTCCTAATTTAAAACATTAAATAAACGATTTTCCTGTTGCGCTCTCCCTTTCCTCACAAAGCGTAAACAGTGGCACGCGCGCTTCGTGTTTACACAATTTCGCGCGCTGCAAGGGTTATTCGACGTTCGAGCGGCTGCAGCCCGTGGCCCTCTATCGAAGTTTTACCGTGTATTTTTGTGAGCACCGAAATTAAACGGGGCCGGATGCGAGTGGCCACCGTCGCCCGATGGAAAACCACAGAGATCCACGCTGCTGGATAAAAATAACGATTTATCTGTCGAATCGTGTGGCTTCCTGTCTAGCTTTAAAATAAATCCGCGTGCTTTGCCGATTTAACGCGTAATATAGAACATTTTATCGCGAAAACTCTCAACCAATCTCACTTTTTCCAATCGATCCGTTGAAACGCAAGGAAAAGAAATCAGGGTGGAATAAATTAAAATCAATAATCTGGAGAAACAAATCACCGATAAATAAATAAAAAAAAAAAGATATAAACTGGTGTACTCACGAATATGGAATTGAAGATCTTATCGTAGAATGCGATCGGTGTCTTGAGAATTGTCTCCGCGGATAGAAGCAACCCGTTTACGTCCGATTGTAGGATCGAGGAACCAGGTGTCGTGTAAGGGTACAAGTCGTTCTTGTTGAGGGCTGCGGCGAAAGGCGCGAGTAGGGCCCCAACCAGGGCCAGCACCACAGCCAGCCGCGAGACGCTGAGAGGACGCGCGCGACGAGTCATTCTCTCTCGGACTGCCTTCACGCTACTGTCGATCGACACCGCCACGACGACGATGAGTTCTCGCTTGCCGCCCCTTAATCGCCTTTGCCCGCTCATCCTCTCGGCCGCTCTTCTTTCGAACGCACGAAACATCGTCTCTCTGCTCTCTCCCGGTGCCGCCGATAATTTCGTGCTACTACCCCCTCCATCGACACAGTCTGTCTCGGATCGCTCGCCTCTATTCCAGCGAGGGCACACGCGAGTATTGTCGCGGTTTCGCGCGATATTGTGGGTGTCTTTATATCTTTTTTAAATTTTTTATTCCTTCGTATTTCCGATTTTCGTAACCTCCTTGGAATGAAACTCCTCGCGATAAATATAGAAGTGGCGCAGATTGACTTTGTATTTTCTAGAAGTGCAACAGGTAAACGATAACAGATCAGGACGTGAGAAACGACGAAATTGATCGCGATACGATCAATCTATTATGTCAGTTACGTTATAAATCTAATTTCTAGTTTAATTGCGCTATGAATCTGGCTAATTACGCTATAAATCCAAAGACCTATATGTTTAGAATTATCGATGTTCGTTATATTACTGTCTAAACGTCATAGTCTTACGTGTTATTATGTCTGCTCAAAATTCCACGAAGCCACGCACACAGAGTGTCCATAAATAATACTTATCCTGTTTACTACAACTGATTATCATTGACTCGACTTAATTATCAGGCTTCCGATAATATCTATAGCTTCGAATTCATTCATTTTCCCGTTAATTTAGTGTTCTACGTCTCTTTAAATAATTTACGATAGCATCATGGTTGTATAATGCATCGGAAGGGAAATACTGTAGCAAAGATACGAGCTTATTTTTATTCGGCAAAGCGTTATCTATTATCTGTTGCGCGCAACGCAAACGAGTTTCATTTCGCGGTTCATTCAATTGCAGTTTCGATCGCCAAGGTCTGCCGGATTACGCGGCGTGATCTTTGCACGAGCTTTTAATGATTTAATTATAGCAATAATCGTCATTCACATCGGGAGCTTTGCAATTGTATTTCAAGGTTGCTCTATTCCACGTGCACATCGAACGATCGTAAAAATTCTGCGATTTCTGTCCAATCTGAATCTTCTAATCTAACGTCTCTTTTAATGAGAAATTATTTCCTACTTCTTCTTAAGATTCAATCTCATTCTTCCGCGAAACGAAACGAAGCAAGGTCGAAAATGTAGAAGAAGTAAATATAATTAGTTTCTCAGGCCTGTAAATAACGAATCGACCGACGAAAACATACAACATAGAGAACATCCATTCGAATAATTCGATCCCATTTCGTTTAAATTCCCCTTTGAAACACCCTTCGTTTCAAATTTGTACGGGAAGTACGGGACCCCTCCCAGGATGAACACACTAAAGCATATCAGACTTGCAGGTTGAAATCCACGAAGTTCATTGTTCCTCTTCCGCGTCATTAGTTCGCTTCCGCGACTCGGTTCCGCCTCTAATTACATCCTTACCTGTACCGTGTTCTATTCAATCTCGTGCGTTTCGTCATAGATGGTTGTACATGGATCGCGGATGCAACCTCCTTGAGCATTGTTCTTCGCTCGTTGCGAGCTCGCACGAGGATCGTTCGATAGTTGGCCAGTCGCGGTCGAACGAAGCAAATTCTGCGTTCGCCGCGCACTTCGTCGGGCACCGCGGCTCACAACGCAACCCAATAATTTGTCCGAGGAATTCTTCCGTGGAATCTGGCTTCCCCTTGCCTCTTTTCCGTCCTCTTTGGTCGCTGACCAAATTGCCTGGAATTCGAGGGGGAAAAACTCGTCGGCGCGGGCGAGAAAAAAAGGTTACAACCGCGATCCGAAAATCGTGCTCGTCCGTATACGTTGTAAATTGATCTTTATTACAAGAAATTACATGACTAATTTGTACATATAAAATATAAATATGATACAAGTACTATGATACAGTAGGCGCGTGTTTACGGTAGATTCTCGTGTATTTCTGTTAGGTATGTGTGCGCGTATGTGGTATACTCTGGGTTGGCCGCTTCCTCGAGCGGGATGATGCGGAGGTCGGTTAAATCCTTAATCGTAAATTGCTATTACTTGTTAAATCGCTTACTAGTCGTATTTCACGGTAGACGGAGTGACGCGCTTCCCTAGCTCGAACGTAAAACGGGTAAGGTAGACGGAGAAAAGGAAAGGAAACGAGTAACGTAGGAGACGATTGGAATATCGAATCTCGAGATGGGTTATTTTATTCTGAAACGACATCTTTCTTGGTAAAAAAGAAAGAAGCGATTCCTGGAAGGTACAATCGGGAAGAGAAGATCGTCGTGCGTATTGAACGTCCTTGTACGCGTCTGGAATCGGTCGCAGGACAAGTTCGGATTGAACTGAACCAGAAAGGAAGAAGTCACGAACATCGCGCGGAGGACGACGATCGAAGATGATCGATCATGGGACGCGTGTATTCGGCAGTGGCGGGTTAAGAACAATTGGACGAATAGCGTACGGGTTCGTTTAACAACGGACAATGACACAGGAATTTCGGCTTACGATCGATCGATCCGGTAGCTTCGAGAACGATTCTCTGCAACTAGCGGGGATCGGCGATCCTGCGTTGCTCGGTAAGCAGGCTCGTTACTCATTGTGTGCAGCCTTGTCCCGCTTTAATGATTAGTCTTAATCGTCAGAATATACGTCTGACTCGTGATTACGGTCTACAGATACCATCAAATCTGGACAGATAAGACTAAACTAGACGCACTATCGCTTCGTTGTTGTTACTGATATTGAGTTGTAAGAAAAATTTCAAGAAGCGAAGCAGCTTTTTCTGGAAATATTTACGAATCGATTTGACGATATTTATAGACCTACGTAGAATCTGGTATGCTTAAATCGTATATGTATAAAAGGGAATTAAGCTCTTAGATTGGCAGTGCGATATGGGCGGGCTAAGATTGCACATCGCGTAAGGAGCGAAGAACGCGGATATGATATTATACATAGCCATATACAAGCGATTGAGCGGCAGAGACCCGGGCGATTTTCATCGATATCAGCTGCGGACACGGCACAGTTTGCATCAGAAAGCTGGAATCTCTCTGTTTCTGCCGCGCATTACCGGCATTCCCGATTTATTTTCATCCCGTCTATTTTCATTCTCCGTGGCTCGTTCTCCCTTCCACGATCTATACGCCCACGTCTTGGCTCTACGCGTGATTCTCGCGTTTAAACTTCGCGTACTCCATCCTGTTCTCTCTCTCTCTCTCTCTCTCTCTCTCTCTCTCTCAAACGTTTGCTATGCATCTTTCATCTCACACGAAAAAACAGAGAGCGCTGGCGTACCGAGCAACTTTTACGATTACGAATATGTTTACCGTGGAAAAGTAACACTCTGTCGCGCAGCATCTTTTTCTCGGTTACTTTCGCGCTCGTTATTTCATCCCTCCCGTTGTGTTTTTCTCTCGTGCTCGTTCTCTCGTTCGTTCGCTCGCTCTCACATTCTCATCGGTTCTCGTCTTCGCTTCTAAAGTGAATTACAGAGCCCTACGAAGTGCGGTAACTGTTGATAACGATTAAAGCTACGATAATATTCTTGAATTAACGTGCGTGCGTTAAATACAATGACTACGACGCGTTTCATCGCCGTTATTTTCCCTTGCCTTTTATTCCGTCAATCGTTTACCATACGAAAGGATTCTCTTGCTTTCTCCTTTGGCGGCACTATCACCCGATGACTACCACCACTTTATGGTATTACATATATTCTTTATATCTTCATCTTGCACTGTTTGTCTTTTCTTTATTTCCTTAAATTCGACGTATCATTTTACCATACGAATTCGGTGCGATCCAAAAGAATCTATTCAATTTAAATTTCGATCCCGGATCGTCGATCGAAGATCAGCACCGTAGCGAGAGATCAATAGAATTGATCTGTCTTTTTCTCTGTCGTCACCTTCTTATCTTCCGTTTCTTAACGTAGACAGATTCGATGCTCGATCTTCGATCGATCAAGCACGCACGACACACTATAATGACTTTCCTCGATACTGGTTAACTGGTTCCAAGCGCACAAAATCACTCGCTGTAATTATCTCAGTGTTGTTCTCGAAGCTTAGCACTCTGAATTGTCAAGTGCAGCTTGTATCATCGAAAGATCATATTTCTCGACGGCTTGGAATTCATTTGGAATTCGAATCAGGAGCGACGATTCGGTGAATTTACCTAACAGTTGAATCCTCGACGGTCGATCGGTATAAAAAATGCAGCACCAACTCGTACGCTAAATTATTTTAAGTCAACAAGTATGCGTCTCGCGTTCTACGCGTTATCTCCGTTAACAATCGTTTCAACATCGCTAGAACATCGTAGAAATCATCGTAAAAATTCCCTTCTGTATGGAACGTCGGCATCCAGGAGATAGCCCGAGATTCAAACGCAACAAGTTTCTCGGCTCGTTAACGCGAACGACGCTTTACCCTTGCACAAAAATGGGATGAAAGCTTCCTTACGATCGATTATTACACGTGCGTAACAATGGCGACGACGATCACGATACGACTAAATTTGTCATTTAACAACTATTGGACGGAGTCGAGCGACATCGTGACAACGATTCTCTTTTCTTCTCTTTATTCCTATCTTCCCATCAGCGACCTCGCTCGTCTCGTTTCTAATCGTTCATATAGCGATCCGTTTAGCGATCCGTTTAGCGAACGTTTAGCGATCAGCACGCGGTCGAGCGCGCTGACCCAAGTCTAGGTTAGGTGATCCGAATCCCTGTAGGCGATTCCGCCTGCCGCGTGCATGGTTGCCGTGGGCAGGAGTCGAAGCAGGTGATCAAAAGAACGTGGCTCTTACAGGCTTGCACTCGCTTCTGCAGGATACACGTCTCCGCCTCGAGCGCTTCCAGGAACGACGGATCTCGCCAGTCCATACTCTCCTCTACGTGAACTACAATAGTAAACCAACTTTATCATAGTAGAACAGCTTCCTCTCTCCCTTTCCGACGCAGGAGATCTTTTTGAAAGTAGAAACAAACTTACGATCGTAGCTCCAGCGAGCATCGGGCACCATCAGGCGCCTCTTAGCGTCACGCAGCTCTAGCCTAAGAAGGCGCTGCCGTAGTCGCAGGTTGTGTATCCTGGACATCGTGCCACGTGGATCCGAGCGCAACCGTGCGCGCCTGTCCAGGATGTCCACGTCCTCGCTTGTGTACGCGAGTATCCCCGGCAGCGCGGATGGCGCCCGTGGCAGATGGGCCCGGCACTGGGCCCGTGACCGGAGCCCGCACTCTGCCACCCGCTGTTCCACCGCTGAAACACCCGCACAACGTCGAGGTTAGAACCCCCAGCGCGCCACCTGAGGAGAACCACCGTACGGAGGGACCATTTTAGAGGGTTTTTACATCGTTTCACGGAGCTTTAGCTGGCAAGCTAAGCTATCTACGTGACTTTATGCAATCGTTAGATGTTACAAACATGCACAGATTTCATCTTCCCGTTATCGATAAATTCTTTTTTTTTTTCGTCTTTTATTAGTTGCGTTTGCTTTACGCTTGACAGATCGTTACGATTTTACTTGTGCAAGATTCTTCGAGTGATAGGGAATACGTAATTAATGGCATGCAGTTACTAATGAAATGTGAAGAAGGACATGCGGTATCGGTCAATCTCTTGAGAAGTTAACTACGAACTAACTACTCCAAGTAATTGCAACGTTTCTATCGATCTTCCTCTAGATGATATTTATTTTCCGTTGCAAGCGTTTCTCGTTCGAGATCGCGGAGAAGTATCAGGAAATCGGCGATAAATATACCTTGGTGCTCTTGAAGAGCTCCGGTATGCCTGGACGAGTCGCTGGCGATGCTGCTGGTTTCGCTGTCTCTGACGATGCTGTCGTAGCCAGAACTTTCCGCACGATGCCTAGACAAAGTAGCTGGCGAGAGTTTCGCTGCCCGTGGCGTGGAATCGGCGCCAGAATCGTAGCCCTCCTTGTTCAGACCCATCGAAGAGCCCAGACTTGTAATTTTACGCTGCATTCGTCCCGAGGATGGCGCCGGTGATGGAATGGACAGCTGCAACGGTGCTGTTGCTGCAAGAAAGTTGGAGATACAATACTCTCAGTGGTATTATACCTAAACCAAACCTCAGCTACAGCAAAACAAAGAAGATGATTGTAGAATCCTATGGATGCTGTATGGTTCCAAATAATCCAGAGCTAATCGACAGTTTCCAATTTTTAATCGAGTAAATCGAAATTCTCACCTTGAACCTTGAGATCCTCCTCGATATCGGACTTGCCAGTGACAGTCCTCTCAGGCCTCTCAGCCGCCGTGAACAGTTTCTTCGCCTCGACGTATTCCTCCTCTGGATCTGAACCTGAAGCTCCGTTCCCTGGTAGCCTCTCCACCTCTTCCTTGAGATTAGGATTCGAGGCGCCATCGGGATGCCTCAGGCTGGAGATGTTGCAGTCACCCAGTTTGCCACAGTATCTCCGGGGACTGGCTATGTGCGCCACACTGTTCGGATACCAGTAGGAAGCAGTGGCCGGTCTCGACATGCTCTGACGACAATTGTCGCAGATCTTCTCCTGATCGGACTTGCCGGCGATGTACGCCGGTTCGCTGTAGATGCTGCCGTGATTGCTCGCGTTGTCGTTGAACATCACGTCCGAGAGGGACAAGGACTGACAGCGCGACGGCGGACGGAAGACGGGGGCGGCTGGAATTTGTCCTGCGTTAATGTGATAGTTGTTGTAGACCTACGCCGGTTGGCTGACAGGGTGATTTTGTTTTAGAGGACTCTTCTCGATGAGACTCGACCCTCTCGTTGCCGGTTTCGTTTCGTTCAGATTCTTGCTAGACGTAGCCGATCGAAGGCGACAGCCTTTTTTGCGGTTATGAGGTTCGGAAAAGGAAGAAAGTCGGAGTCTAGAAACGCAACGAAAGGGTCGATAACGCACACAGAAAACACACACAGTTGGTGAAAGATCGAGTAGCGTCCTCTTGTTCGGAACAAACTTTCGGAAACTTACATGGAGCTTCTCTGACGTTCGAAGAGTTCTCCCTTTGATAGGTGACCGAGTTGGAGACGTTAGCGAGCGCTAGCTTGCTTTGGTAGAGCTCGTGGAGTCGAGCCAATTGGTCGAACTTGTGCCTGGTCTCTTGCTCTAGGAAGTCCTCGTGGTCGAAGTATGGCCTGGGCAGGACACCGGCGCCAACTGGAGGCGGATACTGAGGCCTGTATCGTTCCGTGTCCGACATCACCGACATCGAATCTGCAAATTAATACATATTCGTTTTTCCTGTCTATCTAGCGAGACGCTGCTCGGTCGTCGATAAAAACGAAAGAAATGGCAAGATAAGTAGCGATGAAAAGGAACAGCGCATTTAGTTGGAAGCAGTCTTTTTCGAGCACGGCTTCGAAGACGGAGAGTATTGACGAGTAATTATATCGAGCCGCTTCCAATCTCCCTTTCTCTCTTCTCGATCGTTACAATCCTCGAGCTGTCTTCTCCTTTTTTCCTCGCAATATGATTGTTTTCCATCGAGCGCGCTATTACCAAGCCAGAAAGATCTAAGAATCGACTCTCTCCAGAAACAATCTTCGAAGCATTTCGTTCGAGTACTCTTCGAACGAGAAAAAGAATCGGAAGATAGAACGGCGGAGAGGACACGTTGCGACATGAACGTCGCGAGAAACCATCGTGGAAAGCTCTAAATATTTCCACGCGTAATACCCCGCGATACAAGCGGATGGTAATACCGAACAGTGATGGAATACTGCGTAGACGATAAAAAACGCACATATTTACTTACCAGTGAACGTCGATACGACGGTGAGATTCTCTTGACTGAGAATTCTTAAAGGATGCTCCTCTTGATCGCTCTCGGGCAAAGGATTTTCTCCCATACACATCGCGATGTCCTCTTCCGTCACTTGAAGACACGAGTCCTGCATGGGGACGGGTTCCAAATCCTCGACCTCGACGATTTCTAAGATCTCGTCCTCGGAAGACAACGAATGCCTGGATGGCAGGACTATGTCCTTGTGCGACAGATTCAGGCTCTCCATCGAGACTTCTCTGCTCACTCCGTTGCTCAGTGGCTCTATGAGGGGCAACGGTGGAGGTACAACGATCTCCTCGTCGTCGTCTTCGTCCTCCTGAAGATCCAGCTTCCCTTTGTCCACGCTGTCGTCCATGACAGGACTGGCTGTCAGATCCAGTCCGGAATCCGTGTTGGACTTGACGTTCAGAAGATTCAGCTTGGCGCCCAATTTCTCGGTGATATCCTCGATCTCGTTCGCCTTCAGGCTGTCGCTCTCGACCGTAGACAACGAAGTATCGTCGTCGTCCATAGCTCCGCACGTCTTGAACGTGGTCAGTTCCTTAAATTGCGACGACTGTCCGGACATCTTCGAAGACTCGATTCTGGCTGCTGCGTGTCTGTTCTTCTGGATCTGTGACGACTGATTCTCCACCCACTTTCTAATCATACTCTTCTTGTGGCTGTCCATGAATCCGTAGCCAGAGGAATGTTGCTGAGTATGTAGCTGCAACGTAGGCGGACCAGTCAATTGCATGGGCCCGTCGATCCAAGTTTCCCTCTTGTGGTGAGGATCTTTCAACATGTGTCTAGCCTCCGCGACCTTCGACTTGGAGATCCTGGGACCGTCTATCCACTGTTCGTCCGAACCACCGCTAGGCGCAGCAACTGGAATCTTGCTTCCAGGCGAATCGTTCACCTTCGACGAGGGAACCTTGGTCGACGAAATTTTCCTGGCCGGACTGGCCTTCGGAGTGGCGGTGTGCGCCGGAGAAGTCTGCTTCGAGGCTGTCTGCGTCAAGGTCTTCACCGCTTTCGTCGATTTATGAACCGGACTGCGTTCTTCCGGCATCTTGCAAGGTCTCTCTGCCGCTGATCCACGAAGCACTCTCCCCATAGCGCAACGATTGTCTCCGGAATTCAGACTGGGTATATAAACGGGGGGATGTTCGCCGTCTGTCGCGTCGTCCGTACTGGGACCGACATAGATCACCGTATCCGCCGACAGATCGCTGGAGCTCGGATCGCACTCGCTGTTCTGCCTGGCCGCTTCTTCGCCGGAACTTCCACCGCTGCCTGTCCCCTGCGTGCCCCCACCGACGAACTTGATCTTTCTCCGCCTCATTCGGTGAATGCGGGACGCCAGTTGCACGGTGGTTAGCGTCTCCGTGTAGTGTTGAGCGTTGGGAGACACGTGGGCGATCATCGCGGCGTGACACGTCAACGAGCCGAGACACTCCTTCAATAATTGGGTTAACTTGTGTTCCTTGTACGGCAAATGCTTCTGCCCGTTGAAGATCGCTAGCAGGATATTGCCTAGTCCCGACAAGGGGATCCCGCCAGAGGACTTGCCGCGATCCGAATTACCCAAGTCCATTAAGTGCAGCCTGCTTCTGCCTCCGGCAACTGAGAATTAAAAATATCGACAAATATATTCGACGTGCGTGAAAAATCGATTACGATATGGTTACGTTAGCTGGTCATTGCTCGGAACTTTATCTGGTCATTACCGACGAAAACGATTCTAGGAACTTGGAAATGCGCGTGAACTACTGACACGTTTATCTATTCTACGAACGTAAGATGAAGGTTCGTGTCACGAAATCAGTTTGCAGAAATTACGGGGATGTAATAACGTTAATTAACGTAACGTTTGATTCTCGTGTCAGCGTGCCCAAAAAATTTCATACGCCACATAATAATGATACTCAAGTAAATCGCGTTATCGGGTCCAGGGATACCCTGCGAGAAACGATAGAAACAGTTTCACAGAGTCGGTGGAAAATCGTCGCTCTCCATGAACGGAAGCCGCTGCAGATCAAGAGAGGGTTTCTAGTTTACGAAGCTCGATGACAAACGTTGTTTACGAGCGGCGACTACGAAGGAGCAGAGGGAATCGGTGGAGGAAGGAAAACGGTGACTTACCTCCACCCTTGCCGGCGACGCTGTACTGATAAACGTGTAGAGTGTAGAGCATGTGCGCGTCTCCGTCCTCTCGTTGTCGACCCGCGACCGCTGCGTCCAAATAGAAGGCGGCACGTTCCGCAGTCGGTGCACGAAGCTCGCTGTGCTGCTGCAGCTGCAGGCTGCCGAACAGTGGGTCGTCCCTCAAGTACACAGCCGGCGACTGCTCGGAATCTGGGAACAAAGAGCCGTCGCAAATCACGTTACACGCGTTCCCCTTGTTACGCTCGTCGTCAGCCTACACGGTAAATAATAACACGTGTCGACACGGTTTCTTTTGACACGGAAATACCGTAATAAATACGCCCTCTGTAAGTTGTTTGTGAAATGGTACACTTAACGGAATGGTATTATTCCGCGAGGATAAAAGTAACTTTTCCTGTTGTTACTCGAAGGAAGTATCGCGCGGAGAAACACGAGGAAATACAGAGAAAAACGTTGGTTGGGTTATGGAGGGGAAGTAAGCGGCACGCCAATCGCGAGCAACGTTCAGTAGCCGACGCTGTTATTTGATGGAAAAATAAAATCGCAGATAGGAGGGGCATAGCGATGCAGGTGGACGCTAGACAGAAGCGTAAATCGGCCCCGCCTAGACCACGGAATATCCGCGGATCGTCTCCAGCTGACTTACGACATCGATAAAACGTGGAAAGATGCGCGCCGTAGAGATATCCCGGCGCGTTATCGCCGATAACTATCGACGACTGGCTTGTGTTTGGCCATAGCCACGGGTCTTTGCGCGAATAATCAACGTAATGCGGAACGTAGCTGTAAATAGTGATCAGTGTAAAAGCACTGTTACAGCCTCGTCGTCGTCGTCCTGCTATCACGGATTTCTTCAAAAGTATATCTAGTCAGGAGCGTCATTCGATAGATGAAAAATCCCGATTTGATCCTACCAGTGGATAGGTCCTCCGTGAAATCGATACAAAGATCCGACGCAAAGATTGATCAGAAATTTATAACCTTCTAGAGGAGCAAAATTTTATCGCGTTTCTGCGTTCGAGAAAGGGTTTCTGAAGTTTTCGTAATAACACACGCGCCATCTGATCAGCTCGTAAACCAGCGTGTTTTATGTACAGCCTCGCCAGTGACATATTGCCAGCGCCTTGGAGAAAGCTTTCGATGCGAAACGATGCCGGGGGAATATTGAAAGACAACGATCGTGATTATGTACCTATCGATTCTTCGAGACGTGCACCGTAAAAATCTGATATTTCCTTTTGTTACGGAACCTCGAGGTGCACTGGACAAATATGAAAAAACAGGGATACTCGTAAACTGTTGTTTCGAACTGTTTTGTAGAACTGTTTAGATAAGATGCTTAATCTGCCTGTTGAATGTTCAATTAACGGTTTATTATCTCGTCAACGTATTCTTAGTATCGTAAAAGAGCGCGTAATGGTTGCCTCGTTTCCATTATATCGTTCGGCATGATATCTGTTATTTATCTCCTTTTTACGACATTTTCTAACTACCCTGGAGACCGCAGACAGACAAGATTACTATAAACTCGATCCTTGTGAAGGCAATACGAGTCAAAAACAGGAAACTCTAGCTCGTAATATGGAAAAATATCTTACGACACAAATATTTTCAAACTTGGGGATCTTTATTTCCAAATGATCAAACGGTTCGTCTTCGTTAAAAGAGAGAATATAAGGCAAGGTTAACGAAAAACAAAGCGACGTTACCGAGAAGAGCATGCCCGCTCGGACGTATTAATGCAGCAGAGGCGTGGCAATATCCATAAAAAGGACAGGAAAAAGTAATATTGTCGGCATCTGTGCCGCGTGACGGTGGTTCGCAACGATGGAAGAGACGAGGAGACGTTGCTTGGAAATCCGTGGAAATAAAACGCCGATCTTCCGCGAGAAGAACTCGCCGGAATATGGATACACCCTGCGATCCGCTTACCACTGTCTTCTCTTCGCATAGGGTTCGAGGGTGGCGGATAAATCGTTTTTCGACGCGTTTCGAATACTAGCAGAGTTGGGCCAATCGACTCCCCCGAGGGTGAACCAAACGATGGGCAGTGAAAAAATCTGTTTCCGGCTTTCTGAATGACCAAGAACGACGAGACTGTTTTGCCAAACGCGTCGCGTAGGTATATTCTCCTTGAAACGGTTGCTGGTTCTTACCAGGGAAACTGGCCTGCAAGTTTAACATAGGGCGACGGCTATTAAGGGGTCTAAAAATAGAGTAAACGACGAAACGGTTCGAAGTATAATAGTCGTTCGACGAGGGAAAAACAGAAAAGAACGCTGCCTTAAACGCTACCTTCTCTCTTGGCTGCGCGAAAAATCAGACGGAAGCCTCAATCTTCCTGGCATCGTTGTTTTTTCTTCTTTCGCAGCGAGCCCGATAATCATCGGTCGCTGTATCAGTCGCGGATCGGAACCGGCGGAAGCGGTAACTCGTTTTCCAGGGGATCGATAATAATTCGTCGGACATGGCGCAGCTTTTCCCTGTAATTCGCTCGACCATTGGTATCTCCATTCGCTCGTAACGCCGAACTTTCGCTTTTTCTCCTGTGTCTACGTTATACGCTTCGCTTTTCGTGTCGTAAGAAATACGAGAGGAACGGCGAGGGAAGAAGCAAGAAAATTAACGAACGCCCGGATCCTGGTATTAAAGTAGAAACAGTCGTCGCACGGAATTGTGGAAGATGTGCTCTGCACGGTCATATGTTCGGCGAAATAAGTGTACGGCGCAAAGACCACTGGCTCGCGCCGTTCTCTTCATTTCTCTTCTCCTTTTTCTCGTTCTCTTCGTTCTCCTCGTGGGCGATGTCTCGTGGGGACGCGCAGTAGCGAGAGGCGAAGGGCCACGGTTCTGTTTCAGGTAGTGCCCTGAGAAGTAGAAAAGGTCGTAGGTCGTGGAGACTACGGATAGAGCCGGAGGGCACCACGGGAAAAGCTGGTAATAAGCGGCTGCGAATATTCGTCCGTCGTGAAAGTCAGTCCCGTCTTGACTATAACTCGAGGATCCGTAGGGAGACGCGCGTAGCCACGTTCCGCGTATTTTTCCCCAACTGAGAGAAAGAAAGAGGAAGAAGGGGAGACCGACGGAGAAAGTTTTCTATAAATCATTTCTCGCCGTAATAAGCACGGGAATGCTCATTTAGTCGTTAACTTTATTTATACACCGGGAATAAATTGCGCGAGTACTTTTAATTCGAGCTGCCTTTAATTTAATACTCGCGGACTTATTGCTTGCTCTCCCTTCTCAATGGCTTTATGCGATTCTTATGACCGCGCGCGTCTCCGATCGGAACAACCGGTCGGTGGGAGGAAGAAGCTGAGGGTACACTTTTATTATCGCGGAGAATCGAATCTCTTAATGAAACACGCGTGGGAAGCTGGCTCGTGCGCGCTCCGTTGCTTTCGAGAATTTTCCCTACGCTTGGCAAACACTGGCATATCAGGTGAAATCTTGCAAAAAGAGGAACAGGATAATAGAGACGCCGCCTCGCCGGCTTCCCTCGTTCGCCTGTTAATCCATGGAACGGCCATTAAAATTAACTTCACGTGTTATTCTTTCATATGGTTCGCTCTACGCTTCTGTTACTGCTACGTTTGTTTTGTTCAAACTCTAGGATATTCTCTTCCTACCGTTTCCTGCATCGATCTATTCCAATTTCTACGTCAGATTTTTCTAATTGCATTTACCCTTTACTTCCCTACCACCAGATCAATATCTCGCAGCGCTCCGATTTTCCGTTAAAGCAACCGCGTTGTTAACTCTAAAAATCATCAGCGCTAAAACTAACGAAGACTAAATTTTTATCTAATTCTCACATAGCGGAAACGAATGATACTCCCGCTTCGGGTTCATGACAGAAATTGAAAGGGAAAGAGCTCGTTCGGAGACGAGATCGACGTCAAAGTCATTCGATCGCAGAACATTCGCGACGTTCGACTTTTACGATGGTATAAGAAAAATTATTACCGGCGTAAACCAACAATTTACTTTCCGGCCGAAAGCTGGCAAGACCTCACGTCATTAAACTTTCAAGTGACGAAGTGAGGAAAGCTGTCGTTAACGAAACGATCTCCAATTTCTGCTCGACGCGGAACAGAGGGCCGGGGCATGGGCCATTGCTCGCTACCATTTGCTCGAAAGCCAGCCGGTACGTAAGACGACGATGGTTTTCTTTAATTGCCAACCGCACGGTAGATCCCGCTTCGTATCCCCCTCGTAAAAGTTACCGTCTCCGGTAAACGATTCATCCTGGGGACTCGAAAGGAGCGGAAGGGGATTTTATGACAAATATAACGTTGACAATTGATGATTCAACGAATGTGTTTCGACGTGAAAAATTTGAGGATGAAACGCGATCGTGCTGGAAATCAACTTGACAGATCTAATTCGCCCATCGAGCAGGCTAATATCCTCCGAATAATTTGAACAAACCGGCGCGATTCGATGAATAAAATAGCTGGTAACAGGACTACGATACACGTTTTGAAAGCAAGAACGAATAGAAACTGTTTTCGACCGCAAATGCACCATTGGTTACATGCCCGACTCCCCTATCGATCCCATGTACTTTCTGGTGTATATCGAAATGCAAACACGCGGCTTCGAGGTTATTCGATCGATCGTTTCGGCCAGCCAACAAACAAATGGATATTGACAAATAATTCGCGCGATCGAAGCGCCGCCTCTGTTCTCAATGGGAGCAAAATATCTTTGCATTGCCGGTGCATTTGCGAATGAAACAAACGCTTTTCTTCCTATTTGCAACCGGCACAAGAGGCGATACGTAACGTTGATCATAATCGAATGAAAATTCCCTCGCAATTCCTGAACGAGCCAAGGGAAATAAAAATTCCCGTGGTACTCCTTTCAATTCTCCATCGATCCCCGTCTCCGTTCCGCAGCATTCCACGGAACAAAACTAAAGGAAGAACACTCCCATCTGCGTTTTATGCGCGTTACGTTAAAAGCGGCGTGCTCCAGTGACGGCATAGCTACGACGACGTTTCCTCCATTATTCTCTCCTCCCTCGTCCTTATCTTCCTTCTTATCCGCTTTACGCGCCAACCCGACGGAGGAGTATAAAACAATAACCGTGGCGCGAGTCACGATGAAAATTATTGCGAGCCCCGAGCTCCGCCGTTCGTCTCGCCTCTCTCGCGGCGAGAGAATCTCATACGAAAAATATCCTAGAAAATATTTTCCTTTCTCGCCACCATTGAAATGCACGCGACCGCTTCGAAAACCTGCATAGTATATACACAGCAGATTCACGGCGTGTCTCATCCTCTTCGTTCTACTCTCAAAAAGCGGTGCGAGCGTTCCTGCGAACTCGTTTATCGCGTACACTCGCCATGGCAAGACAAATAGAAACCCAACGAAAATGGTGCGGAAGTAAAGATTAACCGAAGCGGAGTAGGGGTGAAAGAAACAAAAGTAAATTACCGCAAAGACGAAAGGTATTTCGTTTCTGGTCCTCGGGTCTTCGAGACCCGGGAAACGCCGAAAACTTTAAATAATTACCGGGGCCGGGATTATCGAGTTCACCGGTAGAAAAGTCGAAGTTCGAGGGTGTGTCGGCCGAGGGAAACGACGCTCTCTCGGTGCGCCAAGTCACGAGGCAACGACAAAGGACAGAGAAACGCCCTGAGAAAGTCGAAACGAGGAGAGGATGAAACAAGCGACAGTCGAACGTCTCTGCAGGCCTCGAGATACGAGTTAATTATTTAATAACCTGGAAAATTAATTGCACCGCGTCTTAATCGGTTAGCGTTCCAGTCAACCGGAAACAGAGTCTTTCGTTAAAACTTGGATCCGCACACGCGTCGCATTTCTAAACTGGAATTAACGCGAGGCAAATCGCACTCGAAGAAAGTAACGTGTGTACTAAGCTTTTTGAACAAACAAACAGGTAAACAGCGAGAAAAGTTCTGTCCCTTGAAATTTGCCATACAAGTACATCGTCGCGTTCGTTTTAAAACAGAGGGCTTAGAGCTTCGTTTGCTCCACGGAGTACATAAATTAAAGGCGTAAATAGTAAAAAAAAAAAAAAAAAAGAAAAAAGGAATTGGTACCAGTTTATGGACGGGCTCCTGTGCGTGGCAACGTTCGAGGAACAGTTTACCGTTCGACGCCGCAGTTTAATATGCCACGTTCCAACGTGGCACGCGACTTCTGCGTTAATGTCAGCTGCGAAATTTACTACGATTGTAACCCTTTGGGATTATGACCCTTTTGCATTTATCCTCTTTCACGGCACGATCACGATAACTTTGGTTACATTGTACGCCGTGAATTGTTTCTTAATGCACCGCGTGTCCGCGTAGCCTTTTTAATTTTTAAATTCAATCTTAATGCATCATACCACCCACGTGGATCGCTTCGACGATAATTTCGACACACGTTTAAGTGCGCGATAAAGCTCGGTCGTTTCCGAAAAAAAACCACCATTAAACATCGTGCGCGTCGTTGATACATTCCCTCGATAGTTAACAGAGTTCTAAGAACAGCGGAGCGTATGATTCGCGAGGCAATTACCTCGAACAAGCATGAAAAGTTGATGCGAAAATATGGTTTTCCTCCTATATCGGCTATTCAACGATATCGTAAAAGAATCGAGAAGGTTAGAAGTGGACGAAGGTTAATTTTCAGAGATGGTTCGAAGAAAGCTTGTTTCTCGTGCTCCCCGACTTCCAGAGAGTTCCCATAAGTGCACCACAGCAGAGAAGAATCCACCCTTCGGTTTCTTATTAGTCCTCCTAGGAGTTGTTCCTTGCAATTCTTTCGCAGGCGGCGAGCAAAGAGCGAGAACAAGGAAGAAGAGTACGGAGGGAGAGAATAAGACAAAGAGAAAACGTGGAAGACGAAAGGAGGGAAGACCAGAAATAATCTTACCCCTCAATTTTACGGGCCACCGAGTGGACGAGGTGGTCCGTGAAGACGAAACCAAATGACGACCGGAACGATTCTCGTCCTGTTTCCTGCATACTATCCGTCGAATCTTCTACGGATGCGACGAGAACCAAAAGAAGCAAGAATTGAAAGCAACGATTTCATTCTTACGGGCGTTCGATCGGTGCATCTTCTGGCATTATGACTGACCATTCTTGTCGATCGAAGGACGCTGAGAAGCCAGTCGTCTGAAATGGAAGCTCGATGGAACGCGAGCTGTAGTATCAAGTGAGCGGAATATGCGGTTTTCGGATGTAATTTGCCTCTCCATTTTATGCCGAGTCCGCGCATTTCGAACCGTAACGGGCTCTTACGATCCCGCCTACTCCTTTTTTATCGATATAATTTAGCCCGACGATGCTTCCAGGATGACAAATTCACTTTGAGTCTTGCTGTTTTGTCCATTATCGATCGATATTTTCAGAAAATTGTAATTTTTCTCTCCTCCATCTTCGCCGATCGTTAGTAGAATATTTGAACCCTAACTTAGACTATTCCTTATAACAAACATTGTTTTCACAATTGCGCATGTGTCGCTCTTCGAAACACCAATACGATTTATCAGGTATAACCATAATTAGAATTCGCGTGATCGATTTCCACGCATCCGTGATTAGATAGAGGAAACAAGGTTCTGAAGATTAGACCAAGTCTCCGCAATCAGCTTATCGACGGACGACAATTCTCTTCGCTGCACTCGGCACTAATTAATCCAAAACGATTGTACTCCCCTGCATTGTTCCAAGCATCGAATTAATTGCGGCGAACGTGCAACCCTATCACGGAGGACCTGTGGAAACTTTCAACCCCTCTGCGTTTAGGTTTATCTGTATATATACGGACATAGACATAAGTATTGATCTAAGACGTTTCTTTTATAGAGACTAGAGGAGACGAACTCCTAAAACGAGAGGACCAAGCTCGAGCCAAGTGTTTCTTACGACTCAAGTTTCTTCGACACGCCGCGAGCACAATGCTATCGCGATCGGAGTGCGTTAAAACGAGAAAAGTTCGACGCCGTTGCGGAGATTACGTTACAAATGTTGCGCGTAATTTGTAACCGAAACTCTATCCGGCGTCCTGTGGTCACAAGGTTCGTTTTCCCCGACTCGATTCAAACTTGGGTGATTCGGATGATGAATGGACGTGTCTGTGTCTGGATGGATGGACAGAGATAAGTCTTCAGTTTCTGATGTTTCTTACGAACTTGCTGGAAAGTAGTAGGTAAACGTGGAAAGAGTATTTGCGTTTCCATCTTGTTTCTTCATTTTCTCGTTATATTCTCTCAACCTACGCTTTGTGTAGCGGTTACATGGCTGGTATGTCGGTGATCCGGCTCGTATTTACTTACCGTTGGCGTGAGCCGCGAGAAGATCCCTCAGCTGCTGTTGGCCGGTGGTTAATTCTACGCAACTGACCCTTACACTGAATCTGGCGCCTGTCCTTTGTCGCTGCTCGGAAATTCCGCGGAAAAGCCAAGCTATCGCGCACGGGATCGCTCCTAATGTGTGCCCTGCCTCCGGTGTGCCCAACATCGTATGAGATTTGCCTGAAAGAGTAAAACAAAGTTTTAATTATACAAATATCGAATTTTTATGGATGAGTGCAAAGTGCTCTCCTTCTAAGCAATTATACCGTCGACAGCCGATGGCTACGTGACTTCCAGCCATTAGCCATCGTTGGACATCTCTGCTCATCCTCGCTTTCACTGGCTATACGCGGTTCGAATATCCAACATAAATTGTGCTACGGTTGAACAGCGTCGGACTAATTGACACCGGCGGTTCCTAAAAATACGTCGCCGTTGACACAAAATACGTAGAGACACGCGTTATCATTCATAAATTAAAACAGTTCTGTGGCGCACTTGTATGCGATGTCGAGGCGTGGCATGCGTCAGCCCGATTAATCGTGACCATGGAACAAACAATGGGTCTCCCGATTGATTTCCCTCGCTTTTCGTGCAACCACGTGCCACTACGAGATCGATTCGCACGGTTGCCCTTCGAAAATCCGCCGTCCATGTACATGGCAAATCTACAGATCGACGAAGCGCGCAACAATCGCGACGCTTGGTTTGTGGTCCCGGTCGGCGACAATTAATTTGTTTACTATTTACCGGGGCGCCATGGGAAATGCGAGCGCGATCAACGCTCGATCATAGTTACAATGCGTAACTCGTCAGCGACGAATTTATACCGAGGATAGATTGGAACCGATTAATTCGGTTACCATTACAAGTCCGTGGCTTTCATCGGTGACAGGTGAAACGAATGGCGGCTATTTCGTGAGTTCAGACGTCCGTGGTTATTTATGGAAGGACCGTTAAAAACAATAGCTCGAATTCTTCCATCGAACGAACTTCGGGTCATCGCGTCAGTGTCTGACCACGACAGCGTAATTCTACTTATCTTCGCCACTGGCTGATATCCGATTCTAGTCATCTTCTTTAAGCCTCTATTTTTCTCCAATGTCTATAGAATCTCCCGGTCTACGGCACACTCAGCCAGAATGGCATTCTTCGTCCTCCTAGCGAAAGGTGGAACTTTGGAATTCAGCGCGAAAAGGCGGCAAGTTCGCGAGCCAAGAGATATTGCCGATAGGTAAACGAAAAAGTCTTATTAAAATCATAAAACAATACGGGTGCGGCGCAAGAGTTCAACCGAAAAAAAGAGGGAAGAAAAGGTATGGTAGGAAAGTGAAGGACCGAACGAAAGGAGAAACGACGGGAATTGAAAGCGGAAGGCGTAAGAATTCGAGGGTTGGGTTCTCACGTTGGCTGCTGGCAACGGCGAAATAATGGAAAAGCACCGGCAGCCGTCGCTGAATCTTAAACGTTATTTAATTGTTTTAACGTAAGACGGTGAATTATGTTGTTATTTAATTAGAAACCGGGAAGAAGAGGGAGTTCAACGGGCATTCGTTTACGAGTCGACTTTCCGGTCAGATTGAAAAACGTTACGCGGTTTAATCGTAATTAATCTCTCTAAAGGGAGAATCCCGCGGCCTATTTTGCATCGCGTGTTCTAGAAATTTTGGCGATCTTTCGAATCAACGAGATCGAACAATTTCGAAAGGAACTGCGATCGACGATGCATCGGTTCCGCGAACAGCTGCGCGTATCGTTGCTTCTCAGCATCGAGTCAACGACTGAAACGCGGACAAGCGGAAAGATTCCGCGAGAACTCCCACTAACGGCAAAGAGGGATGGAAAGGGGGCGAGAAATGTTCCGAGGGAACCACGACAGGGAAAATCTTTAGCGCGACACTCGCGTACGACTGCTTTAAAGCCGATGCATCTACCGATTGAAATTCCCTTCGAGTTCATCCCACCCTCCCCTCCATCAGCGGGGAAAAGAATATCACGTGGCGCACAATCGCTTACGTGAACGGTAAATAGGAATCGAAACCCTAGTTCTGTCTGAACGTTTCCGCGATGTTCGTTCGCCTATGCGTTCGAGATCGAACGTCAAACGGAATCTCGGAGAACGCGTACGGAAACGAACGTATTCGCGAATTCTTCTGAAAGGAAATGATCTGTACGGCGAAAACGATGCTTCTGTTGGTTGGCTGAACCATAGTATCGATTTCGTTTCTCGCGAATTTCCACCGCAAAGCGGAAGCATTGCGAGAAACAACTCGCGGAATTCGTATCGTGGTGGTGGTGCTGAATCGGGCCGCGCTCGCAGTAAAAACGAAGCGCGAACCATCGTTTCCCGGTATAATTATCGCGAGTATTTGCATGTCAAAGCGGCGGGCGACAGGCTCGCGCGTTCTTCGCTAGCTCTCTTCTCGTTTTGTTGGTTAATCTGCTTTCTCAGTGGTTTCTCGCGGTAAAAGGGTTCGACAGCGTGTACCTTAAGGGTTGTGGCTGATGCGGAGTAATTAGCACCGCGTTACAAAGTACAAAAGGCCGCATTGTCTGGCTGTCATGCAGGGAGCGCGCGCTGCCTCTTCGTCCTCTCTCCTCCTCGGTCCGCCCCTTACAATTTTCTGTACGACAAATCCTGTTGCTTTCAAAGGGACCTTCCAGCCGTAGTCGTTTCGTAGTCGTTTCGTAGTCGTTCCACTTGCTTTTTTCTTGTTTCCCGTGGGTGTCTCGCGATTTCTTCTTGAATCGTGGCCCCCGTCGTCTTTTCGCGACTCGAAGTAGATGGCTCGTTGAATCACGCGAAGAGAGAACCAGGAAAGGCGCATAACTTTAAGATTCGTTCGATTGCTTACGATGCATAAGCTCCTTTTCCTTGCGCTCCCTTTTCCCTCTTCCTCTCGTCTCGTCTCGTCTCGTCTCGTCTCGTCTCGCCTCGTCTCACCTCGCGGACTTCGTCTCCTCTCTCCTTTTGTTCCGCGTTTCGCTGGTGCTTCTCTCTGTGTCAAAGCAACAGGAAGCGGGGAGGTAAAGAGTTAGGGGAGTCCGGCTACAAAGAAAGGGAAAGAACAGAGGGGAAGAGGAATGACACATAGACGAAAAGAGAAAGGGAGAAAAGTGCGTTGTCGTAGCTATGATCAAAAGCAGTTTGCTCGCGGACTTGCCTCAAGTATCTTTGGCGGAGGTGCGAAGGGATGAAAGTTCCTTCCACGTCTTTCTCCTCTCGCGTTTCTTTATCTTCGCCCATCTCGTAGACCCTTTTATCTTTCTCGCTAGTCTATCGTATCTTCTTTCGCCGTACGACGCATTTTCCTCTTCACTGAATTATTCCTTGCAAGAAAATTTCGATCGATCGTGACATCTCATCTTCGATCGTTTAAAAAATTCATTTAGGAAACTAAAACGACATCTTTCGACGAGTATCGTTCAAAGAAACTGCTAACGTCGAATATTCCGAATTCGAGTATTTACCACTGATAACTGTGCGGTATACCGGTGGGTACACAAGCGGCGGAACTCGGTAGAGAGGTTTAATCGGCCTCTTTGCATGACTTGCCATAAATCCATCAGCTCGGAAGTTATTTCCGTTGAAAATACAGCGAGACGAGGCGAAGATAATCTCCGGTGTGCGTTAAGATTCGAAAGGTGGAAGAAGAGCGTGGAGAAGGGAGCGAGAGGTAAAAGGGAGAGAAAGAGAGAAAGCGAGAAAGCTCGTGTCCCAGTAGCATACATTATCTCGTTTCCTTTCGACTCCACCTTTTCGTTCCTCGTTCTCGCCTCCTTACTCTCCTCGTCCGTTTTCCCGCCGGTATCCACGCATCTCGCCACTTCCTTCTCCGACCCGAGAAAATCTTCCTTCCCCTCGGTTTCCTCGCATAATCATGCATTTGCATGCAAACTCGATATCACTACTTAAAATGTAAAACAACTCGCGCGCGTCTCGCCCACCGCGTCGGTACTCTTTCTTTCCCTTAGCTTCTTGCAGAACGATGAAAATCGAGCGACAAACTGCCGCGCCGGTGAAAATGGACGCTGCGGTGCAACGCAGGGGGAACGATGTGTAAATAAAGAATCGCCGTCGCGATAGGTTCATCCGGCGAATGGTTAATTCGTGGCTGGAGATAGAGCTCGGACTTTTCCATCAGGGAGTTCCTCCCAGACGAGTGAAATTCAAGTTTCCAAAGATAACCCTGTGTTCTCCGGTTGTCGAGCGATGCTCGACTAGTCGTGCAATTATGCAAAACAAACTTCGTTCCACGATTTTCATCTAATTTTCGACAACGAGTCGCCGGTACTTCTGCCGTATCTGCAATTGCAGTAAACAAGTTGCGTAAAAAGCTCACTTCTAGCTGGAACAGATGCATCTTGACGTTCGAACGTACCACGATGGGGAAGAGAGTAGTAGGACGATAAGAAGGACGAGAAATTCCCCGTGGTATTCATATTTCATGTAATTGTTTCCATGCTCTGTCGGGATGAGCTCCGTTCGAGGGACGGACAATGACGTTTTGTCTACGGGGACGACGGACTTTGTCGAACAATGTGCGGACGGAAAGGAGCGAACCAGAAGACGTTGTCACTCCGCGCGGAACGATGAAAAATGTTTAACGAGCTTTTTATTGGATCTACGTCGTGAGAAATCCCTCGATACCAAAGTCAGTTCGAGAGGAGATTTTGTATCTTGGAAATCATAGATAGACTCACCTAGTCCCGCGTGTCCGAAACAGAAGAGGCAGCCGTCCGTTCCGTTGATAACCGCGTGGATGACGTCCGTCAGGGCACTCGAGCAGATCTCCGTCTGAAACAAATGTAAGAAACGTCAAACAAAGACAAAAAGCAAAGCCATGCAAAAAGTTACGTTAAAATTATTCATAATACCGAAGGAAAAAGAAAATTCCATTTTTCCTCAAATTAACGTTCCAAGTTTGAAAGAGTGTTTTCGTTTTATTTGCTTGACGATAATTGATATCAATTTGATTATCCAAAGTTAGCTTCGAGTTAGGTTATTTAATAACGACAGGCGAGGCACTTTCAAGCACGATGGACGCGATTTTAATTGTTCCTCGTCGTGATGGAGGTCCGCTATCGTCTTCCTCTCCTTTCGTCGGACGAGACACCAACCAGGTCTTTCGAGGGTAACGACGAAGCTTAACTTAAAGTGCTTAAGAAACCGTTTGCGGGACGGTTTAATAAACGGGACGAGCGTTACGTCCGCTGAGCGAAGACGGTGCTTCTAGAGAGACGAGGACGCGAGGATTACGGGAGGAGCGGCTTTGTTTGCTTTTAATATATTCATAGACTGGGAAAGTCTTTTCCGGCGCCGAGAAAGAGCGCGTCAACGGCCAGATTTTTAGCTCGCGTTCCATCTTTCGCCAGACTGCGTCCGTTTCTCGTTACATAGATTTGCGAGCGGTCGTGAGATCATCTCGGTGCTGCTAGCGAGACTAGCGGAGGGTCCTT
This sequence comes from Bombus vosnesenskii, assembly GCF_011952255.1. Taxonomy (NCBI): domain Eukaryota; kingdom Metazoa; phylum Arthropoda; class Insecta; order Hymenoptera; family Apidae; genus Bombus; species Bombus vosnesenskii. Next base: position 153,454 of record NW_022882935.1, read on the forward strand.
ACCAACAAAAAAAAAAAAAAAAAAAAGAGAAAAGGAGAGAAAAATGGGAAAAGAGGCTACGAATCTATGAAGGGTCTCTCGACCCAGGCGTTTCGCGAATTTCCTGCGGAAGCAACCGGGAATTTCCTTCGAGCCTGCACTCGATTCGTCCTGACCGATCGATATAGACATCGACCATCTTCTCTTTTACTCTCGCAAGGGTTAGTAAACGTTTCGCGGCCAGAAAGGGTGGTCAGAGAGAGAGAGAGAGAGAGAGAGAGAGAGTAGAACGGGACAAAAAGTAGGAAGGATGTGAGCAAGAGAGAAAACGAAGGGAAGGGGAGCAGGTTGCTGGGAATATCGAGAGGAAGATGAGAACGTGTCGATACCTCGACCAAACAAGATTGAAATCTTCGTGGACGAGAATCGGATGAATCTCGAGGCCCGAGATGGAACAGGGGGAGATGAAAGCTCGGTGGCGAGAGCAGAGTTTGAGCGAGCGAAGAAAGAAGAGAGAAAGAGAAGGTAAGAAGGAGAATGGTAGAGATAGTTTTGCAAGGGGACAACGCGAGAGGAGAACTGCACGGAAGATGGAGCGAGCGATTTGGATAGAGGAAACCCTTCAGGCTGCGTTTTTTCCTGCCTCTGCTCTAAAGGAAACGGAAATAAGAAGTCCAGTCCCTCCTCCAATATGGTAATTCCAATCTGTCGTTGCTCGTTTCAAAGTACGCCCGTTCTAAAAAGAACGAATCTCCTCGATACTCGTCGATTGCAAGCGCGACGGGAAAACGATTCCGATCGATGGAAACGCGATCCACGACTTATCCGCTTCAAAATCGCGAGAACCATTCGCCTATCTAAAAAAGACGATAACGCGAAAGCGTCGAAATCCTCGACGAGATTAATGGAGAGGGGAAGAAGAAGTGGAAAGAGGCGAAGAAGAGGTCTGCGGGACAACAAGGACATTCATAATTATAACGGGATCATCCCAGGGGGATGTAACGCAAAGCAAACATATTTCGCGGCTACCTGCACCCTCGAGAGATCCGCCACTCTCTCTCTCTCTCTCCCTACGCGCCTCGGCTGCCTAGCGGAACCGACGGCATCACAGTTAATGAAATACGTGACCGAAGCCTCCGTCATAATCTCAAACACTTGATTCCGCGATCCCGCACGGAATTGAGAGGAACGAAGGGTTGGCCCGACGTTGTACCGCGTGGAAAACATCCCCTCCGCGGCCGTTACTCGTACGCTTGATAATGCGTTGAATTTCAATCCTTTCTCGATGCTACGTCACTCGCTCGTTCTACTCGTCATGAACACCGAGGCATTGCAGAAGAATTTATTAATCGGTTAAACTTCAAATATACACGTTTAAAGAAAATATCCTGTAATTACAATCGCAAACTCGTCGTTACGTAGCTCTTTGCCAGCCATCTCTGAAACGTCTTGCCATCGAGGATCCTTTCCTCGGAGACTTTTAAAGCTTACGACGATCCCGGCCACCCCGTAAAAAATTCCCATGAAAATGTCCCATCCACGGAAAAAGCAGGCGAGCTTTACCGACTACCCAGGGAACGCTTAAGAAAACGAACTGAAATTTGTACAAGAAACGTTACCAACAACTCCGCGACAAGAATTTTCTCTTTCTTAAAGAAGCTTCCCCTTCCGAGGTGGATACCCGGACCAGCGATTGAAAGAAATCGAGCAAGAAGCCGAGCGTCTCTATCGCGAAGAGGACGAAGCGAACATTAATTTCGGCGAGTGTAAATTAAAAGGGAGTAGAAGGCATCATGGTGTGACTTACAAGCGACGTTAGCCAGTGTCGTGGTGGCCTGCGTCGCGTCTATTCCACTTGCAGGACGCGTTCTAGTAACGCAATATTGGTGCTGCCGCGTGGAATACCAATGAAACCGGGAAGGGTCGAAAGGGGAGAAGAAAGGGGGTCGTCGATGCTCGTGGTCCAAGACAGACTTCTTCTTCGCCGAGGAGCAACTTCCAGTTACGCTCCTCTTTCCTTCGTTCCCATTCCTTTCCCTTCTTGCTGTTTGTTCCTCTCTTTCTCTCCAAATTCACCCTTCTTGGCGAAATGTAAAACTCGTGTAAGAAAGTTCGAAAAGACGCTACGGGAAAAAGGAGTTCCGTTTGCAATGGGGTGTCGCCGTGAAGAAACGCGGGACCCTTTTAATGGCTGGAAATAATCGAATGACCCCCCCTCCGCGAATCTCTTAATTCGCAAGTTTCCAGATGCCTCGAATGCCGTTAGTGTGTCGGGGTGAACGAAACAGGTGTCGCAGCCGCTTCCATTTTCTTAAACCCTGGCACTTTCGTGGATTCGTTAGAGTTTCTTTTAAAACGCGTGGCCGATTCGTCGAACTTGGTTTACTCTTGTCGAGAGTATCGAACCTAGGATCTTACGAAAGCCTTTTTTACATTTAACGAAGAAAGTATACGAAACGAGCGGAAACGCGTTGTAATTCGTATGAGATGAAGTTTGTCGATACGGTCATTGGCATAGACATTGATGAAGTTAGTTTACGTAGCGGAAAATCGCGTTGAATCAGCGTATGATGTAGCTGCCAACGATGTCCCTAGCATAACATCCGTCAGTGCAATTACTATCGGTTAATTGTGTGAACGTTACGAAAATCACGTTTGTTGATTGCGTCGCCATGTCGATGAAAGCTGGCCATCTAGATAGTTACAGTCCATAGAAAAGATACTTGAAACAATAATTCTAACAATTGCAAAACAGATGAGATAACATGAAAATGTGTCAAATATAATTGCAAAATCAAAGAAAAAGCGAAGTTTCTACGAAAACCTGAATTTGCTCGAAAGATACGATCTTCCTAGAGTGTACGGGATATCTAGAATTTACGTGTGTTATAGATAGAATGAAACGTAACTACGAAATTACGTATACAATTACGTGATACCGTATACTCGAATCATACACGATCGGCTGACACTCGGCCGATTTTACGATCTCTGTATATTGTAGAGACCATTACCTGCGCCATTCGAGGAAAGTAGGCGGTTTACCATTTGCATGTAGACGCAGCTGGCGCGTGCAACATCGCTGGATCGTTCGATGAAAACCATATCAAAAACAAACAGACCCGAGAGGGTAGTTTTCGCTCTCGTTTCGTCGTGTCTACGAGCGACGATGCGTGCGCCGATCGTGCATGTACGCGCGGAACGCTCGCGCTCGTTCACGAGCCGATAATTCCGAAAATTGCGTCGCCATATGCGTGACATCCGGTTTTTGTTCACCGCACCGTGGTTCGTTCGGCGACTTACTCGCTTATAAATAAATTCCGATTCGATCGAGCTGGCCGATCGTCGCCGGAAATATTCGACGCGGATCGATTCACCGATATGCTCGACGCTCTCGTGGAATATTGGACGTTCCAGCGATCAAAGTGCGTTCACGAGTGACAACTATTTCAGCAACGTCGCGAGGAATCGCTCGTACGAGAGAGATCGAGAGAGCGCGCTCGCGACGATGATCGGTTCTTGCTGCCCTTTCCTTCTAAAGTATAGCAGCTCAACACGGTATTTTCAACTCGTCGACTTCGTCGAGATATTCCGCGTGACGCGTTAACCCCCGGGATAACGACCAAAGAACTTTTTATCCGACGCGTATTCGAAGCGTCGCGGTAAGGCCGATCACGAGTTTGTCAAAGCGGAAACGTGGAAGGGAGGGTGCGAGCAGATATGGAGACGCGCGAGCGACCTCGGTAGTCGGTGAAATATGTCGCGATTTACACGGGAGATTGGCGTCATTGACGCCTGAAAAGTGAGCGAGACAGCAGGCTCGCGTCAGCTTGTTCGAAAAGCAACCACGCTACCCCAACAGCGAGGCGTGTGCGGTGACTGGTGGGATCAAAAAAGCATTCGGAAAATCCAACGCTCGGTTTGACCGATGCAGAATCGAAATCGTTAGTAACCCTATCCGCGTTTCGTTTCCAGTTCTCTTCCGGCCCCGCTAGCCGGCCTAGCTCGTTCTCCTCTTCTCATCGCGAGTTTCCGAACCGCTTGGAACAGTAATTGTTAAAAATAATTAACAGAGTTTCGTCGGGACTGTTTGAAAAATCGTTCCGTATAAACAGGGAAAAATTACTTTTTTCCTAACGATTTCGAGATGGAAGAACGCACGAACGAAACCACGAATCGGGCAGCACGTAGCTGACCGAAATCCACGATCTCCGGGAGAGTGACGTCTCGCTTTTGGGACGGCTGACGCGTGTCAGACACCTGCCAAACTTCATCAGGGGTTTCGGAAAGCCAGCTCGTGGCCCGAATTAATCTTACTGTAATATGGAAATGCATCGTTCGGACAGACTATGCGAAGATCCGGTCGGACGGATCCGGACACGAGGCAGAACAAGGAATATAGATGCGGCCAATTGGGGTGGATCCGTTCCACGGGCCCGTATGATTGGTTTACAGATTAGCATGACTCTACCGTTAGAACGTCGCTATCAACCCCTATTCGAGGGCTGCTTATTCATTCACTCCCGGACAGGATCCGGGATCGACTAGGTTTTTCTAACGTTGTCCAAGTGCGCATCGATTACACGGCGATACGTTTTCAAAGAGGGACACGAGACAGACAGAATGCCTGATCAACGCACGGGTGCAACATAGTGGCTGTTGCGAGTGTAGGAATAATGGCGAGTCTGACTATGACGCGGCCAACGAATTCTGATGAAACGCGATGCATTTGCTTTGTGGATCGATCAGCCGTATATAAAGAAAAAAAAATACAAAAAAATAGAAAAAGAAAAAACCGATTAACCAAGAGGAAGCGCGCGGCACGAATTTATTGGTTCGTCGAGCGATTTATACGTTTGAAACGGTGGTGAAGCGTACGGTGTCATAAACGACGATAAATATACGAAATAACACTGCGTAGATTAAACTGCATTCGTTAAAAATACGTGCACTTTATTCCCTATAATCCGAACTACGTTTATTCCCGTGGAAAGGTAAAAACACAGACGATCCATCCCCAGGACCGATTGAACCGCAAACCCTGCCCCGCTTTAATTTCGCGGCGAATAGGAGCAGGGTGGAGCATAATTTTTCGGTAATCTCCATAATCGAAACCAGGCGGCAAATTAGAGAGGAGCGGCGCAAAGGTATCGGCGGATTCTTTCCTCTTAATAAGAATTCGTCGGCCTTCGACTCGACGATTTAATAAGAATCCGGCGTCGATACGCTTCGAACGGCTAATCCCGTCTGCGTGGAGCAGAGAGAATGGAAGGAGGACGCGCAACCGATCCATTTTCGTCGGGACACTCGGAAACCCACCGAGGAGAACGAGAAGCTACGTACCGTGAATTTCCAGGCGTTTCAGCGGGGCCCGTTCGATTAGCATTCGCTGGGAAATGAGCAATAGATCGAACCGTGCCGCGAGAGAAGGGAATACGCCGTTGCTTGTAGAGACGGAGAAAGTACGCAAGCGCGTACCGAACCGTACACACGCGCGTAATCCACAGCGTGACTATTAGTCGTAAGTCAATAATAAAGCCCTTGTCCTGCACCGACCATAATGGCTTCAGTGAATTATTCTGTCCAGGATGCATTGTCCTAGCAGATCGTCCGCGGGGATAGAATTGTCGGCGGCCAGCGGCAATATATGCAGTGTACACAAGCGTAAGATCTCGAACGGGAACGCGTCTAGCCCCGGCGTATTCACCTACGGAGCCCCGTAATTGAGATGGATGTTCAATTAATTTGGCCAGGTTTCATTTGCACACCGAACGGATCCGTGAGCATGCTCGGGGTCTAGCACACTTCGCGTCCTTTTCCTAGACGTTGTCGAGACACCTGAGATCGACAGCCTTTCGCTTCAGCCTCTGTTGACGGATAAGTATCCTGACCAAGCTTGTACGAGGTTTATTTCGCGCCTCGAAGATTATTCCGTCATCGGACGAGTGTGAGCTCGAGGATCGTCGAGAACGTGTATGGAGGCGCGGCTTTGTGTCACGGAAATCTGCGATCTGTTCGTTAATCGAATCGCGTCGTTGTTCCGTGTCGGTTATCCATGGTGGTAAAAAGTGAACCGTACGAAAGAAGAAGGATGGAATTTAAAATTTCAGCACCTACCCTCTATCCTCTAAGCAATTCCAAATGCAATTTTCTCGGAAAAATTACGCGGTGCAGAATGTTTGCATCGTGAATGTAACCGAATTCGGAAGTTTCGAGTATCGTACTTGGCAAATTGCCGGCTCCGTAAGCGGCACCACTCAACTGTGTTCGGGTAACAACGCCTCAAACCAAGCCACGCAGCAGCACGGGCATCGAACAAATTGGAACTTCAAAGACATTTCCCTTCGTAGCATCGTGCTTTCTTTGGCGTCTTTTTCCTCGGTGCCAGTTCCGCGGAAATAAACTTACAGCGAGCGTGAAACTACTTCTGCGGTGGCAACCTGTACGTGTCTATTCTTCTTAGGTAATGGCCGCAACTCGCGAGAATGAATGGCTCTGACAGCGAAGGATATTACGAATTTATCGACGATTCCACGCTTAGTCCAAGTAATGCGGTTTTCTTTCGCGTTTCCTTGTAGCGATATCAGCCTGCCAAGAACTTTCCTCTCCCCTTTTTCCACGTTTCTTTCGCTTCGCGCAGACGGAAGTTCAACAACGTTCACTCTTTTAGAAAACTTTGAACCCGGGCTGACATTTACAGAACGCTACAGAGTATATGTCAAATTCGTGTCAAGCGACGATTCTTTTCCAGGCAAAATTACTTTTAAGATAAATACTGTACGAATTCGCAATGCATTAAAGAGTCTCTCTTGATCCGTGCAGAGCAGATTTCACGCGTTCCGGGTCCGTATGAAACGGCGCAGAGGTGCCATTAAACGACCAATGGCTTCTATCGACGATGTTAATTTACGACTGACCCATAATCAAGCTAGCGCGGTCTGTTTGCGCGTCATATTGGGACACATTTCCACACAGCGGTCGGGCATTCGCGGTTCACGTATTTGCGGACGCAGACAGCAAAGGTATCCGCTGGTCGAAGATTATCGGTCGACGGGAATTGCGGACGAGGCTGGATTACATTTCCCGTGTGTGTAATTCCAGCCGGCGAAATCCTCGTTTTTGAAGGCGGTCGCGTTGTCGACCAATTACAACACGCTAACGAGGTGCTTGTCAATCAACCAGGATACCAATCGAATTCGTTCGAACAGACCGAAGAAAAAAATCCACCTTTGCTGATTACGCCATACGAATACGAATACACTGGACTATACGTTTGAAATTGTTTAAAATCGTTTGAAATCTCGTTCTATCGGAAGACGTAAAGAGAATTATCTTAAACTACCATCGTCGACCAATCGCAACAGGCAATCGAAAAAGATGGAAGGGACGAGAGAGATACTAGTTAAAGATGAACCACTTTGGAGTCCGAATCGGTCGGTCCTGAAATATTCACACGGCCCCGTGCTCGTCCGCTGGTTGTCGAAAAGGACGAACCGTCCCCTAGGACGAGGGCACGCATTCTCTCTACAAGTTTTCTCCCCGTGACTCTCCCCCTTCGGCCACAATTCGACTTCGAGGTTTGGCCTCTGTCCGAAAGAACGCGCTCGTTCGGAGGAACACCACCACGACGCACACGATGGACAACCGAAAGAATCAAAAGGAAAACAGGAAAGGGACGGAAAAAGAAGATAAAAAAGGGAAAGGCATAAAAGAGGGAACGAAGAGCCATTGTAACTTTGGATGACAATCGTCGCGACGTGGACATTTGATCGAATCAATCGATTGCTTTGCATGGTTCTTCTAAACAGTGGCGGATAGGGGTGTGAGTGGCGTCAAAGAGCCAGAGGAACGCGCCACAGGCGGGGAACGAAGGGCAGGCTAGTCCCTGGAGAGGACTGGCAGCAGCCACGGAGTGAGACAGAGAGGGTGCCGCGGAAGAGAAACCGAGAGAGATTCTCGGATGGCGAGGGGAGTCGCCGGGAAAACCGAGTAGCTCCGGGTTCATTTGAATCCGACGCTCGATAATGTCCCTGGAGAGCATCGAAATATCTCGGTGCACGTATATACACGTCCGGGCTACCCGGCATGCATGCATCCCGCGATATTATAACGCCCGCCGCGCTCCCCGATGACGTTCGCCGTGGCGATGTCGTTCATCAATGCCACGGCAATAAAATTCGTCGCGGTAAGCGTGCGAGGGATAGGAAAAAGGATCGATCTACCTCGTCGTCTTCGGCACTGCTCGACGGGAGACGCTGATCGATCTGATGCTGTTTTTCCATTTATCTGGAACCAGGATTGTCGAGAAATGGGGAAAACGTTGCGGAGGAAACGATGATTTACCAGTGCTCCGTGATTGGTAGGATTTTGTATGCGCTCAGGGATATCGTTTCACGAAAGAGGAAGACGAGAGGAGTGGGGATAAGGGAGAAAGCTCGCGGGTGAAAGGCAGCTTGAAACGCGCAAATTCGAAAATAATCACGACTATCGGAGTTAGATCGGATCTCCTCGCGCTTCCCGAAGAACGAGAAGTCACGAGCAAGAAGCAACGCCCGCCCGAGGGTTCGAGGGACGAAGAGAGATCGGCGAGGTTGAATTTTCCTGCCGGGAGGTGGAGTTTCGAGGTCGGGAAATTAGTTTAGTTATGCGCCCGGCAGGAACGTCTCCTGCGTCTCTAGGATGAGTGCGACTCGACGACGTACCACGTAGACGTTTCAACGTTCAGATTTCTCCGCGTCTCGCGCGCTTGCTCTCGTCCTTAATTTCCTCCAGAATTCCTCTCTTTCCATATTTATCTTCGCAGCGTCGCTCGAAAGAGTCCGGTGCCAGTCCCCAACACGCGTGGAAAAACGATTCTTCCCGCTCGCGATAGAGGAAAGACCCCGTGCCATGGAATTCTACATTTTCTAAAGGAGTTCGAGAGGCAATCGAGGGGAACAGCACGATAAAAATCGCTGTTTCTGAATTATTGGGGACTCGCAAAGGGAATGGAAGAAAGGGGTAGTCGAATGGAAATCATCGAGTGTACCTGAGAGTCCTCCTCGGTAAATATCGCATCGAAGGCAAACATTTTCGGTGCTGCCACGGTCGGCCTTCGATCGTCCGCCGAAGAGGATTGTCCAGCCGTTGGGTCGACCAGCGTCACCTGTTTCTTCCTCTTGTCCGCGTTGAAAAAGCTACCGCCTTCTCCGGGTGACACTTTTAGCATAACTTTCACCTGCAAGCAAAAAAATGGAGCCGTTACTTAAAGCGATGTTCGCGATAAAAGAGAAGTTGTCGAATCTATTAATAACGTTTATAGGATCGTTGATCCGTCGTAAACGTAGTAAAGAGTAGTTGGACAAAAATAGATCGTCCCTCTGTAGGAAGACGTCCAGCGGATCCGCTGAAATAGGTTAATGTTACGTAACGAATGAAATCTTCTTCCGGGCGAACAATAGCCTCATCAGAATTATCTGATGGACAGCTTCGGCCCGGAAAATAGACGTCGGGTCTAGAATTACGACGACCCACATTAAACGACCTGGTTCAATGAACCACCATGCTGCTTCTCTTGGCGTTTAAAGCAGTCTGGGAGAAACTAATACAACACCGGGTTGATGAACTTTGATAAGACCAGACGCGTAACGCTTCGTGCCACCGTTCGTAGGCTCGCTTCCGATATCGTCGATCTGATTCGAAGGTTTAAATGATCGACGTTGATTCGACGTTGGTTAGAGACGGTATCGATTTCGGACTTACGAGTGGCAAATTACATAGCTGTCTCGAGAGACTAATCTCACTTTGAACCACTCTATTCGAGTTTCGTGCTACGCCGCAATACTTGTTGGATAATTGTTACGTAACGCGACGGAAGTGTCCAGAAAGTGATACACTGCGTGCCGCATGAGAAAGAAACGTCCATCTTCGATCGAGTGTATCGTGACGAGACACTGAAAATGAAACAACAGCGGCGGGAAGTGGATGCATGGACGCGCTCATTAAAACTGCGTTCGTAGCTCGAAGATCGATGTTACATCGGTGATACAGCGGACAGGCGATGCTGCATCCGTTTGGTCGGCCGTTCAGGAAATTGCGTTTCGAGATTTCGTTCCGATTGCGGCGCACGTTCTATCTTTTGCATACGGAACGGCCTCGGTTCAGGACACCGAACTACATGGGAAATAGGCGCGCGTTTTCTTTCTCTGCTCGCCGTTCGTTTCTCAATTCCTCTGGATACCTTTTCCTTTTCCACGAACGCCGGACGTCTCAGTACGTAGTAGTTTACCGTGAGAAGACCGAGTGCTAGCGATCGAACGACCGGAAATAAAATAGTTCCTTTCCAGTCTTATTGAGAAAACTCTGCATATCGATTACCTCCTCCTCCTTCTATTCTTCTCGGTTCTTCCTTTTTTTCCTTTTCATCTCCCGTTTTGCATGTTACTCGCGCGATTCACTTTGTCTTCCTGTCTCCTTGCCTCCCTCTTCCATTCCCTTCTTCCCTTTGACCCACGTGCACATACATCTCGTAACGAGGCTGATTTTGGTGCTGGATATCTGTTCCGCACGAACGACTCAAGGAATCGTGTTCTCGAGCCGCCAACGCGGATACATTTCTGTTCTCCTTCCATCCTGTTTGTCCGTCGTGTGCAAGAATGGCCCACGTGAACGGTAGATTTCTCTTGCCGGACCTTTTTCGTATCCGTCGATAAAACACCAAGAGAATTCCAGCTAAATCGGCGCTCGCTCCAACGATCGGGAAAACTTTAAAGGGACCGAAGTTAGCCGCCACCGATTCGCCGCGTCCTCTCTACACGGGACACACGCGAAATTTACACGAATTAATTGGTCCCGTGGACCATCGGTTTAAATACTTCCGAAAACAACTTTTGACCTCTCCGTAGCCACCACGAAAACTACTCGAGTAACATTTTCCGAACAAAAAGTCGGAATGTAAATGTAAATGCACCGGACCAAGAGCAATGCTGTCCGTTGCTAACACGACATCTCAAATTGCAGCCACGATTCTTTGTTGGATAATCAAAGACAACGCGACGCTACACTCGCATAAATACTAATAAATAGTGTCTTCGTCCGACGTCCTCGTACGTCTTCACAATTTACTCCATTGTAGTCTTCAATCTTACCCTAATGATCCCTGCTGGGCCGTGCCTAGGCACGCTGCCAACTTGTCCGTTTCTATTCACCGATTCTCTAAATTTCACGGCTCCCTGCCACTATCGCTATAACTCTTGCCTTTATCTCGCATCCACTGCCTTCCAAGGCCGGTGCAACAACCTTCGCCCCTTTGTTCGAGTTTTCTGCTCGGTCGCCACGGATTACCCGCGTAAATCGTATGCTGATTAAAGTTGACGCCGCGGTTCGCGATTCTCGGTGTTCCACGCTGTTTCTTTGCAACGTACACGTGGGTGCAATAAAGAAGATATCATCGTGATTGTCTCTATCGGCGAGGTCGGAGGGTGGCCGGTTCCGTCCGGTGGTCGGAGGCGTTGATTCGATGCAGTTTCTCGCTTTTAACCGAGGCCCGCGACGCTGCCGCCGGAAACGGGCCCGAGCCGGAAGGTCGCCGTTAATTTCTCAACGTCCAAACGGGAATGAGTCGCGGCCAGCCTCATACACCGGCTACGCTGTCGTTTTCCGGACGGACGTTAAAGTATAGGAATGTTTTATGGCAGCAGCGAGCATTATCCGCCAATTTACGATCTTGCTCTTGTCGCGCAATCGTGACATTTCCTCTGAACTTCGGTGCAAATTTGCGTTTTGCTGTCTCGCGAGTCTCTCGTGTCTGGCGACATCATTTCACAGCGTTCGATCGTTTGTCACGTCAAAAGAAATCACTCGAGTGTCGCGATCGGGTCTCTTGAAACGCATCGATAGCGTATTCTTCTTTGGTCAAGGATCATCGAACACACAGCTTCGATGACGAACAGACAGACCATGAGAGATTCTCCAGTTCTCCGTGAAACGTGCATTGTAGGTTGATTCGGAAAAGAACGAGTCACGAAAATGCTCGAGGTCGCCTGTGTAGTTGACGCGTAAAAGACTCGAAACAATTCTTAGGTACACGCGGATGAAACAGACAGGCAACAGCAAGGGAGAGACAAATAAACCATCCAACGTTCCAGCCGATCGACTCGACGCAAATAACCGGAATTAATCGAACTGCGCTTTGGCTTTTAATCGCGACAAGAGCCGGCATCGCCCCGTTATAAGAGAGGCGAAACGCAGCCCTAGGGGGATTCGAACTTCGAAGGCGAATGTCATCAAAGCGATTGCGAGACGCAGCTTCTCTCTCTCTCTCTCTCTCTCTGTGTCCCTCTGTCTCTGTCTGTCTGCCTATCTCTCTCTGTCTCTATCTCTATCTCTCTCTCTCTCTCTTTCCATCTCTCTCTGTCTGTCTCTCTCTCTTTCTCTCTCTCTCTGTATCTCTCCTTCTTGCTACACGGAGATTACACGACGATCGCGCAAGATAATCTAAATAATCATCGTCTGCAGGGAAAACGCGATTCCTTGATGGCGGGCAACCCCTTCGTTAAAACGGTAGTAACGTCATCGACGAACGTGGCCCGAGGCGAGCCGCTCGTCGATCGATTTCGGCTATTAATGCCTCTCTGTCTCGTATAACGACTTTATCCGACACGCTTGATAAGGAACTTCCTCGATATGCTTGCTTTCCCCGAACCAACGAAAGAGGTTAATCCACAGAAAAGTTTCTACACTGCCACCGTACGAGCGAATTTTACTTTACGTGCTCTTCGGTTTTTTAATCCAACAGATAAAATCCAGTGTCGAGATACTCGGAACACCGGCTGTGTGTTTTCTTTTTGAAATTTATTCGCGTCGAATCCAACGCGAGTTGTTCGAAAATACATTCAGATATTATTATTTCGCAGCATATCCCGGAGCTTCGTCCAGGGATGGATTGTGAAAAACATGATTAACGGGACGCCGTTCTGGAGCGTGGCATTGTTTAAAGAGGAGCCACGTCAACGTACCCAGCGCGGACGTAATCGATTTCCGACGTGTTAACGATTTCCTGCCTGTAATCAAATTCCCGGCACCAGCTTTTTTCCATCACACGAGACCTGCGATAATGCAGCGGTGCATTTATGCCACTTCGATCGTAGTTTGGATTTTTCATCGGCCCGTGCGGATTAATTATTCGAAAAACTATACAACACGGCGCGCTGTTGAAACGGCGCGCTTTCGAAATATCAAACAAAAACCAGGTCGATAGGTCAGCGACGTAAATTCATTTTTTCAACCTATGCAAAGATAATGATTTCTTATTGTAAATTTTATCCTATCTCCTTGTTTGATCGATTTAAATCAACCTCGATCAAATAGAAGATGTTGGATGAGTCTAGCTACGCTTTTAAGTATACGTTTAATCAGGAACCAAGAGATGCCGACGTCCTTTAGTCAGGTAAACACTTATAAATTCGCTGGAATGACGAGGAACAGGAAGATAGTTGCGGCAACTTCTTACGCTCGAGCGCGCAGTTATAGTTTGATAATAATTAGTCTAAATATCCAGGTAGCGGGATGTCGGGAGCTGCAAGTTTCTGATTTACCAGTCGCGAAACTTCGCCACATCCAACTCGGCTCGACTTATGGTCGAACGTCGAGCCCGTTATTACGCGTTCTCGAACGCAAAGATAAAGCGTTTGATAACGAGAACTAGCCGGTTAGAGACCTTTGATTCGACAACTCGAAATTTAGACGACCGTGTATGAAACCTTGGAAGCCATCTCTGCCTTAAGGGACCGGTTATCTGTTCCAGCTAGACGCATAGAGGTATCTAAATACTCGGCCTGGAGGCGAACATCTGTGAGTGAAAGTCGAGGAGAGCGGAGGAATTCGTAACGCGGAGAGCTTCGGGCTATTCGAATGAAATTTGCGTCGCAAAATGGGTCAGGGGTGGGCCGACGCCCTTCGTCAGGGGCGCGGCCGCCGACAAATGTGATTTTCCTGAGACGAGGACGCAATCCACCGACCCAGCGAACCTTCCTCTTTCTCGTCGAGCAGCAGGACTCGCTGAAACGACGTAATTCCGAGACACAGAATGCTACCAGCCGGATTTTCATTCCCGAGGGTTAGCTACTACTCCAACGTGTAATAAAGAAGCATACATGATAAATTGACTATCACAGTTACAGGCGAGCAAAAACGTCCCCTTTCATGCTGCAGCAACCCTTCGTTTACACCTCGTCCGGTTCTTTATCCACCTTTTCTTCGCTTTCCTCTTCGGCATTCTCGCTGCTTACTGAAATTCTCAAATAACCTGCCGATTAAAAATCTCTCGTGGTTCATGCGCTAACGAAGCATCAGCTGCAAGTTTCCTTATTGGTCGGTGCGTCACTCATCTCGCGGTTGTCGTGGAATTTCACGATTTACCGAGGGATTATGATGTCGCGCCAACGAACCTGGTAACGCAATACCTCCGCGGTTGTCTCGCTGGCGCAGCTAGTAGCCAGAAGGTTTGAGGGGGTTGCGAAGGGGTGACCAGCGGCTCGGTTAGGGTTGTCAGTCAAGCAGCGATAGGTACGGCAGAAGCGTGCCACACGCTACTTTAGCGTGACACGGCTTCTACACAATGGTGTAGCGTAGTAATGGCTGTATAATGGCGGGTGTACATGTTATAATATCGCGGTGTCTAGCGACGTGAAAAGGAACAGCTTGAAACGCGCGGTTTACTTAGCTGCACTCGCTTACCGGCCCCTACCTGTTCCACCCTTCTGCGCTGCTCTGTGACGCTCCGTCCAGTGGGAAGGGAAACTCTTTGAAACCGAGTGAAGGAAAGTTTCGAACGAATTTCCCCTTTGATTTAATTGCCGAGGCATCGAGAGGAGGAGATTTCGAGGACGTTGGCGGAATGAAAAGTCGAGCCGTGGAATTTAAGCAGAGAATCGAGCAGAGGGATTGATCCGATTCCGTAGGTTGTTATCACAGCGAAGAAGGTGTTTGGTTGTAATTAATCCGCCACCTACGGCTGCTTACGCGTCCGGAAAAAGGTTATTCGGCGATAATCCCGAGTTTGGGCGCGAGATAAATGTCTGCTCCAGTGGTTCGAACGTTAAGCCGCCGGATTATGCCAATCCAAATACGAGCAAAGCAGCTTGACTAGGGTCATGAATTATGCGTGTCATCAATTCCCTTTCTATCATTCTCTCCCTGCTTCTTCAAGCCGCCAGTCGAATCGGAAAAACTCGAAACTCTGACTGATTTATGTGGATTAATCCGGCGAGAAATTGTCAGAAATTATGTCCCAAAGGTCTGAAATCTGTAAACAGATTTTACAAGCGGAAAGGAAAGTTCCGTGTGGTGACCGGACGATTTTTCACCGAGATGTCGATGGCGAAGATCGAAACGGGACGTGATAAGAGAGCGAGTTGCTCCGTCAAGCAGAAAAGGAGAAGAAGATCGATGATTCGATAAAGTTGCATCTGCGTCGAAATTCGATAAGATATTACCGGTTCGATCCTCGTGAGCTTTCTGCAACCTTCGTGATATTGACAATCGAATCGCATCGATACGTTCGCTCTTCTCCGAGCCATTACCAAGCTAAATAACAGTACCGAAACTTCTGCCTCAACTTATTCGAAGAAACATCGATTCTCCGTTCGCAACTTTTCTACCTCGAAAAGTCGAGAAAGTAAATAGGATTTACAGACAGGAGATCCTTTCTAAAGCCACAGGGGTGTACACGGAAAACAAACGGGATCGAAAAGGTAGACGACGAACCGGGAACAATCGTGGCCGATATTACTCGGAACGTTAGCAGATATTGCTCTTCGATCGTGCGTAGTTCCTTTATTATTTTCGTTTCCGCGGCAATCTTTCCGAGGAATCGACGGCCCCGCAACGGGAAAAATAGCCTTTACGTCCGACAGGAAGCGAAGCGAGGCACGCCACGAGCTAAGAAAAAGGAAGAAATTGCTTTCCAAAGGTAAACTAATTTCGGGCCACTTCGTTCCACCGAGAAGTCACCCCCCGTCGAATCTTTTCTTCTCTCCCTCTATCTCTCTCTCTCTCTCTCTCTCTCTCCCTCCGATCCTAGTCGCTTATTTCCTCCGTTATCGTTGTCATTTTTACTCCTCATCCCTAACCCCGCTGACCCAATTTTTCATTACGAGACCGGGACCGTCGGCCGCGGCCGGGATAATCGTCTAGCCCGACGAAGCAACCGGCAGAGAGGCTGGCCTCTTCCAATCCCGAATGCAAATGAAAGTGGAGCCAAGGATCCTTTGAAGGACCCTTTCATCCTTTGAGCATAATGGCGCGCACCAGGAGGTCCATTAAGACTCCTGTCGGTCGTTCCACGGTGAAATTTTTCGTCGTGCCTCGGAAAATAATCAAAACGGGACTCGGCGTTGCCCTGACCCTGACTCTTTTCTATCTTTATTCCCTCGTCGCTTGTGATCGTCGTCAACGACCAGTCAGACGAGAAACGCATCTCCCGATAAACGTAACCGCGAGCCAAGGTTTAATGTCGCAAGACGACGTCGCAAAGACGTAGGCACATTGTCGTCGAGATCAAGGCTCGTCGTTTCCCGAAATCTTTTGTAAGTTCTATCTTCTTGTCTCAATAGATACAACCATCGAGCGTATTCCTTTATTCGCCAATGATAAGTTGTTAATCCGATACGATAGAAATTACCGGAGAACGCGTGATTGATCGTCGCGAGGCAATTCTTCATCGCGTTTCCAAACGCAACTGGCTAGCTGTCGTAATCCCTGGTAATTTCGACGAGTCGAGTCGAGCAAAGTAGTCGGGCAGACGATCCGACGTTTGGCTACAGCTTCAAACAGTCGTGAGCCAAGACGTACGCCGTATACCCGGGAATGTAAATTTCTCGCGTCTGCCTGAAGCCACAGGGCAATAAATCTCGATGGCGAAGACGCGACGATTGCCGTCTACGAGCGAGGATTAAGTCTCGAATCATGCACGAGGATTAAAGATCGTTGATATCCCTGACGATCTACGTCTCGTTCCTCCCAACCATGTTTTTCCCTCCTTATCGACTCGGATTAATCGTCGTTGCTATCCTCTTTCTAACGCTCGAAGAAAACGCATTAGCGACTATAACTGTTCGGAGTTTTGAGTGGCCGTTAATTTATGGCACGGACAGACCTATTCCCTTCTTTAGGAGATTCCGGATTACGTGTCCTCCTCGAGCTGTAAAACTAATGACTCCGAGGACCCAGCCGGAAAGGCACGATGGACAGACGAAACCCAACGGCTGGCAAGGAGAATCAACAACGTAGGAGGACAGTTCATCATCAGACATCGTAAAATACTTCACTCCCGACAAGATCTTACCACCGTCGTGATGACATCGAAGTCATTCGAGGTACGCGATATCGACCGATCGATTTGACTCGATCTGTTGCTCTTTGCTCGAGAATTCGCAACGATAACTTTTACGAGACCCATGAAACACGGATTTTAGTGGACCGTTAATCCCATATGGGATGGGGTGGACAATAGTAAGCGCAGAATAATTTCAAAACAACGTTTTCTCCCGGAATACGTTCCCGTTTCGCCGAAAACTATCGGCAAACCTGGACATTAATATCGCGCAGTTTCCTTCGTTACGGCAGCTCGTCACGAAGCCCGTTCCTCGATATGAAAACCGAAAATTACGAGCGAAGGGAAAGTTGGAGCTTTATCTCGGATTTTAGCACATCGATCGTCAGATTGGCCTTAGCGGAGGGACAGAGTGAGAACGTGAAAGAGAGAAAGGGGAAGTCAGCCAGGAAAGCGGTCCGTATTGCAGAAATACGTGCAATTACCAGCGACGACAACAATTACGCGCCGGTTTTTATGGTTGACCGTCACGCCACCGAGATATTATTATCAGCGGTTGTTTTATCTCTCCTCCTCCTTTTTTCATTTTCTTTTCCTCCGTCCGAGAAACGACACGGGAATCGCGACCTTGTAAAAAATCACTCACCTCGGGGCGAGCCGAGTCGCGTCGCGTTAAATCTTGCATCGTTAATGACCGAGTCGCAGCGCTGCGCCGATCGCGAAAATAGGCCTTGTCGACGGTTCTGGTCTTTGATTATTCACTTCTCTCGCTGAAACGTCGCGAAAAATATGCCCGCGCACGCTGGTTAGAACGATAATTACACGGTCGCGTTAACGGCCACGCGTCACGCGAATTTGGCCCCGCTCGATACAACATTTTTTTTATCCCAAGCCTTGCACACGACCCTTTGATCCTGAACTTGACGCCGCGATACGTGTTCCTATAAATCTAATAAATTAGCATACTTAAAGCAGAGTAAACACAACGCGAAGATGGAAAAGATAGCACGATCGTATTGGGAATTCTCGTGGTTCGTTTCTGCCATTTGGGGCAATTGATTTTCGCGACATTCGCGGCCATGTATTTCACGTACGGACATGGAAAACGAAAAAGATATTCTCCGATAGGGAAGATGAAATTCGACGGTGCTTCTGACGGCCAGTGTGTCACAGGTGAAAGGAAAGTAGATAAAGAGTGGACGAGATATATTGCGAGAAAAAAAGCGTCCGCTGGCGCGAAATCATTCTCTGGCAGCATGGACGGATGGCCTCCGCCCGGGGTCGATGCAGCGAGAAAAAGAATTACTTTAGCCCTCGAACCCGCGATGCGCTTAGCATATTCATGCGCTGGCTATCTAGAGTTTTCCGGTGTCTGACCACCACCACCACCACCACCACCGGTGGAGCACCCTCTACATATTCATAAACGAACACCGTGATGCACGGCGCACGCGTACTTTCTAAGAAAAGAGGAAAAAGAAGATACTGTTGCGGGTCGATGAGTCCCGATTCTTCAAATTAATACACGTACTCACTCAATTGAATCGCCGATAACTCTTCGCTGCCGCTCTCGATAACATTTTTTACGATATTATTTTTCCTTTTATTCTTTGAAGAGTATTACCCCGCTTTGAACGTACGAATTTTTTGTCTTTTATTGTCTTTTTTGTCTATTGTATTTTATATGTCCAATAGAAAGAAAACCAGGTTGAAGTATCTAATTAACATAGATATTTCTATTTCTAAATGAAGCATCGAATCAATTAGCACTGTATAATAGATTCTTCAAAGAAAATTTCATTTACAAAGTTACGACAAGCGTCACGGAACATACGTAGCCGATATCGAGAGTTCACGCAAAGCGTCGAATCGTTTGGCGCTTCTCAAATGAACACTTCGACCTGGATCGAGGATTGACGAGGCAAGTGATGCATTCCCGTGAGTGGTCAGACGCAAACACTCGGAGGCCGCGCCGGCTCAATTATGTCTCCTATTACACGCTCGATTCGCTACTCCAAAGACATTCTTCTCTCTCTGGTTTCGCTCGTTGTTCCCCCGAGCTGTTTGTATTCGTGCCACATTACACAGAAACGGTAGTTTAGCGTTTCCAGTCGTATCTGATGTCTCGTATGATGTATATTGCCAGAGATGCAAATACAGGCGAACGCATAAAGCGAGAAGGTGAAAGTGAGAAGAAGAGGAACGATTAAGAGAGATGTACCAGACGCGCGTACGAGAAAAAGGAGCCGCCTACAAAGTAGAAGCAAAGGAAAGAACAGGAAGAAACGATAGTCGGATCGAAGTGGAAGCGGCGCGTGTATGGTCGGACGGTGCTCGCTATCGCGCATGTAATATTCACGTAGCAATAGGCGAACTTGTCAAATATATCATTCCGCTCGATGTATCCGAACGGTAGACCGTTCTCTTCGACTTTATTCAATTTCCCGTGTTCCGTCGCTGGATCCGCATAAACAAGCGTTCACGCGCAACATGCCAAAGGAAAGGAGACGAAGCGGACCCCGTTGGTTTTCCCTGTGTATTGAATTATCGAGCCGGTGCCTAGGGATGAGCGAGTTGTACGGCGCCAGCTACGTTCTTTACACGCCAGTGCACCTGGAGTCTTCAACAGGTACGAGGGATCCGCGTTTGCGTCGCCGTTTCTCTAGCGAAATGCGTTCTCGCGCGTAAACAATCACTCGATCGTGTGAAAGGGAAACGCGACATGCCCGTACAATCAAATACAAAGATTGGAAAAAATATTTACCAGATTTTCCCAGAGAAAGATTTGAAAAGCTTTTGCCTACTATTCAGAATTAATCTGCCTTACAACTCCTTACGTTAACTGTGTTATTTCTCGCTTCTCTTATTCTCGCTACTTCTCCATGACGGTTCAATCCTGATAAGAAAGGAAAAAAAATGCTATATCGTTAAAGTCACGCCATTACCGTGTGTTCTTATACTGTTCTAATTCATAATTCATAAATTCATGACATTTTTGTCTTGAAGCGTCTTCAAGAATATGAGATCCCGGGGGAGTGTCTTCAGGTATTGTGACGATCTTCGATAATGGCGTGGTTTACCTTGTTTGCCGATCTAAACAGCCACACCTCCACCCTTGGTTTTCATCCTTGCCTAGGATACCATCTTCCACGTTGTCTTAGAGAGTATTTGGCAACTATTCTGTTCAAAATTTCAAACGCAATATTGTACAAAATTTTCTGTCAAAATATTGCTATCCCCGTAATACATATTTTTATTTCTTTATTACTTCCTATGATATTTCGTCTATCGATCACGAGTCTTCAAATTTAATTGGTCGGCGGTAAAAACGAAACGGACGATCGATCCGTTCCAACGGTCATACTCGACCGACCGACGAAAATCGAAAGCGTTCTCCGAAACAGTTAACGATACATGTATCCCTCGTAAAGAGTTCAACCGAGCTTCCACTCAGTTAAAAAACGTGCACTCGAAATACGTTGATGCATAATTCCGGTGGAAAACGGTGATTAACGAACTAGAGGAAAAAAGAAAGTATTTTTATAAATCCGAAACGATCGAGCGCAGGTTCGTCGGGCTGTGAAAGCTCGATATGTCTGGCGAAATATCGTTTTATAATTTTATAAAAAAGGGTTAATCCCTCGTGGATCCGAGCCCGGAGATCGAGGACCAATCGTGTCGCCGGTGGCCATTTAGATTTCCAACTGCTTCAGCTGGATTATGCAAAGCGTGGCGGCATCGGCCGCATGTCGAAAAAATTGATTCGTTTGTTCACCAGCGAGTAAAAATGTTCCCGACGTATTCGTATGCCGGTTGCGAGCGCAACAGCTTTATTTACCCGAAATCATTCTGCGCCTCTGCTACGCAACCTGCCACGCATTTTGATTTCGTCCTGCATTCTCTATTCTTTTTACCCAGCCCCGCTAATGGTTTAATTACGATGCAATTACGTTCACGTTTCACTCGCTTAATGCGTTACACGTGGCTTTCAAACCGCACCACGGCCAGTTAATCCGTTCCATGGTGTAACCGAGAACGTTTCGAACGAGTTAATTCGCCCGCGTTATTTCTTCCTAGAGCTGCAACGAATCGAGCAGCAGTCAACCAGGTAGGCAGACGCGAAGGAATAATCGCACGGATAATTCAGCCACCGAAATATCTCTTATCGCTATATAACTCGGTTAAACGTACAATTGGACCTTGCTCGGGATAAACGTGAAAATCGTCGAGCAAGTGGAACACGAACGAATTTTTCTCGTTCGCGCTAGGTTTTTTCCATCCCCGACCAAAGTATTTTCCTTTTTCTCTTTTTCTTCGCTTTTCTTCTGGTTCCTTATTTTTCCCCTCCGCAAACTGCTCGGTTTTACAGACAGTCTCGCCCGTAGCAAGCTTCCCTATGAATGGCCACTCACATGCTACGTCGCAGCGAGCGATGTCGTTAATTAATAAAACCGCGAAAGCCACGCGATAATTGGTCAGAAAATGACATGCTACGAAAGCCGTGCTCGCGAAGTAACGAATTAAGGTCGAGCGGTTGCAATCGCGAGTCGCGTGCATTCGCAGATTCGCGAATGGCTCGTCGTAATGGCTCGTCGCGGCATTAAATTCGCGGAATTCGCGACCGAACGCGAATCGTTCGTTTCCAACACCCGGAAAACCGCGTCGCCTCCTATTCATCTTGGCTTCGCGCTCCTCGAATAGCGACAACGCGAACGTTTCGCGCTACAATTATTCCAACAATGTATTTCAGCTCGAATGACGTGTCATTAACGGCAGGTTTCGATCGAACGGACGCGGACGTCGACTTTTCATTCGCCGGAAAAGGTCCGTTATCGACGCCATCGAAACAACATCAACGTGTTCCCGAACGATATTTACGAGAGTGTTTCTGTAAAATTTATACGCGGTGCTACCGAGTAGTTAGTTTCTCGGGTCGTAAACTACAGAGAGCAGCGGTGGCGTGCGTGTGCATCGCCGTTTCACCAGGGACTTCTTAAAACCATGTTCCGTAGGCTGAAACGACGGCCTTCTACCAATCCTTTCTCCCTCGCGTGGAAAACGTCGAGTCAACTTTTCAAGGACGTTGAACATTCGCGCACAGAGATACTCCTCTCTCGAAGGGGCGTCCTAGGATGAATGTTTTTGGGAGGAACAGATCTCCCGGGGTACGTCCGACCCGTGAAACACGGCTACGTACGACCTGCGACGATTAATATTAATCCACCAACCAGAGGAGGGAAACAGCAACATTAATATCAATGTACGCGTGTGTCTACGAGCAGAAGTAGAAAATCGCGCGAGTTTGTCTCGCGAACGAATCGTCTGATATACGTTAAAACGGTAATTTTCGGTTTGCCGTACTTACAAGTAACGTCGACGTGTTTAAACCGCTTTCGACGGAGTAAGGCGTGGAAAGAGAACCCAGAGGAACTTTCTTTATATCGAAATATACTCGTGAGAGAGGTTGATAGATTTTTATGCTCGAGTTGCATCAGCGTCGCGACGAGTATCTTTTCTTTGGCCGAGTGTCTCGATATCTCGCACAGTGGGAATTCGCGAGTATAGACTGAGGAAAGACGTTAAAGTATCGCGGTGTCTGGTGCACTTTACAAATTGATCATGCGCGGGTAAATGTTCGTGGAAATTTGTCTTTCGAGGAAAGCAGGTGGAACGAGCAAATGGAGATTGACTATTTGTTCCTTCGCATGTGCACCGTGCCGTATCAAGAATCGCGAAGTTTTCCAGCATTTTCCGGAATTCTTCCATAACCGCGACAAACGACGTTTCGTTCTCGCCGCAGCCTTCGTTCCCTTTTTTACTTTTGAGAACTCGCGTTTGACGATTTTCGGTATTTTTTCACGAGCCAAGCTTCCATTAATTTCACGACGTTATTAATTTCTCAAGGAGTGCAGCACGCGGAGAAATCCCAAGTCAACGTCGTACTGCGCGATTCTAAGCGGAGCAGAGAACGCGCGAGCTCCCTGTTTTGCTTTCATTAGCCGAAGCTGTTTACTCGCGTGACGAGCTCGAGACAGGTTGTTACATTCGCTCGATACTCGGGCAAGGCTGTGTTACAAGCTTCGAGAAAGACGCTTGCTTCTCGACCGGTAGCAGGTAGCCGGTGAAATCGGTGAAAAATGAAAACTCGATACATTGGGAACTGCCGCGTGATTTTCGAGAGGCCCGTTATCGCACGATCTCCGCTCTCCCTCAAAGTCGAGAATCTGTTGCGAAGGTAATCTGAAAAATTACGATTTTATTCATGAGCCGTATCCGCGTCGATCTACGAGGAGGCTGTGCAAGCAGATTCTGAAGAGAAGAAAGGAGGTTGTGGAAGAGGCAGGACCCGCGACGATTCAATCGCTCGCCTTTTCTTCCACTGAAATTCCACGGGAACGAACGCGACCCTTCTCCAACATAGCTACGATTTATTTCACTCTGAACAGATGATTTCGCTCGAACCCGACTTCTACGCGATTAGTCATTTACATTTTAGATATTTCTGTGAAAAAAAGGAACTGGTTTATGATCGAATCTGGTAATAGAATCACAAATTAATCTGTTTTCCTTAAAGGATTCTATCGGGGGAAAGCTGCCAAGAAATCGTTGCAAGTCATTGATATCGTCTGAAAATTCAGTTTCAATTTTTATGACGGAGTTGATGTAATTTCTCATCGAAAAAGGTAGAAAGAACACGAAAATACAGACACGTAGCAGGATAAAACAATAGAAACTGCACGAGACTTCCCTTGTTTTCAACTTTCTACCGGCTAAGGAAGACAACTGTAGTTGCAGGGCGGCGGAAAAAGAGACGGCTTGACGTTTCCCGTGAATCTTTAAAGCAGGCGCAGTTAGCAACCGGAGAAGTACAAATGGCTAGCGCCTTCGCGCATCGATTATTCACGAGGGGTCACGTTAAATATGTACGCTTTCATGGGGATCGGAGCTTGTCCGGGGATGGCTTCTTTGCCGGCGAACGAGTTTCACAGTCGACTGTCTTTCCGGCTACGCGTCTTTCCATAGCCCCGCCACCAGCGTGCCAACGAGGGGTAACTTGCATAGGAAATCGGCGAATTAAAGAAGACGACCTTGACTCCACTGACCCAGATTGGGGTTGGGTGCATACAGTAGATACGTTGACATATTTTCGACACCCTTCTGACTTATGTCGTACGTTGAATAGTTGCAGTGTAGCACGAGTTTCCCATATCTATGTGACGGGTACACTTCCGTGGAGACCCGTCACCCGTACTTGGGTGACGCTCTTCTTGTTCGAGTTAATTAAATATAGGATATTACATATAGGATATACAACATAAAAATATTAAAAACACATTATACCATTTTGGGCACTTCGAGCAATAGTCGTATCACTACTCTCCTCACTTTCAAATATATTTTCACGCTGTGTACCGAACATTTTGAGGGTGAAAAAATCACTGATGTACGTCTCACAAGTAAGCTTCTCGACTAATTGAAATATCTGAGATATCTGCCATCCCTCGGAATATTCCAACTGCAAAGTTTATCGCTTTCTCCATTTCGGAACTAAATAATCTTTTCTTTACGATGAATCGAAGGCGATAAACAATGAATTCGCGCTTGTCGCTCTATTCACGTTCTGCGTACCGGCGATCGGATTTGGGCCCGGCAGGGAACTTAGCCGAATCACGCTGGGCGACCAACGTGTTAAAAAGCGAATCGAAGAGTAAACCATTATTTGGAATTTCTATAATATTCAGTAGAGCAAAATCCTACGAATTGACTTCGACTAATCCTCATACTATCTCGCACGAGACATCGGCTTACTAATATATACGCATTAACTATGACACAGCAAGCCCTCAAGTTAGGAGCGCGAGAAAAGATGGGACAACGGCTACACGTGGAATTAGGCGCGTGACGATCGTCCAAATGCCACTTCCCGTACAAAATCCGCTCCTAAATAGCGTGCGTGACTTTATCCGACGCTTCCTTCTGGTGGACTATCCTCAGACGTCTCGCGACGAACATTCCACCACCCTTCCATTCGTTCTCCTCAAATCTTGCTGGTTACGTCTATATATTTTAGAGAAATGGCCATGGCGCGCGATGAGAGCGCGTGCCACGATTGTCACGAATGCAAGGCTGTACCTTAACGAGACCCTCCAAACCACGCGACGAGGATTACGTGAAATATGGCGCTCCCTTCTTCCGTTGCATAACTCAGTCGCCCCTGGCGAAGATACCAACGCGTCGGATTAACGATAACGGATATCATCGCTGCGCCGAACTTACGAAATTTCGCCGCAGGGAAAATGTGCTTTATCTATGGAGGAATTAGTTCATTTCCGTAAAACATTAGGAAGTTGGGAAGTCCCAAAAATTCCTCCGTAAGGGGAAGTTTAAGTTATACATGCAAAGATCGATAAAGAAAGGAACGAATAAAATATTCGTCAAACGGCCTATTCGGCCCTGAGATCCCATGATTCTTCCTACACATGCAAGTACTATTATACAAACCACAAACGTACGAGCAACATAGCGCGTTTTCTGTCAAATCTCCGGTGCAAGTAAACTCGCATAATGTTCCCCTCGGGCAGACCAACAAACTTCGAACGTTCAACTACGAGCAAATTAACTCCGCGTAAAATACAGGAACGGTTGAACCCTGAACTCGTTACCTCGCTCCGAGGAGGCGTCGGATCGCGAGACTCGCGAAGGAACGGCGTGTTTAGTTCGCGTTTATTACCGAGTCGAGCTCGTGACACGGATGAGGAAAAGGACGTGTAAACGTAGAAATCTTAAACGTTTATATCAGCCGCAGGGTTGGGCGTGGCGGGGCGGTCGAGCAAAGGGGGTTGTTGGAGAGATAGAGAACTGGAGATTTGCAGCTTCTCCGGCTGGGAATTATATGCGAGGGTAGATCCCTTTGGGCAGATAGCCGCGACAAATTTCAAGAAAAATATGTCTTCCCCGCGCGGCCCTGCGCTGCTCTCTCTCTCTCTCTCTCTCTTTGTCAAGTCCACCCCATGCAGTCAGCATGCCACCCCTCGACGTCTAGCGTCCGCTCGTATCCTGCCGATGGCTGCGAGCCGTTTACCGGGCCGAGCGCTGATGAGAAAAATATCTAAACGTAGATCAAGTTCGAGCCAGGCCGTCTCGTTAAACTGCGAAAAGTGGTCCGGATGCCGGTATTACCGGGCCATCGGGAACTAGGTTCATCGAGGGTGCGTGTTCGATCCTCCCCTGCGCGAGAACATTCGAAAGGGAGCGAATATCGAAGAAAGCGTACTCGTGATACGAAGTGGGAACCGAGGAGTTTAAAGACGAACACGTTTTCGTCGATTGAATAAATTCCCCCCCATCGAACTCGTTCTGAATTTATGAATCGTGTTTAAGAACTGTGTGCAACAATTTCATAATTTACAAATTCAAATTCGAATTTAAATTTCGATTTCAGGATGATGCTACCTTTGGCCGTGATGGCTAAACGCGTCTGGTGTCTAGGTCCGTTGTAAGCGGTGGCAGACGCGTCGTTAGACATCGATGCGACCGACCTTCTCACGTCGCGGCGCAACGTGGTCGACCTAATACTAATAAGTGTCTCGTACGATCATAACTCTTAATAAACGGAGCAAGCGGCGCTCCTAATGGTATTTCGCGAGTTGCCAACTCACGAGAGTGCACTTTCATGTTTGCCGACGAAAAGACCGGTCGCATATATACGTGGGTAACTCGGGATGCAATTTACTCCGCGTCAGACGGACACGGATCTGTCGCGCTCTTTTCTTCGAGCTGCGCAGCCGACGAGTTGTACCGTCAATTTGAAACGTCATCTTTTGATGCATCAGTGAGACGTATCCGCTCATTTCTTTCGAATCGTTCTCGGATGAACTTGTCCATTACCACGGTTTTCTCCGTACTTTAATGTTGAAATAAGCCGCGAAGACTTTTTTGTAATTCCACTTAAATATTCATACAACCACCGTGGATTAATATCTGACAAAAAATAAGACTAAAAATCGTGCGAGTAGCGTGGGTTGTTTTGAAACGTCAAGCTTTATGACTTTTTTCACGAGCGTTTAAAACAATCTCGCCCCTTTGTGACGTGCGTAGATGGTACGCACGGGTTGCTTATTCGGCATTTGTTTTTCCAAATTACGCCGGTGAATAATTCATGAAGCTGGCTCGTATGAATTTATATTAAAACTCTCTTGGCCTGCCTAATTTCAATGTTGCTTATTATGCAGTATTGTTACGTGGCCGGTGGTATACGTGCATCGGCGTATCCGTGCTAGCCACAAAATCACCGCAAAAGGATTATTTACGATTCAGCCGTTGCCTGGACTCGGCGATGAACGAATTTCACGCGTTCGAACGTTACGTGGATGCTTCTCATTTTGTACCTACGTTTTTCGCTGGAATTTGTAATAACATAAAGAGGAATTTTATTCCACGTTTTTCATTCGTTTCCTACTCAGTTTTACGTGTAATGTTTTCGCATCCTCCTATATCACAAACGGCAAGGAAATTTCTTCAATCGCTCGTAGAATTTTCTTCGAGTCCACCCTGCTCCGTGAACGTCTTGCGTCCTTATTACGCCACGCACGGGACTGTATATCATCCGTCGACACTTATTGACTCTTAGAAGGTCCGATTGAAAAGTAGGTGCGTCCGTGTGTCATTTATTACTCGGCTAAACTGGCACCGATGAGGGAGTAAGCCGTGAAGAAGAGAACGACCGAGACTCGTCGTCCACCCTTCACGAGGACCGCCGCGAAAGGGGATGAAAAATTGCTGAAAATTTCGGCAAAGCGAACAACCGACCTTCTGTCCTACGCCCCTTTTTTCGACTCTCCACTTAATAAAGTCGAGTCTCATTCTCTCCGTGCAGTGGTGACTTTCTAGGAAAAAAAACGTTTTAAGCCGGTTGCCCCCAAGCGCAGACAAATTGCGTTATGGCTTCGACATGGCGCCTATGGCACGTGTACGTACACGCGTGTAGACGTTGATTTGTGACGCGTTTCAATTATCGATCCGCGTGTACGGCTTCGTTTTTGGCGTTAATAGAGTCGTCGGTGGTTTCACGTAAATATTAAAAGGCTAAATAGATGTTACGCGCCCGATGAACGCAGATAGAAGAACGTGGAAGAATAAGATGTTAATACTCGTGTGTTCATCACAAACTGTGTTAACAGCGAGCGTCCGAATTTCCGATCTAAATACGATTTATAAAAGAAAAAGAAAACTTCACGCTTGGAAGAAAGGTAGGCAGAAAGGAAGAAGAAATGGATTGGGACATGTAACGATAAAGACAACTCTTGTTCGCGCTATTTCTGTTATCAGAGTTAATCCACGTCTGGCTGGTAACGGAGAAGCCAAAAAGGGTCCAGCGTCACGTGCCATCCGTTGATCGCCTTCCTCTGGCAAATACGCCAGCTTACGACAAAAGCAGCCTAATTTACGCTACAATCCATTTTTTACAGGTTCGCGACAGCGCGATTGCTCACACGAAAGGCACTTTAGGGGCTCGACTAGTGGCTCGAGAATCGACCCTGCACGGTCCTGCCGTGTCTTTGAAGTTCGTCGAGCCACGGATTCCCTTGGTTTCGCGTTGTCGCGTGCAGAAGCCGGCTCTCGGGATTAAACGCGATTCGTATATTAGGTACGTACACATGCGTACAACGTTAGACAGAGGTGGTGGAACAGCGACTGTGTCGCGGGGAAACGCTCGAGGCTGAAGGCGCGGATTAAGCACGCCGGGCCCGCGGAAAGTGTCGTAAATTGTCTCCTGGCCGACTAAACGAAGATACGCTGTAGCCTCGCGGGCTAAATGATAATTTCAGCTCGCAGCGTACGCTATAGGGTGGGAGGGTGCATGGTAAAAAAATGGTGACGCGAAAGGAAGGTGGTTTTTGGTCGAGGTTGCAAATAAATTCTGTCGACTGGACGTGTTTTCTTAGCTTCGATTCACTTTCTTTCTGTGTAACTTTGCGATCAATATTGGTTTTCGAATGCAAATGAAGTTTCGTACGTTTTTGGCAAATGAGTGTGCGTTTATTTACCCAATCTGGATGTTTTAAGAGGCCTCCGACGAGCAAAGAGCGAAAAACACAGTTGTGAAGGACGAATTGACGGTAAATCTATCGGATCATGATGAGAGTTCATCGCATGGTATCGCACGAGAGCCACGATCGACGCTCCCATAAATTCCATCCAGACCGGAGCGCGCACCGAATAATTTGCACCATCTAATTACCGACGATTACCCGGAACCGTCGATAAGATCTGCAGAGAGACGAACAGTTCCACCGAACGCGCGTTAACGCGCTAGCGAAAGCGGTTGCCGGAAAATCGATGCGAATTCCACCCGGGGACATTCCACTTTCTTTACGACCGCTTCGAAATCGAGCGAACGCACGTCCCAGGTCTCCTGTCCATTAAATATGCTTGCGTTTACGCGCTAACGTACGTGCTCGGTCTAACGTTAGCTTCTCACGTTCACGTCTGAAACCGCCGCAAGAGAAATCTATCCGAAATCCTTGGAGACCCAGGTCGGGAAAACGGACAACGGATAGCCGAGAGAAAAAACCGAATAAAATATCAGAATCAACGGAATCCCTATAGGCAAGCATACACGGTAGCGCGGTGTAAACTCGAGCAAGGTGTCTCAGCCACGTACGCTTCAAGTCGCAGCAGCAGTCACGCCTGTGCAGAAGGACCACGCTGCATCAAAGATGCATGAGATTCCTCTTCGACGCGAGTGTTGACGTGGTCTACCAGCTATTTCCACGTGCTGAAGAAAAAGGAAGAAGAAAAAAAAATGAAATGGTTAGACGAAAGGGACGAGACGAGTCAGAAGGGTAGAGAGTCGAATTTCCGTGATGTCTGGTCCGACAATACGCCGCCTGGGTTAAACGGCTGTTCATTCAATAGCCCCACTGGTCGAGACTCGATAAACCGACTTGCCGTGCCCTCTGGTTGCTCGTAAACCATCCTTGCCCCTTGGCCCACCCTCCACCCCCGATTATTCTTGCACCTTTTTTTCTTCGAACCTGCGCGACAATTCTTCGCTGGCCCGGGGCCAGTATCCCGTCCTTCATCCATCCTTTGTTAAAATTTATGGTAAACGAGGCTACCGATTCATCCCCGCGCGCCCATGTACCATGAAATCGATGATAGTCTATTTTTTTTTTTTTCTCGAGTCAGGACGATAACTTTTAGTAGCTCGGCAAGGGGTTGCGAAGGAACTCAAGCGCCAGGCGTTACTGTTCTCTGATCCTCATTTTAATGCACCCTCCGCTAGCGAGGCACTTCACCTGTCAATAGCTGCTCTATGTCACGGCCACGATACACTTGGAATATTTTCTCGGTACTTGTATCGCTGTCTTGGGTAACAGCGTAAAAGGCAGATGCTTTCGTTCTGAAGGATTTCATTCACTTAACAGCGTGCCACGTGAACTGCATCAAATCAACATCGATGTATTCGCATTCCAAATTAAAGAGACATACCGATCGACATCTATTTCTCTAAAAACGAATATACACAAGACTCGAATACGTCGAATAACAATTATTCTTTATGTTTACTGTTGATCATCTGATGTTTGTTAGTACCGAATGACAGCTTAAAATCTACTTCCTCGACGGAACCATGGCGCCGTTACAACGAGACATACGAACTCGCCACGGTGTCGTAAGGTTAGCGAGACAATTAAGAAACTTGAAAAGAACAATGGATTTTTATGCGGCGAGAAAGTTCCGTCTCGCGTTCGCCACTAATTTTAAACTCCAGACGGCCGCTGGCCCACGATGATTTTATTGTCCTCCATGTAATGCGAGTTTCTTGCTTCTGGCAACAATCTTTCCCTCCTTCCACCAACTTCGACAATGCTTCCTCGTTAAGCGACTACGCGTGACCATGGACTCGTTAAAAGCCTCGCTAATGTTTCCTTATTTCTTAAAAAAAAAAAAAAAAAAAGAAAAAAATTCTGGTTCGCACGTTTTCCAAATGATTAAGAACCAGCTATACGACGGTCCACGCGATTAAGGTCGATTGGAGTACCATTCGTCCAGACGCGTTCCCGAACGGTCTATAAAACTTGAAAGTCCTCGCAGAGCGATTTCAGTTTCCACTGGTAGGAGGCGTGTTTCCTCTTAGGTGCGCGTCCGTTTTCAATTCCTGGACTTCCGTTGTCCAAGGGAGATCTGTCAACCGCAGACCTCGCTCGCTTTCTCGCGAAATCTTTCTCATCGTAAAACCCGGACCTGCTTCTCTGGTTCTCCACGAGTTTCAGAAACTTTAATCCCCAGAACGAGATAGAAAGGAACGAATGGTTGCGAAACGGTTGGTCGTTACCAGTTTCTAATTAACTATCGATTTTTCCAACAGCAAAGAATTCGAAGAGCGACTTTCCACTAGATCTAGATTGATCTCTCTTTTTCGAGACGAACGAAGCGAAGAAAGATGTCGACGATTCTCTTTTCAGTTTCACTCGCATTTCGATAAAAGTGATAAAACCGACACATGGATCGGAACGCGGAATTCAAGGCAGCTTTCAAGGGTAGCTTTCTTCGGGTTAACTGAAGCCAAGAGAGAGGGAAATGGTCCTCCATGGTCTCGAATTGATAGTTTCTCGTGGCGGGGGTTCACGTGCGGCCGTGTAGGCCGTCAAAGTAAATGAGCGACCCTCTCCATTTCTCCTGTTCTCCTTTCCTCGATCGTCCCCGAGTTACGTCCTCAGCCTCGAAAGCACTCACATTGATTTGTTCGCAACTCCTGGTTTATAGCCTCTCCTTAACCGGGGACATCGACCACTCCCGTATCGGTTCCGATAAAAACCTGCCCCCCCCCCCGACCGTCTGTCCCTTCCTCTATCGACCGTTAATTCAAATCGTTCAATCGGTCTGAAAAGGCTCGTTCGCGTGGGCACGCGTCAATCTTCGAATAACGACGTTACACGGAGGAAACGAACGCCAGGGAACTGCTGCAACATATCCAAGAACGGAGAAAGAGGAACGTCTACCCGAGGGTTAGACGACTTCGAGGGACTATTTAGCTTCGTTGCAGCAGAGGAAAATTGATTTTTATAGCGTCGGATCGAACGGTGAAGCGAAGTGAATTGTCTTAAGGATACTCCAAGAAGAGTCTTTGCTCTTACTGGGAGGAATTTTAAGGAAAACCCTCTGTCTCAGGAGCGATGACGTTAGAGATAATATTTCGAGCTGATCGTTATCTGAAAATACGGTGTTAAGCTCCGATGGGAGGAGCGATCAGAGCGAATTGGAAATTTGACTGAATTTCATTGGCTACTTTCGTGGTAATTGATTAAGCGAATTGAGATTGTCCATCACGCTCGGAAAATTATCAATCGGATAAATACAGACAGGAATTATATTGATTAGGTAAGCAGGAACGTCTCGACAAAGCGATCTGCAGCGGCGTTAATTAGTCATCCGAGACGGTCCAAGGCAATGAATGATTTAGTGGACCGGTCGCGCCTCACAAAGAGGTTTCCCGTGTTCGAGTCCCGGTTATGCATATTGCAGGAACGTGCCCGTCATTCAAAATCCCCCCGTTCAGCGTGCTTGTAGCCAGTTCACCCTTTTTAGCATGGGATCAACGGTACGATAAAAGACCTTCATCCATGTGATGACTTTCATCAGTGTCATATATTTTCGAGACAAATCGCGAGAGGACGATACCAAGAATAAATAAATTCTTCTATTTCAAATCACCGTTATATCTTACTTTAGTTCTTTTGAATAATCTATTAATTTATTTATAAAATAATGTATAAAAGCGCAAGTAAAAGTTTCACGTTCGATCGATAATCGCTGACGAACATCGAACGGATCGCGTAGTTAGACAGTGCGAAAAGGGATGAAGAACACGTCTGGTCGCGCAGTATTCTCCCCAAACAAAACGAAACAGGCAACGAGCGTGGCTCAAGGCAAGAAAGCGAATTCACTTTCGAGTGACACGCTTCCAGTCTCGAAACGCGCCACTACTGTAGGCCTGGTCTGGTTTCAGCGTCGCGTCGTTTCGCTTTCTCCCGAAGTGCAATTCCGCCGGTCTGGCGGCCACCGCTCGCCCCCGCGGCGCGGGGGCATCGCCACCCAAGCAGTACTAACAGCATTATGCAAATGAGATGGTTCCGCCAGCACGAAAACGTTGGAACCCCATTCAAGGTACTTCCCCGTCCAACGCAAAAACCGAGGTTTCGCTTCAACCCGAGTGTGTCCTGATAAAGTCCCGCGGAAAAGGAGAGCAAACGCGATCCCATCCCTCTCTTTCCGCTCTCCCCCGGGAACTCTCTACGACGTTTCGATTTTTCAAACGGCCCTCGAACCAAGAGGACAAAAAGAAGAAATGGCGAGAGAGGAACGTTCGATGGACGCCTATGGAGAATGTTACCTGAGAAAGTACTCGGGTGCCGTGCTCCCACGGGCTTTTCCTTTGTCGAATCGAGCGCCGGGGGCTTCGAGAGACCTTATCTAGCGATGCACCCCTTTTTCCCTTTCACGATGCTGCCGGACCTGTTCGAGAATACGAAGCTGTTGCTAGGGAATGTAACAAAACAGGCTACATTGAACTTGGAATCAATCTGTCGCATTTCGCCTGAAGTTACTAAAATTAACCGGTCATTCATACAATAAATGTGTCATCTCTTGATTTCGAATTGTTCAGCGGTAGAAATAGGTTCCTGTCTTTCTTCCAAATACAGACGCGTCCATAAGGAAGAATTAGTTTTTCTCATATAATCACAAAGGTAAGGAATACGAATTTTCAAATTGGATAACATGGAATCGTGTGACGAAGGAAGCGGACAGAACACACAGAGATCAAGTCATAATACTGACCGTTCGGACCGTAATAACTGGTTGACAAAACAGAAAAAGATTCAGGATCATCGTAAATGATTAACCTCGTCCAGTCGCGTGAACCGGTGGACAAACACGGCGAAACGACGAAGGAAGGCAGTCCCTTTCATTGGGTAGGAAGTTGGCCCGTGTCTACTGTCTCCGGCTCATTAGCAAGGAGAACACAGCGTCGATCCTCGTGCTTCTTTCGTCCGGTGGACCAACTTCTGTTGTGCCGCTTTAATTGCGCCCGTCGTCCAATCAAAGGAAACTTTTCGGCGGCTGTCGAAGACGAGGGAAGCGAAGCAGAGGGTGAAAAGTAGCGGCGCACACAGCCGGAAAGTTGGAAATACCAGGACGGTGGCTGGGAATAAATGATCGATTCCTTGATAATCGCGTTAAACGCGAACGCGCGGCTACCGGGCGTAGCGGCAATCAGCTGCGAATAACGTAATTACTGGCTCGCATTACCGCACGCAGCTGCGTGGGATCGGTGTCGCGTTGCGGCTCGCCTCGTTCACGCCTTCACCCTCTCGTCGGCGTAATACCTTTTTTTTCCATCAGCCCTCTCGTCGGCGCGGCGTATCGTCGCGCTTTGCCAGCGACGCGCCGAAGGATATATGGAAGAGCTTTGATCTCGCTGTTAACGCCTGTCTCTCGTCCTTCGGTTGGATTCGATTAGCGGGCGGCAACGAGCCTGCAAAAATCCCCTGACGTTTCTGTTTTTCCGTTAGTGCGCGCGAGATTAGTGGACGTCGTGATTCGTAACGCTGCAAATAGCGAAGAAGGACGATAGCGGAAAACACCGAGAGCTGGCTGCACTTTGATTTTTTTCACGCTGTCTAAGTTCGTTCTGCAGCTTTTTCAGCGCGGACGTTATTTGCCAAAGAGTCGTGTCGCGATATCGAATACAAAGCGGTGAGGAAAACGGAAAGTGCGGTAGTTGGAAAAAGGAAAAAGTGGAAGGGAAAAAAAGGAGGACGGAAAGGGGGAAAACAGCCCTTTTCGCAGTGACAGGCTGTTTACGTTTCGGGCTATTTAGAGTTCGTTTACGCGCGGCAAGGAATGCGGTGGCCAGTTGATTAACACTTCAAACGGGAAAACCGCATAATGCCACGTAATGACAACGTGCTCGGAAAGAGGTAACGGACTGCGTGTCCGATAAATCGAGACCTCGTTAGAGTGGCTTTATACGCGGTGCGTTGGTGAAACTGCTCTTTCCTCTTCCTTCTTGTCCTACCCCATGCAAATATTGCAAATACGATGGAACATGACTTTAAACGATGTACCGCTGCCATTAGCCGATCTGCTTGGTGGTTCGTAAATTAAAAGGAGGCAGTCATAATTGAGAGGAATAAAATATGTTCCTGCAGCGGCTCGTTTCCCTCGGTTAGCTGCTGTCGTGATTTGCAATGATAACCGAGCTATTAACACGAGGATTCTACCGAAAGGCTTATTCGGGAACCATCCGATTAAATTATACAATTCTTTCTCTAAATGTTTAAGATTTCGATAGCGAAAAGGTTGTGCCAACCATCTTCGGTATCCAAATCTCACTTCTTTGCCATTCGTACATGTCGAAGTAACTACTTCAGGAAAAATTCTTCTTCTTCAGGAAACATCTTTATTTAGGTATATCCGTGACCCGGAGACTACTATTACTCAGAAATATAAATATTTTAAATAAGGAGCAGTGCATATTATTGTACCTTTGAGTATACATTATGTTTTGAGTTGCAACGTCTAGGAATAATGGAACTAATGAACAGACTTCTATTTACGTTCCCTGTAGCCTCTAGTCAAAGCTACAAGCTTAACATTTTTGGTAATGTCCTTTTGCTAGAAATATATGAACATGCTCCCTATCGTTCTATTGTCAAGTAACACTAAGAGAGTAAGGATCTGAATCAGCATAAACTTACACTTATACATTATACTTATACCTTTAATTATTTCAATATACTTTTCCATTACAAATTCATCCACTCGTTCTTCGATCAGTCAACCTCAACCTCAACAGCACAGAACTGTAGAACACTATAACGATGGAATTTCGAAACTTGGAGTACGAAACTATACCAAAAACTGGCGGCGTTAACGTTTCATATATTCCATATATCAATGGTATATATAGATAACGTTGCATATAACGACCGAATGGAAGTGAAAAATAGTCGAGTAGTCGGAAGGTGGAGAGAGAGCGCGAAAAAGGTGATCGACCTCTCGCGGTCTGTCTAAATCTTTCAAAGCTCGGTCGTCGTTCGATGCCCGGAAAATCCACGAAGTTTCTAATTCGAGTGACAGCTCCGTCGCGTGACAGACAATTATTCCACTTGTTTAACGACGTTACCGCGACTGACGCTGGAAATACCGCACGCTTGCAGAAATATCGCGAGAAAACGGAGGCAGGCGGGCAACGTCCCGACGAAATCGATGGATCCTCGAATGGATGGGAGCGCACTCCGAGGTGTCGTCGACCCTGTTGTATGTTAATGGATAATAGGATATCCGTTATGCTGTCGAGGTAAATCCGGTGGCGCGGATCTATTCAGTCAGCTGTACATAGATAAACCCGATACACCGCGACGAACGATGCCTTGCAGCTCTGACTCCAGCATAATTATCTCCATTTCTCGAGTATCTTTCCTTCGTCCATGCGATTCACGCCGAGATTCTCGCGGTCGAATCGGGAATCACGCAAATGAAACCCTTGGTTCCGTCACTAACGATTGTTGATGCTCCAGCGACAATTGGAGAAAATTCGTAATTGTATCGAATTTTGGTGGATATAGCGGAGAATGTGTCTTGGAAGACGATCTGGAAATTGCGAGAAGGGTTGATTTCAGGAAGGCTATTAACAGAGTTTTCTCTGTGGGTATCGTATTTTCTGTATTTTTAAAACGTTTATCGCGTGAAACCGTACGCGCGTCCTTGCGAGACCGCGAGAACCGCCGTTTCAAATTATCGTCTCGTGTGACTTTTCCATTAACCCTCGCCTATCAAATTTACGGACCGCGTCGTCTCTCGCTAATCAGATTTAATTCGAGCCCTTTCCGCGAGTGAACGCGGCTCTGCCGGACTATTTTAAACGAATTTACTCCAATACCATGTACCTTCTTTTTCTTATAATAATCCTCGTCCGCGAAAATGAAAGCTGAATTAAAATTGTCCTTGGATATATCCGGGAAATATCTGACAAATTGACACGCTAGATCGCCTTTCTAAAGAACTAGTTATCCGTCTGGCTCTCCACGACTTACCAGCGAACAAGCGAAGGCTATCACGATCGGATGAAAAGTGAAAGACGATCGAGAGGTGGGCAAGAAAAATACCAACGGATTAAGAGGCGGGAAAAAGAAAGACGGTGAGAGAAAGAGGTGAACGAGTGCCGTCGTGGACGGAAGAAAGACGCTCAGTGCTCTCGAACATCAAATTCAGCCCCTATGATAACAGGAGTTAAGTGTTTCGATATTTATCGGCTGCCACTTCTTCCTGACCGTTTCGCGAATGGCAGTAGATGGCGAGTAGCTTGGAGAGGCGGAGGAAAGAAAAGAAGAAGGAAGACGTGGAGTGCCGCACTAGTGGGTTATATTTTCTGGAGAGAAGCCAAGGACAACGGCTACGGGGAACGACGACTTGGAAGAATGAACACACGGGAAACAGTACGATTCAATTTCCCCTTTCCCCATGATTCGATGGAGCTCCACCTCTTCTCTTAATCTTCAAAAATATTGGTCCCAGCGGCCAATTCGAACGCAGTTTTTCGCCGTATATGCGACCAGGTATATATATATGTATATGCGTCTCGTTGCTTGTCTCGCTCCAAGAGTCTCGGACGGGACCGTCGTCAAAAAAGAGTCGAAATCAAAGAGTCGGGCCGAATTTACCTGTCAAAATCATCCTCCTGGCCGGAAAATTACGCAACGCCTACCACGCGAGCTTTCTTCGAGAAGCCAATCGACGCGACAATCGCGAAATTGTCGCGACTGTTCAGACGTTCGACGCGGTTTTGCCTGCCTCGTTTGCGGAGAAACCAGAGAGAAAAAAGCTATATCTATGCGCCGGCAGTCCCAACGGAAATTCGTAACGAAGGGGTTTGCCCTTAACTCATTCAGATGCGAGCCTTCGTTTTCTTTTTCCATGCGGGGCGTTGACCCTTTCGGTTCGGTGACCTGCCGCATTTACTTTCGACCGAAGAAATTTCTCCGCTGCTCTTCATCTTCGCTTCGTTGCTTTCTACAATTTTTTACGTCAATTTCGAGTATCTACCAACCCATAACATGCACGAAAAGTCTCTTAAATCACGCTCGGTTCAAAATCCCACGCCCTCTTACGCTCGCGTTCGTCCGATTGCATGCTGTGAAAAAAAAAGATTGTTTCATCAGAGAGGAATCACAGAGTACGAGGGTTGAAACAAGAAGAAGAAGGACGCGTTAATTCCCGCTTTATTGCCCGATAACTCGATTACGCGACGTAAAAGCGGAGGCAGTCGTTCATCGTTGGCCAGATGCTTCTGTGATTAACGTTTCTTTTACTGCGTATGTAAAGCGTTTTACGACGAGCCGCGTGCAATTATCTCGGAGATCGGTCCTTTATTATAACGACTAGCAGAGAGAGTGGCGGAGGGGTCGCGGAGATGGAACACGACAAGTTCACTGGGTGTACACAGATACCAGGATTCCCGCCCGAGGGAACATTAGTCCTGGGAACCAGGGAACGCTGCGCTAGCTGGTCACCAGCCGGTATCAAGGCCTGCGAGTATCACCCCGGGCTACTGGACGTTGTCCGGTCCACCCTCTCGACAGACTATCGGTCTACGGTTGGTAGCCTGCAGTCGATTCGTTGGAAAGAGAACGACGCGTTGAGTGGAAGGAGCACTCCAGGGACAGAGAAATTCGGTGCTGCAACTAACGAACCGCTCTCTGCGGAATGTATGTAGAATCACGCGGGAATACGGCGATTTTCGCGGCTGGTAGATTAAAAGGAACGTGATCGGGGTTAATCGCGTTAAAAGTAAGCGGCGTAGCCGTCGAGTCCGCAATTGTTGGAATATCTACTCTGTCGATTTGTTTCATTAAAAAGAGCAAACTCCTATGGATTTATTGACGAGAACCAATGATGTATAAATCGTCGTTGACGAAGCGTTACGGCGAATGCCCTTTAAATCCCACGGGCAGGATACGAAAACTTGGAAATGTCGATGAAAGAGGAAACTTCGTGTTTGGTCGTAGTAACGGAGTAAATGCGCTCGTTACTTCACGACGGTAGCACGTGAGGAATATCAACCTGCTTTTCCCGTCTTATCTGTCTGTCTTGTCTATCTCCACCCTCCACCCCTGTTCATGGCTCTTTTCTACTTTTCCTTTTCTTTCTCTTCGTCGCTATGCTCTGCCGGTAGAGCACCTTTTAGACTCGTGCGGTCGCCACGTTAATGCGCCATTAGGGGAACACCATGGCGTGATGCGAGCCGGACAAGAGGCTGTCACGAGATTTCCTAAATGCTTCTCCCTTTCACACTCGGAAAAATCATCCATTCGAACGGCACACTCGATTTCGTGGTTGCTAGTGCGATTTATCGAACTGGCTTCGATCTTCTCTATCGCGAGATACGATCGTTCTATCGTATTTCCTGTCGAAGTCCAGCGATAATAACGGAGTTTAGGGGTTGGCCAGCGTGGAATAACCCGCGTGCCTCGCATTGGCGAGAGATCGCGATACAGAAATCGTGCGACGGGATGATCGAGACTGGGACCTGCGCGGGGGAAACTCCCGGTAAGATAACGGCAAGAGCTTCGATATGGACGTTTATCAATGATATACGATACGCACGCGCACCTCGATATCGTCTCCAATGGTTTGCAGCTCGGAAAAGGGGTGTCCGATGTACGGCTGGCGTTATGCCACCAGGCACGCGACCCACGCTCCTGTAAATACAAACCCACACTCCTTGAACCTGGCTCACCCTCTAACGTTTCCAGCGACGGCTTGAAGAAAAAACACGTGAAACGTAGAAGGTGCATGGCATTGACTTTTAGCATGACGTAACCTGTAGTGGCTTGATAAAAACAAGACGAAAGTCGAATGACTCGAACCTTGTAATCGTGATACGATAAAAGGCGAAGAGTCATCGAGGTCAAGTCATTGACACTCCGAGAGGTCGTTCGAAGGTTACGAGACTCGCCGAGTTCATATTATAAGCGATCGAGATTCAAGAAGGTAAAAGAGATCATCGAAATCTATCATAGACAACCAGAATCATTTGCAGATCAAGGAACTCAACGAAATCATATCGCGTTTCGGTGAAGAATTATCAAATTCAAAGTCGAACTTCAAAATCCATGAAGGATCGCTACAATGTTACACGAGTTAGAAACTGTGGATGATACTCGAAATAACAAACGTTAGAGCGGTCAGGCTTGTTCAACGTAACGTAATACGTCTAGTAACCAGAACGAGCGGACCGTGCGAATGTTCCGAAATACGGACTGTGCTTGGCATTAAGAGGTTTGTCGGAGGTTTATCTGACGAAAATGAGAACATAGACAAGACGTCGGGCGTGGTGGAAGACGGTCGTCCTTGTGCTTGGTCGCGAACTGATCTACAAGGCTTGCAGCACATTGCATCCCCGCCGACGTTGGTATTCGCGTTAACGCAAATTTCCACCTACCTACCCCTTCCCTCCGCGATATTACCCCGTAACGTCCCGACGCTGTGGATAATTGAACGGCGTAAAGTCGGCCAGCACCGAGTCATAGTAGTTAACCTGGTACTTCCTGGCCTCGTCGGCCGGGACGCTTCCCTTCGCAGGCTGTAAATTTTTAACAACCCCGTTCTGGAAGGTCGCGTAAAACTGACAGACGTAATTAAACAGGCAAGCGTTACCTGGTTGAATACTTGGCCAGTCGAAATTACGTGTACCTTGTATTTAAGGAGTTTCTGACACGGTTGCTATATTAGGAAGCAGGCTGTCGTAAAAATAAATAGTCTTAATTAACGCACTGCTTACGGTCGTCGTCGACTACGGTCTAACATCGTTCATTAAGTAGAAGCAAGAAAAACTTCGGCATTATTAGACTACCAACGATAAGCGATCATTTTACTTTGTATTCGAAGGAATCAATATCTTGACATTCGCGTAGATTCTTTGATATTGCTGTGAAATCGTCCCAACTGGGTACAACAGGTCCGTGAAATTAGCGCAACTGCTTCGCATCGGAACAAGGTTGAACGCGGCCGCATTCGGCAGAATTTCAAGCACATCGCGCGCATTTGTAGGCGATGCACGCTCTAACGTGCGCATATGCGCTCGTTCCACTTGAATTATGCGAAT
This sequence comes from Bombus vosnesenskii, assembly GCF_011952255.1. Taxonomy (NCBI): domain Eukaryota; kingdom Metazoa; phylum Arthropoda; class Insecta; order Hymenoptera; family Apidae; genus Bombus; species Bombus vosnesenskii. The sequence goes on from NW_022882935.1 coordinate 194,919, forward strand.
GTCCATCGCGAAAGCCACGGAATGACGTGATCTCCACGGAATGTGTATACGAGATTGCCAGTCTCGTCGAGAAATCGTCGACAAAAGTACGTTTAAGCTGCTTGATAAATCTGAACGAAGGCCGTCCATTTTCACGAAGTGCGTATACTATGTTCCTATTTTGACTCCGCTTACAATAAATCTAGCGGTAGCAAAAATTCAAAAAATATTAAAACGGAATTAAATAGGCGTTTTTTTCATCGCGTACCTACGTATTCGTCAAGATACAAATGGTCGTAACACTAAGAACAATTCCCTTTCCGCCGCATTGCAGCGTTGCCTCGTTAATACGCGAAGCAAACTCGAACGCAATTCGGAGCCAACTGTCGAAAGAGAGCAAGGTCAGAACTCTTAGTACCGACGATTCCCTAAATATAGCAACTATAGCAACTCGGCTCGTTTGAGAAAGACAATCGACTCTCTGTACACGCGAATAAATTACCCGCATCCGTACACGCTGGCTCAGCGAAAGTTGCGGCGAACGTGCGCGGACTTGGCGGTGCCCGCGCGGGAATAACGCGCGCGATGTCGTCGGCGTCGTCTGGCGCGGTCTCGCGGCTCCTTTGAGCCAGCTTTCGACGGCTCTTCGTTTTCCTCGCTTTTCCTGCCGTCTACAACGCGCCACTTTTCGATTGAAACGCAGTGACGACAGCGACGATAGCTCGAAACACCGTCGAAATAAATATCTTCCCCGAATCTAGACGCGACCAACTGCGTCCCCATAAGTCAGCCTGTAAACTCGTCGCCGGAAAAACACGTATTTTAAACTTCGCCACTCCATACTTCTGAAGTTCGCCACTTTGAACGCGCTCGTCTCTCTAACCGCCTCTCTTCTTCTCTCCTCTCCTACCCCCTGCCCTCGCCCGTTGACTTTTCATCCCCCGCACGCACGAGAGCATCCCTTTGCACGCCGCTGGTTTCCGGATTTCAGCAGATGCGCGTGCGGATAATGCGACCGACGAATATCGAATATCGAGCGCGGCTAGTATTTAGCGGCGAGTGTCGAGTTTCCATGAGCCACCGATGCACCCCAGACACGTCTATGCAACGAGGGTTGCTGGGACGAGCACACGCCGCAAATTCGTGTTCGAAGCGCGAGCCGCAAATTGCAAACGAGACACCAGATCCCGGGGATCAAGCTTTCTGTATTTCATCTTCTTCTTTTAATCGTGTTATTCTATACTACTTTTATTGTTCCCTTTTTCGCACGTTGTTTTTCGTGCGGATTTCAAATTTATTATTTTCACAAAACTTCGAACTACACGTAGTCGTTTGCTGTTTCAAGTAGAACGTGTTCGTTCGAATTGCTCGATGGTCGTTTTATAAATAAATGATACAATCGAGAATCGGGTAAATTTCACGAATTTCTGATTCGTTCGTTAGCAAACGATCGGTACAATCGACGACAATTTTCCTTCCTATCGATTCGTTCCTGTTCTTCGTTTCAACGGCATTTTGTATAGTCATGACGATTTATTTTCTCGCGGCAACTAGTTCTTCGGCTATTCAAGAGAGCAGGAAAAGAGAGAAAGAAGGGCGTAGAACTAACCAGAATTACGAGTTGCCAGAGCAATTAAAATTAACGAAGTAATGCACAGGGACCTCCGGCCCGTTTTTCATTTTCCGCGTCGGTCTCGAGACACCGACTACGGATTATATCGTTATATATTATTTAAACAAACTTTGACATCTCGACCGCGGTATTTCGTTCTTGGAGAGGGCATGTCTAACGTTCTACCTGCGATTCTTGTTCAATGCTGTTGCCATAGCACGCTCCACCGACCAGAAATAATTTTCATTCCTACTTTATCTGCTGCTCTTATTTTCATTTTGCGTCAACGTCCCCACGATTCCTATCAGCGTACCGAGGATCAAAAAATGCAAACTGAAAGGAAGAAACAACGGACGGATGAATTTCCCATTTCTTCCTTTCTGCGTTCTACGAGATACACTGCGGTTTATCCAAAATATCTCGAATAAATCTCGGAATTCCAGAGGAATTTATAAATTTCTAGAACTCCGTGTCTCCTGCAGAAACCACGATTTCCTGTTTCTTTGGCAATAGAAATAGTTCGTTCTCTGGCAGACGAACCGACGTCTCTTTGCTAGTCTCAAGCGATGGATCGATTTAAAAGATTCGCCTGCCGGTGAATGTCTCGATCCGATAGATGGATCACGACCGATAAATTTTATAATCCATGTTTAAACGACCGGCGAACAGAGTCATGAGAAGCAACGGATGCACTAACGATGCGCTTTAATCCAGCGTTCTTTAGACGAGGAGTACACCGACTGGAAGGTCTTCTCCTTTTCTTTCTCCGTCTCTCCTTGTTCCTCCACCCTTCGGTTAAGGCACACCACCACCGAGAGAGGGCTTTTATTCTCCGCGGCTGCAGCCCTCTCTCTGTTTTTCATATCCTCTCGCCTGCTCTAAAGGAGGCGGCGGAAGACAATGGAATGCTTACGTCAAAACCCGCGCGCGCCGCGTCGGTATTTCATGTCTCAATTATTTCCCACAAAAGCAGCCGGAGAAGAGCGTCGGAGGCTACCGTTCCCTCCACCCTTGATACTTCCTGGCTAACCGTCACGACGGTTAACCGGCGTGTTATCCGCCGCGAAACGGATATTTTCACCATCACCGAAGAATGGTATCGAATTCTTGCTGGATAGTAAAAAGGACAGCGGAGAATCTCTCAAGTTTAGAAAATTTGCAACACACAGCTCGCACATTAACGAGTCTTTGCGTTTTTAGCCGCTCGATAAATAGATAAAGTCTTTGTTTAAAAAAAAAAAAATTGGAAAAATAAGAAAAAAGTTTGACAAAAGGATGGAAAGAATTCGATATACGGACAAAGACTCGTGATTTGAGAAATGGCAGAAAGTTCGAGTTGTCGGTCTAAGATTTTTCTTCGGGGAAAATTCAGATCGAACGTAAGAAATGACACATCTAAGGGACGCCATCGAACGCGGCTACACGATACAATGGAGGGACGTCAAAAACCGTAGTGGCCCGAATGGGATCACATAAATTTGCCAGACGATCGATTCGGAATTTTAGAGCGGACCTAATGGATCCTCCTTCGCGATTTGAATTCTCACAGCCGGCTTCGTGAATTATTTCCGCGGGACGGATGTCTTTTCGTGAATAATGAAGCGTGGCTCAAGCGGTGGCTCAACTGAATCGTATGAAATCGAGATGGACCGGAGGAGTATCGATCCTAGATTTCAACTACCACCGCGATAAGAACCTTCCCACCTCTCTCTACGTAACTGTGGTTACTTTCTCTTCGCGTTCCAGCGTAAAACCACCAAATTCCGAACAAGCAGAAACAAAGGGACACCTGAAAAAAGGAAATAGAAAGGAATTAAACCATTAAAGAATTTGAAATACCAGCGAAACGGAATCAAAGAGCACAGAGACGTCGGTTCCTCGAACGATTTCACGAGAACCGCGTTACTTCTCAGGATTAGTGAACAGCATCAGGAACGGACGTCGAACGATAGCAGGCGAGTATTAACAGCGTTAGTACGGTCGTGAACAATAAGGCCGGTTTCAGCTTCCCTTGTGCTGGAAATGGTACAATGGAGGATCATGGAAGGGACCGCAAGCTCGTCTGAGCTTTTCAAATTAAAATTGTAGTTTAGTAGCGCCACGGTCCGCGTTTTCTAGATGTTTTCGCGGAGGCCTCAACCGTTGGAGTTTGTCTCCTTCCGGAAACGTATCCTGAACTAAGGAACGTTTACCTTGTCGTTTACCAGGAAATCCGCGAGTCCGATTTTCACGGTGAAAATGTCTGCTCTCGACACGCAGGAGAAATCTCGAGTCTTTCGTAAACGTATTTCGGCGAACCGTTTTAGTGATATATCGCGGTCTGTCTTCCCACGATGGAAAAGCCAATTCTGAGAAATGGCTATGCGTTTCTTACTCGACCGACGTAATCCGAAAACATTCTTTAACCTTCCACAGCCACTGCTGCCCTAACAATGGATAAGAGTAAACCCTGAATAGGCCCCGAACGTCGTATCTCCAACCCGGTAAAGCAATAAGAGTAAAGTGAAATCGAACGTCACGAGTTCTTTCGCGCGTCCGAAGAAATTTCCGGGGACACGGAGAACTCCGTCGAGTCGTCGGCTCGCCGTCGCTTATTTATTCGTCGTTTAATAAGCAATCTAAATTCCGTCCATCCTCGTGGGCCGCGACGGAACGTACCCTACCTCCAATCTGCTCAACCCCTGGCCCCATTGACGACCCCTATCCATGCCGCTTACCGAGTCAAATCTCTCGAAATCGATCTTCCCTCGGCAGCCTCTTCACCTGGATCGTTGCTACTCGCCACGAATTCGTCACGAATTCGTCGACCACGATATTCGATAATTCACGGAATGGCAACGACCTCGTCGTCGTCGTTGTCATCGTCGACGAGTTAAATCCGCTGGATACACCGCCACCGCGGGCAACGCTGAATTATAAATAAAGTTCGGTGACCGGCTACGGAAAATGCAGCCGAAATTGTACGCGTCGCACGTCGATTAGAATTTTATCTTACCCCATCTCCGTTTCCTCCCCAATTAAATTCACCGATTAAGAAGTCCGCCACGGATATCTAAACCTCGATACGTTCTAATTGCTTCCAATTATATTGGATTTATGAGCGCGAGCTCGGAACCTTCCTGGAAGGAGCCAGTAACGAACCCTCTTCTTCCATCCGTTAACCGGATTTATCTTAATCTTTGCTTATATTCAGATCGTATTATCGCCAACGTTTACTGGCTCGCTCTTTGACTCCTGCGTTAAAGAGTTGTTACCTGGTATCCTGATAATGGACGATACACTACGGAGAGGTGCGTTTACCGCGAAGGATTTTACCTCGTTTGGTATCGCTGTCAACGAAGCGAGTTTTTAGCGTTGTTAGTCTACATAATATGAAGATTATTCGAGTATTCGTATCTCTCTTCCGTTTGATAGAGCAGAAGAATATTTAGCATCTATCGTTTGAAGTTTAGTCGAGGACGTGGCTTCTGAAGAAACAAGCTCTCTTTGAATTTCAATCAAAAGAGGTACCTTGATACGTAAGAAGATTGCCAGACCAGAGAATCGAATAGGGTCAGCATTCAGAACTCGAATAATAAACATCGTTAGTATGCACCGCTCCATCATTACCATTCGTTCTAATACACAGTGGCTCGAACGCCTCTCCGGGGTATCGTTCCCGATTATTACCCCGAAAGGGTTGCCACCGACCGGGAACAACACCTGAGGGTGCACTACCTTTGTCCTCCAGTGACACTTTCCTGTTGTGTTGCCTTACCCTGGTATCGGTGAAATTTTCCGCCGCTCTTTCATCCCCCACGCTCAATCTTGCCACACGTCTCGCTATTAAGCGCGCCAAGAGGGAAGATAATCGTTCCCGTGGAACGTCGAAATATCGTTTCTACGATTCCTAAAGTTTCCCTTAAGACGCTGAGTTAAACATTTTCGCTACATCTCCGAGTAACCGGGAACAACAAGCCCAAGGTACACTCGGTACGTGTCCGGAAATTTTCGACGTGAGCAGCAATAGGATGTTGTAAAACGGAGCAAAAGTTGTCCCCAAGCGCGTAAGAACGTCCAACGAATTGCTGCATGGATGGTGTGTGTTCCATAAGACGAGCGTTGATTCACAAACCATAGCCAACGGTTGCGAATCGACACGCTTACGGCGATCTCGTGGCCAAGTGCGAAGAAGATTTTCACAGTTAAGGTCGCGGTTGCTCCAATGCAAGGGGACCGCGAAGTTGGAGACATACTCGACGAACGTGGACGCCGGTTATGCTCGTTAACAGGCGAACATTGGTTTCTCTTATTCGAGGGAGGGATTAACCCTTTCGCTTCGAGCGTCGCTTATAGGCGGCAACTGCGAGATGACCTGTGGGTACGAGCGTCGCATATACATCCAAATCATCCACATTGTTGGAATACAACGATATTAATCTTATACAGACATCTACACAGGCATTTGAACAGGACACTTACACAGGTCATACTCACTACTGTATAGAGAATGGGGTTCAAAATCTTTTAAGGGACCATGGATCACTACGTACAGTCAATCTGAGAGTAACTGGCCAACTGTCAACAATCCACAACACTCACTTATATTTTAAATACATTTGGTTCTGTAATTTTGTTTAATAAATATCACATAATATTATTTCAACATAAACATTGTGTCTTATTTATCTTAACTTTAAGATTAAATTCTAACACAAATGATGCATATACAAGCGCTATCTGTAGTCAATAATATATTTTTTCGTTATCGGCAGAACATCTTCTGTTGATTTTATCGACATATTGGATTAATCATTTCTTAAAATTACTCATTGTTGAAACAACATCAAAACGTTTCAAATGTCCAAATATATTTCAAATGTCCAAACGATCGTATACTATGCTAAAAAAATCTATTAAATCCATTGGCAGTGAAGCGATATTTCATATACGGTTCTTACAAGAATTATTGTTATTTAAGATTTAGGAAAACGTATATACAGCAACCATGCACATTGTGCGTATTTCTGGCGCGCGTTTCCGTTCAGTGACAGTAGTTCGGCGGACTGGACCGCCGAAGCGAAAGGGCTAAAACGCCGTGATGACGTCGCGTTACAACTATCCGAAGACTGTCTTTGTTTTCTTATTTCTTTAATTTAATTGCGCTCGTACCCGCGTAAATTATTCAGACCTCGTTTAAGTATCGCGGAGAATCGGGATGCGACTATGAAAGCCGCAAGCTCGAAGAAATACGCTCGCAACCAGGCAACAGCTTGTTGCGTCCTGTCCACTAGTTGGCAATCGGTTAAATCGAAACTGTTCGATGGGGTCGCGAACCTTGGACGATATTAACGCTCAGGGTGGAGGGTTGATTCAAGAGTTCTATTATGATTGTGATTTTGTCGAATGTCTATTTTGAAGTGCCTTATTCTCTAAGTGCCTGTTGCTTATATTTTATGCGTCAGTCTATGAACTGCGTTTTTGTCAACGGTCTCAATGACAGCGACTATCGATATGTCGCGGGCGTCTCGCAAGTTGTGCGTCATGTACGTACCTGGTCGAGGGTGTAGCGTAACGTCCAGTTAGCGACATCGTCCTGTGATCTAGTGTCGAGTTCTCGACTGGTGTCAAAGTTCATGACACGTCGTTTGCTATTTGCGAATCCGTCGGGCGCTTAAAATGCTAATTAAGTTGCCGACATGGTTCCAGTTGTAAACTTTATAACGTGCAATGTGGGAAAATTCTAATTTCTCGAAAAATAGCAGATACGCTGTCCGTGTCGTAAACTTGGGATATCTTATACCCTAAACACAGGGCTTGATTCGTGGCCTGAAAGAACTGTCGCAAGCCACGGGATGCGACGCGTACAATCGCACCACGAGTCGACAGCCCGCGACGAGAGTTGAAGGGCTTTCGCAGCGCTCGAGTGACGAAACAATCGCAGTCGCGTGAGCCTTTGATGCGGGAACTGTTTCAGGTGCGAGAGCCACTTTCCCTGGGGAATACGGTCTCCTCGGCACGTGACTCTCTTCAGTTGGAGCACGTCGATCCGAGGCCCTGACCACCCGGAAGAAACTTGCGCGAAAATGCGTCACGCCGGGGAAAAATTGCTAGTTCGCGGAATGAAACGCCGAGATATTTCAGTGGTTCTCATTTTCTCACGTTTTTGTTCTCATTCTGCGTTATAACGGAGAACTATTAAACGATCAACCAAAATACACAGGAGAATTATCGATATACACGTTCATGGAGTAGCGAGCAACAGACAATCTCTTGCCAGCGCATTCGATCGAAACATTCGTAGTCGAGTAATTAAATCCTTTTTCCAGGAATGCAAGTTTCCGCTTCTGTTCGGAATGCTCTCTCTTTCGGCGCACCGCATCGCGCATGGGGTGAAATCAAATAGTGGAAAAACGAGAGAGAGAGAGAGAGAGAAGGGTGCGGCGAAAGGAACGCGAGGCTCGCCTCAAATTCGAATGCTCGTCGTCGGGAAAATAAAAGAGAACAGAAAAGGAGTACCACGAGCCGGAAGCTGGGCAGATTGAAAACGGCCATGCTACGAGAAAATCGATGAGAAACTTACTCCTGTCGCGATTCTTCCGGACAGTTGGTAGTTGTCGCGGTCCAACGAGCCGTGTCGAAAATAGCGGCCATCTGTTTCGGCTGTAATTAACGAGATTCGCCGAGCTGTCTGCCAAGAACACTCCACCGAATAAGTACCTTGCTGTTCCTCTGGTATCGTCGGTTCGTCGAAGAATATCGATAGAGCAACGCCGCGGACATTTTTCGCAAAAAATTATTCACGAGAAGCGAAGGAATCGCGTGGGCGCAAGAGGTTCGGAGAATGGGAAATTTACAAGCGAATTTCGAACGCCGATATCTCGATATGGCCGGTTTCTCGGCACGGGGGTAGGTGGAACGCAGCGGTGTTTCTTTCAGTAATGCATTTTAGAGCAGGCCCGGAGCAGTTCTACTTCTCGGTACATTTCATCTATGCATGAATATCAGAGAGAGTCCTGGCCGTGAGCCGGACGAGCAACGCTCGGTTCCCTTTTCCATCTCGTTCCACCCCTAATTTGCCAGTTCTTTCTGGCCGGGCTCGCGACCGCCGCTCGGATTCAAAGCACAATTAAGCCGCGGCCATTAAAAATTTAACGTCCCGGAGTCTCGTAATACGTCGCCGGGCTGGCCATCAAGCTGCTACTTTGTACGGATGTCCGGTGGAGAGGAATGGCCGGGGTAGCGCGTGAGCGCGCCTGTGCGATCGGCTGCGACCGAACCGAGAGAAGAGAGAGTGTACGTGCGTGCGCGCTCCAAAATTACACGCTGCCTTTGATGGGATTTCTCCCGTTATACCTCGTGCCGTTAAGCGCACTGTACGCGCTTTCGTCGCGTCGTTCCATCCAGATTTTTCCCTTTTTCGAAAATGTACCGGCGGATTCGGGCTTGTCCTTGATCAAGCGTCATCCGATACAGCCAAAAAGCGGCTACAGCGATTCGTGAGTGATGACGCGCATCATTCGCAAATCCGATGACAAAGTAAATCCGTTTTTCAAAAGGAAATCCATTGCAACAATCGTAATATCAGCGACTTTTGCGCGGTGTACGGGCAACCTGTTGAAAATTCATTGCGTTCGAGGATTATTTCCCATTGCAGGCTTCACTCGGCAAATTATTGGTTTCTAGTTGAAACGGCAAGACTGCGAGGTTGTACCTTGGCGCAACGCGGGACGAGGAATAAAATTATCTCGCGAAGCGTAAACCGTGTTGCTTTTTATTGAATGAGACGATGCCGACGATTATTGTGAAACACAAAGAGAAAGGTGGGATGAGTCTCGTATCGTGAGACTCATAAAAGATATTTCCAGTAATCGAAACCCGCGCAACAATTGCGACTTTAATTATCGGCTAATAACGTACAGAAAACGTCCGTACGCATCGCATCCGTTAACCCATAAATAAAGCATCCATTACCGGTGGCTGTGCAATTACGATTCCACGTAAATTTTTCTTCCGTCTCGAACATAGGCAGGTCGGAACGAATCATCGCGCGAAACAACTATCTACGGAAACTACTTTGTCGTTTTTCTTTCCTTTTTATTTCTCTCGTTCGCGCGTTTCCTTTTTCTGTTCCCTCCCCCATTTCCTCCTCTTCTTCGTTCTATTAAATCGCCGCGTCGCGGAGTTTCCCTTTGACAAGGGTTTAATTTAACTGCGTCTCCTTCTCTGATCACGTCAAATTATTTTAGTCATTTTCATTACAGATAAGATACTCTTTCTCTTTCCACGTGGACGAAAGAATGGAAGAGATGGGGAAGAGAAGAGGAGGAACGGTGGGGAGAAAAAAAAAGGGAAGAAAGGAAGAACGCGGCGGGTGGAACGGTACAGGAACTACGTCGTAACGAGACGTTTGATGGACGCGCTTATTCTCGAGAGGAAACGGCTTACGGTCGACGAGGAACGGAGCTCGGACGAGAAGCAGCCTGATGGAATTGAACAGTGGGTCAAAAATTTCGCCTCCAGCCATTTTTTTCTTTCGTTCGTCAATTAGATCGGTCCGATCTTATTAACATTTTAATACCTCCGGCGAGATCGTTCCCTAAACTCGTCTTCTTCTTTTTATTCCGATTAAACGACTACCGTGAATCAGATCGAGCCAGTGATCACGGGGGACGACTTTTCGAATCTACTCTAGAGTTTATGACCACGAAGATAAATGGATGGTACGCGCGGATTCGATTCGATTAATCCGCACACATGGGAAGCATAAATAAATCAGAGAACACTGAAGAGACGTTGTTAATTCGAGAACAAGATTGAAACCGTTTTCTCGTCGTTTACGAATTTACAAATTACCCCTGGTAGTCGGCACAGGAACTACCCTCAGCTCGATTTAAATTACAGTCAGCGAATTCTTGGCGAGCGGCGAGCTTCGTCATCCTAAAGTAATTATACACTTAACTTTTTCGCCCATCGGGCGCAAAGGTTATCTCATACCGTGCACCCTCGACGGACGTCACTCATCCCTGCGAAGGGCCTTAGGGAAGGAGAGAACGGGCGAAGAAAGGGTGCGACAGGGGGTAGCGCCAAGGACGAAACGCTCGAAAGACCTTGTAAAAGTTTTAGGACTCGCGAGAGTACCAGGACGAGAAAGCGAACTCGGCCAGCGGACGAGATGCGATTTTCGTTATTTATAACAGCGAAGTCGCGTTGCCGAGGCTCCCTCTTCTCGCGGCTGGAACCAGACAATAGAAGAGTATTAATATTCACGAACATGGAACTAACGAGAGTAACGCTCTCGAAACGCGAAATTTGTAATTACTTACGTGATTCGCGTCGGATGAGCGCGTTCGCGAACATTGCCATTGCTATCGGACAACGAACAATCGGAAGACCAACAACTGCCATTGTATATGGACGCGTGCACGATTTGGAATTAGTTCGTTATTTTTACGGTTCGGACAAAACGTAAGATCCTATGTCGATGAAATAATAATTATCCGGACACGGCTCGTCAGCCCTCGGATTACAAATGCTCTTCGCGGACTCAATTTGCGAATTCCGCTGGTCCTGTGTTCATTGTTAGGCGAGGATTAATAATACATCGAACGCGCCCATCCCTTCAGCCCGCCTCTGACTGGGGCCCCGACGCACCCCTACGTGCGCGCGCCAACCACGAATAATAGATTCCGACTTGGTCCTTGGGAATTTTTTAACTAAAGCCTGGGAAATCTTACTGGCTACGGTTTCGACGTGGAACATAAATTAATGGCGAGGATTTAAAGCGATTGACAAATTTAAATTGGTTGGCAAGCCTTTGAAACAACCTTTGTGTCGACCGATTTGAATATCAAGAAGCGAGAACGTAATGCAGTTTCGAGTGGATCGAGTCAATTTTATCAACTACTACCAACTCTGACATTATTTTTCCTTTCGTCTCGCGTTAACCGTGTCAAAACCGCAGAGCATGGGTGCATGAAAGATTAGAATAGGGTGAGCAGGTTTTGATAGTTTCGCCCCTTATTGTCGCATAGGGTTAGTCCCTCCGGGGTGCAAAAACAACCATAAATATATCGAAGCATGCGACACGTGTCGACTAATTGGAAGCAAATACTTGAGGGCGAGTTTTTCTCCCCTTTGATCGCACCACGATACTTGTCGTTTTCATTTTTTGTTTTTCCAGAATATTAACCTGCATCCGTGCGCTTTATGTTGGCATGAAATTTTGCGGAAGCGAGATCTGTGAGAAAACCGAGAAACGGGGACAATGGCGGCCAATGAAAGAGAAAAAGGTGCGAAACCGGTCTTCGACGGACTGCGATGATTCTGTCTTCCCTTCCCACAATCCTGCCGAGTATTTTCAGTTCATTAGCAAGTCAAATAACCGAAGTTCCTCGCCAGAAACAGAGAACGCGAAGGAGAGTCGCGAGAACGCCGGAATCCTTCTCTTTTTCCCTTCTCCATTACTCCCTTTTTCCCGCGGCAGATAAGGATACGTCTACGCAACGCCCGCGGAGAAAAAAGAAAGAAGGGATCACGCAAAGAGAATTCCAGACGAGAGCAGAGGATGGATTTGCGTTTCTTCTTATACGTACATATACTTACACGTATATGTACCTTCATGCATATATATGTATATATCTGTGTGTATATGTACGTATATATACGAGTATGTATACGGTTCTCGAGGTGCCAACACCCACCCTCGACGTGCTAGCACCTCGAGAATTTAAAAGGGGATGGCTGGCTTAGGGTTGAATTTCTTCTATCTCCACTTATTTACTCGGTCGCCCAACTTTCTTCAACCGTCGATGCTATTAAAAATAAAAGTCTGCGGGATTTCGAGAGCGCTTCCCCAATTTCAAACCGTCTCTCCTCATTTTCACGTTTCACTGATTTTTCGCGTTACATTTTAACGGGGGAAACCGATACCACCCCATTTCGTTTTTACGTTAAATAATAATTATGGCGTCGTTTTAAGGGCGTCCTAAGAGCACTTGGGCTGCTCGGAGGACCGATCCGATCCCATAATTAATAAGGAGAATTCCATGTATGACACATCACTCGAAAAATTTATGTCCGAACCGATTTTCTTCTTTTAAAAAAACCTGAATTCCGGTTGCAATGTCATGCACTCACGCAGATACCTGAGATTATTTCCCGAGCCTGTTCGCAAGCCGAGGACTCTGAATTTAATCTCGGGTACCACGGACGAGAGGATAGATTAATATAGCGTCCTGGGCACGTACCGAAACGCGCACACGAGATCGAGGATAAAATTGCAATGAAAAAGGGAAGACGCTGCGAAGAGGTGGAAGTTAAACGACCGGGAGACAGCATAGTCGGCCAAGGTATTGTTTCTTATAAGAGCGTTCCTTCGCTTCTGGACGAGAGAAGAGAGTTCGTGCGACTCTCTAAGCAGACTATTTCAGGGAGGAAAGGCTTAGAGTTGAGATTCGAACAACGACCAGACGAAAGTATTTGTGAAAGCTGCTGTAGAAGCGTCTTTCAGACACTCGCCAGTATTATTACATCGGCCAAAGGGATTATAACCCTCTGTCGATACATGTCAGCCTTACGTCAAACTTTATTAAAGCGGATGCAACGATTCGCTGCAAGTTTCTAGCATTTCTTGCTATTCGGACGTTGACCTTTGCCAGGACAGGCGCGTGCTTTCTCTCGATGCTAAACAAAATTGTAGAACATCTCGAAAAATCCGTGTTCGCGATCAAAGAGACCGTATATCTCGGTGAAATCTTGCGATATCGTTTCTACGGTTTCGAGACCAGCAAAGAGAAAAAGGGAACTACCTTGTCGAAGATTCAATTTCCAAAATCCTAGTGCATTTTCCACGGCTGAACGATATCCGTGACGCGTCTGCGGTGGATCAAGCAGATTCCGAAAGAGCGACGGATAGCCTCTGATTTGACGCGGCAAAAACGTCAAAGAATAAAAGAATGAAGGGGAAGAAAAGATAAAAATAAAACGCGGAAACGAAAAGGACGGAAAAGAACGTACACGCATTGTTTTCCAACAGACCGTTCCTGGTCTGAGAAGGGTCGAGTTTGCGTGAAACTAGCGTTTTTGTCGGCGGTGGCCAGCTATCCGACTGCGTGACGACGTTTCGACACTGTTTTGCCCTCTCACGCGGTTCATAAGACGACTTTTTGCGCCGGCTAACAACCGACACGCGTCCAAAAGAATCCGCGCGACCCTCGTCCCACGCTCCTAAACGTCCAACGTCACGTTACCGTAACGGCAAGAAACAGTCGACAGAAGTCACCGGTATGGGGTCGTTTTAGCTTTCGATTCGATGGAAAATTTCAGCAAAGGGAATACTAAACGAGAGCGGATTCTTCGCATGTCGCGAATCCTTCTTGCCTCGGCAAAAGAATAAACACAGAGTCTTTAAATTGGATGCCTCCGATTCTGGATGGCATTTAAAGAAAGAAGGTAGAAATTCTATTGCTCTCCCCTGTGTTACACAGTGTTCCGTTTAATTTTAAAGTTGGGGAATCGTGCAGAATTAATGACGATAGGATGAATCCCTGTGATACCTGAGGGTTCAGTTTTCGCTCGGCTTAGCGACATTCCTCTATCGAGATAATAAATGTAGGACGCTTGGCGACTGCTATTCGATGCTGCGACAATCTACGATACGTCTACGTACTTCGAGGCACTAGACTCGTCGTTCTCGAAAAGCATCCCAAAAGCATAACTGTTCCCAAGACGAGCTACGTATACCAAGACTCATCTTTAGTATAACTATAATAACCGACGATGAACACGCAAACACAATGTCAAGAATTAATCTTTCTCGATGAAGCTGAGCGAGTCTCGAGCACACTCACCCGCGATCCACGAAGCTGCTCGAGACTCAAGAGGGGGAGAGGGCGGTAGGAAAATTCGTTCGAGTTCGAAAATTTCGAACAATTCCGAGCATCGTGTCCCGAGCATTCCAGTGGAATTACGCTCAACTATAGACGAAGAATCGAGGCGGGATGACATAGGTATTGTTTAAGCCTCTGTTCGCCGATAAGACGGGCGAGCACTCAACTTTTTCGGAAAGAACTTTTCCCTTCGTCCGTTTCTCAGTCTTTTCACTTTCTTGCTCGGACAAAACGAGCATGCGAGGGTGCACGGAGAAAGTTCATGTCAAACGCGGGACCAGACGGCTGAACCTGAAAATCAAAGTTTGACAGGATCCGTTTGCTCTCCGCGCGGACTTTGCAGACTTCCGCCGTCTACGAGCACTTTTCCTTCGCCCGTAACGACACCGTAATAGCCTGACCACTCCCAGAGTGCTTGAGCTTTCGTCGTTTCTGTCCGCCTCGTCGACCGTATCTATGATTTCGGGGCAACTACTACCGGCGATTTTGCTGTCTTTAAACACCATGCGAATGGAATACCATGATTTTCTCGGCGATATGAGGGGAAAAGAGGGATGCAAATTACACGAAGAGATAAAATACAAGGGACGAGCTGAATCGTTCTCCAAGTGACAGGGATGATCGTTGGCGTGAAACAATATTGGTATTTCAGATATTTTATTAAAGTTCCAAACGGGCCCGGCATCAGGCCATACAGAGGAAGAGGCGAAGGTCGGGGGAGGGGTGGCATGGTTCACAGTCCTGCGAATACAAACCCATTATCGATTATTGACTGGAGAAACGGAGACGGAGGCAATACAGCCGGTCCTCCTGCGTTCTTTCATTCCGACCTCGTCCACCTGGGAAATCCTGAATCCTGATCGATGAACTCGCAATATTTAATTATTCGAACGCTCGACAACCCGTGTCAAGATTGGCGACATACGTACGGGACGTTTACCTGATACAAAGATTTCCGTACGAGTATCAAACGAATAAAGAGTTTCGTCAATTACCTGGCAAATAAAATGAGCGCGCGGATTTTATCTCAGTTATCGATTTCTATCATGCGGTTAAACTAAAAGATTTCTATGCAAATGATTACGTCGCTGGACGACTCTAGAATATCATATCTGCGACGTTCATCTTTTCCTACAATTTAGGATTAACTGGAATGGCCAGAAAGGCGTGCAAAAGCAGCGTGTGCCTTTTCTTTGTACAGGTTGTATCAAAAGGAAATTTAAGGAGGTTACCAATAATCGAATCTACCAAACCAATTTTGTCAGAGCCCAAAGCGGGCTAACAGCGATGGCAGAGGAAAGTCACGAAGAAAATCAAAGAGGTCGGTCGAAAGCCGGGAAAGCCAAGCAAAGGAAAAGGGAGTGGAAGGGAGAGAATTGAAGGAAAAGCAAACTGGAAATTCCAACGGATGAAATTAATACCAACGAAGCGGGGAAATGAGGCGGAAGGAGAAGAGCAAGGCCGCCGCCTTCTCGATCTTTCTATTTTGCCGCCAGGCCGCTGGATACCGAGAACAGATCAAACGCAATTTCTCTTAAAGCTGTTACTTCCTTTCGCTGTCCACTCGGAACAAGAACGTCGGTCTTGGGGGAGTCCATTAGAAGCGGACGCTCGTGAACCGGAAGTCCCGCGGGAGTCGGGGACGGAAGAAACGCGACGATGCCGGTAACCGGAGAAGCAATGCCAGAGACAAAAAGACAGCAATCGTGTCATGAGAGAGATGCAAAGGGAAAAAAGCGGCAGCAAACAACCGTATTCGGGATTCTTCCTTACTTTTCTTAAAACTAAACTGCGCCGCTTTATACGATAGGTCGACCAGAAACTTTTGTTCCATGAAAAGCATACTCGATTCTGACCAACGATGCGTTGCCAGGCTCTTTTACGCAACTGGAAAGAATTAAACCGGAAACGAATTTTTCTTCTGGCCTCGATCAGACCGGGAACGATACTCAACGTTTACGCGCGCTGTCCGATTGTCCTTTATATCCTATTCCGCTTGGTGCCTTTAAAACCCAAGCCAAGTATCCTCTATCCTCCGTCGTTTCTTGCGCTCATTTCGCGTAAACGCCAACATGGACAGAGAGAAGGGAAAGGGGAAAAATGAGAAAGGTACAGAGTCCCCGTGTACTTTGTTTTCCCTTTCCGTTCTTCCGCTTTTTTTCCTTCGTTCTCTTTAGAGGATAACGAACCACCTACAGTCCCGGCTAACGATGGGCACTTAAAGTTTAATCTACCTAATTAATAGTGCTCGTCTATTACCGTGAGGGTCCCCTCATATTTCCTACCTCCTCGCGAGCTATATCCACCAGCTACAACCCCCTGGAGCAAAAAGCGCCTCGCCTAATGCAGGGAAATGGCTGTTTCCTAAGTTTTCGCCTTTCTTTTTTGCCCGAGCTCGTCTTTAGATTGAACCGTGCTCGCGTACCTTTGCCAGCAAACCACTTAATGTTCCTCCTGGTCTCCTTTTTACCCGCCAACCGGTAACATCGGACCAGAGATGACATTCCGAAATCGAGTAACTCGTGTTGGGTCGATGATAGGGATCGT
The DNA here is from genome assembly GCF_011952255.1 of Bombus vosnesenskii. NCBI lineage: Eukaryota > Metazoa > Arthropoda > Insecta > Hymenoptera > Apidae > Bombus > Bombus vosnesenskii. The sequence continues at coordinate 211,926 of NW_022882935.1, forward strand.
AAGATCAACGAAACCTTCAGGAGTATTACACCTTCGAGACTACCAACGTCCTAACGCAAATATGAAAAAGCTGCTTAGCAAATACTAACAGGGAAAGTGGACGAGTAGATCGTCCTGACTTCTCGGCGACGCAAACTTTTCCGTAGAAACGATGGAAACAGTTTCTCCGTCTGTAGAATTCCTCTGTAACGAGGAGTGAAATTTCATACGTTCGCGAAGCTTCTTCGAACGTTCGCGCTCGAGCGAGTAACACGACCGGTCGGCGAGAGGTCGAAGTCTTTGGTATTGCAGCACGTGAGCCTGCTCTTTCATTTCCTGTTAAGAAATCTATCTTTCCTGGTGGAACGGTCAAGAGTCGCGCGAGATCGCTATCTCCCGTTATCTCGCCTCCTGTTCACCTGTTTCTCTCTCTTCCTCCCCCCGTTTCATTCTTCCTCTGTCTCCCTCTCGCTCGAAACTGTGCGTCCGTGAGCCGCGAGAGAGGCCGGTCTCGCTTCCCCTTCGCTCGTTCCGTCGATATATCTCGAATTGGCGGGCGCGACCATTAATTTCATTTTATCGCCGCATGGGATTCGAAACGAGCGGCGCGGTAATGCGTTTTAAATGTAAAACAGGCTAAGGCCTTCGGCGTTAACGGGACGAGCCGCCGATAAAATTTGATTCGAACCCGCTCTCCGTGGCTCGTCTGTCCGACCTTGATCTTTGTATAACTCACCCTCGCCCGTGCTCGTACTGTATCTTCGATCCTCGATGGTGTCCATCGAGTTCCGATCGACAACGACAACGAACTCGATACCCATCGTAAATCACCGCCGCAGCCTCTCCCTCTCTTTCATCGGGTCCAAAAAGTCTATGGAATACTCGTTAAAATCGTGTCCGTGGTTCGTGCACGCGTCCACGTCCAAAGTCGATAGCGAGGATAGCGAAGCTAATAAAGACGACGCGCGACTCGATATTTCAGCCGGTGGCGCGCGTTTTATCGGCTCTCGCTGGGGTAGTTTCGCTCTCTCAGCCGCGTTGCAATAAAATTGATACTCCGCAAGGTCGTTGAAACGACGCTGCTACTTCCTGCAGCGGCACGCAGCTGCACCGACGACGACAGACATAAATTATTATGCGCCTGAGATCCGAAGCCAACGATCGGTTCGATCGGTAAAGCTGGTTCGTTGGTAAGAAGGATTCGGGAAGCCGCTGTTCGAGGAAGGGGTGGCCCAAGGGGGTAGGCGAACTAGATGGGTATCGTCTGCCGTTAAGCGGCTCAGCCAGCTCGTACAACTTGCTTTCCATCCTGTTGTCCCACCCGACGCCACCCTGTACCACCGACGCCCTAAAGGACAAGGGCGGTCTTGGTGACTTTATGAATATTCTCTTTGTGGAAGTCGCTCGATGCACTCGTTCACTTAGAACACGCCGGTAGCTCGGCTTGGTAAACACCCTTTCCGCCCTCCCCCACCACCTGCCAACCGCCTTCACGATAGCCTTCACGATCGTCTAATGGAGAAGGAATTATTTACGAGCAAATCATTAAAGTAGAACAAATAATTCCGCCCCGACCACGGAAGAGGGTCACCGAACGCGAAGATCCGGCGAAAAATACCGCGATTTTGATACGGTTCGATAAACGTTCGCTTCGTTTCCTCCACGCTCGTTAAACCTGTTCCATAGTTCTAGAAGGATGGAATTCTTCTTCGCTACTCGACAAATTTATCTCGAAGAGGTTGACGTTACATCCGACGTTACGATAAACATGCAACCGCAACATCATGCGCTGTTAAAATACGATCGCGCGACCCACGCACGGCAAAACTTTCACCTCGTGTGCTGAAATCTTGGTCGGGCTTAATCGAGTAAATCCGAGCGGTCAAGCGAGACGGAATCGCGGCTGAAATTTTCAATGCAGTCGATGAACGGCCGCGAGGGAAGAGGGCTATGGAGGATGAAAGCACCTTGCCAATTTGGAAAGCCTCCGGGCAACCTCGGTATTTCGTCGACTGCAGAGAAGTCAATGTATTCTCGGCCAAACTGGCTATCGGCCCCGCTGCCAACTGGCCATTCAAAATGCGCAAACACCGGCAACAGTGGTCGGTGCACCGCGAGGTCAGCCGACGTTGGATTAATTATGCACCGGCCCTCGGTCAGCGTGCACTGTTCTCGCTCATCCAGCGGCCAATTAGCTCCAAAAACTGTTGCAAGGCCCGAAATCCGTGCGACCCTTTGTACGCCCATCGATATTCCGTTGGAACATGTAACAGAGGAATGGGGAGAAGGAGTGGCGGAGGTCGATAAGGAATCCACGTCTGAGTTAGAGAGACTGTTTTTCAATTATAAATTCACGTTCAAACCGATTTCGTTAAGCCGTTAGTATTTTATGTAAAGTTATTCGATCAAAAGAGTGTCTAACTCGCCAACGCGCGGATAATAGACCAAGATTAAAATATTACGTAATTCGATCATAGCCCCTGCGATATACGACATACTTCGTATAAACGTGAGACATTTATTCGACCGGTTAATAAGGTGTCAATGTAACCCCGACAACCTAAATCCTACGGACCTAACCCCAACTGAAACGTAGATATCATAATCGTGTCAAGCTTGACGCGAATCGTACAGCAGAAGGGAACACGATCCAGCATCCATGGGTCAGAGAGAAATAAAGGAATTCAGGAGGACAACGGTGAAAATGGACTGGTTTCTTCGGTCGTGCGATAGCAGGGACGATGGGAGGAGTATCGAAAGTTGGAGTGCACGAGACTGCCAGGCATTAATCCCGTTTAGCCGGGGTTTATTGCCCGCGCGAAGTAAATTGGTAGGGCCCGCGCTAAATACCAGGAATACAGTTTCCATCGGCTATGGCCACCGAGGTTTATCCGAGTCCCTCCCTGATCCCTGGTTCCCTGCATCTCTGTCTACGCCAGTCGAGATCCGGCTAAAGGGAGAACGACGCGACGAGAGCGAAAGGGCGCGCGTGCTCGAATTGGAAAACGGTGCACCGGATGGATGCGTCTGTACGGTATACTACCCTTCAGAAGTATTTCCGCACCTTTGTTTCCACGGCCATTCTCTCCGCTCTGGTGAAACGTCGCGCACCGAGTGTCGATGAGACGCTTGCCCAGCCCATTATTCGCTCTCCATTCGCGGAAACGCCAATTGGAACCAATGTCCAACTGTGCTAACGGTGGCAAAGGAAAGCACCTAAAGTGACCGAAACGAGACGAGAAAGGTCTAACAGATCCGCAGACATTAACTAGCCCTGCCATCTCTGTCACTACTTCGCGCTAACTTCCTCGACTAAGTAACTAATGTTATTAATGTACTAGGTTGTCTGAAAAGTGTCTTTCTTTCGCAAACGTGTTTTTTTTTTTTTTTTTTTTTTACAACAGCGCAGCTTTATACAAACGTGAAACCATGTCTGTGAAATGTCGCGATGTTTATCTCAACAGAACAAAATGGATCGTACGTAATTCGACGAAATAATATAAAACAAAAAACGTTATTTCCTTATAAAACGAAAGAAACTTTTCGGACAACCTAGCAGCTGGAAGATAGCTAGATTTTCCTAAAAATAAACTTCCTATAAAAAGTGTCTGCACGTACTCTTATTTTGCAGCGAACAGTCTTTTATCAAAGTTATTAAACTTTAGTAGTCGTATTAAAATATCACTACCTGATAGCGACGAACATAATCAATTAATCGATAACAAATAATTTTTATGCTTGACGTCCAGCCAATTAGTAAAACGCTATTCTAGTTTGATCCGATGACAGAGAATGATCGATTCTACAAAATCGAAATTTTGCGGTTAACGTATCCATTATACCAAATACTATATACTTATAGTCTGTAGTGTAGTCGCAAACACCAGCAAACGCAAACGAAACGAGTGTCCCCGCTTGACTAGCCGCGTGCACGAGGGTCGGAAGGTACATAGTTATTGCATTAACTCATCATTGTCATTTTTATCACGTGCCCACTTGAATCAACAACGTTGCTGGTCCCCGCGTTGCCCCGTGTACTGGTCCGCGTCGCTCATCTGCGAGCCGCCTTTCTCTACTCGACCCCTCGAAACCTGTCCGCTTGTTTTCGCGCAACTCTTGAACTCGACCCAGCCCTACACCGGGGGTGAATTCGCGGTGCTTCGGTCCCCTGTGTCCCCTACGTTTCCTGCTCTCTGTTGGATTAGCCGCTAACGACTCGTGTTACTCGTTTGCAACGCAATTTCGCTCGACTCTCCTAACCCCCTCTCCCCTTTCTCTATCGCGTTCTCTCTATCGCGTTTCGCTGCTCGCTCTATTCGCGTTTCCAACGAATGCCTAATTTTTTTTATTCGTCGACCATGAGAAACGATAGATTACGAGAGGAGAATCTGTATGCAGATTCGGTGGAAATCAAGAGAGAGTTTAAAAACATCGATCGCGCGTCTAGTACGACTTTTCTTCCATATTTTGTTAACAATTAATATCTCGATGATATTTCGAAGGAGAATCGGATACTCGTTTCTGAGAAGTCGTTTTAAGGATTGAAGCCCATCGAGTCCAGTCGAGAAAAGGACGACACGCCGTAGGTTTTTGCGCTATTTTATTCGCCGTCGGAGATATCCTCAAGCGGCTTTGTTGCGACCGAGATGCACCGTAATAAACTTGAAACGCGCAGAGAACGAAGACGGTGTAAAGAGTAAATTTCAAAGGGAATTCGAGAGAAGGTGACGGTCATATGAATGCTTCCAAGACGACACGACGGTCCGACTTACTCTCCGGCAACCCTGAGAATATTGTTTATTCAGGATCTAGGGCGGAATGGCCCTCGTGGCGAGACGTACGCGCCAGCCAGGTAAATATCGATAATCCATAAGCACGAGCACGTATCGAGTTTTATGGTATTACTAGCAGCCTCGTCCTATCGTCGACGTCTCGAGAGTTTCTGAGGAGTTTGCACGAGGAATTTCGAGCCGCCACGAAATTCCATCGAACCTCTCGCGACGACGAGGCTCGGTACGTCATTGTACGTACACTCTGCGTTACTATCAACGTTGCTCGTACGAATTAAAATAAAAAGTCGTCAAACCACAAACACAACATGATAGGTTTCCCAGAAAACGCAGATTTCCCAACGACCCAAGAGACTTCGAGCAGACACGATTCAAATCACGAGAATCTCAATTATTTGGAGATCAAAGCGAATGACGGTCCAGGATGGTTTCGCGTCAGATGGCGATAAAGCTTGCCTAGCAATGGCCAGGCGAACGAGCAGGATTAATTAAGGTCGTTTGTTCAACGATTTGCGCCGAAATCGCGCTGGACGAGCGCTCGCGCGGCCCACGCCGGCACGGCCAAGGAACATAACGAATGGGTATCGCGCGCGCTACCAGGAACCGGTAATGCTGGGGGACATTGCACGAACCCGTCGCTCACCATTACTAAGCATTGTGTCTGCGGTTCCAGGCGATTTGTACCCTTGCCGACCACGCGTCAGGGACATTTATTAAAGCGGCACCGGTTCGACAGAGCGCCAGGGCGACAGGCACAGAGAGGGAGAGAGAGAGAGGAAAAGAGAGATAAAGGGAGCTGGATCATTTCGTGCAGCCTCTGACCCTCCAGGGACTCGTGATCGTCGAATGTTCGAGCGCGGAGTTGCGCGACGTGTCGCAACTTTCCATATTAAGTTTTGCTGTTTCCATCCAGTAATTGGTCTTTATTTTACTTTGGTTCTCGCGATAATTCGACTTAAGGTGATTTTCTCGGATGAAAGACGGCGCTGGCAGAACCGATCGCCGGTTCGTTAAGATAAAGTTGAAGCTGGAAATTAAAACGCCAAGTTGGAGCTTACGAATGGCCGATGAGAATGACAGAAACGACGATAAAATTCGCAGAAGGGGTTCCGCTTGGAACTGTGGTTGCTTTCCGTCCGGAATCGTGTTACTCACCCGCGATACACAGGAAGCCCCGACACACCGGACGTGTTTGCCGAAATTAAACAACGTTTCCTCGGTGCTGGGTAGGCGTGCAGTTCCCCGCAACCTGCTAGTCGGATCTCGTCTCATTTAGTTTCGCTTACACCGAAATATTCATCCACCGGTCATTTACCAGAAAGTGAATATATCGTTCCTCTCATTTGTCGTGTCATTCACGCGAGTCTTTGTCTGCACAGTCTACGATTGCTTTATTAGAAACCAAAGAAGAAGCAAAAGGTGAAAGAAGAAGAGTGAAAAAGAGAAGGCACGAAGAAGGAAAGGGTATAATCGAGCGATCAGTGCGTTTCTTAGTCTATAGCTATTAAAATCCTTCGTGAATTTGCTGTTTTAGGAAGCGTTGGAGGAATGAAAATTGAAACAAGAGGAAGCTGCGCAGGTTCGCGGCCGTCAAATACGCGCCGCGAGGCCAACTTATTCGCCGGCTAACAAGATGGTAGCTACAGGGGTGTTTAGTGGAACCACGGCTCGTTAAACCGCTTAGAATGGGTAATTACGATAGAAACTTTGCGAACGAGCCGGCGAGAGAATCTAATAGAAGCTCGTGCAGGAAATACACGGCTTGTATGCTGAACAAGCGCGTCTGCGCGCAAGAAGCATTGTCAGTAGCATCTGCCCTCTCGTTTAAAACGAAACCGTGCACACGCGAATCGAGGTGCGCGCTTTAAATCCCCCGGACACGCTTTTCAGCCCGACCATGCCAATTGAATCGTGTACGAACGAACGAAGCGTGCTGCGTGAATTTCACTGTAATTCTACGTGGCATCGAGAGGGGGCGCGGTCGTTTTCTCTGGAATTTCTCATTTGTACGATGGAAATCCGGTCGGCCAATAAATTTTTGCTACGCGAGAACTTCATATGTAGCTGGGAAAACGCGTGACAAACGGGGTACGTGTTTTCACCATGACTTTTGTCTCGCCGAATAAATCTCTCTACGTTGTTGTAAATCGACTGGCTCGAACATAATCCATTCGATCTTTCAATCGCGTACACCATTCCGTTATCCTTTCCACAATTGTGGACACACTTTTGCGAGCCACCTGGCGTTCACTTTGTTATTAACTTTTTACTTTGTGAATCTAATAGCTGCGCTATTTCGCCATTGAATACGTCGTCTTTTACAACTTATGAAAACGTCGGTTATCCACGAAGCGGCTAATGCCTCTTCTTTTTCTGTACTCGTTTTACCAGAGGTTACATTAACGATAAACTCGGCGGAAAATAAAAGCTGTTCGTGACGCTTTGACCGCGATTACGAGTTTCGGTTCGAACGAACACACCCTGTCATTAGTTGATGGCGGCATTTGACAAACGGCAGGTGGCAAGCGACGAGCCGCTTCCGTAAAAATATACACTTAGCCGGGCAAATAATTCGGCGGCTCGTCAAGCGAACGCGTTCCTTTACGGATTAGCCTGTCAAAACTAACGTCCGCGTACGAACAGCGTGGAACACGCGGTTCGCGTCGGCCACCGGTGTCTTCCATCATCCTCCCATCCTTCCTTTCCCCCTCACTCCTCTTACGTTCCTAATAAATTCACAGGCTCGTAAAAGCGTCTCCCAGCGTCCCTTGGCTCATGCCGCCATGAAATTTCGAATAAATTCACGCGGTAAAAGTGCTAATGCGCGCGACCTCTTTCGAGCCGAGTACTGTTCCTCCGAAATTACCGACCCTTGCCACGTGTAAACTCGTCGAAGACAGGTGCGCGATCCCCTGAATAAAACAGAGTACAACCCCCGCGCCCAACTTCTAACTGCTCTCCATGTTTTACGATACGTGGCCCCGGCTGAAAATCCAGTTTACAAGCGATCAGGGGAATTCCAGTAGGAAGTATCGTAAAACTTCGACTATCCGCGCGAGCCCAGCTATATCGACGATCGCCAACATGGCGCGCAGACTATCTGAGCAATTAGGGGGAAAAAAAGAAACCGTGGAAAAGTCCGAGGAACAAACGTGGGAGGAAAGAGAGAGAAAACCGATAGGAAAAGGATCATCCCTGATGGTAAAGTCGATACGTTCGTGACTAGATAACGGGATAGACGTAATCAAATAAGAAACTCATTCGGAATACAGGTTTCACGACCATGGTGATACATCATCCATAATGAACGAGCATGGAAGGTACGTGTGGAAGCTCGTAAATAACGCACGGCTGTCGAGCGTTCTTCAATCCGAATCGACACGTCGACGTTACTTCAGCATTCTAAGAGCTTGATGATATGTGACGTGCAAACGAGCGTGTCCCAGATTTTTTTTTCTTCGTGTTTCATCCGGCAGCTAGGAAACGTGAGTAAACGCAGCGAGAAGAACGAGCAGTTGGATGTATGTGGTAATTATTAATTAGTTTGTCTAACGTGGCGCAGTCCACGAGAGAATGCACGCGGTTTCTCGGCTTGACCGAGATGAATCAAATAGGAATTCAGTTTGAAATACTTTTCCCGACGGGTGCAGCCGCGCCTCGCCTAAAGGCGGGCCCCGATGAATGCGTGAAAACGTTACGCTTTTCTAAGGTGAAACCTAGGCTTCGCCGCGGCTCCACTCACGCAGCGAGTTTCCCTTTGTTTCATAATTTCAACTAGCGACTGAGCACTAGAACGTTAAACGTGCCACGATTTTCTACATCCTTTTTCACGTTAGATTCCCACCGTTTTCAAATGCGCATGCTTAATTACTTTCGGCGACGACGACGTATCGCTTATCGTTGAACGTGTACGTCCAACGAATTGTACTTTCTGCTGCCATATCTTCGTACGTCAGGAAAGATCTGTGACATGTGGCAGAATAATCGCATTACCATCTAAAAATGGAAGCTCGTTAAAACTTTAAAGAATTCATGCGCGAATTCTAAATGAATACGAATCCAGCGACGAGTAGATAAGTCCAGAAATAGCGAGCCAAGCTGATCGAATAATGGAGCGACGTTAATACACGCGAAAACAGAGGAAACTTGATATGCAATATCGAGCGGATTTTCAATGGTTTGATACATGCTATTTGATTAATTGACTCTCCGTTGCTTGTTCGATCGCGTATATTTCCGGATTTCCGTATGAGATGGTAAATGGAGCGAACTTGGAAAATTCGCGCATCGCTGGAGAACGCGAAGGAAGAAGGGACCGAAACGATAACCGACGATCGATAGTTTCACGGGCCAGCAACAAAATAATTCCGTGGCTCGTTTCCTCCTAGCTACTGTCACTCGTCTGTCCGCCAATTTAATTGCACCTCCACTGAAATCCGATCAAACCTCGTTCGCTAATTAAACGCTTTTCGGCCGTTTGGTCGTCATCGTGCCGAGCTATATTTACATCGCAGCAACGTCGGTCCCGCAGGCCTGAAAAACGACAGTCCAAAAGGTGTGCGCGTAATTATCCTCCACACATTCTCCTTGCATCCTCTGTTCACGCTGTGTCACTTTCTCTGCCAAATTCACGCCACATTGTCTAGCAATTTCGATAACAGACTTTGTCAGGCACCTTGTTTGTTGCTTGACGGATACCGTATCCCAGGAGATAAGGTCGAACTTGATCAGACAGGTGCATTATATTCTTCAAAGGGAATCCAAGAGATTAAAATGTATCGGTGATTGTGTATTTACCGTTCGGGTTTTTAGGAAACGTTCGCTCACCGAAGATCGTTAGGAAGGCAATCTGGCCAAAGGTGGTTCGACCGCGGTGATCGTAGTCAGGTTCCCTTCGACCAAGCTGCTTTGTGCCGCCAGCGCGGTAGCACAGCACTCTATCACGACACGCAAAATCCTTAATTATTATGCAGCAAAGCGAATCAGGAATCCGGATAATGCCAGCAGTCGAACTGCCGTACATACTGGCCCGTACGTAAGGGTTTACGTAGAACGGTTCAGAAGGGGCCGGAGGAGTCCCTAAAACCGCAGTGACCTCCAATTATCCTGTGGGTACCACGTGGGCCACGCGGTACCCATGCTCCCTACGGACCGTCCGCAAACACCCCTATGTCGGTCTTCTCACTGCCTATAACGCCCCTCGGATTAATTCATTATTAAAATAACCCCATTCGGCCCGAGTTTGTTATGGCGCTCTATTAGAGCGGAATCGCCTAAAATCGAATTAGAGCCTCGCCAGACTGTCGCCATTTTTAGCTGTATAATTTATCGTATCGAAACGATTCTTTCGAAGATAAAATTCGTTTAGAGAGAATTTTAAAATACCGCAGGATGTTCATAAAACGAGACGATCCTTTCGAGTCCAATAATACGCACGATTGGTCAGGACTCGCCTAACCAAAGTTCTATCCTACGGGTCATGGCTCAGGGAAAATCAAAAGTCCTCATTACGTATTCCGAGGTCAGAGAGGGTTTCTCCCTCGGCAAGTCTTGAACCCAAGGAGGGACCAGAGGCCACCTAAAACCGGACATTTCAATAAACCCTAGCAAACGCGCGGGTTTAAGCCACTGACCGCGACGCGTCTTGGTCAGCAGCTTCCTCGATCAAATTGCGCATGTCCTCGCGTCTATCTCCAGGGCACGCTGCGAATAACTGCGATCGATCGATCCATCCTGTGGCAATAGATGCTGTATTTTCTTTTATTACCATTGAAAATATGTAAGAACCTATTAATAAGGAAATACTCTCGGAGAAAAAATCTGTCTGTCGAGGAGAAGGAAGGGAGAGAAGAGCCGCGAATGGGCTATTAATAAATGAATAATGCCGAGGGTGGTAAGTGGTAGTCGAGACGCATCGAACAGCCCATAAAACTTTCCTTTTCCCAGGGTGACGGGACGCCGTTCCCCCGTACGCGTCGATTCTCTCGAATTAGCGAAATGATTTCCGGGGGAAAACTTTCCGCGCCGCGCGTCCACGGTCACTTTCTCCCCTATAAATCTATCTCCCCTATTCGCGACCCGCGATTGGCCCCCTTGCTTCTCGGCCGGGTCGATTCGCTCGCTAAAATTCGATCCATTCGTCGTCGGAATAATCCTACGGAGAAACGAATTACCGCGTCTGATTGGAACGAACTCGACCAGAAGCTCGTCGCGTGTTGTTAACAAACTTCGTTAACAAAGTACGGGAAAATGGGAAGCGTTTGTCTAAATCGACCGAATTGGAAAGGTAGCTATGTTCGTTCGGACTGATGGACCGTACAGAAACAGATTAAATTTGAGAACTTTAGCGAAGTGGAGGACCGCGTACGTTTGAGGAAAAATTAGAAAATTTTTCAGCCAGGGTAAAACACATCTCGGTAATGAAATTATTTTCGATGAAAGTTCCTAATAACGCAAAAAATATATTTCATCGTTAAAACTTTATCTGGAAAGGTTTTTCCGTTTTTCCCGTTTCTTTTACGATCCTATTGCGACGGGAACGTACTGTACGGGGCACGAATGAGATTAAAAAATATTTCCCATCGGTGCAAAACGAATCGTCTCGATCGCGACTGCGTTCCACTCGTCCGGCTTTAAAACTTCATTTCCCGGCGTTCATTTCCGACCCCCGTTGTTCCTTTCCGGCGAGTCGAGTGCCACGAACAGGGGTTTCCACGTACGAAGCACGCGCGCGAGTTCGCCCTCTTTCTCGTCTCTTTGTCTTAGAGGTGATCGAGTTCGTAAGAGAATTCCCGCTTGTTTTCAGAATGGGAACTACGAGCATCGGCCTGATCACGGTTCATTTCGCCCGGCTCTCGCGGCACTGGCCGCAAGCCCGGCTACCATTTTCCGTCTCTTCGTCTCTCGTGCGCTCGTCCTTCTTTCGCATCGGCGAACCAGCCTCGAGGAAGAAGAGAAAATTGTTGGTACACGGTCGTACGAGCCCATAAAAATCACGCTCCTCTCTTTTCCTTCCACCGATGGATTATTGACTTTGCGTTTGTCCGACTCGGAGGCTGAATCTTCCCCGATTGCGCCAGCGTCCTGTCCAATCTGCCCATCCATGGTTTTTCTTTCGTAGATTGAGGCCACACGGGTCGCATATTGGATCGAGATTCGCCGGAAATCACAATGTTTACCTTCTGAGAGTCCCGGCCTCCGGCTCGACCTCTTCATCGCCCCGATTCAACGAGAAAAAGATTTCGGGAGCGACGAACGTTCATATTAAATTGTAATCGATAAATTCCTTTCTTGCGTTTCTATCCATTCCAATTTACCACAATTATACGATAAAAAGTTCCATTTCTCTCTCACAATGAATTCGTCTACTTCGCCGCAACCTAACGAGGATATCGACGATCTTAACAAAAAAAAAAAAGGAAGATCGTTCAGAAGCTACGAACGTGTTTGGTTGCACGCGAAGCGGCGCGCAATTTGCTCGGTAGATGATGCCGTGGAGCCGAAACAGGAGTTTATACTTAAATGACGAAACCAGAACACAGCTTTGTCGCATCGGCTGGAAGCCAAATTGGAAGCCGACAGCGCGACTCGAAAGTACCGACGGCAACGGTACGGACAGACAGACTGACAGACGACCAGAGGAGCACCGTTAAAGTCTCTTGCATCCTGTAAAACGCTCGCACGCGAGAGAGAAGCAACGAATCTGGCTACCGGTCGCGGCAGAGACGGCTCGCGACTACACGAGCAGAAAGCCAAAGCAAAGCCACGTTTGGCCAGTATTAGACGCGCCAACGGCCGGTTTAATTACTCTCTTCATAGAGACACTAAATATTCGACTGTCTGTGAGGTGGCCGACCGGACTCGACAGCTGCGCGCATACTGCCGTCCCCGTCTCTCATAGAAACGATAATTACGCGGGCAAAGCTCGCCTACCATCGCCGCACGACTGTCACGTTACCTGTCTAATCCTGACTTCGATCGTTCCTCGCTCGATTTCTCTCGATTCGCCGTCATTCTGGTTGCCTCCCTTTGCGCGGATTAAAGTGCTCGCGTCAGAAGTGAAAGGAAATTTTCAGGTAAAGAGGTTGAATTGATACTAAACCAAGATCGATATTTCCGCGATCTTCAATGGGAATATACAGGTATAGAGAAGAGGAACGCACAAAGATTCACCTAGATCTTTTACAATTTCATTTACTGTCAGGTAAATTTGTTTTCGACTTTTCTCCAGTACGTTCACGCCTTCGACTCCTAATTGATTCGAAACGCGTGTGTCGCGTTTGGCGACAGAACTTCTCTTTTCAAACTTTTCTTCGTGCAACCGAACCCCATGGAAATCTCGTTTCCCGAGCAAACGTGAGCTGTCGCACACGTACACGCGCGAAAGCCGGACGGAAGCTAGGAGAGAGAAAAGACAAAGCTGGAATACGCTGCGAAATAATATAGCTCGTCTTTTAAAGGAGACAACTTCGACTCTCTCTGTCTCTATGTATATCTCTTCGCCTACCAGCCATCTTCTTCCTCATTCGACGACCTCACCCCGTTTTAATTAGCTTCGCCGACTGGTAAACAACAAACCCTTATTTCTCATGAATTAATTTTCAACAATTCCAACCGGGTTGCGCTGGCTCACGCGCAGCACCAGCTTGCTGCTAGCTCCCGCATCGCCCGCTTTTATTCCACGAAGAAGGGTTCGCGTCTCGCTGCGTAACGAGCATCCCCTTTGACGTGCTAGTATCTAGTGCACTGGTTGGCTTCCTGAAATATCTGGGACACGTTGCCTCGTCCGTGCGTTTCTTAACAGCAAAGAAACAATGTTGGAACGAGGCTAACGCGATTCTGCGACTCTTTGTTCGAGGAACAAATGATAATAACATATTTTTCTAAACGAGGTTATCTTCACGATCGAAGTTTCGCTTCAGTCCACCTGGATAGTTTGCAGTAAACTATATCGTTATGGCTGTTCTCCGTGGATATCCCAACATAGTTCATTTCAGCCGACGCGAAGGTGAATCATCGTCGGGGGCGAATATTCAAGCGAGCAGGTAATCGCGGTAAGGAGGACGCATTGCGATGGAAGAAAATTTGAGCGAGAACGGGAAGAGGAAGGCGAAGGGGTAGAGCGGATAGGAGAGCAACCACGGCTTATACCAGCGCGAGACGCTCATCTGCATTTCAATTCGCGCGCCCTCGCCAAGATTTCCACGCTGCACCCTGGACGTCCTGTACGAGCGAGCACGCGGCCTCGCTTCAACACTCTAGAGCTAGAGAGAAGGTCGCGTGTCTGCAGTGGAATCCGATACGATGGATTTGGGATTGCCACGAGGTCGTTTCGAGCACACGCGGTTCTAAGCTGAACGATGGACGAACGAGTCGGAAGCCAAGAGCCTTTCCGCCTCGAACCAACTACACGTGTTCCTGTCTCTGATTAAACTATCGGCTCATGGAAACACTATTTTCTGGCTGACGAATGGGTAGCACTGGTTCGACTAATATATGCGAAGAATTCTCTATAACTTAGGTGAAAAGTAAACTTACCTTGCCGACACCGGTGAGCTCCTTGACGCCTATCCTCCGCAGAAGAGCCGGAGGCGCTGGAGGAGGTGATTTGAGAAGAAGGGCGGCGTATCCATTCGGAAAGATTGGTTGCTCGTCGGAGCCGATGTTCTCGTCGCCTGAGCGACGTCGACGATGGGGGCTCGATGAAAGGTTTAACTTCTGAGCTGCTCTGAAATGTAAACAGGATACAGTATATTATAATACTGCGATACCGATCCATCCTTGATATTACCATAAACCACATTAACTCGCAAGAACGCACCGAGTAAATCACGGAGGCGCAACGCACACGATCTCGCGTGTCTAATAAACTTTTCACAGGATGGAATTCGCCGGGTACAGACACACAAGGCACGCGCTGTGAAATCGAGGAACCGCTTAAATCTCAGGAGAGAAGAGCGCCGCGCTGGCAGACGGTCGTTCGTTCGTCTCGAACGTTTCCTGCGATGCCTATCTCGAAGATACGAAGGAGCCGTAGGAAAGGGTCGCTGGATCGCAGAAGGTATGTGTCTCGAGGGTGACTGGGTGACATACTCCGCGAGGCAGGCCGGTAATCAGCGAAGGTAATGTGCTGGAACCCCGTGCGCGTAGCAGGGCACCGCGTTTAAAGGGGTGCGCCACCAGAAACTCGTCGAGTGAGATAGAGAGAGACAGACAGACGAACGAACAGAGAGGGAACAGGGTAAAGAGGTATAACACTGGGACCGTAGGGCTCACTTTTGGCGGGGCAGAGGACGTTTCAGGGGCTTGGTCGCCCTAACTTCTCCAGCCCTCGGGCCTCGTTAACCCACGCTCTGTGAAATTGGAAATACCAACGAGAGAGCCAACTCTCTCGCCCGCCCCTCGCCCACTTCCGCTCTCGCTCCTTCTTTCCCGCTCCATCGTACACGCAGTCCTCGTTGCGGTGTACGCGTACAAGCATTTGCAACCGCCCTGTAGGGCGTCATAAAAAATAGAAAGGACCGTGAACACGGGGGTGGACACGAACCAGTTATCAACGTTCCCCATCAGCCACGACTTCCGGGCCGTATTACTCGTCCGAATAATCCGCATCGTTTGCCTCGCCTCTTCATGGACCGAGGCTAATAGTCTCACGAGAAGATACCGTGCGCCTGGCAATCGTACTGGATGGCATGATTTTTTAACGCAACCACACGGTGCAACGACGACGGGACGTAAAAAATTCGCTACCGAGCTGAAGTGGTTCAGCTGGTGGAGATAAATTTTTGGCGGTGCCGGACGGTACGTACAGTTGACTGAATAAAAGTGTCGCTTTACTCGTTCAACTATCGTTACGATCTACAGCGAGTTTATAGTTTTTTCTACTATTTTCTATTATAGTTTATTCTTTTATTTTCGCGGCAGGACCATAAAAAACGAGATTGTTTCGACGACTTCAAACGAACGATTGATCTTCAATGAAGTATCGTAAACGATAGACGAGAGCCAATAACGTATCGTGACACGCGAATGACTATCGTAAAAATTATTCGTTTTTGAGCTCGCCGATCAACGACACCGTTGCCCATCCTAACGAGTTGCAACCGCGAAATCATCGCGTCGTTCGTCCCTTCCCCAAACGGCGGGACCCCCGGCATTTCGACTTTTATGCCCGTTTTAATTATTTGCTGTCCCCTTCGGTGTCAGTTGTCAGCCGCGATTTTACGAACCGAAACTCGAACGAACGAATCGGCGCCGTTCGAATCCACCAACGATTTTCCAAACCGTTTTTACTGCCTGCTTTTTTATTCGGTCACCGTCGATTTTTCAGCTACGCTCGACGATGCGTGCAACTGATCGTTGGCCGGAATCGTGATGTCGATAATCGAGGCGCCGACGAGCCATCGAGACGTCAACGTTGCGGTGTAGGAAAGAAAACTCGTTCGTAAATTGGTGACAGTCTCCTGGATGACCGTCGATCGCTCGTCGAGTAGACGAAGGGACGCGAGAAACTTATTTCACTCGGTCAAATATTTAAACGAGAAAAGTAAGTTTCGACTGGAGGGAAACTTCGGATACTTTGAGACAGCCAGACGTCAGAGTCAACAGTATGATCGAGGAAATGTACTTCGCGAGCAAGTCCCGTCCACGCGTCACTTTTCTGTTTCGTTCCATGCAGTCTACTTTAATTAAATTCCTTAATATTTCGTTGGTCGGAAGAGAGAGTAACATGACGCTCCTGTTCGGCAGATTAATATTGTTGGAAAGATATCGCAAAGAAAGATATAGCAGCCCCTTGATTCATTAGCATTTACAAACCTGTTGCGAACAGTACGACTCTACTCCAGCGAAAGGAAACTCCAACGAATATCGTTGAACACGTAGCGTACAAGAGAACACGCGTATGACACTTGTAAAGAACTGTAGAGCTATGTCGTAGATCTGACACGAGTCTGAAATATGACAAGCTCGAGGGTATTTTACATCAAACACGCTAAATATAATCAAGTAGTGCTTCGGGTTTTTCTCGCGGCAGAATTTCATCAAAGAAAATGCCTGATACTCCAGCGAACACGAAGGTCTCCCCTTTCGAAAGAGAAAAAAAAAAATTCGGTCGCTTCTTTCATCAGCCGTAGCACGTTTCGAGAATCTGAAAACGAAGCGGCAGGGCCGGAGGACGCAGGTGCGCATCGCGCAAACGCAATCTACACATCAATCACGAGGAACAGATGCGTACTGGTGCTCGCGTGTTCTCAATCTTCGACGAGAGGTCATTTTCCCGTGTCTCTTTAATCGACGATCACCTGCGATATCACGAATGATAGAAAAATTCTAGCCACTTATGAAAGAAATCAAATGACCTCGCGGGAGCAGTAGCCAATTTGAAATCATAAAGATAGAAATAACTACGCTTCGCTAATTGATTGTTATATGTTGAAGTGGTCACCGCTTCTAAGAAAACTCTACATCTGTTCTTTTTTAGTTTTCTCAAGCACCGAAGCCATCGACAGCGTGTAGACAAAAGACTGCGACGAAGGCAGACCATAAACAGTAGACAGGCGACGTTGGCTTCGGGGTTTTCAGTTATTGGGTAACACAGCTAGCGTGTGGATCTGGACCAGCTCAAATTGTATTCTTACTTATAATTACACTTCTATTTAAATATATTTTCTACCTTACAATCTATCCACGAGTTTCTCTGTTTCGAATTCGCATCGAATAACCTCATCACTATATAAGTGTTACAACAAATACGATAATGTGGAAATATTTTTTTATGTCTCCTGTATTTGTTTCTTAGTTGCATGGGACTAACACAGCTGCGACTTGCTATTGATTCCCTGGCTGACAAAGTGAATGAGTTAAAAGGCATTAAAACGGCGAACGCTATAAAAATGTTCGCGTAATCCGATTGCAGTGGCATCGATCATACGTCGCTGACCGTGTCCGACGTTGACAGAGCCCGTCAGGGCCTCGCGTCTCGCCGCCACGGTCATAAATTTTCCCTCTCTTTCTCCTTCCTCTCTATTTTTTTCCTCCCTTCCTCCGCCGCACTCGCTTCTCCGTTTTATATCGTAACGAAAGCATCGAGGAGCAAAAAGAGAGGCACACTCGTAATTCGCGCGGAAATTACACGCTTAATTCGCGATGTTATTTACGAGCGAGCGGACACTGGCGCCCTCGACCGCCCTTCGTCCTTCTCCGGCCAACTTTCTTGGCAACTCGCCACGTATCTCGGCTTAATCAAGGAAATTATGGCGCGAAGCGCTTTAAACGTCGGGGGCCGTTAGCAAGGTCGCATATCTGCCGCTCCGACGCGACTGATACGCGGCTCGCTAGGAATTAAAAACTTCTAAAAAGACGCGTGCACGCGAGCTTCCACGCCCAACAGCGCCGAGAATACATCAGCCGGCTTTTTCTCTGCTATGATCTCTCTTAGGGTTGGGCACGGCCAGGCTGGAAGACAGGACGACGAAATTGATTAAAGTAATTGAGGAGGATCGTGATTCGGCAAATTAAAAACACTGTTTCGTGCGTTCGCGTTTTTCACGCGATGTGTAATTACGGTGTTTAAAATGATCAACACGTGCAAGTAGAATTTTTTATCTTTTAAGTTGAAAATAGTTTGAAAATTGCACACAATTTTCCATTTCCCATTGTTTCTCTCATTCGACTTACGCTGGCGACGGTTCGACAAACTTACCAATTCCGTTAGCTGCCTCTCTTCCCAGCCACTTGTTCATACTCCACTCTATCCAGCTACCCGGAAACGGAAAGAAAACACCGAGTATTCCGGCGGAATGGATGGAGAACATCCGAGAGGGCGCGGATAGGAGTTCGGATAAACCACATCCCGGAGGTTCGGCTGGCGTCGAAACGACAAATCCTCGTCTCCCACCTCTGGCCCTCGGTGTCCCTGATTGAATTGCCATAATCGATTCGTGAAAAATCCCGTCCACGTATTCAGCGGCCTCTCGCATTTTCTCTACATCCTACGCATTTCTATCGACTCCCCCTCTCCAACTACGTCCGCGCTTCGAACGCTCAAGATAATCAAGAGGAGACTCTTTCCGTAATACTCCTCGCGCCTACCATCCATCTGCCGTTCCAATCGATAGCTTTCAACGCGTACAGTGCCAAAATTCTTTCTCGACTACTGTCGACTGAAATTCCGAAATAAATTGTGACAAAGATTCTCAATCGAGTCATCAATTTGTCGACCACTTCGCGGATTACACGATACAGAGTTCTTCTCTTCGCGGCTCAATAGAAATAGAAAAAGTAGATGAACCGAGGAGTCATAATCTAAAAGGAGAATGGAATCACGTTTGGTTGGTAACGAAACACGCCTCAAATTTCTTCGAAGAACAATAACCATCCGGATGCGCCTTACCGCGGCGTATCGCACGCGAAATTCGCAACAACTTCAGGAAACGGGCCGTGCGTGAGAAGGCCGTTTAACTTACATGGCCGTACGTGCTCGTTCTCGTGTCGTAAATCATACGGGATGCCGGCGAATGATCAGGGTGGGGGGCACGTTAAGAGAAAGGCAAAGGATGCCTCAGCTGCTTGCAGCTACTAGCTTTGATCAAATTGTTTCCACCGTTTAACATCCCTTGTAGATTTACGAGACACTCCCAGTATTTGGTCATAAAATATGGCTATCCTTTTTTTCAAAAATAATGTATTAGGTTTATTACAACGTACACTGTACAAACAAACGTGTTTTTTACAACAGTGCACCTTCATACAAACGTGAAACCAAGTCTGTGAAATATCACGGTGTTTATCTCAATAGAACAAAATGGATAGTGCGTAATTCGACAAAATAACATAAAACAGAACACATTGTGCGTCTATTATTTCCTCATAAAACGAAAGAAACTTTTCCGACTACCTAATACTATTTGAATACGTATTAAAAAGTCAAAGAATTTTCTTCGAGAACGTCAGTTGCAAAACATTCAGGTTTCGTATTAAGAAGGTCGACGTTGACGCGAGCAGCGAAACGACAGCTCGTTTCACGGGCTGAAAATCGCGATAATTCCGCAGCCTGTATACGTCGATAAAGCCGACGATAAGAATAGGATTCGCGGACGACGTCGTGATGCGACCGAAAGAAAAATGAAGCGAAAAGCTTGCGACCAAGCAAAAGCGGAAATTACGGGCTACAGATGGACCGAACCCCTTGACGGGGTCCTTCAGTAGCGAGAGCCGACTCTTTGTGATCCTGCGCAACGCGATGTGTTTCATCCTGCAGACACATTACGCTCGAATTGATAAGAACGAAACAGAAAGGAGCGTCGGCCGAGGGAAGGCAAAATCGACGGGGTTGAGGGTGGAATGATGGGGCGGAGGAGGGGAGGGGGAGGGTAGGGAAAATATCACCCAGGCTCCCTTCGATACGCGCGCCTACGTGTATATACGTACGCGAACTCGCCAAATTGATGTATATAGAAGAGGGATGAGCGCGGCTCCTCGTCCATCAGCGACGTGCACGGGGTTGGTTGCAACGAACGTTGGTGCAGGGGATAGATAGGTAGGGGCGATGTGCCGGCTCGTGGCAAGTGCAATGAAAAAAGCCGCGTATTTATCGGCCATGGAGAAAAAGTACAGAGCGGACTGGAACGGACCAGCGAGATGAAACAACGCGGGGAAGGAAAAGAAAGGGGTGTGGGCAGATTCGCGAAAAAGTAATCCCGCCGGGGGACTGTGAAATATAGTTACGCTTTCGCGTCCAGAGAGACCCCAGGGGTGTCTCGCAGTTACGTGACAGACGATCGCTTCGTTTCATAGCGCGTTACACGGGTAATTTTCCAATATTGTCCTGATTCATTCGTCGTATTAACGGCAGGATGCAAGAAGTGCCTTCTTACCGGGGATCCGTGACTCGTCTGTCTTGAGCGGCCATAAATATTCAAGAAGGCGACGACAACGATCGGGATGAAAATCGGGGAGAGCGGAGGTGATCCGACAACGCGCGAGCAACCGTGGAAATCTGATTTGTGTTACGGAAAAGTTTGATTGCCGTTGCCATCGAGAGGGCTGTCTCTCTCGTTCTATCTCTCTCTTTTTCTCTCTTCGAAGACCGTTCTCGACTACCGATCGCCTCCTCGACCACGCCTGATGGAAATATTCGACGACTTATCGTATTACTGGTGAATCCGAATCGTCTGCTAGACTTTCCACCGCTGGTAGACTTAATTTTTTGCATCGTAAACTCTACGCTGCTAGGATTCCAGCGAAGTTATAATCAAGTATGAAAAATTCGGTAGGCTTCCTTAAAAAGAAAAAAAAAACCAATCGCGTTAGATTACACGCCTTCGAAAATCGAGTACCTACGTGCTCGCTAACTTGGTAAGTTAGGGCGACCGGTTTCGCGCGAATGCTTTAATTTAAAGATCGAACTTTGAGATTCACGAGGGAAACCACGACTCGTAAAATGTTCGACAATTCCCCGGAACGGCTAATGGTCGACGGAAGATCAACGATTCGACACGGTTCTAGCGACGGAAAGCGCGCATCGCTGCTGCAAATGACTATGTAAATACTCGCGGCGCCTTCGAAGCGGCGAACAAGCGTTCGCAAGTTCGCGGAAACTTGCCGGAAGAGTTATTTGCGCGCGCAGTTCCGTAGCCGCGTAGCCCAGAGAAATATGAATGCACCTGGGGATTCGCCTGGCCTTTTACCACGGCGACGTAAAACCTTCCGGTCCAGAAACGGTGGTGTTCCGTTCGCGAGCTCGTTTCGCTTCAACTTTCCGGCGTCTTCGCGAATTTCACCTACGACAGCTTTACGCGGCCCGTTCGTCACGTCGAAAACGTATTTTACCAAGCAATCTCGCAGTTTCCCGTCAAGGTTCAATTTGAAACGCGTTCACGATTCAATAAGAAAGATAATTATTTTTTAGATTGCGTAGCGAAAATGTAGATCGTTACGTATTATTACGATAAGTAAAAAGCGAAACGACGTGAAAATTGTTATTCGTTGGTAGCGGATAGGAGGAAAAATCGTGGCGCAAAGGTCGTGCTCGAAGGGGTGCATTTCTTGGAGCGCGCGCGTCGCTGTTTGAAGGGACCGGGCATTTATTGGGCGGATAGAATTTTATTGGCGCAATATCGAGTAACTTTCATTTGTCAACAGTGACGATGCTCGTTGGCTGTCGGTTCTCTTCAAAGCGAGAGCCAGTCACATGTCGGTGGGACGAATAAATTTTCGATAAACCGACGTCGACGGGCGACGATCGCTCCGATTTCGCTGTCCCGACGACGCGACGGCGCGTATCGAATTTCCGTCGCCGAAATAACGCTGAAATATGCCACGCGCATGACAGGAACACGTCTGAGCACCGAATCCCTCAAAATAAATCATATCGTTGCCGGAAGTTTCGCTCGATATCAAGATGTTAACCCGTGGATTATCGTTCCTGTGACCCGTAAAAAGTTAGAGAACG
Source organism: Bombus vosnesenskii (assembly GCF_011952255.1). Taxonomy (NCBI): domain Eukaryota; kingdom Metazoa; phylum Arthropoda; class Insecta; order Hymenoptera; family Apidae; genus Bombus; species Bombus vosnesenskii. The sequence continues at coordinate 234,147 of NW_022882935.1, forward strand.
TTGGAAAGATCGTACGGTAGTTTGGCACCGTGCGATATAAAATTCATAAACACGAAGAAGATTAACTTTGCGAAGACCAACTTTTTGCGAGAGTGTTCTCGTGTGGCAGATATCGACCGCAAAACATTGAACGGTCCACGCGACGAGGAAGGAAAACAACTACCTCTGGGTTAAAGATAATAAATCGAAACTGGCAAAGCTGCCTCCGATTCGATTTCTCGAATACTCCCGTAGGGAGCGCGAGTTCGTCGACTAGTCGGTGCTCGTCTACGCGAGGAACACGTTAACAAGCGAAAAAGCGTGACGAGGGAGAGGGGATAGCGAGCTCGTAGATCACGAGGAAGCGTCGAAGCTTCGAAATATCGAGGGGTTGGAGTCTGGTTAGCATAATGTCAGCCGGGAGCGACGGCAAGAAAACGGCGGATAGGGAGAGGGAGAGGGATAGGGACCCAGGTAAGACGGTGAGGAATTTCTTAAAAATGTCAGACAGGACTTTGGCATAGTCGCGGGGGAGAAGTCACGCGTTCTATACGGGTTGCCATGAAATTTCGCGTTATCGACAGTCTGGGGAAGGTAGCGCGCGGTGTTAAAGCGGTAAAATATTCCCGTAGGTGCGGATCGAGGTTATAGAAAGTCTCGCTATCGGGCAACTATCAATGCCTGTGAAACGCTCTGTAAATTACCTCCGGCAACGCCTCGAGACTTTCCAAAGACTTTACGTTCGTTGAATCTCAAGGTTCGTCAGATTTATGACTATAGAGAATCTCGAGTAACGTCGCAACTTAGCCTATCCCTGTTTCCATTTAATTCCTTACGAATCGCCTTGCTGCCTCGTACGTTTACGATCGAACACGCGAAGCGAACAAACGCAACCATTGTGGTTCCATTTCATCTTGCCTGACATATAATCGTCCCATTTTCTTGCCTGTTCCGTGACGAAAGTATCAGCGCGAGTTTCCTTCGTGTTACCAGCGGATCGACTACACGAAAATGTAACGTTCCGCTAACAGGCGACGCGTGCTGATTTGAAAAACCTTCACCGCCTGATACCCTCTGCCGGAACGACGCTCGTTTGTCTTCCGGTAGCTAGCACGCTCCTCGAACCTGTAAAGGGAATCTTCAAGGGTTACCGGAGTTACGGTGCACTTAAATATGACACTACGTACCGTGGCAAGCAACGCGAGTCACTAAACCCAAGAAACCTGGCGGATTGCACCGAAGAGTTTATAGCCGTTCGCGCGACAGCTAAACGCTCGCCACGTTCGCCTACTGGTCCGTGAGACGTACAATATTACGAATACTATGAAACAGCGTCAATATGTCCGACTCGTTAACATTTATCTCCGAGTAATAAAGCGAAAACACAGGCTTCGACCGCGAGAGATCATGTTTCTTTCTTCTCAATCCTCGGGTTTTCTTTCACGGTTTCCGCTGCTCCCCCTTCCTCACAGCGTTCCATCAGTTTAATCTTCTACCAGCAAGTCGCGACGCGACTTAAAACGTCACGACGCGAGACGACACCGACGTATTTTTTTCTTCTAGTAGACGAAGCTCGGTACACGCCCAGTTTCATCCCAACTTGGTAACGCGTCTCGTATCGTAACGCTGATATTGAACGCGAACTAAAACGTATTATCCATAAAAATATTTCCTCCCTGTTTACGTATCCCTCTCCGTTGTTACATGGAAAGCTCGTGAAAATTTCGCGCGGATACGCGTCACGCGGCCGCGCTAATATTTATGGTTCCATCGCGCTTATTGAGAGACGTTCGGGACGCCTGCTCGACCTTACCGCCACGCGGAATTTCTCTTCAGAGATTCGCCGTCGCGGCCGCGAAATATAACATGACCCTTAATGCTACTCGAGACCCCGTGTAATATCTCTAATGCTACCCCGGGCGAACTGGAACCGGGACGTCTCCGATAATACACTTTTCCACTCCATCCTCGCGTTCTCTTCTCGGCTGTCTCCTTCCTCATCCTCATCCTCCTCCTCCTCCTCCTCCTCCTCCTCGTCGTCTTCCTTCGCCTCTTTGCTCGCTGGCTTTCGCGCAATTACCTGCCGAGACGTCGTCCATTTCCCTCGAGATCCTGACTAAGGAGTCGGTTGGACAGACTTTGCCGGGATCCAACTCGCCGCACCGACAATGTAACAGGACGCCACAACCGGCAGTAGTATAGACGTTGTTGCGGTCAGCCGCGGCTGCCTTCTGAGTAGTTGAAGCCAAATGCAGTCCGACAGGTGCTCGCTCTTCGAACGAACGGCCGAGCTCGATTCACGACGCGATCTCCACTCATCTTGGCTGATAACGTTTGAACGAGAAACACTATTCGCTTTAACATCCTTTCGATAATAGACGCTGATCAGTTGGATGATTTAGCAACGAGCGAACAAGAGAAACGAATCCGTATGAATCGTCTGTACGAGATGAGGATAAAAGTGGGAAGAAATACGCGTCGATGTCAGTTGTTTATCGATGATCTCGCGTATAAATGTAAGCATTTGCGAAGCGTGATATGTACTCTAGTAGATTGTGAATACCCGTTTCTTTGTTCAATTAAACCTGTTTGTGTCTACGAAGGTAAGATCGGCAGATAGAGGTAAAAAAAATCCGGTCTACGTGGACTACAAACTCTTCTTCCTTTGCCAGGTCGTAAAGGCTTCGAGACAAAACGAGAAAGAAATCAAGAAAGGAGAAAGAGAAGAAAGAGAGAGCATGAAATGGAAAATATAGGGGAAGTACCATTCGAGCTTAGTAACGCCTTTGTCGATATCCAACGGTGTAATGCAATTTCTTCGTAGCACCGGGACTGTTTCAAAATAATATCGAGCGTTCTCGTAAAATGAAATCGGTCGATTAAACTCCTTTGGCTTTAGTACCTCCGCTACGACGTCCTTTGCCTCTTTCATAATACAACATCCTCGAATTGAGTTTAACATTTTGTCGAACTATCGTCGTATTCAAAAGAAATCATCTACTAGTAACAACCGAGCAAATCAATCCCCTTAGTGTCCTGTCGTGACTATCACCTGGTCAACGTGGTTCGAGCGTTCAGCGTTGCGTACGCGATCTTAATTTGCAAACTATTCACGTAGCCGGTGCTGTACGTGACGACAAACGGTCGTAGTTGCACCCGCCGCCACCCCTCTACGCCATCGTCCATCCCTTTCTCTGGCACGGTGAAGTCCTCGTGGACACGCAATGTCTGCGTGCCAGCACTGGAAACTATGCGACTTCAAAAGCCCCAGCTTGAGCTCGGAACCCGGTTAGTTCGACCATCAGCCGTCAGGTCTGTTCCATTCGCGTTAATACACGCGAGACAAGCGCCTCTACCCGCTTGTTCCGCCTCTAATCGTAAGCTTCGACTTTACGAGCAACCCCCGGCGATCGATAGCCGCGTATCGCGCGATCATAAGATACGCGCCGATCAGCCACGAACATCTTTGCATCGCGAGCTACCCGGTCTCGTCATTCATCTTCATTTAACGTTCCGGCCGGTGTGCAGATGACAGGTGCAGTACCGTTCTTCACCTGGTGTAACAGAACCGACTATAAATTCTCGTCGAACCGGCGATCAGTTACGGTTTTTACGACCGGTATTTGCGACTGGCATATCTGTCACGACGTGAATTACCTTCGTTATGATATCGGTAATCCGTAGACTCGATACTATCGAGCTTAAGAAGAAGAAACTTCAAACAGAGCAGACTTGATGATACAAAACTTAGACCGCGGACACAGGGAGCAAGAGGCCGCGGAGCAGCATGTTTCATCAGCTCGTAGAATTGCACGCGGAAGATCGAAGAACGCTGCGCCGGAGTGGTGGCAGGCAAATAGAGGGATGCATCTGTATACCGGAGAGGCAATAGCGAAATTGTGGCGAGGAGAGGCACGAGCTGGTACAGACAGCTTTCGAGCTGTCCATACGCAGTCTGGAACGTAGCAACGGAAACCAATGCCGACGAACGAGCGAGCGAGTAAACGGTGTAGCGGCAACAGCGAGCACCGAGCCTCGACTTCTTGCGGAAGATCCCCTCTGGCTCTGCTCCCATCGTCCCCCTCGCTGCCACAGCCGCCACCTTCTCGTCTTATCCCTTCCGTCTTTCATCCAACATTCACTCGATGCAAGAAGTTTCGTGTTTCAACCAAGTATTCGCCAAGTTTCGAGAAGGCTTACGTACAGGCTCGCATCCCGCCGTCCCTCGTCCTTCGCCCGAGAGCCCGTCTGCTTGCGCACACACTCCCGGACAACAAAGATCCTCCTCGTTTGCTGCTCCGCGTGACTTCGCCGCGAAGAGAGGAAATGGTCAGCGCGGCACGCGCTTTGAGAGGATTGCATGGTACCACTTTACGTTTGCATCGGTAATTAAACCAACGCAACGACTCGTTCGCTCGGCTCCTGTCTTAGGCAGAAAACGCGAGGCCACACCGTTGGCAGACAGACGTCCTCCAAACCCTTTTTGCGCGGAATTTTGGTTATTCGAGTTTTTTGAGAGCTTGGACGTTGGGTCTGGTTCCTTCTAGATACGATTGGCCTATGGTTGCGACACGCAGGTAGTGTTTTGTTGTCTAAGAAACGGAGGAGCTTTGTTGCCTCGAGTGAAATTCGCGAGCGTCTACTTTCTCTCGACAACTCGTGCGAAAGCGAGAGTAGAACCGTTCGTACGGCCATCGTTGAAACACAGCCCGCGGTCTACTTTTGATCGCGATGTCTCCGAGTAGCGTCGATAATGGAGAGAGTCGCGACATCAAAGGGGACGCTCTCTCCCTCGAGTGCACTCTTTTTGTACGACGAACGCGTAACAATCGCCGGCTCGTTTGCGTAATACGCGCGATTAATCGTCGCCCGGTAGTACTTCACGTTGGGTATACGTGGCCGAACGTTTATCGCCAAGTCGATGAACGGACGCGAAATAATTGGGAATAATCCGATCCCTGCCGCTGGCGGCCTGTTAACGAACCTGCGCGAAAGAGGATTCTTCGTCCTGCCAATCACGACCGAATCTACTGGCGCAAAAAGAGCACCGTATTGCAGTGGATCGGAGGAGGAAGAAGATTGGACGTAAAGCAGCTTCTTAATCTCTTCGACACTGTTTTCTTCTTTTTTTAAAGCCACCGGTGGTTTACCGTGGTGAAAAAAGAAGGACAACGTTTTCGTTGGGAATCGTCGACCATTTCGGTCGCCACGGACAGATCAAAGAACCGGTATGGTAAATTTCGAACAATTAAAATATCTTTAGTGGCGCCGCAAACGGCGTGAGTTACGAGCCACGAGACGCTCCGCGATCCTCGAATTAAAATTGTCCGACGTCTTTGTGCCGCCTCGCCCTCGCTCGTAATTCATTTTTCAAAGAGACTCGAGGGCACCGGAGCCGCGTGTTTGCACCGACTTCGTTAATCGAAACCGTTTCAACGCACCACTCCCTCGTCCCCGTTTCGTGCCAATGCCTCGAAATGTATAGTAATTCATTTTTGCACGCATATAGTTACCGAACCAGCGAAGCATTACAGAAACGAGAAAAAAAGGTCGGCAACGTGTCCGCAATTTTGAGTCCCGGTAGGAAGAAAAGTTGGCCGATGACAAGGATGAAATTACCGCGCCGCGGAGAAATACGTTGCTACGAATATTCCTGAAAGCGTGGTGGCGTCACCTTGGAGGTCATGTCAGCGGGTTGTCTGACAACGCGGCCGTCCCCGGGGAGGAGCCGAGGATCAGCGTGTTTCACGCGCGTTTACGCGTGTGTGCGTGCCATCGCGCGCATGTTCATGGGTGAAAAAGAGGCCGCGACGTGTCAGCGGTCGTATGATGGATGCGTCGGCTTTGACATAACGTAATACGAATAGACGCGATAGTCACGCTCTTTCCCATCTGTGTCTTTGTATTTGTTCCGTCCGTGCGCCATCACGCGCATTCTCGCCCTCTTGTTCGCTCTGAATAATATGACGAGCACGTAGCTCGCCTCGTTTCCCCGTAATTTTCATCTAGATTTTACGATACAACTCGCGAGCAGCCGGTTTTCCTGGTAATTCGATGATCCTGCGAGTGTCGCGCCTCTTGTTCTACCTATCATCGCCTCTGCCAGCCTCGCGACCAACTTGTAAAACTTAGCCGCTCGTGTGTTCGTGTAAGAAACACTTAATATTTTGTAGGTAGCACCGCTCCTTGCTTGGTAATGAATTTTCCTATAAAACTCGTAAACACGTAACAGCCTCGTGGAACGCATATGGACGAAGCACGCAACTGCGTGTAAAAATAATCGAAATCGCCTGCGTGGCCAATGATTCGAACGATAGTTCTTCGAAGGGGAGAACGGTCTCCTCCTTGAGCGGAAAATAGGCTGGAAGCAATCGTATCATGAATATCGAGAAAGAAAGGCGCGATCGGCGATCAATAAATCAGGGCGTGTACGGGGGTTACCCGGTGTCCCCCGTGACTGTCACGAGGAAGGGACGAGGAGGACGCGTTCCGAGTCCTGATGGGTTCCCAACAAATAAAATACGACCCAATTTCGCGGTGCAAACCGCGAAACAATACTATCGATCTTATTTCCATACCGGTGGTGCCACGCAACTGAGCGACTGCACGGTACAGCCTGGGCGGCTATATAGAGATGGATCGAGGCGAGCGAGGGTGAACGATGAAGAAAGCTCCTCAAAGGAGGAGCTGCGACGCGACGAGGGATGGCCAAAGAGACGTTGCCGAGTGCGACAGGGACGTGAGATCAGACCTCCTCCACCCCCTGGAGGTATATATCGAGCGATGAATGTCGGACGTTCAACGTGCACGTCACGTAGAGAAGAGTGGAGGTGAGAGGAGAGGGCCGAAATAGAGACGTCGTGCGAGAGGACGAACACCGGTTCAACCTCGAGGCTTATCCTCGGCAGCCACGCACTCGCATAATTAAGAAACTTCCGACCGTCTTATTCTTCTTCTCCTTCTTACTGTCCTTTGCTCGCCGTTTTGCTATTCGTGCGGCAACCCTGGCCGGATTAAGCTGTCTCTGCTCGAGGAAAATGAATTCTCGACAAAGATTCATGGTCATGGCCATGGTCGAGTGCCGAGGAAAACGGGTTTGGTCATTGCAGATTATGCAGACGATAGAGTTTGCCTGTTAAAGGTGCTATCGGTCGAAGAAGTTTCTTCGGGGATACGAAAGTCTTACTACTCGTTATCGTCGAAATCCGTGAAATCTCGGTGGTCAGAACGAAGCAAACACGCGATAAATCACCGAGACGAGGGGAATAAGAGCGATTTGTGTCCAGGAATCGGACAAGAGGCATCGGTAACCGTAAGACGCTTTTCTCGTATCGTTCTCGATGTTTTATCACGACCTCTGTATACACACGCACATACGCGTGCTTTGTATCCTCCCCCTTGAAACGCAGCCCCAGCTGTGGACGGGAGTACCAGAAAGGGAGAGGAACGAATACAAATGGATGTACATCGGGAGCGGCTTGTAAAATGCTATTTCCAACGACGTTTCGCCGCTTTTGTGCACTTTGCATCGGCGTCCAGATATACACCGGCAGTGAAGAAACGTGCCACAGACACCTCTTTCAGCGGATATCGGTTTTCCAAAGGAGGGAAAGAAGGGCTGGCTGAAAAGCCATTGGCCGTTTCGGTGGACTTATCCTCTTTTCCCCCTCTATACATCCAAGATGCATTTCGAGTTGACTTTCATCTAGCCGCTATGTATAAACCGGAGATGTAATTTCTCTGGAAAGGAAGACTTTTTCGACCAGCTTCTACCATCAGGCCCGGCCAAAGCTCTCCGCTTCTATCTCCTTCCGTGAAGAATCCGCAGTCTGTTTCCACCTTCGCGAGAAACGCACTATCGTTTCAACGTGATGTCGTGTCTTTGCGTGTGTCTTCGTGACGGCAGTGCTTTACCTCCGGGACGGCGAAAAATCACTGGAAAAATCGGGGTGAACGCTCGCGGTCTCTAATGTCGAGTGACGTTTTCTCAAACGTCAGCGAAAAGATAACGTTGATTTAAGGTAGCACAACGTCGGGGCCGAAGGCGATTGACAAATTACCAGAGACTCGAAAACCGACGCGGATAGAAAAGCGGCCGACGATCGGATCGAACGCGAAAGGTAATATGTCGCGACGGGAAAGAAAGGACGTCGGGTCTTTGACGCGGCCTTGGGGGTCGGGGAGAACCCGGGGATCAAACCGAGAGGACAATAGGACCGATAAATAAGTCCGTAATCGGTGGTGGCCCGCGCTTCGGTTCGACCTGAATGGGCTCGATCGACTGCCAAAGGTGGCTCGACGGAGGGAGTGACCCGAGCCTTTCTGTGTTCGGTCAAGGAAGCGGTCCTTCTTCTTTCTGCCTTCGTGGAAGCGTGAGCTCGATCACCGACACATCTCGACCTCGAAAGAACTTCGCCTTTCTTCCTTGGATTTTTCGTGTTAGCGCGCTTCGGTACCTGCTTTTTCGTTGGCTGCGCCCGTTACTCTTACCCTCGGTTATACGAATATCCGTATATACGCGGGAATGTATCTAGATAAAAGGAGCATCTGTAATTAACGGCCGTTCCATGCTGTTATTTTTTATTGCTGTTATTTTTGTTGGCGCCTTCGAAACGTCGGCATCCAACGAAACTGCGTATACGGTTCTCGTTATTAGAGACGAGGCGCAGACGCGAGTCACGCGATACCATCCCGCTTTCCATGTGCTTTAGAGAAAGAGGTATTTTTGCGATTGCGACGGAGCATCTTGTTTGAAAGGCAAATTTCTTGAGAGAATACGAAGAAATTGGTGACGCGCCACCGCAGATAGGAGACGGGTCGATGGAGCGATCGTATTTTCTCGACGTCTTAAGGATGCGTCCCCCGTGGCGCGTGAATACGATCTTAACGATAAGTGTACCTTACTCGAGCGCTAATTTTAACTGTATTGCTATAACGTGGAAAAAACTTGCTATACAAGCAACGGAGGAACCCAATTCCGTATCGCTTTTAAAAGCCACTCCCGCGAGAATTCCATTCGCGTCGTTGTCGCGCTTTCAGAAAGGTATCGTCGCGCGCGGAAGTACGCGGCAAAAGAGGATAATCGCGCATAACCTCCATTTAAACCGGTTGAACTGCGACGCGATGTTCCCGTGGAGAGAAGAAAAAAAGCAACCCCGTCCGTCCCGACCGCTGCCGGTTCCGGCAAACTTTTTCAATCTGCCGTCATTATGCGCGAGTTTAGCCCACCGCTTCGCCCCCCGACTAACTACCCTACCGGGTCGAGCGCTAGGTCGCTCGCTTGTGCGCGCGCGCGCGCGCATGCATCTCGAGCCGCGATGCTCAAACTAATTTTCAAAGAGACGAGTAATGGAGTCGCGCGCCACCAAGAGTCCGGCAGTTGCCTTTCCAAAGGAAACTTCCGCCAACGCGCACCAGAAAAGTAATTAATTAAAGCGTATGAGCTCGTCCTAATCCCCCGGCACCGTTCGCAATTCGTTTCCCCGTCGGTGATTTACAGTCACGAACAGTTGAAAGGAGAGAAAGGAAAGGAAAAAGAAGAAGGAAGAAAGAGGAGATACGAGCGGCGGAGGTTGTTACGACAACGACGACGAAAACCGCGAGAGATAAACGGCGAGCTGCAAATGCCGAAATAATTACGTGTCAACCGGAATTGACGGGAATATCGACGGGACGAAATGCCAATGGGGCCGCGCCACGGAGGAATAGAAGCCGAGCCACTCGATGTCTGTTTCGCGAAGAAGCCACGAAATTAGATGGAACGGGTGGCTGGAGCGGAGCAACGAGAAATATTTCTCGATGAAGCCGCTGTCCGTTCGGACGAGCTTCATTAGGTAGCTGCTTCTCGAAAATACACGCGAGACAGAGAAAAAGCTGCCAAGAAGGAGGAGAACGCGGAGGACGAGGTGGAGGAGAGGGAAGACGAAGAACGGTGCAAAAAAGAAGAGCAGGCAAAGAAGGCCGAAAACAAATTACACCGACTCGTCTCGGTCTCGCGTACGTGCATAGCAGCGGGCGGGGCGCAATTTTCGCAGCGGGGCCTTCCGACAGGCTTTTCCTCGTCCTTTCAGACTGACGCTGACGAGACACTTTCCTTTCTGCCGCGAAGAATCGTTCGTTAGTCACCGACCGCCGGTAAAAGACTCGACAAAATAGGTATTATGTAACGTTAGCGAACGAATCCGCGCGCATGGAGATCCGTCGACCTGCCGTAGAAACGCGATGGAAAAATAAAAGGAAATGGGAGAAAAAGGAAATTCGTCCCGACCGTGGTCCGGCCGCAAATTTTCAGCGAAAAAGAAAAACCAACCGAAATGAGATTCAGCGTTTTCTACCCTTAGTTTGTGGTTGACGTAGTCGCGAGGGACGTGGAGCCCGTTTCAACGGAGAAAATTCGAAGCAGCGCGAGTCTCTATCCCCTGGATATTCCCTGGTTGTAGGTAAGGAGTCGCTGCAGCATCAAAGGATGGACCAGCCAAGGAATATGAGATTAATATTAGATTTATTATTTTCCTTTCGACGCCGCGTATCGAGCCTTTACCTCCTTGGCCTTGCCTCCATCTCCTTTTCTTCTCGATAGGAAAAAGGGGAAAAATGTATCGGGGGCTTGGCTGTGCAAACTTCTCCGAACGGTCGAGGAAGAGATCTCAGGAAAAGGAACGATGGCGAGGAGAACAAACACAAGACGGATCCGCAAGAAAAGCTTAAGGCCGGCCAGACAGAGATAAACAAATAGAGACGAAGGGTACGAAACAGCTGGTCCGCGAAGTACACGCGTAAGTCCACACGTGCCATTCAGCCAAGCCAATGAAATTCATCGTTTCTTCTTCTCGTTACCAATCATCCTTTTGCTTGGTCGCGTCACGTATTCCACACTCGTGGTCCACACACGCGCCTTCTTATTTTCGTTCTGACCAACTTTCCCTGATTTAAGCTAGGGCCGAAAGTTCTTCGAGAAACACAAGCGTTTTAGGGTTCGTGGCTAGCTTCGTGACCAATTGATTCGGACGCGAGGGAACAATAGAAACCTGTTACGCGATGACTACGCACTTTTCGGAGCTGTTGGGGTGAAACGCTTCGTCGTTCGAACGCCGTTATTCGATCGGAAGATGGTCCATTCTGGTTAAATTATGGGAAAATGAAAATGAGACTGGATATAGGTCGATATCGGTGTATACGTTGAGCGCGATATCTTCGACAGTACTGTAAACATCGCGGCGATTAAATATAAATGGAGTGGAGCGCGCCGTTAATGTAGTGCCTCTTTAGTATTGTATACTCCAGCCATCGATTTCTCGCGATACTAACCCACGCAAGTTTCATCGCATCGCTTCTGGCAAATAGTCGTTTCAATGAAGGCGAAAATATAAAGTGGAAAATTCCGAACGCGTCAATAAGAAGACTTAATTAAAGATATACTCTGGCGATCAAAGTGGTGCGAAATCGAATTCGCTATCTCCCCAGGCGGCGAGTAGAAATCGCGTTTCGTCGATGTAGGCGCGAAACACTCACAAAGAACCTGCCAATATATATCGCGCGTTAAAAATAAAGGAGAGACGGTGTGCGCCCCGTGTATTTTCATTGCCAGTGGCGCGCCATGGTCCAGAAGAAAAGGGTTTTCGCCGATGGCAGGCGAAACGAGCTCCGCGCCGAGTAGAAAAGCGCGGAAAAGCTGCGAGAGCCCACGACGAAAATGACAAAGCCCTACGGGCATACATCCGACATTTTTCTCCGCTCTGCCGCGTATAGCTAGAGCCTCCGCAGCGGCAGCAGCACTGCCAGCCTTCGTTGAAAGCGAGTTTCGTAATAACCGGACGAGCACAGCGGAGTAAAAAAAAAGAAAAAAGAAGAAGAAAATAATCGGGTGGCATGGTGTTCGTACAATATCCGGAATATTGGAGTCTCCTTTCGAGGGTACGACGCCGAATCGTAATAAGTGGAAACGAGCATCGTGAGAAGGGCCGTGGACCAGAGGTCAGACCCATGTCGATGGAAAAATTACGAGAATCTTCCCTTCAGGTCGTACGTCTTTGCTTCACATCCTACCCTCTAGTTCCAGATAGGGAAATGGAAAACTTGTTCGCCGCTGTTTCATAATTCGGTGAACTACCGAGATTACGTTCGCGTCTTCTTGCTCAGATTAAATTCCAGCAGAATTCGCGACTTAGATAGTTTGCGGCTGATCACGAGTATTCCGCTAGTGCAACGCTACCGCCGGATTATTTACCGCAACGCGTTCTACGACAGATGCTCCGTCGTTTCTCTCGTTGCCCTTTTTCCACGATTTTCATCTACGCATTCGCTGCTGGCTATCCGGAATAAAACTGCATCTAGGCCAACGTTGGCGTTTTCTCTCCAGCGATTTACGCGACTAAAACCTACCCCTAGTCGCAATAAGAAAGTACTTGGACGTTTATCCCAGTTCCGATTGCCGATTCGTCCGACGATCAGCGCATTGTACGCGCTTACGTTAAGCAGACGATTGACTATCTAGAATTTCATATTAACGACTAATTTGTACAATTTTATCGCCTGTTCGCTGGTAAATTTCGCCCATCATCATCTACGTTTCCCACAAGCTTCGTCACGAGACTCGTAGCCAGGTATCGCGTGAATTCACGCGTGTCGATGCACGCGGATCGCTGTCTGCAAATGTCTCGCGACGAAATCGCGAATAATTACTCCCCGCGTGTGATTGTCGGACAGTCGCTCACACGCTATTCCCATTAACGAGGGTGCAGCAATTTGCGTATTTTTAATTAGTTATTATGTCGTCCGTACGGAGAGCGGGGACACGCATTTCAAGTTTTGTTTGCAATTTCGCATTCGCTGCCCCTTTCCCCCTCTTTCGCCTGCCACCCTTTACCTCTCACCAACGGCATTATGTACCTAAAGCCAGAGTTGCACGTGTGCAGCTGCAACTGCACACGGTCGATCGCGCGAAACGTACACGGCCCGCTCGTTTCGCGTCGCGATCTACGTGCCTACGCGATTATTATTGCGCGCATTTAATTTTCAAGTGCTCCGCCGAAAACAAATCTATCCGGCGTTGCATAAACTCGCGCTCAAACGGGATATAACCCGCGAGAACCGTCCCATTTGCCGGTAATTGGACGCGAGACGCGGCTCAAAGGTGCGTCAGCGGATCGCTTCCCGACTTCATCGCTCGTTGACAATTAATTATTTGCGTCGACGCGATAATGAGTGGAGCGGTTCCATCGTCCATCGTCATGGAGTATATCGAGATGTTTCTACCACAGTAAGCCAGAAGATTATCGGAGGTAAATGGTTTGTTGGTGAGAACCACTCGACGAATAGTTCGCGTATCTTAGGAAACAGCGAAGCGAAGGATTTCTCTCTGCCTTCGTGAACTAAACGTGACTCCTCTACCAAAATTGTTCGGTCGAACAAAGGAAGTGAGCGTATAAAGGCTGAACACGTTTCACGCGTCTTGGGATTAATAAAATTCCCTCTATGAAGCAGCGATAATTACGACTCGACGTGACGTGACGGTGTGGATCGAAAAGAAATACCTGGGAGATTCCTTGCCCTCCTGCTGTCCAGTCGCCATGTCGTTCCACCGATTTCAGCAAGGAACTTTCCTCTGGCTCGTCGATGCTCTCGCCGTGTGACACGAGTAACTTCACTGTATACTCCTTTTCACAACACTTTTTCACAGCTCATCGGTGGCGAGTACGACCAATGTTCGACGAACATCACGCTCGTACGCGGATCGATCGTAAACCATCGAACGATAACGTAACGCAATCAACGATCCCCTTTAAACGAATCATCGCTAAATTATCTATTGAGAAGGAAAAAATATAACGTGGTTGGGGAAAGAACGCGAGTCGTTCGAGCGGTCGAACGGTCGCGGATCATCAGAGGTCCAGACTTCGAGGTATCAGCCTCGACAGGAACGTCAGCCGAGAGAAGCGATGTCGATGTCGCCGGTTGATTAATCGACACGGGAAAGCATCACGGCACGAGTAACGGGCTAATAAACTGGTAATAGCGTAAAACGTCGGTAACAAACGGGGAAAACAGGAGCCGGTTTCACCGTGGAAGCGCGACACGTGCGAGGAGGCCGTATAACGTGTGCAGGCGCCGCTCCGCACGAACCGGCAATTTATCGCGATTTATTCCGCCGCGATAACCGCGAACGCACCGTCCCGCGTATTGAATACCGTTCTGCACGAAAGCCGGAACACAACTCGACCGACGCAGCCCGGCAAAAACTTCCTACGAAGCTGACGTTAGACCGCGATCGCGTTTATCCTGTCGTCCGTATTTACTTGTGCCACGGTGAAAAACACAGTTTTAGTTACGTCTTTTCCGCTTAATTTCCCATCGATTATTCGCGTTTACTTTGGTACCTGGATTCTGTCATTTATTTCTCTCTCTTTTTATCTGATAATTTTCCGATCGAACGGTAAATTGATTCAGAGGGATGATTCCCTTGGTCCGGTACTTTCTCTTTTTTTTTTTTTTTTTTGTTTCCGTAATATTATCTTCGCGTCATTATCAATAATGGAATTCGCGTTGCCTGTTCACACGTCACTGGAGAACACTATGACAATGTCTTTAGATGTCCTTTCGTTTCTGTATCCTACAACGAGTAGACGAACGATCGAACCTGGATGTTAATAAAAATAAAAAGGTTCGGTAATACGCGACGAATCGTAGACAGAACGTGCGCCAACGCGAGCTACATAGGAATGCGCGGCTTCTGAAGGAGTAACGTGCGAGTGTGACGGCGCACGCCGCGCTACTGACGACGCCTGGCGTCGCGCCACCACGCCGTAAACCAAGACTCGGTGGTGAGTGCTCGCGCACGCGCCACCTCCCGGTTTCTCTACACTTTTCCCTCGGACGATCGGAAACATTCTCTGTAAAAACGATCCTCCCTTCGAATGAACTTGTCACGATGTTTATGATAGCCTGTTCCCACTCTTTCGTTCTATTCGCGCCTTCAACGAGCTCGATACGCAGCCGATATCCTACGATAACTCTCTATCGAATCGGTCTTTTTGGGCAATACGAGGAACGTCGATTGATAAACTCGCTTTCGTCAAAGGATTCCTCTCCTCTTTCGACTGTACAATGAAACCAGCAATTCCACTAATCAACGAAAGAGTCGTAATTGAGTTAAGCGTATGAATCGAAACGAAAGGGGTACAATGTAGTTCGTCAATTTTCGCGAACGAAACGCAACCCCAGAGACGAGGTGCATCGGAGCGCGGGATGAAATCTCGACCAAATAAATTTCCCCTTAATCTCTCTTACTAATTAGCCCGCGTTTCCCGCTGTCCGGACAAGGAACCGCGAAGCGGAAAAAAAAAGAGGATAAATAGAGAAAGAGAGCGGTTATTTGCATTTATAACGACGCGTCCTGGACAGAAGGAGAGACAGGATCGAGAGAGGGTAAAGCGAGAGGGGAGTGAGGTCGAAAGCGGTGAGACAGCTGGTCGCGCCTCGAGCCGACGGAGTGGAGACATCCGGTTTCCGACGAGGCTGAAACTCGTCAAAATACACAAATCTCTCGCACGTCCCTCCACGATTCTCGGCTAACGTTCGTTCTCCCGTGGGACGACTCTTCGCTAACCGTGCCGGAGGGTTTGCTCTCTTTCCGTCGCTCGGGACAAATGCCCGGAATGGAAACGTTCCATTCGATCAACATCAACTTCTTCGGAAAAATAACACGGCTAATTAGAACCGTATCTTTCTCTCTTTGCCTCCGTTCAAAGGTCTTTCGTCTGGTCTCTTGATTCGAAAGTATTGTGCAACTACGAAGGGGATGAAGTTATCGGAATGGCAGGAAACTTTCCTTTGTCTCGTCCTTCGTTCTTTTACTTAGTCTAATTGTGTCGCGTGACCTTTTCTTATTACGACTCTTAATAAAAATACGTTCTTTGGATCACTTTCGATTTATCACGCTAGGATCGTCCACAAAGTAATACACGTTTCGAAAGGACAACGATACAAATGTATCTTAAAAAGCTTTCTTTATTTCTAATTATAGTATGTATATTAAGTTGTTTCACGATACAACCACCAGCTCTGTTTGAACAATTATCGTAACGTTATACGAGTTTTTCTATATCTTCGTCATACGCTTCCGCCGCCAGTTCACATAACCATCGTCTTACGCAATCCTATAAATCATCGTTTCTCGCGAAGCATTGTCGACCAAACAACGCTTTAAGGTTTGCAAAAAAGCTACAATGAATATCATTTGCAATGAAATCGCAGACACGTTCTTCGGCTCCTCTGTAATGAGAGACGGGCGGCCTGAATGCTTACGACCACGTACAGTTTTTCTGCCCCCATTGAATTGCCGTACCGATGGTCTTGCCAATAATTCATCCATAAGTCTATTACCGTTAACTGCTATAATTCGGTGGTGAATTCCTCTTGGAAGAATTTCTTTAGCTTTTTAAACGCGCGGAAGCTTTATCGACGAGATTTTCAATTCGCGTCGTCATTTTAAACGTTTTAGGATGCAACGACCATATTAAACATTTAAACATAAAACTTTGCACGGCTTAGGTGAATACCGGAACGAAGCTAGGTAACCTTCTACAAGTACATTCCATCGTTTTATATAGCTTTTATACGTAAACGGGTAGTACTTTCCGGGCGACCCTCGTATCCTTTCAGAAGAAATTTTTCAAGTTCGTGAAAGATGACAAAGTACCAATTTTATTCTTATATTCTTCATTTTTTTTTCTTTTCCCTTCCTTTTAAGTCTTTTTGTGTGTTTCAAACAGGAATGTCGTTGACATAAAAACGAAGACCCGAGCGAGATTAATCACGCGAAGCAAACGCAAAAGATGCATAATACTGCGCATAGTATGATCTTTATTTGCATCTATCTATCTCGTGTCGATCGAGTTTGGTTAGAAAAAGACTCCAAGTCGATAGTTTCAAAGGCGATATCCAAGTTTCTGTTCGCGAGAGCAACAGAACGTCGATTACTCGGCATTGGCGTTGTCATTACCGGGAGAAAGCCTATCACTGTTCGGGGAGGCAAGTGCTCTTTAGCTGGCACGTAACTTATCCGAGCTTTTCTTCTCGCGTTAATGACCTCTGGATATCCCGTCGTGACGATAAAGCAGCGGGCGAGATCGCGCGGAATCGATCTGGCAGCCGTGTCATTCGGCTTTGACCCATTTCCGGCCCACGCCGTTGGCCGTGAACCGCGTACACGAAAACGTAAGTTAGCTGTGCGAGTAACGTGGCGCGATTTTATCGTCGAATTTCATCCACGCGATCGTAAGAGAGCGCGTATTAACCTCGCGTAAAATTGCAGAAATCTTTCAATTTTATACCATTAATGTTGAGGTTATTCGATGCGTAAACAGAGAAAACTCGTGGATAAATTGTAAGGCAGAAAATATATTTAAATAGAAGTGTAATTATAAGTAAGAATACAATTTGAGCAGGTCCAGATCCGCACGCTAACTGTGTTACCCAATAACTGAAAACCCCGAAGCCAACATCGCCTGTCTACTGTTTATGGTCTGTCTTCGCAGTCTTTTGTCTACACGTTGTCGATGGCTTCGGTGCTTGAGAAAACTAAAAAGACCAGATGTAGAGTTTTCTTAAAAGTGGTGACCACTTCGACGATTAATTTCACATCAAATTCGATATTCGCGCTTATCAAATTATAACCTCGCATTTCTGCTTAGTAGCAAATTTTCTACGTTTGATGCACGACGTTCGGCAACTTGAATTCATCGATGGCGGTTCTGGCAGGGCTGACAAAGAACCATAAAGCGGAATAGAGCGGTCGTTTATTCCGAGGCATACGGGAAACGAGTCAAAAAACGCACGGCCCGTCGTTTGAATAAAGAAAAACGTGCTAGCGAAAAGGTGGATGGTAAACGGCCATGGCTCGGTCTATCTCAGGGGATGTCGATTAAAATCGGTTGGAATACGGCTGCCCAGGTAATATATCCGCCAACAGCGTTCAGCCTCCGCTTGCACCAAGACACGCTGGCATATATGACACGCGGGAATTGCGCTAGATACAAATTCACGACGGTAGGGCCCGGTGCGATGCAAGCGGAGCGCGTATGGAAATTAGACCTTTCATCGTGCATTGAGCGCGGACGGCATCGATCGACGTACGTCCCGACAGGCTCGCATATCCCGCTGAGAATGCGGAGAAGCCACGCGGAAGCACCAACTCCCGGGGAATATACGTGTACGATGCAATATCGATGCAGACGGAACGCGTCCGGGACGCCACGGTACACACTGCCCCACTTTGTACGGGCGCCGTGGAAAAGTTAACTATTCATCGGCGTTGCGGCGAAAGCGCATACAATGACCGAGTCCAGGAGATATCGAAGAGTTGGCGTGGGCGAGCGTGCGGCCCGATCGAGGGCCAACTCGATGTCGAATTGCTTTCTTCCGTGGGATTGCGTTGCGGCATCGAGGAGCCACGCAACGGGACGAAGAGCGGCAGGGAAACGACGCGATAGGACCAGAGGGCAAGCGGACAACTACGATATATCGGAAGAGTTATCGCCGGTGATTAAAATGTGGCGGACCGAAATTGAAAGCGAGATCTTCGTGTATGTCGGTAGTATGGCTGGGGCTGTTAATCGACTGCGGTGTTATCCCCGGAATCGTCTGCCGCGGATACCAGGCGTGTTTTTTCGTCCTCGTTCCCTGCGCGCCGCGACAAGCGTACGACGTTCTCTCGATGGACGTTCCGGGTTTTTTATCTTTCTCTATGCGCGAGTATTGGGTGTAGTTTTTAGTCGTGGAAGGATCGTTCGATCTTTTCTACGAAACGATTTGATAGGAACTTGCGCTAGGCGGGTCGTCTTCGTTTAAGCTGCCGCGGCGTTTGTTTTCGGACGAATTATAGCGAAAGATTTGCGAACGATATTAGATAAAATATTCCGTAGATAGAATTGCCGGGAAAGAGCAATCAGATTTAACGCGAAGGAAAATATATGGAAAGTAGGGCAAATATTCGACGAAGCTGACCGAATCTGACCTCTTCCGGTCGATTAAGCGCCATTGTGTTCAAAGGCCGGAAGTGACATCAGCTCTAAGCTTCGACTTACGATTCTTCGAGCTTGCAAAACGATCTCAGGCCGACCTTTTATTAATTACATTTTCCTCCGTCATTAATTGCCCGCGCCGCCGCGTCCAGGAATCAAAGGGCGAATTTGCCACCGATTAACTTGAAAAAACGGAGACAATCGTGTCGCCGAACGATCCCCTCGACGCCAGCGTGATTTTAATACCCCTTCGACCAGACCCACCATCCCAGCGCTCATTAACGATCAATTTTTTTCACGCCGTTGACAGACGACCCGGTCGCCCGAATCGCCAATTCCTACGGGGGAAACTCGTGACATCGATCTCGATCGAGAACGAAGGTTCGTTGCGCATAATCGGCCACCGAGGGAGAGTTTAACGCGATTCGACAATCCCCGTAAAAACGGATACAGTGTCGTATATTAGCGAACGGGTACGTGACTCTCTAAGGTTATTTGCAGGGTGCATAATTCAACCGCCACCCTCTTTCGTTGGTAATCTTTTCGGGGTACGCGTGCGACCGATTGACTTTTGCAATGTTGCTTCGACACGCTCGATCGAGCTTCGAGTAAATCGAAGCTTAAAGTAGACCGTAGTCTGTTCCATAAAAGAGAAAAGGAAAGAAAGGAATGAAACGTTTGAAGATTCACCGTGCTGCTGCACCGCCCCGTTACCACCGGACACAATGTCGCGTTTCTTTTCGGGACGAACAAACAAAAAGTATCTGAACGTCGTCTGGCGCCATTAACTCCTGGCTAAGCAGAGGCTGGCCCCGAAAACACTTGGCGGTCATAAAAATCTTCGTGTAAGGGCCACCAGGCCGGTGGTTGCCACCGTTATTTTAAACCGCCCTCCACTTGTTCCGACCGCTTCATAGGGAACCTACCGTGCCATTTTCGAACCCTATCCGTCTACTCTAAATATACCCCTCGCCCTAATCTTATTACGTCCTAAACCTAACCTTTCGTTACGATTACAACGCAAACATATCCTATTCGTGTGTACGTCGTCGTTTCGAACGCGACGAAACGAAACGAAAGAATTATCGGGGCAGAATCGACTGTTACAAGGACGACGAATTTCGTCGCGATGAAAGCGACCCGTCGCAGAGCGGAAGCTGCAATAAAGCATCCCCTTCGCAGGTTTCCATCGATTAGGATCTGGTGGGCGGTTGATAGTGTGACCTCGGGAGCCAACGGGTTTGCATCGGGAGCGCCCGATGCACTTTAGCCTGATCGCGTTATCTTCGGTTGGCTACAACCTGGCCAGAACGAACCAGATAAGGAGCGTACCAGTGTAACTTTGTTTTTACGAGCAAAACTTTGCCTCTGCCGACTAGCAGAGAGACGCGGAGATTATTTTTGGCGCGAACCGTGCGTGTTGCTTTGCGAAAACATCCTGAGTTCGCGGAAACGTGCTTTTTAGCAGCCACTTTAAACATTCACGGGCCGAGCACCGACAGAGATCTCTGCTTTTCTGACGAGTTCGACGTTGCTCTTTTTTTTTCTTTCATCGACGGTTTACAGACGAAGATGATAAGTCGGCGAGTAGGTAACGTCTGGCGAATTAACGCGTTTGTCAGGAGTATTCCGTACGTCTTTGCGGTTCCGGTGGACGGTTAGAAAATAAGTAGAAGCAACGTGGAGAGTCGGTCGATCGATCCGGAGGAAAAAGCGGAGAAACAAAAAGGAGAAGAACGAGCCGCGAACCCGGCTAATCCCGCAGGATAAGGCTCTCCCCATTGCATTAACATAGTCCCCGGGATGATCCCGCCTCGTTTGCAGGATACTCTGAAGAACGAGCTGATAAGGACCGACCGATCTCCGTGCCAAGGGCTGCGAACCGAAGCTCGATGCTAAAGAGCAGGGTAATTGTATTTGCATAGATTCCAGATCGGCTTTGCTTCGCGAGATTAACGCGTCGCTTCACTGCAGTTAGTGATTAATAATAGGTGAGTTACGATCGGCAGATTTACGCGATTGGTAAGACTATCCGGTTCGAGATGGAAGAAGAAAAGCAGCGAAGGAGGGGCGATATCGAAAAATCATCTCGAGCGATCCGATTGTTTCTCGTGGCACGTTACGAAGAACACGAGGGGACATCGTGCGTAATTTAGCAACGATTCAGCGTTTCTGCGGCATAAGTAGAAATAGCGGCACGTAGAAGTGGACCTTTTTCTCCGAATCAGCATCGTGCCTCCGTCAACTTCCGACGGATTTACCGTGTCACGAAGAGGGGAGGAAATCCCTTCTCCCAACCATTTTTCCATCTCGATCCGTATCCTCGGCGAGTGTGTCGAGAACTCAAGGAGGCACTTTCGCGAGCCGGGGATTCGGCAAGTTTATAAAATACCGAGAGGGGAGCGCACAGGTTGCGAGCCAGGGAAAGATTTCACGACCCTTAGTCCGTCCTGAATCTCCAAGTTCCGTGCGCTGTCATTTCCTACTGCCACCCTATTGTCTTTAGGCTTATCTCCTTCGAAGATCGTCGACGATAAAGACTGCAGCAGCCCCTGTACGCACGGCGGACCTCTATAAAAATTCCTCGACTCGATTTTGCCTATCGAAAAGAAGGAGCGCCCTTAATGAAAGTGCTATCGAGCGTGTTTCGCGATTTGTTGCTCGCAACGAAGCGAGTGGCTCGTTGCGGTCGGAAGTTTTAAACGAGCGATAGACCGATATCGCCGAGAGTCGTTGCTTCGAAACTGTTCGAACGAGAATCGATATTACGAGGAAACTTGGACGATCTCCGAGTCTCTTACTCCACTCGATCCCCGGCTTCGAGGAAAAAATGGACAGTCATGAGAATCACGCGCGGAAGTAATTTCCATGAGGAAGAGCAGTCTCCAGCGTAAAGTGGAGTGAAACAAGGGTCACTGAAGAGACGAGGGAGTGGCTTCGTTAGCACAGTCACCCCTCCCTCTGTCCGTCTCTCGAAGAGTCCTCGAGAAAAGCCTTTCTCGATGACGATCGAATTTCGCTGCGCGAAAGTCCGGCAAGAAGTCGAGAAATCGATTCTCAGCCGATATCGAATCTTTCTTCCTCGTATCTCGCTGCTCTCTCCACGGAATCTCGAGGAGGCGCGTCTATCCTCCCCTGTGACCTTCGTTACAGAGTCGGTTGGCAGCTAGGTGTTCCGAAGATCCCTCGTTTTCGGCGAGGTTGGCTCAAGGAAAGCGCTCCCTTGGCGAGACTCTCGCAATCCTAGCCGTTCGATAGTCCCTGGTTGATGAAGAGCCCTTTGGCTGGCCGTGCGAGAAACGAGCTTTTTCAATGAACGATCGTGGCAAGAGAGAGAGCAACGTTCGGGACTAACTGTTCCTCCTTTAAGCACATCGACATGGAAGATGCAAAAGAACGATTCGTCGAGATGAAATGGCGATGATCGCGAGGAAAATATCGCCAGTGGTACTTTTACAGCGCATATTTAAATATCGTCCCTAATTTCCGGCGTGGATTTAACGATCCCGCAGACTACTTATGCAAATATTACCATCCGACGAGTTGAAGAACTTCTCGACGTGCCGCCACGGCGTGGAATTTTTCGCGAAACTTTCCAACCCCCGGTGTCTCTGGATTCGACGGGCGTTGATTCGATCGAGCCGCGGGATTAGCAAAAATTAATTAAGAAGAGAGCGATACGAGTCAATCCTCGGGCAGGTTTCGTGCCGTTCCGCAGCCACTCTCGGTTATTTCGGTGCAAAGTAGTCGCGGAGATTTATCGACGAACCTCTCCCCTTTTCACCCTTCGTCCCCTTCGGACGGCCTTGATTTACAACCGATAATTAAACCAGCGTAAACTGGGGCGTAGGAGGTATAAACGGCCTAACACAGCGGCGTTCCCGTGAGTCTCCAAAAACTTTGTTTTCAGGCTGCGCCGCCTCGAATTGCCTCGCAGCCGAAAACTTGCGCAATAAGTCAACAACGCGGGCCTAACGTTCATCGCGCGGCAACTTATTCAACCGAGAGAACGCAGGTATTGTGCGCGCCGATCGATCGGTGTACGCGTGAAATACGCGACTTTCAGAGCGATACAGACCTATACAGGCGTTACGAGTCATAAAATCGAAAAAAAAAAGGAATAATTTATCGGGCAAACGTCCATAGCGAACGAGATACGGGGAGAACCTTTACAACCTTCGCGAAGATCGTGCGAGCATCGAGCGCGAAACGTCGCGCCATCGCCGCGTCGTTGCTTTTGAGAGGGCAAAATAAAACGAACCTTACCGTGAAATACACGAATATATCCCACGAATAGTATCGTATCGACCAATACGCCAAACGTATCTTCAATTTTTTAGTGGAATCCCTGCGAGCGAGTCCAATCGTATTTATGCAACTCTTTTGTACAATAGCAAGAAGGTCCTCCTGTCTGTCGGGCCGAAATATATTGTAAATAAGATTGCTGGAAATCGCTATGTACTCGTAGCTTACCCTTCCCTCGACGACCGACTCGCCCTTCGAAAAATACGTCCCTGAGACAATCCGTAGGAAATAGCTAAAATTCCGTCGTCGCCACCCTCCAACAGTTTCGGACGCTTTTGGCGTTAACCGAGACCCATTACATTACCCACTTAGCCCCTTGCTGTTACCGATTCCTCTTTCTTTTTTATTTCTTTTTCTTCTTCTTCGAGAGGGCTGATCGTACCAGTTACCGAAACGTTGTCCTCGAGCGCGTCGTACGAAATGCGCCGTGGTAACGCGAAGCGAATGGAATTCTAAGGATTCCGAGGAGTATCCCAAAATCAATTAAGACTGTTTGCCAATTGATTTCGAACGAAGTACTGCCTCGAAAACGTATTTATCGGGAGATTCTGGCACGACGGATATCCCTCGATAGCGGCAAGTAGCGTCGTTGTTCCACTTACCTGAAACAGAGAAACATAGGAACAGTTAGAGAAATAATATCGCGGTTACGATCGTGACGAAGAGCCGGCGATAAATTATATCGGCGAGAGGGGGGTTTACGCGCAGCACGAACTTCCGTCGTTGATTCCCGCGGCGTAATTTATTCCACGCGATTTCGCTCTAATCGCGGCTAATTGTTGCACACGCGTTAATTACGGTGTAAAGTGTAAATGATAAAACCTGGCCTTCTCGTTCGATCGGCTGAATTCGTGCGGTCGCGATAATTACGGGCATCCTCGCGGCTACGATCACGAATCGCGTAAATAATAAGTGAAAAGCGGCCGTGACGATTAATAATCGTATCTGCGATTATTACATCCGAATTCTACTATCGCTTTCGTTCGACTGTAGTCTTGGCAACGGGCCAACACGCTGTCAGACTCGATTTTTAGGTCAAATTCAAATTTCGCGCGGCTGACGTGTTAATTGAGTTTTAATTGGTCCGATCTTGGGATTCCTTGCTTCTCGAAGGTCGTACGAAGGAATCTAATCCCCAGGACCATCGAGAGGGTTAAAAGAGGCAAAAACGCGGAGCCGCCTATCCGTCGAGTCGGTAATTAGCTAATGGAAATTCCTGATGGCCAGGAAGGGATGTAGATAGTGGATGGGGACTAGGAAAAATAAGAGGAGACGGTAGATACTTAGTGGGATGAGGTAATGGCGGGAAATTCAAATGTATCGCTCGAATTATCCACTCGGCGAGGGCACGGAGGTTGAGGAACGAGCGAGAGGACCAACCGACGCACCCTTTGCTCGTAACTCACCCTTGTTTTTGCCCGATACAGCTAGACTTTTACCGCGAATTTCGTCCCACGAAGCCTACCGTTCCGACCACTTTTCCTCTTCTCCTTACTTTTCCCGTTAAAACCGTTTCATCCCTTAAGTGGTGTCGCTTTTTCCATTCGAAACGGAAATAAAAAAGAACAGTAGGTTCGAACGAATAAAATGGCGACCGAGCAGGGGGATGGGGGGGAAAGTCGAACACACGGGGATCGGGAAACATCCCAACGAGCAGGCAATCGCGTTTCTAATCGTCGATAAGCGAACCAACCCCTCAGCACGTAATATCTCACGCGACCTGCTCACCCCGACGCTCTATCGCATATCTATGAGTTTGTTTATTAATTATCATGCTCGAGGCTAGGCTTACTTCGAGAAAGGACGAGTGAAATTCGATCGTAATCGCGGAATCGAAATCGCGACCGACGCACGAACGTACAATACGCGTGACAGTGTCGTTTGTAAAACTCCTAGCTGTCTAACTACTTTCTTTATCGCAACAACCAGCTTGAGAGCGAAGAAAAATCGACGATCTTGTATCACGATCCGGTTTTAAGCTACGAAATCGCAGCGGTTAACGCTAACCGATGAATCTGACTGATAATTCTTCGACGCTTAACTTGCAAATTGAACAACAAGAGTGGAAGAACCTACTAATCAAAGATAACGAAGACCGAAATCCTGGAAGAACAACTTGTTGACAAGAGACGAACGATTTCAATCGTTCGGCCGCTCCTTCCATTAATCTTCGACGCCCCTGCCAAATCACCGGCTCGCTAATTCCCATAATTCAGTTAGACGCGTCCCCATCCCCGCGGCCGACCTGGCGATCCACTTCTACGCAAACTTATTTACGAACTACGTTCGAAAATTAAGACGGATACTGGCTATCCCCACGTTCGTCCGTAGCTCGATACGAGCTACCGGGATGTTTGCCCTAAAGTGGTGTCATGGACCACCCTAAAAACGACTCTCTGTCCCTTCCATTGCCTTTTCCCACTCGCAACGCAGAGGACGCGGAAGCGTTCTATAATTCCCTTACGATTCTCTCTGGCTGTGACCGTGGCGTATATAACGCACCGCGGAATTACGATGGCTCGTAAAATCTCGCAAAGTCGTAACGTTTCTCGTTCATATTTCAAGGGAGGCGAGCGCGCGCGACAACCAGGGGTGCGTCACGAACGAAGCTACGATAAATGCGCGCCCCGGTCGAGCGCCATCGGCCCGCCAGTCAGTGATAAATATTAGTTTAGGAATAATTGAACGATATGTTTCAACGGTGGATCGCATTGTGACAGTGACACGGACCGCCAACCGAATTGTCGGCCGAACGAAGCACGCCGACGCCATGAAAACGTGCCGTAAATGACACTCGCGTCGATCCTGTGAATATACCAGGTGGATCAGAGATGCATTGCCACCTTGCGTAATCTAGTTTCGATTTGACATTATTTATAACCTTTGTCTTTATCGGAGAAAATAAATTCATTTATCGGGATTTATCGGCAGAGGTAGAAAAATGTCGAGTTTCGAGTTTAGAATTAAAAATCTGAAACGCGTAAGTTTTAAATTGATAGTACGCGCAGTCTCAAGATGCAAGACTGATCAAACCCACCCAGTATACCGGAGCACGACGAATGGCAACATGCACAACCATCGGTAATGCGAACGCAATCGGCAAAAGCGCACGTCCATTCGCTTAATTAAACGCTTATTATTAATTAACCGTGACGAGGACGGTCCGGAAACGGATAAAACGTCAAGGTGTCGCATGCGTTAATTATATTCGAATATTTTGCCTGGATATGGCGCGGCCGGCACGTATTGCGACCCGTACAATGCGTCTGCCGCCTCTTCGGCTTTATTAAATAATTACCAATTATTACATAGAGACCAACGTGTCGATCGTTCGAATTTCCAGACATTGTCATCGCCGCAAAACCGACGTATTTTCGGTTGTTCGCGTCCTCTCATTAACTATACGACCGGGTAGCGATGATATTTAACGCTTCCCAAATAATTTCCACGCGACGGCACTTAATCCGATCGGTCGACAGCAACGGGCAACGCGTGTCGCGATAAAACGTCAAGAAGCATCCTACCGCCCGACGCTGTCCGTTTAGTTAAGTCCTCGTAATCCTCCTCGCTCTTCCTCTACTTTCCTCTGTCTTGCTTATCTCCCGCTTCTCCTGCCGCCACTGCTTCTCGTCGAATAAATCGTCGCGGTCAGACACTCGAAGGGAATTAATCCGTGGCCCAATTAAGAACGAAAGAACGCTAGTTGACTTATAGATCAAAACGTCCGTCGAGGGTCGGAAGAAAAAATGACGACGATCATCTCCTCGATCTGAGGGTGAAACTAACTTCGTAAGATGTTCGTTCGGCTCGATTCATTCGCTCGATCGAACGATATTTATCGGATACTTCGTAATTAGACGCCCGAATCGTAGACCAAGAGTTTATGACGCTTGTTTATCCTGCCAAGGCTAGAATCGCTCCTCAGACACGTCCTCGGAGGTTCATACACGACTTTGCGGAAATCTCGCGGAGAATTTTCACGACTCGATGCCGAGAAAAGCCCGGAAGCTATGCGATCGCGGATATATCACTGCGGCTCGGCTTAAGGCCGACGTTCACCCTCGCCTAACTCACGATTCGTCGGCATAATAGCAGTCTAAAGCGGAAATCCAGACCGGTGCATCGTCTTGAGATTCTCGGAGTGGAGTATCGTGTTCGGGGTGTCTTGTACGCGCCGTTCCATGCGCCATAGTGGCACCCAACTTTCGAAGAAACCGCGAGAATCTGGCGTGTGTACGCTTAGACTCGCGGAACCCCTATCCACGTGCTCGATCACCCTTCTCCTTTATTTCTTTTCAGTTTCGCACTTTGCTCGCGGTCTTCCAAGCTTACCGCGAGACCGAGAAAAGTCGCGCTCGTTTCGCCCGATTCCGAGAAACTTGCGAGTTCTGAGGCTTTTCCTGGTTGCACGTATGTACTGTTAGGAGTAAAAGAGAAAATGCGAGTAACAGCGGCCATTAGTATCATCCTATTAAAAGCATTTCAAAGTTGGAATTTTAATCTCAATGGCAAACAAAAATGGCCAATCGATCACTGAATTCTGACCATTCTCGCGATTACCTCGTTGGTTATTGCTTATTTATTTCGAATGGACGGTTCGAAACGCCGGTCGGATGTGACCGGCGTGGCGGTTCGCGAAAAATCAACGGATAAAATGGAAACGCGCGCGCAATTACGCAAATGCGCGGCGGGTATCGGTGCATCGCGGATATTAAACGACGGCGCGTCGATCCACGGTATCGAAAGAGCACAAGGGAAAGGGCCGAGGGAGTAAAGATCTAAAAGCACGAAACCCGAATCGGCTCATAAATCTACGAGCAGTGTAACGCGGCCGTAAATAGCCTAGATACCCTTGCAGATTAAGTCACGAACTCTGTAGCGCACAGTTATGGTATATGTGTATATTTACGATGCCTTCGAGTCTTTCACAATGCCTCGTACACGCGTGATCTATGACAAGCTACGATGATGGGCTAGTTTCGAGTCTACCGTATCTTTTGGCGATCGTAGAACAGCTTTGAAATCGTCGATGTTTATCTCTCGCTTCTCGATTTCATTTACGGGTACTTAAGCGTGACGTTAATTAACGTGGGAGAGAAATTACGCGACGTATGGAGAAATTAGAACTTTCGCCAGCCGTCTCTGCGGGCTCGAATCGAATAAATGGATAGAATTCAATGGCTACACACCGGCAAATGGCTCTGTTCGAGCCCCGTCATTGCTCCCTTGAGACGTCACGAGGAACGCTCGTAGAAATTAGTCTATGTGTGAGACACGAGGGTGGCGACTGCATTCTCAAACGGAGCTAGTTTGTTTTCCAGAAGCGACGTCTCGTGGATGGACGAAGACGTATGCCCTTCGATCGGTATCGTTCGAGAGGAAACGTCCCGCCGTCGATTTCGATAGGAAACAGAGTCGTTCCTTTGCCTCGTTTTCTCTCGTTGCGAAACAGGTCTCACCACTTGAAAACTGTATATACGAAAAGAGATACTTAACGATGCTTCGTTACCAAAAAACGAACCACTTGACCACTGCGATAATCGCTTATCGTTTATGGTTTCGAGACTAGGAACGAGAAAAAGGAAACTTAATGTTCTCGATTATTCGACTGATCGCGTGGACGCGAGTAACCGACAGATCGTGACTTCGATCGATTTAATAACGTAATACGGATTAAACGCAATTACGACAATTTTTCAATACAGCCTATCGATGAACCGTAAGACAAGGCGGCCCCGCTATTAGAACTACGAGATATCGCACGTAAATGGGAAGGAGCGTGGAGGACCCGGTTTCGCTCCGTGATGAGGGAATTCTCTCTATCGACCACGCCAGCCAATCTCAGTCCCGCATTAGTTTCATCGTTAACGATGTACCTTGAACGTATCCTCGTGGCCTATACACGCGGTTTAATCGTTACGTAAGTGCATCATGAAATGCTGGTCGCTATCTCTTTGACTGGGTAGATAATCGTTCCAATTAAGCTGCTTTCCCACGATTCGAATCGTGCCGACTTGTACGCTAGTGTACACGCTTTCAACGAAATCAATATCAAATAATAGATGCCCCCACCCCGCTGGCGCGTCCACCAAACCAGCGTATCGATATTAAATAATTTGATGCCTCCGTCGCTGATAATCAGTCTGTAAAATTTTAACTTGTAATTCTCCATTCGAACCGGATTACGCCAACGACCGAAATTGTAACCAGTTATTCGACTCGACCAGAACCGAATAAAGTTCGCCGTCCATCCGATGAAACGTTAATCCCGACGCGATCGACCGCGTCCAATTTTATTTTCCACGGATTAAGGGACTTTTGTCGATGAACGGAAGACGTATAACGAACACGCGAAAATCACGATGATACGAGACAGGGAAGGGAGGATAGAACGCGTCGCGACACACAGAGGAGTCACGGTCTAAATATACGAGACTGACGAACGATCTCGCTGAATTCGACGCCTTTTCCTTCCATTTATTTTCGCGCGTGTCCGACGCCGAGTCGACCGTTTAACGCTACTACCAGTTGTATCGCTAAGCGTCGTTTGACCCGTTCCTCGCACCGTTTCCACGCGATATTCTTTTTTTTTTTCCCCACTCTCTTTCTCTTTTTCTACGCGAGATTACGAAGCGTCGCAGCCTCTCGAGCGCGTTCCGCCAACTCTTTCGTCGACCTTACGACGCTTTTAGGTTCTCGGCGTGTCACCGCTGGAATCGCATCTAATCGCGTTTCTCCTCTTTACTCTACTTGTTTGCGAATTCCCCTTTTCAAGAATAGCGTTTTTCACGTTTGATCGATTATACCGCTGTATAATCCTCCGTTGAATCGTTCTAAGGATAACCAACTTGACGCAAATAAAATAAATAACTATGTGCATGCTCGCATTCGAAAAGTTCGTTACCGGCGAGGAGTTAAATAAAACGGAATAGCATTAGGAAACGCGCGGTCAAATTAATTCACAGGCCAATTATTCGCAAGCGAACACCTTGCCATCTCCGACTCGCGGGTTTGCGGGCACGGACTTCTCTATTTGCCAAGCTAATGACTAGTTTCAAGGGTGTTCGGTAATCAAGCGAACAAAGGACCGCCGGTCACGTCGAGTGTCCGCCGGGGGACCGCTGGTTTCGACTCGGCCGCAACTTCGACATCTCTGTCGTGACTATGCAAACGCGACCGCCTTTCACCCTCGCTGTGACGTTACTGTCGGATAGGTACGGAATAGACTTATCGCCTTATGGAACTTCGCGTTCCACGAATTGAAATATCGAACTTCGGAGGAATCAGAGATTTTGTCCTACCCTTCGCAACGTAAATTTACGAATTACGCTAAACTTGAATTACTATTATTATTATTTTATAGTCCAGAGCAATCGTACATTAAAATGTAAAAGTAACCGAATTACTGAAAAACATTGCATGGCAGGTGTAATAAAATTTCCCGATCTATAAATCCTGCATCTCGATGCTATTAATTTCGCATGAAACAGAATTTTCTGTACTTTCACTCGATAGCCATTAATTAGCGCGATTAGTTTTCAACGCGAGTCATCTTATCTGTCGATCGACGAGCTGTCATTTTCTAGGAAATCGACACAAAAGTAGAACCGAGTCGCGGAACGATACGACAGAAATTTACGTCGAGTGATAAATCTATCTGAGACTTTTATGATACTTGTCCTGAATCGACTCAACGTATCCACGTCTTCGAACAGCGCAACCATTACACAGGCTAGAACATTCTCGTCGAACGACCGTAGCTACATCAGGCATGCATAATTAATCTCTTAGGACGTAAAAAGTCGCGTAAAACGGATGCTTCTGACGGGGTCGGCAAATTTTTATATCCCTCCGTCACTGAGTGATATAAAAATGGTTGGGAAAAGCCTTTGATGTTCTTCTAAATTCCTAAACATCCAATTTTTTGCGAAGAAGATATTTCATTACTCGCGTTTTATAAAACTTACCGCTGCAAACGTTAAAAACGATTGAACGATTTCAACGTGACGATGAATTTTTAAAGTTATATTTGAGGATGCTTTTGATCAACTACAGTATATTATTAGCCGTACGTAATCATCGTATTATTAATGGGCCTGGTAATTAAAGCGTCGAAACGAGAGCGATAACAGGAAGAACGTGGACTTCCGAGGGCGGAACAAGCCTCTCCCTTCCTCGTTCGATGTTCGTTTTTCACCGGACATATGAGTTTTACGGAATTCATTCACCCATAGCGGGCTTAATGAAACGACCGAATCGCGATGATATCGCGAACGATCGACGCGAATCAGTCGCCTCGTTTCATGCCGTACAACGCATTTTCTAACGATGGCTCGTAAACGGCAGAACGTAATTGTCGTTCGTTGGAATTCGTGACCCGTTTTACGGGCCATTCTGTTTTTCCAATTTAGATAAAGACCGTTGTGCGAAAATGAAGCGATCGCGATTGACAGTGGTTTATGACGCTGACTATCTTTCCTCCATCTATGGACTTTCCAGATTATTTTCCAATAATAATCCAAACGTATGACAATTCGACGAAGATCGGTTAATCTGTTCGGTTAATTGCTACCTGTCTGTAACGATAATGGATCTAGGTTTACGACGAAGATGACGCATAGATTCTGTATTTAAAGAGCAATTCGTATTAGCATCGGACAGTGTTTGCCAGACCGCGTGAACAAGACGAGAAGCAAAGATGAGCCGACTGTTTCTGATTCTACTGTTCGTGTACGTTGTTTCGGCAACTCGGTGCATCGTTAAGAACGACAAGGTACGAAGATACGAGCTAGTCCTACCGAACAAACGCGTAGTTCAATCGTTTCTGGTAAATCGCGATCATGTTCTAATCGTCCTTGGTCCTTCACCCGCAGGACGAGCCAGAGGTTCACGTGATCCGCTTAGGAGATCGCAGTGGAGAGTCAGTGAGTAAAAGAAGCTTTCGCTTCGATCCTTTTGTACTAAATCACTCGGAGGTATTAAAAGAACCGAATCTTCTTGCTCGAGACAGAAAGTAGGGAAAAACGCTGGCCAATGGAGTAGAATTATTTCAGATACGTTTCAACCTATACTTTGAACAAACTCGTGTCACTGTCTCGCGATCAAATTTTTTGTTTGAAACGACAGGACGAGTCGGACGTAGTCGCGGTGCAGATCTCGGACGACCGGCGCAAACGGGAAACGCATGAAAATTGCAAGAAGGACAGCGATTGTGCCAAGGGACAGGTCTGCGTTCCGTATTTAGGCTGCAGTGAGTATTTTAATTTATTGAAATGTTTGAACAACGGAGGGCTGTGAGTTTTCAACGCGATTATTTTTGTCTACAGTCAAGGGCCATCGAAAAGGTCGTTCCTTGGAAAATCTGACGAACACGAATCAACCGGTTCGCGTCAACTAACTCCACGATGGACCTTTAAATCTGCCAATATATTTACGTAGTAAATTCTTATACGCTATGCACTATCCACAATAATAAAGCAACTGGCACTCACGAGTGTAAATAGTATTTGCTTCCTTTCGAACGCTTATTACGCGAAAGCTTCTTAATAAGATAAAGAGTCGAACGGAGGAACGTTTAATAATAAGCGCTTCCGCAAAACGGATGCGGAAACGGAAAGAGGGTAGAAAGACTGGCAGCGAGACAAAAGGAATCGCGGAAAGACAGATGGCACGACGCGATCGGCTCTCATTAACGCTTGGAAACAGGCGAAAACGAGCGTGCAGCGTAAGAAGAGGGAGTTCAGTCATCGTAAATTTATCGGGAACAACTGGCTGGTTGGCAGAGATCTCCGGTCCCCGTCTTAACCGCAATCCCGCAGAACCGGCCGAGGAAAGGGCTCATAGATTTACAGTTAAAATCAATTAGCCCCTAATTGGCTTCGAAAGGTTTATCGCGAGTATCGTTTTATTGGAAAGACGGATAGGGCCGGGGAGGCGACTCGGAAGTAAGATTGATCGCCCTCCGCGCCAGGAATCAGTTAGAATTTTAAATATGAATCGGAGGAAAGCAATTTACTCGCGAAGGCAATTTGCGTAGACACTCCAAGCGAAATCAACGAGAAATAAGTTGAAAGTTTCGATACATTGAATTTATAACTAAATGGGCAATGTAGTAGGGGTAGCATGGGTAGGAATAGCTGTAAAATTCGAAGAGTTTTCGCAGTGAGGTGATAAAATTGTTTACCGCGAAACTCGTGAACGACAAAGCGAGTGGAGGAACTTACACGACCACTCCACATTATCCTATCGAGCGCTGATAAAAGCGCGTTACGATCGGAACTTCCGTAAACGTGCACGGATCGCGAAGTGGCACGTGAGAGCAAGAGCCGAGGCGACGCGCTTATCGGTTCTAGAAAATTTCGCTTGTAAACGAAACGAAACGAGGCGAACACCCGTACACCCTCGGCGGTACGTTGGCGGAAACCAGCAGTGAAGATTTACGATTCTAACAGGAAAAACGTGACAATCGTAATATCCTTTCGTCGCTTACGCTCAGACGGCGATTTTTCATATGCACACTCCTCCATCATCCTCGTTGCCGGACCCTGTTTAATTCTACTTTAATACGCGAGAAATGAAGCGGCCAAAGGAAGGAAGAACGTTGCCAACGCTGCGATCGAGAGGTCGATCGTTCTCGGTATACACGTGCAAACGACGGTTGTTCATTGTTTTTTCGTCGGCGATCGCTCGCTCCTCGATAAAAGTTCCAGCAACTTGGAACGCGGAGCTTTGCGAAATCCGTAATAAACTTCGTCGTGTCGTCGGCACATAGACGCTTTCTCGTTGCTGGCCGTTTAACAAATTTCGAACTGCGATCGAACACCCTGCACAACCGAGAAGTAAAAGGAACAACAGACGGTATCAAAGCGTCGGGCGTAAGATGTCGATCTCCTGGCCGGTGAATATCGACGAAAAAGGAGGTCGAGACTACCTCCTGTGATATCACCGAGCGAAACACCGCGACAGTGAAACTTTGCGGTACGTGCCGGCCGAGGACGGCAGAACGATCGTTAAGAGCCTTCGTCATCGTCGTCTTCGATCGTCAGTTGCTGTTCGAGTGGACGAACGGCAGGATGAAAGCGCGAAATGAGAAAGAAAGAACGCACGAACGAACGATAGGAGCAAAGAGGAATGAAAAAGTCAGCAGCGCGACGCAAGAAACACGATATTTCAGCGGCAGGAGCCGGCGATTAATTGCCAAAATAACTGCAGACACGAGGAATCGTTTAGGCACGACTCTCGCGACATTGTTTACCGTGGATACAGCCGGTTGGAATGTATGTCCCCGTGGACACGCGGGACGTAATATACGGGGACAGTTACCGCCCTCGGCAACGTATATTACTCCCCACCTAAGTGGCGCTCTTTCGTTTGTCCTAGCGAACGACCGCGGTGAAATATTCCGTGTGGCTCGTGCCAGACACCCGCATGATTCAGTAGAAGCCGATCGATCGTTTCGAGGCCCATCGACGCGCCCTTACCGCGGCCGGTTCCACCTCGATGTGTAACCACGTGCAGGTGACGCGGATCGGCGCCTTCGAATCGCGCGACATTACGAAAGATGAATTATCACGACCAGCACCGTTCGCTACAGCAATTAAATCTTCGACTTGTTCAGCCGCTCGTTTACCCTGATATTTAGCGCCGTGTTATGCCAGAGTAGTTGTGGTTACGGTGGCTGCGCGAACACCGAGTTTGGAAGCGCGCCAGTGTGATTCTAGTCGTAGTTCAAACGTTTTCGCGGCGCTGGTAAATTTACGGCCGGCTCGTCTATTAGGAACGAGCTACTCGTTCGAATTTTTCATGCATTTCCCAAAGAAACGCGCAAAGGGATTTGAATCTCCGCAATAGTTTAAAAGTGCGACAATGAGGGAACCGCGACGAGAGCAACGTTAACATTTCCAACCAAAGGACAGGGCTGATTAAAGCGCGAGCGCTTGGTCGACTTGGCGCGCGACAAACAGCCCCATCGCGTGGCGTCGCTGCGACCGGGAATCGAGTCGTTCAACCGTGGCCGGACCTCTAACCCGTCGCACGACTCGGCCTCCGGAGAATCCGTCGCTGCAAGACTAGTAAAACGAAGGTGTCGCATGAGCGGCACGCGCGCCGCACGCTTTATTTTCGTCCGCGATCCGCTTCGAGACTCGGCGAATTTATTCGACGTGCTACACGGGTATCGCGAGTGATAAATAAAATTCACGAGGGAAAAAAACGGCGACGCTGAAAAGGCAGAAAACGAGGAAAATGAAAAGAAAGCTCGCGCGAGGCTATCACGACCGCGACTCGTAGACAGCGTTTAAATTGACCAAAGAAAAATGTGTGCGAGCCGCGAGGATTTCATCCAAGCGACCGACGACGATATTAGTTAGGGAACTGAAGCTTTTAACATTGGAATTTTCAGCCTCCGACGCGACCACCGTCCAACCGAACCATTCCGCCTAATTCCTCGGAACTCTCGCGACGAATTAATAAATGATTTCCCTTCTTTCCACGGTTGCGTTGTTTATTCAAGCTCCTTCCCCGTGACGCGATTTTAGGCAACGACACTCGTTGGATTCACGCGGGGAATTCGCGTGGGTGAGAGTGCTAAATGATGTTTGCGGACGTCGCTGCGCCGGCTGTCAGGGGAGGCTTTCTCGCCTGATAAATTCACCGCGAGACGCGGCTTTCTAAACGGCGAATAGTTTATGAGGTTATAAACGGACGATCGACTCGATGGGAATATTATTAACATCCTCTGTCGCTTGGAAAGTAGTCGTCGCGTGCCGATGCTGGAAAACCCGGCTGCTCGTACTTGCTCAATTAAAACGCGCACGAAACCCGCGTACTCGCGGAAATGTCCTCCCTCTTTCTCTTTGACTGTTTAGCCGAAGAGAAATTCCCGACCGAGAGCAACCTCTTTGAAGTCTCTCGAAGGAAGAGCACGAACGGCAGACGCAACATTTACGAGAGAGGCGCGTATTAAAAAATTCCAGCCTCGAAATTTCAGGAATCCAATTTTTCCTCGGCTCGATGCCCGTCGACTCGTTACCGGGCCACAGTCTCCGAGAGTAAAAGCTGCCGGTGGAAATAGAGTGGAAGGTCGTGGCGTAGAGAGCGCACATTCGAGAAGAGCGGCTCGAGCTTTAAGTGTGATTTAGCGTGCACGCGGAAATAATGGCGCGCGAGACCGTGCGCCGCGTTTTCCCAGCATCGTTCATCCATCTAACTACCAGCTGATACGCCATGCTGCACACTGTATGCGATTTCTAAAGCGCCTTCGCGCCTGCTAATTCAGCACGCGAGATTTGTCGTCCCGGATTTACCAAACAGCTCGAGAAACTCGGAGAAATTGCATGGCGACGAGAAATGGGCACAACTATGCGGAGTCCACGCAGCTCGTGTAAATGTAAACGTAGACGAGCGTTTACAGCGATTTTACGAGTTTGTTCTTTCGAGAATGTTTCCTCGCGGACGATAGTTTCAGGGTCGTGTCGCAGCGATGTTCGAGTGTTTAATGAGTGGTAAGTGCTTTTGACAAGGAACGGTAGAATCCGAGAGCAAACTGTACTCGCTAAGTTTCCCTTTGTCTGCCGACAAGTGGAAGTGTCGTTACATTTAGAAGGGAGAGAGGTATCTGTCGTTGAAACCAATGTTTCCAAAGATTTCGCCCGGATCACGAACGTTACGCCACGGGACAGACGAAAAGGCTAGCGAAAGACTTAATACGCGGACGAGAGACAACGCGATCAGCTTTGAGTCGTGCACCAGGGAATATCAATTTCTTTTCATGCGAATGAAAATTCTGCTTTCCAGCTTGGACCTGTGTCACGGTCAAAGACGGCAGAGACGGTTAATTTCGTCGGATGAGTGGCTAATGAAAAATTAATAGGGAAGTTCTGCGAGTGCAACGAAAGCGATAGCGTCGCGGCTCGAACGTGCACCATGGTGAAACTAAAAAATCTCGGGTGACAGAGAGAGAAAGAGAGAGAGAGAGAGAGAGAGAGAGAGAGAAAGAGAGAGAGGTTAGAGGGAAAGCAACGCGGGATGCCGGTTAACAGCCACGGAAGTCATAAAGAGCCAGCAAATCTTTTCATTATCACCCCGCGTAAGTGATACATATATCATACTAAAGCGACCATTTCACCGGCATTATATCCGAAGGAAACTGATCCAGGCTCCACGGTGAATGCTTTTCACGCCACGTTTCCACGTAAGTGCGTACGAGGATTAAGTCGAATCGTTTTTTCCCTTCGCTCACGCGCAGCTCCGGCAATTTTTCTTCGCGCAGCCTTACCATTCCTCTCTGTTTCTCTTGGCCGATATCGTACGAGTTTTCTATCGCCAAGGTAATTCCATTTACGACCGACGAATCTGACGTACGAAGAGAAATACATATATTACGGCTGAAGCACGTAGACGCCATATAATTGCGATTCACGGGAAGTTTATCGTCCACAGGGGCTGTTAACATAATGGGAAACTTTACGGGCAGGAATTAATTCTTCTTTCGTGCACCGAGACCGAACTTCATCGACCTTTCGTGTTCAGATAACATCGAGCCTCTTCGCCGGGACGCTCATGGCTGTTCAATTAAACGTATTACATTCTACGTCGTGCATGTGCTTTTCAACCCGTAACCAAAGTGCACCTAACGATGTTTCTGCCTTTTTATGAAAACGCGATGACCTTTGAAAGATGAAAGCATTACAGATAGCAGCCGTCTGAATAAGAGGTTTAAACGCGAGCCTGGTATAACTGGTATAACATTTGTCGAGCGTAAAATTTTCAAATTTACCCTCGAATTACCCCGATGAGGCTCGCAACTCCTGTACTTGGACAGCACGTAACGGTGCATTAACGTTGGCGCTCGTTTCCTAGAAACAGAATCGACTAGTCGGGATCGTGTACGATTCCTGTTTCGCTCCCGCGTATTCAGTGGCGGCCGTTTAGAGCCAGTAAAATAATAACGACTAGGCTAACGCGACGCCGGCCTAAGTCACCCATCGGCCTATATCTCTCTTTTACGGCTGAAAATTACGGCCGAGCGACCCTCGTGCGCGTTTATGGTCTTCGATGACGCGCCATCGTCCGTTCCTAGTTGGAACCAGAAAACCGACTCCATATTCCTGCAGGTTTTTAAGACTTTCCTCAAAGTATCGTTTCGTGTTCCTTTGCCCGTGAAAATACCACTAACTACGATATAGACATATTTTTATAGGTAATAAGTGGCATAAGCGTCGAAGATGACCAAGGTCTTTACATCGAATGGATCGTGAAACCATCTGGCTTAAGGCTGCAAATTCAAGGAGCCAAAGGGGGGTGGCGGCTGGCGCCTTCGATGAATCACGATCGTAAAAGTGCGGGAATTCGTCCGATTAAAGCGGTTGTTCGCCAGGCACGTTGACGCCTTCCGCAAAATTGAAGTTCCATCCCCTTGCGGTGCGACAAGCGATATGGAAAAGCAGATGTAGACGGTCGAACGCGTAATATCTCGTAGTCTCTCGCGAGGCTCACCCCTCGGCACGCTGAAGAGACGCCCTCGAATATGCCGTTCACGCATCGAGAGACATTCGTGTTCGGGGTTGTAGGTAAAAAATTGTCGTCGGCGACAACCTCGGTGCCGATCGCGCCACCTTTTAATACAAGATAATTGGAAAAGTTTGCCGGGCTCCTGCGCGGCGTATCGTTGATCCTCGCCCCCCAAAATACGACAGCTTACGGAAACTAAGTTCCCCGGAATGCGTGTCTGATCCCGACGAGTATTCCGTAGTTGATTTTTCTTCGCCGTTTCGAACCTCGCTCAGGCCTTTTCCCTTTTCCTTATCACCTCGCACTCTTGGCTCTAGCGTACGTACGCTTCCTTGTCTCCTTTTCTGCCGCGAACTCGCAAGATTTCCCGTGTGTTTTCGCCACGCGTTTGCCACGCACATTCCCACACAAGCGTCAACCGACTCGGGACAGGCTTTAATCTACGCGATGCTACGTGAGGTGTTTGCGGTCGAGTCGGCAACCATTCCCTTCCTCGATTCCTCTCTTCTTCGTCGTATCCCTGGATTCCTTCTCTATCAATCTTTCATGCAAACGAGACCTCGTCTTCGTTCGTTCGTCTATCTTCCGCCTCGCCTCTCTCCATCGAAGTTGCTCGTAGAAAATCCAGCGAAGTCTTCCACAGGGCTTCCTCTTTCTTCCCTTCCGTCTCCTTTTCACTTCGAGTGGTTCTTTCGTCCCTGAATTCAACCGTAAGTTGAATTTCTCCGCGTGTCACGGGCAAAATCGGGAACGCGCGATTAGATGGACGAGATAATCCGCCGTCGTAGCGGATTCCGCTCGTTCGTAATTAGCCGGAACGCGCGGAAGGGCCAAGAAGATTTTAATATTTGCGCCGGTGCCGCTCCGGTGTTCCGACAGGGAAAAAGGTAGAAAGCACAGTCGGCCCGGCTCTCGCCGACCACCCGGGGCGGTTTACATTTTGTTCGTCGTGGCTCCAAAAGGAAAGCCTAGACAGGCAACAGTTTGCATGGGCGGAAGAGGAAGGTTAAAAAGCTGCGCGTTTCAAATAGAGTAAATGGAACTTGCCTGGAAATTCATCGGTCCTTGGTCGGTGAAGGGACGCGTGCCGACGCGACACGACGCTGTTCGAGGGAGTCGCGTATACCCAAAAGGATCAAACGTGATCCGAGCTGGCCAGAACTTGGCAACGCTAAGCGGACCGACGCGACGTCACTACTGGCAATGCTATCTGGCAGTTTCAGAAGTTGTCCTCTATCCTGGCGGGACGCAATTTCGTGAAGATAATTTAAAAATCGCCGGATTAACGGTAAGCCTGCTCGTATATTGGCTTATCCTGACCGGCGGTGGTGTCAGCTCGACCCGACCGGTCTATATTAAACCCGCACCACCGAAGTAATGTCGAATAATTCGTTTGATCGTGATAAAGACCCGCGCAAAAACCGTCGCGCCATTTCCCGCCATTGCTAATTATTCCGTCGCGCGGTATAAATTGGAATTTTCGACTGGGTCGATAGAGCCTCGCGCAAAAAGCTCTTCCCCAGCTCTGTTTTCTCTCTTTCTGCCGCTTTTCTCGGTCTTCTTCGTTGAAAATCGAGCACGTACGAAACCACGCAACAGAAGAGACACTCCTCGCGTTCTCGCCACCAGATATAACCCGAAGAGCCTCCGGCCACCGAATCGGACCATCCGGTGTCCGATTCGTGAGAGGTAGGATGGCACATCGATGACGTCCCGCTCTATCGAGATTACGGATCGTTCTTGCGAGTGAATCTACGTCCGTTTCTATCCGCCTGTCGAAACTCATGTTCGTGGTTCCTGTCGATTCCCATGCACCTGACGTCACGAGGCTTCCACGAAGCCACGGACCGAGAGAACGGGAGGAAATCTAAGAGCCAGAAGAGGACTAGAGATCCCACGACATCACCCGTGAGCTATGAATCAAGATTTTTAGCCGGAGCATCGATCACTACTGGATACTTATCTCCGAAATTCTGTCACGTCGATCCTCCTGAACCCCTCCACGATTCGTATCCACCAGAAACCCGCCCGCGTGTCTAAGAAACGTAACACGCTGTTCGACGTGGGAACAACGAGAGAAAGAGAGACGAGTACACCGAGAAGAAGAAACCTCGATGACTTTTATCGACACGGTCGCATAAAGAATAAATGTCGTTTTATCGTTTCGGACGTGCGCGTTTTCGAAACGATTTGCTCGGAGCTGCATAGACGAGCCCATCGTGGAAACGGAACAAGGATCGTCGCTTAACTCGAGAGATCGCAGGAGGATGCCGTTCGAACGCGACCCCACGAAACAAACCAACGGGGGATAGTAATCGGGCATCGTTAGGGGATGCGCACAATGCGTGCCAGGACGCGATTCCACGATACCACCCCCATTGTCTATCGGAATCCACCCCTGTCTCGATCCTACGAGCCACGTCCGTGACGACTGACTGCGGTTTAACCTCGACGGTTTAGCACGCTCAAACGAGCCCGTTGTCGATCCCTTTCCTCTCTCTTGCTCTTTCTGTACCATCTCGTTTCGTCTACTCTTCTATCGGATAGGCACGCGTACCTCCTCATCTCCGGCGTACGTAATTTAAAGACGCCCCTGCTAGCGAGGCCTGTGAAACGATCATTCGCGACCGCAGGAAGTTTCTTCGGTATTGGGATAACGAGCTGCGTGTAACCTGCCATTTTTACGCTCCCTTGTTACTCTTTTCCTTCTGCCCTCTTGGAGAGCAGGTTGTCTGTTTAAAGGATAATTATACGTTACGCGAGATTGCAGGATAAACCTCCACGAAGGATATCGCAATTCGGCTAGAATCTATTATACCTTGCAGGAGAAGCGAACGAGGTGAAGATGGTTGGGAATTTCGTTCTCGCTCAAAGATACGACTAATTAGGCTTTTCGTACAGTTGAATATCGTCGACTCGCAAGACGAATGTAAATTCGACTCGTCACGAAATTGTTTTCGGTGCTCAACGTCTCGTCTCGTTGACTCGCGATTTCGCG
Organism: Bombus vosnesenskii; assembly: GCF_011952255.1. NCBI lineage: Eukaryota > Metazoa > Arthropoda > Insecta > Hymenoptera > Apidae > Bombus > Bombus vosnesenskii. The sequence continues at coordinate 275,958 of NW_022882935.1, forward strand.
TTCAACGCGTTCGAGAGGTTCGAACCTGCGAAATGTAAATTCCAGCGTTCGTGACTCGCCCTTCTCCCCCCCATGTTAACCGTGGAAGGGCTGAACGAACGACGTTTGACAGGACGAGGCAAAAACTTTAGAAGGAAAAGCTGAAAGTACATGCCAAGTATGTGCCTGTTCTTGCGTGAAAGGACGCAAACGGACGAGACAAAAAGCGACCTAGAATATAAAAGCCATAAATATCTGTGCACCGACGGAATCGTCGGTTTATCCCCGAAACGTAGAAGAAAATTGTGCCATTAATTTTCCGCGTCGATGCAACGCGTCTCTGTTTTGCAAGCCCCTCGAAATTCTAAAGCAAAAGACTCCGCAAGAAGTCTGGCATTGGGATTCGACGCTGACCGAAAAATATTTCAGCCGCTACGGCAATTTCTACACTCGTCACGATCGGCCATAGGGAGCGTCGAAGTTGATCTGTAAAAAGAAACGATCGCGTGTTCATGGTAACCCGGAAATTCCTTCAGAAGCGAAGAACTCCCATTGTATTTCGTACACGCCATCCGAGAAACTAAATCTCGCGAAAACTCTGGCGATAAATTTTCCCTATGTCCCGATGTTGTTCCCGTTGCTATCTCGCTCTCGTTTTACATATTGTTCCGATACACCGACGACGCCAGTGTTTTTCATACACGCGACTCATAATCCTCGTAGGACGCAGGACGAAGGCAACGACGAGCCGGTTTCCCGATGAGCCGAACTCAAACTTCTCGAGGGGTCGATCCGTACGCGACGCGAATATAAATGCGGTTATTAGATACGTTTCCTACTGTGTGCCGCGACACGCGAATAGTAAATGATCCGCGGCAAACGAGAGAATCGGGCGACATCTTGAAACGATGCAACCTCGCGATCGGTCCATTTCCATGCGATATCGCGAACTGCAACACCTGTACCTACTCTCTGCTCGCTCGAAATTCATGTCGATAACGTGTTTATATTTGAACAGCGGCCTAGACGCACCGGTGTCACGTTTCTACTGAATACTGCAACGTATACTGGATAAAATAGATGACATTTTGTGTTCTAGTACCGTGACTGTCGAGTACCCACTGTTTTTCAAGTCCCATCACGAGAAGCTGTAACGATTACATTATACGGTATCGTAAAACGAATATATGCTTCCATTTCAAAAGGAACAGACCTCTCGTTTAAATCTCCAAAACGGTCCCCTTCTTGCAAGAGTCGTTCGATCTACCCTACACACTCACGGAATCGTATAACGCCACAACTGCGTACACTAAATCTCGAAAGCAGACGGCGCGAGAGAATAGAGAATTCAAGTGGATGGGGTGTTTCAACGACTTATTTCACCGAGCAAGTGATCGCGAAATACCGATGAAAAGCGGCAACTTTTCCACCAGCTAGAGCAATTCCTTGCGTTCGTCGTTAAATCCTCTGCCGCCGCATTGTTTCAGAAGTTCTCGAGAATTCGGCTTAGCCTACTTTCGAGTTGGCATTAGAGCGAAGCTGTAGTCCTGCAAGTTGCGGTATCTGAATCCGCGAAGAAGGGCATGGGAAACGTTCCCACGGTGGATGTCGATAGATCCACAAGACAGATCATCGTCCTGTTCTAGGTGTGGCTCGCGAGATTCCCAAAGTTACAGGTAAAACTTCAAGCGAAGTGCGCTTGACGTAGACGGATTGCAACGTGCTCTTCGTTATTTTAGAATCAAATTCGTTTGATCGAAGCGTCGCGTGACGATAAGAAAATCTCGTATGGCCAATCGTTGAGATCTTCGGTTTGACGTCCGATCACCGAAAGACGAACCGAAGCTGGTCCAAAGACTGAGCAAGTAGCGTAATTAGTGAGAGATTCGAAGACGATGCAGGCAACGGAGTAATTTCCATCGTTTGGGCCGTGTCCGCCGAGGCGAAATTGAATCTGAGCGGGAGACTGCCGGGAAATAATTAGCACGGCGAGCGTCGGCCCTTTAAGGTTCTCTTGATCCAGAGGGATCGTCGACGTAATCCCCCAAATATGAATATAATTTGCTGGCTGGCAAAGAGAGGGAGATACCGGTTGGACAGGATACGCGCGGAGGAAGCCGTCAGAGAGGCGACCAGACTCGCGGATCAACCGCCGCCGTAATTATGTTTCGTTCGCTGACAACCTGCCACCGATAATGAATATCAAAACGTTACCCGGCTCGGCCCGTATCCTTCCTTTTTCTCGTTTTTTTTATCCGTCGACAACTACTGCCCGCGCTTCGCAACTCTCGTACATCTTGCGTCGTGGACATCTCGACAGGAACGGGTAAAATATTTTTTCGTGTGACGCGTGGATGCGCGCACAGGCCGCTTCGGGGGATGATCATTTTAACGCGTCACACGTCGACGCGTCAATGCGTTGAGTCGCACCGCGGAATTTTGTTCTCGCGCCCCGGCCCGTCTCGTCGCCACTTCATTGTACTCGCCAACATCGCGGTATTTCTCGTCTTAATTGTGGAAAATGTTGCCGCTCGTCTGTGCCATTGATCGTTAATTATTCGACGTGGTGTAACGCTACCTCCTCGGTCGAGAATGGAAACGCGGCTATTGTCTGTTTCCGTGTATTGTTTGAATTTTTGCTCGTTAACCAGTCGGCACGCGTAGACCGGCCGCGGGATGTAACTGAGTAATTCCCATGTAACTTGCGTAATTCATAGTCTACCGTGTTTGTTACATTGTTCCGAACAAGCGAGAGCGTTAATTGGGACGAATTACGAAGAATTCGAGAAATCTAATCGCCATTTCCAACGTTACAGAAAGATCGAACAGCGACGAGTCACGAAGATCTAAGCTCCGGATCTAGTTCTAAAACACGAATTTTCCCAGTCGAACGAGACTCGGTGATCGTCCGCCAACTTCTACTGGGTGTAAGACGAAGGACGCGTCCGGTATCAGTGTCCTTGCCTATTAATGGGCTGGAATAGTTGGAATATTTTTGGCAAGAACCGGCGGTGCCGTTCACCGTGTTCCTCGAGCTGTCTGAATAGGCGCTAGGCTACGAGGGAATCTCGACTCGATCGCTCAACCCCTTGACCACATTCTCGATGCACCCTTTGAGAATGCTTCGTGTTTCGCAAAATCGGCGAGCCAAAGAGTCGAAATAAAGCGACCCCGTGGCCCGTGCATTCTCGTTCCTCGCCTATTCTGCCGCGTATATAAGCGAGTTTAAGCCGTGTTTCGCATATATTACCGTGGGTAATACCCTGGTCGATGCTGCTTCGATTGTCTCCGATTCGCGCCAACTCGAGAAGGGATGGAGTTACTGCTCTCAGACACCGGCGGCTATCGCACGAAATTGCAAAGGGGGCACACGCACGATAGGTGTTCGACGCGTCGTACCTACCCTCGAACACTGGAAACCTCTATCCTCCGACCAATATCCTCGAAATTCGTATTAGCAGGAATAGGGGAGAGCAAATACGAGCCGATGCGATGTCTCGTGCACGAAGAATCTTCCACCGCGTGGATTCGTCTCGAACGATTAATCTCGTCCCAATAATATTTGTCTCCGGCGGCAGGGTGTGGCCGTCGCTCTTTATCGTCCCTCGGTGATTTCGTTTCCCACTGTATTTCCCTCCGCGTTCGTTTCCTACGTTTTTCCGTGCTGCCTTGTTCCGTGGGTGGCGCGAAGCCGCCAAATCGTAGCCACGAAAACCGAAATTGCCTGTTCGATGAGAAGTCAGAAACAGGCCGATGCTCAAAAACCCATTATCCGAGTATTATCATCTTTAATTTGTTTTCGCGCCGGATTATCTTAGGGGATTAGTCCGTCTCCGATTCCCTTCCTCCTTCTTTTTGCCTCTCGCACGCGGCTCGTCTCTCGATCTTTCATCCGTGGCTCGTACCTCTTCGCCCTCCCGCAGTCTCTTCCTCTCCATGGGTTAAGATCCTCCGACAGAAGCTGGCAATTACGGAAACGTCGGAATTGGAAGGAAGAACAGTATCTTCCTGTGGAATCGATGCTCGACTCGCCTCTTAATGGCTCATCGAACAGATTTCGCTTTACCGGGATATCTGACAGCGCGGCTGTTGCAATTATCATGGGCTTTGGATTAATCGGATTCCTGTAGAAACGTCATCTGGGATCAGTTCGACTCTGACAAGTGCCTCTTGTTTCCTATCGTTCGCTGTCCGTTTGTTTTCCGTGGAAATAACCGCGAACCCGTAATTTTCCCAGATGAATTCCGTAACCGTGAAAATTCAGAAGCCCGTGCAAATATTAAAATTAAAAACACGAACCTTCGAAACGCCGGATTTAACGCGCGACTTAATGACTAGAATGCACACAATAATCGCACGGCACTCGAAACGGGCAAAAAGACGAGCTTTTAATGAAACCGGCGCCCCATTAGCGTATGGAGAGAACAAAAAAAATGGATTTTTAATTGAAATATCCTTTCTCCCGGCGAAATGGAACGCTAACGCCACCTTCGCCGCCGGCGTAGAAAACCGTATGGGTCCAGCGCGGACGATAACCGTAGGAAACTGTAGTCGCGCAATCGATGTACACACCGGGTGTCCCGATAAAAACTACCTCGCCTATCCACCGACGTTCATAAGCATATGCCCTGGTAGGGAAGAAAAAGAAGGAAACGAGAGCCATCGAGTGCGAATAACGGTGTCGATCGGAAATGGCGCTCTAATTCGGGGTTCGATCGCTTTTAGCCGGGCAAATTGGGATGAAAAACTCGTTCTCCATGGAGGGGAAAAAGGTCGCGGGTTAAATACACCGGTTCACGGCGCTTTCCAGTCGGCGGAAAAATGCATTTCAATTATCGGCTCATGCACCCGGCTCGTGCAGCCGCGTACGATGGCAATTTCGGCTTAACCACACCGCTACGCTGGTAAATTCGGCCCGGTCACTCACCCGAAAAGCCAGTCGCGGTACCGTAATTAAATTCCGAACGACTCTCCGGCCGGTCCGTCAAAAACCTTCGAACGGCCATGCGCAAAAAGATTGGAAAGTGCTGAGTCCATGCGGCAACGCAGGCTCCATGCAAATAAATAAAACGCGCGCGACCGTCTCATTTTTCAAAGAGCCGCAAAACTGGACCGTTTCTTTCCAGCCTTTGACACTGGGTCGAATCGCCGTGCAAACGGTGTCACTGGAGCAGAGATCGTGAAAGCTTTCGATCTGTTCAGAAGGATATTACGATACCACGGACTAACTGGCAGAACGAAAGAGAAAGAGCTTCGGACGTCTATGACTGACCAACTTTTAAAGTATGCCTCAACGAAAGGGATGCATCTTGAACTCTCATTTCTCAGAATTTTTGCTCGATAACCTACACCTCTAACCAATTTTTAATCGCTAGAAAGCTGGCTGAGATCTCGGTTCTAGTTGCTATTTCGGGGTGTGTAATTTTTCTCGCTATTTTTCCTCGCTCTCTTCCTCCGCGAGAATTTACCAACACGCGAAGGAACAACCCCGGGAGAACGAGCCTGGAGAGCGTGCGATTACTTCGAAATATTTGGTGAAAAATTCTCGCTTTGGAATTCGATGGAACGAGATTAGCGGGCGTAATTTATCGTCGTTTAATTATCAACAAAAAATCGCCTCGACCCCTCGCAGCCATGGGGGAGAAACGCGGCGGTGTACGTAGCGAGTTTCGAGCACGCAGCGCCCCAAAGCGAAGGAAAGAACGAGTAGAAGAGAGGGTGAGCGACGAAGAAAGGGAGTGAGTGGAAGAGGGTGGTGTATCGAGAGGGTGGCGGCGACCGGATTTAATTTTAATCTCTGATGCTTTTAGCGCATGAGACGATTTTTCAAAGTCCCGACCTTCCTTCCCTTACCTCTGCCATGTCGCGGCCTCATAACTCTTGCCCGATGTATTAATGTCGTGTTAGCGAGCAATCTAACAATGCTGAATGACCGCGCGTTTGTAAATGGAGCGGCGCCTGCTCGTTCAAGTGCATGCATGCGTGTACCGTGAGACGGTGACACACTGCGGTGGAAACGGCGTCGACCAGAGTTCCGCACCCGTCGCGAACCAGGAAGCTGCGAGGACAACACTCGCTGTCATTAATCGACACTTTGACCCTTCGCTACCACCAGCAGCGTTCGCGTTTGGTCGATGCCGATGACAAATACAGGCGAGCACGCTACGGGCATCGATAATGCTGCAACAGGAAGTTGCAACACGAAAATGCAAGATCGAGTTACCACCGTGTTATTAATAATCGCGGACGTTGATAACGTGCTTTAAAAGTAACAGAGGTAGAACGACGTTAAATGAAAGAGATCTTTAACGTTTTTCTCTTTTCTTTTTTTTTTTTTTTCTTTTTTTATCGATGTAAAAGAACGATCTTGTAATAAATCCATACCGTGTATTACCCGATTATGTCACGCCGAAGCTATCGATAGAGCTTCGACAGCCACTCGCAGACCATTTCAGAAAACGATTTCCTGGAACAACGAGGGGACACCGAAGAACGAACGAACAACCATAAAGTTTACAGCGGTCGATTCGTTGCGGAGCGGAAGAATCGATACCAGAAGGAGCCGGGTGTGTCCGAATGGAGACAAAGAACTAATTTTCGGTTTCACCACACAGCGATCCGTTCGTGTTTCACGTAACGAGATATATCGAGCGTGATCGTTCCGTTTGACCTAGTGGCGGCACTCTGTGCTGCGGAAAGGGATCTCGCTCGACGAAGAACGAAGGGAGTTGACGGACGTTCCGGGCAAACGGCGAGTCGAGCACGCACGTGTAGTGCACGCACGCAGCCACGCACGCAGCCACGCACGGACGCACGCACCACGGTGATCCATAACACTGTCAACTCGAGGCACCGGTCGAATCTCCATCTCAGATAAACAACCACGACTGATCGCGGTCTACGCGTGAAACGTTCGCCCCCGAAAACGCAGCTCGATCCTCGCCTCGAATCGCTCTGCGTGACGTTGTCGTGAATTCATGGATCGCCCCCGTTTCCTCGGGGTTTCACGATTATAGAATCGAGGTTAAATGTACATGATCGAAACGAATGGCTGACCGGTTTAAAAACACGCGACCTTTTGTTCAGCGAGTAAATGCGTATCCTGTCGACCGAGGTATCCGCTCGTAGCTACTTTCAGGCTGATTCTAATATCGAAATGGCCATCGTGCGCGCTGGCAAACACGGACGACACGAGTTGAAGGGGAGTTTAAAAACTCATCGGGAGGAAAATGTAACGACACGAGTGATCTGCGGTGCTCTAGACGCGCTTTCGTTCCCTCTGTATGAATTCAGCTATTTAGGTCGTTCCTTTCTGTCAATCCTAATACCCAAATGGCTTCGAGTGACGATACGAAGTATCCGGAGGAATCTGTAAACAACAACGACGACAGTGCGAAACGCACGGACGCTGATGGGACACGAGTTGCGTGACACGGAATACTCTGACATCGAGTAATTAACACTTCATCAACGAAAGTTGTTAGGAAAGTTAGGACTATCCCGTGCTCGATGCAGCTATTACTCAACTTTGAGAGCAAGCTGATTGGTCTGCATCGGGGATTGCGAGGTTTTGTAATTATTGGAAGGCAGCGATGTCACGTTCTCGAAAACACGACTTCCATTACGTTCTATCTTCGGTACGCGAAGGAACACGCCTGAACGGCAGAGAAATTATGGCACTGGTCGAGTCACAATCCGCGTACGACCAAAACGAAGCAACTCGATCGAATGCAATCGATAATGACGAACGAGCTACTTGGCAAAGTGTCACGACGAAAAACGAGGCAAGCTGGCAGAAGAAACGGTGCTGGGATTCGTAATTCCGTATCGACGTGAGGATAACTCGTGCAACTCCGGTGGAGCAACCTGGCAGTGTAATTAACGTCGCCGAGGTTGGCCTGAGCGTCGACAACTAGCGAAATCTCGTACAGGCGGCAGCGATTCAGTGTGGAACGCAGAATATATGAAATGTGTGCACAGTTTGTATGGTAAGATCGCGAATTCCGCGTGCCTCGAGACGCCAGAATGCAAATAAGGCAATGCCTGCATCTACCCCTTCCACTGCCTTCCACGATAATTACCACGCACGTAACTAGACGCAGAATTGTGCGTTCTCGATTGCGCGTGCTAGACGTCTTCTACCGTACGCTTTGGCGAGTGATATTATCGAAAATTTATACGTATGTGGAGGTTAAGTATTACGACCAAAACAAGATCGCGGCTCGGATTCGACGGATTGATCGGTGTGTTTAACGGTAACTGACAGAGTCAGATGGAAGACCAGTTGAACAAGGGCCTACATAATTTTCAATTCTAGACGTAAGTAGTTGGAGTTTAATCGAACTGGGAATATTCTACCTGAAGAGAGATTCACCGCAGAACCGTTGTTCCAAACTTCCGCGTCGATCACAGAATTTACGATAGCGATTCCGTTCCCGCGAATCCCTCGAAAAGAGGCTTTCATCTTCCAAGCGTTCTAGCTGGTAAACTGCTGCTCTTTGTATCAGGCGACAATGTCTACGAGAACGGAAGCCAGAACGGCGTCACGTTGCTGTCCGTGTCGATCGACTTCCGTGCACGAGAACGTCCCTCCTTTTTCACCAGCAACCCTTTCCCATTAGCGGACGCCGTTGACCGGTGATAAGCAACATCGGGTCCGGATATCGCGAGCAACGAGAAACGATATTACGAGCGCACGGTCGGGTCAGTTTCGTTATTTCACGCAACAGTGGAAGGCGTTTCCAACGATTGCGATTCGTTCGACTGTAAGGTCGCTGCCGCTGCCGCCGCCTAGGAGAGGAAGCAGGTAAATCACGCTCGACCTGGAAAACGGAGTAATCGGCCGAGCATAGCCGTCATTCACCAGGACGAATCGTGGCCACGGCATTTTTTCGTCGCTACGCTACGCTGCGCTGTCGTGACGTGCGGCAATATAATTACAATATTGCACGATACCGTGATAACGTCGTGCCACCGCAACGGCTCCAGAACCTACAACGAATTCACCATCACCCTGCCTCTCCTCGTGTGTTCACCTTTAATCCTCCCCCTCTGACCCCTCTCTTTTTCCCTCGTAATTAATTGCCCGTTCTCTACCGACGCCACCCACCAACCTGCTAGAACCATTAACTTTATTTACACGCTTCAACCCCCTAGATGTAAACAGGCAGCTTACCGCGTTGCACTTTCCCAAACCGCAACCAGTCTTGACCACGCCAAGTGTCGAGAAAGCTAATCGATTTAATTGCTCGTTGCCGGTCGGTTGAATTTCGATGAACCGTTACCAGTGATATCGGGGTGGTTTCAATGGCTAAACCGAAAGGTGGAGAAGAGAGCTCGCCTCGAGTTACAGGCGAAAATAATCTATTATTTCGCTGGATCCCCGGCATAGTCGGCCGACGATGCCACCCATTAAATTTATTCACTTACTTCACCCTCCGAGTGTAAACAGTTGGCAGACTACCGTGACGCGATCCTTGACGCGCGGATATTCCCCGCAGACTCGTGGGGAACGGGCCCTCGTTATTTTCCGCCCGCAGTTACGTTCACCAGCGGCGCGTTTGCGTGCACCCTTTCCTTCTCGTTTCCTTGCATATTTGCAAATATAATAATTTCTGCGATGCATACCATCGTCGCGGATAGACACGCGATTTTCTTAGTTCCCGCTCTTTCGAGGAGAAAAGAAAAAATAATCTGTCCTTGCAATTTTCTTCGCCCCTTGTCGCGCGCAACAACGCATCCGAAATTTTGTCCGATTCGGGGAACAGCTTTGCCACGAGTTCCCCTAAGTTTCGAAAAGGGCAAAGAGCAGGCTATTGCGACTCGTAACGACGCTCTTAAATATTCCTAACCTTTCGCGCGCCCAATTCTGACCCTCGAAATCTCGAGCAAGCGTTTCAAGGATTTCGACGGAGGAGGGGCAGGGGGCGGACGGTTCGACGAAGAAGCGAAAGATGCGGCCGGAACTGGGCGGAAAGCCTGTTCGAGGGGTCGGGACTGACATAACACTTATATCTTATTCCGTGGCGGTAGAAAATGGATTTATCCTTGCCCTTCTCGTTCCCGCTGAATATGCGTAGCTCCGAATCCTCGGGCGTTATTTATTCTCCTTCGCCGACATCGAAGCGGGCCAACTCTCGTGCTCCGCCGGATAGCTTTTCCATCGTTTAACGTCCCCGCGACGCGTATCAGATTTCGATGCTCGTGAAAAGATCGCTCGCCGCCGGTTCTGCCGTCGCGATATTTCGCGAGATGGATTTTCTAACCATATAGCGTCTCTAGTTCGTTTGCGATTTCGACTCGAGAAGCTTTCAAAGATTAAACTCTATCGTCGTCTTACCCGATCCTCCTTCCGCTACCTTTTCTCTCGAGAAAATTTCAATCTCCAAGCAAACACGTTTCTCGAAGCGAGAACACCTCGATTTCAATCTCCAGACGAAGATTCTTGGAGCACGGAGCAACTTTTCTGGTTGCCTGTGCGAAACGGATGCGGGCACTCGATGATAAAAAAGGAGACAGCCGTTCTTGGCTGACTATCAAAATAACGACGAGAGTAACAGCAATAGCGGTGCATAACGGCAACGATAATGGCAGTAACAGCAACGGCATGTACGCCGCGCCGCCTCGTGTTGCCGCTACCGCGTGAGATTTCTAATTGAAGGATCGTCGGCTCTACCGGCGCTCGAGGGCCGATACCCGGCCATCAGGATACTCGATTCTCGATGCCGATCGGGAAACGTTCGCCGCGCTATCTCCATGGGACACGCGTCCACTTCGATCGCCAGCCTGTGAAAGAACGATCGGCTATCGCGTGCGGTCTACTTAACACTTGCGTAATTCTATCGATTTTCCTGCATCGTGAAAGCCTGGCGCTTAGTTTCTTCGAACGATTTCAACGCATTTATCTAACAGTTACCAAGTAGTCGTCGAATAGTAGTATTAGCAGCAGTAGTAATAATAGTAGTAGTAATCTAGTAGTCGCCGATAGTTACGGCAGATTTTACCTTCCAAGTCATTGGGAAATTAAGTCGAGAAAAAACTGTTGCAGAACGAAGTCTTGGAGATAACGTACTTTGTAACAATGTCTTGATCTTCTTACACGCGACACTGCCTTCACCGTACCTAACGGCCATTAATCATTCTCGTTTCTCTAGCCGTGTATCAGTAACGAACAAACACAACGAGAGTACGCGTTCTTCTCCGTTTCGTAGATCACCGCGGCTTAGCTTCCAGCCTCGATCCACGACGAAGAACCCCGTAAACCTCAATGCATCGATCTAATCTTATACGCTCTGGCTTTAAAATTCCATCTAAAGATACGAAGGCGCATCTATTAGACGTTATCCAACTATAACTGCGCCAAGGGTTGCCTGGAGCTACCATTCTACGGAGACTTGCTAAAGGAAAGCTGTGCACGACGGTCGCGGACGATCGCATCTGGTTCGAGATAGCCCACCGATAAGCTCGTTCTGCTCGTATAAAATTACGGAGAAAATTTCAAAAAAAAGCTGCACTCCGAACGATAGAAGGGAACGAGGCCCTTAAATGGTGCCAGGTGACCCGCTATAGCCGAATTGAGATTCGAGTCGACACACGTTTCAGTGTCGTATCCCGTATTCAGTCGGAGAGGCATCGTTCGAAGTTGTTCGCGTATATTGCTGGTCGTATCGTGGACCGACATCTCGATGCGCGAGATACGCAGCCCGAAAGAAGGTTGTCGCGAGACCGACACACGTACGAAATATTCGCGCGCTTAATGGGCCATGCTCGTGTACGATTCTTAACGTTACGAGCCTCGATCTTCCCTAAATTTTCCCGCAAACGTGTCACATCGCGCCTTCTCGTAAACCGTATCGGTTTTAGCCTTCGTCTACCGCAAGAGACTCCGCTACCTGCTCGATATATCGTGTTACATTCGCGCGTTTTATCGCATTTCTCCGAGCTTTATGCGTCCCTTAAAATGTTTAACGATGATCGAGGACTCGTTACCAGTCTCGCTTAGAAGGGGGAGAACGATGAAAACCACGAGGAAAATTACTAGACCATTTTTCTCCGCGATCAGAAAGGAAAACAGGAATATTTCTGGCGGCGACGTCGATTCGATCTGGCGGGGACGAGGGACCGCGAACAAGACCGGAATGACAAATTATGTCCCGGTGACCCTAGTTTACCGTAGTCATAGTAGTCGGATTAGACCACGTAATCGACGAACGATCCATCAGGACGCCGATCCGTCCCTAAATTCGATCTTAATACATCTGGTCATCGGGCAATCGCTTTCTCTCTATCTTCGTCCGATCTTGTGACACCATGGCGGGAGAGATCTCCGCGTAACCGATCCTACCTGACTGGCGTACTAATGCCGCACCCAGCGACGAAGATTGACGGACAAACCTCGGGAAAAAGACGCCTTTCCCCTTCTCGTTTTAACCGTTAACGAGACTCCGCGTGAAACATTATCGTTCCGCCGGTAAAACGTATTTTTTCTCGTCTTTTCCTTTTTTCTTTCTTTTTTTTTTTTTTTTTTTTGACTTTTCAATTGGTATCGAAGCGTTTAACGAAAAGCGAACGGGAGAGGATACTTTCGCTTGGAGTTTAAAGAATCGAACAGACGCTACACACCGTAAAAGTGTTTTAGTCGGACGACTTCATCATCCGCCTCCTTTTTCTTCTTCTTCTTCCTCTTCTTCGGTAGATTCTTTTTAGAGCAACATCCGCATGGCGTTGATCGAGTGGCCAGGATGATGAATCGACCATCGTGTTACGTAAAAAGTTACGCTGCACGAATTCTATGAGATCCACCCTCCTATGCAACCGGCTGGATTGACAAATCCTACTCGCCGGCTTTCACCTTGACACCTGGTACGATCCATCGTTCCAATGGAATTTCAATCATTCTTGATTATCTCCTATTTCACTCGGTTCGCTCTTAATTTTCGATAATTAGCTCGGCTTTCAGATTTCTATCGTCTAATTTCATGACAGACGGAACTCCGATTAAGATCACAACGGGATGATAAACCCTGCCGAATGACTCTCTAAACGACTCGGCAAGCATTTACAATTGATAGACATTTTTCTGTGCTGATGAACGGGACAAGATCGTGCGATAAAAATTCCTGTTAAACGAGCCAATTACAAGAGACAAACGCATCGACAGCTGCAATCGCGAATGAACCTAATCAGGCCTGAACGAGAGAGACGCGCACTCGCTGGGAGAAAAGTGGATTTCGTCGGCACAAATAGCGTAGTTCAAACGCGGGAAATTCAAAGGTCCGCGTGCAGGGGATCATAATTAAACGACAGAGAGCGGACCGGCGCTAATTAAAAACATAAATCTTCATCCAGCTAGGTACCCGCAGACTTGGTGTTATTAAATTCAAGGGTATTAATTACCTCTGCGACGCGAGACTTAGGAAATGACATTTGAATCGCAAAGAGTTCCACGGGCAAAGAACAAAGCACGGTAAAGCAATATTCGAGCAGAGGGGGCAGGGCTTCCTCGGTGTCCGACACAAAGCCAGCGTTAATTAACAATTAAAGTTATTACATCCGTTTGGTTACGGACGAACGACTTTTCTACCTACGCGCTGAATCACAAACGCGTATGTTCTACCGTGTCTAGTAAGTAGCTGTTTCGAACGTGTATACACGCGTGTGTACGTGTGTGTATATATGTATATACAATATATATATATATATATATATATATATATATATATATACAGCAAGTACGCGCACGTGTGTACGACGATGGGCATTCGATACGGCGGGAATTTTCAAAGGAGCCAGTACCCGTGAAATTTTAATATCCTTTGAACATTATTCCCGTTGAAGTTCGCCTTTTTTCGCGTTCCATGGAGCTTCGAGACGGAAGCGAAATACTAATATCGCGAGTCGTCTTGCACGCGTGTAGATCTCAAAATTTCACCGAGCTTACGAGAACCCTTTACAGAAAGGCTGGCGAGTGGTATCCGCGAAACGAATAACAAATTCGAGGGCGGTCAGCGTCGGTCTCGATCGCATCATCACGCGAAACACGCGTGCACGTTTCGCGCAAGAAAAGCTTGCCTAGCACGTTCGAGAAGTCGGCACGCGCATACATTTGCATTTTACGGCGCGTCTAATTGAGCTGTTCGTTACACCGTCGTGGCGATTCACGGCGCGTCAATTCCTCGCGTATACGCGTCGTCTCATCGTCGTCCGTTACTTACGAGATCCTTCGTTTTTTCGAATCGTCCGCGATACCGTATTAAACGCGAGAAAAAGCGAACGAATCGATCGAGTTCCGCTGCTTCGTAAAAGAAATCTCTGCTGCTCACGAGGGGACTCGTTTGACAATTGTCGCCGAGAGTGAGGCAGTTTTTGGCGCGCGTATTTCCGACGTACGGAGCAACGAGTGCGGCTGAAATATGACGAAACTGGTCCAGTTGGCGTTATTATCCACGAAATCGTGACACTTTGCCCCGGAAGGGAGAAGGTGAAACAAGCTACGACTATATCACGGCACGAATGTTCTCGCCGCACTGATTTATCAACGCGACCGACCTTTTTCTTAGGCGTAGTCGAGGATCTATAATTGAATCTAGAAAACGATCGGACGAAAGGTCTCGACGAGGATATTTTCATGTTTCGAAACGAATATTACATACGCGTACACGTAGCCGGTGTGCTATACAGCGTGAGAAATTTTTATCGGCCAACGAAGAAAACCAAAATTTACCTGAAAATTTAGCGTGACGTTCTAGGGACGATCGCTTCGACTCGATCCACGTTCTCCGTTTACCATTTTCTTGTTAGTTCTGCCGCGATCTACAAAGCATATTGCGTTTCGCGTTATTAGTTCCATTGTAGGACGTATTTTCATAAAGTCCCCTGCGCTCGGCGCGTATTCATAAACAAAGCCGGCGCTTCATCTCTTTTTCGCTAGCCGGAACATACTCGTAATTAAATATCCGTGTGGCGGCACCATTGTCTCGGTGCCGGTTCCGGAAAATACATTTTCAAACTCTTCTCTGGCCAACCAGGGTCGCCTTTGTCATAATCAAACAGAGGGAATGGCCATGAGAAAATCGCGAGGCGCAAGTCCCGCGAAAAATTCTTGGCGCACGTGATTCGAGCGACTAAATGGTCGACCGTCGTTTAAATTCTGTCCGTTCCTCCGGCATGATCGCTTTGGTAAGCTTTGGTAAGCTTCGTAATCGTAAAATATTTGTATAGTAACGTCGGATTCGCGACGAGAGGACTAGAAAATACGGGATACGAGACTCGCTCCGCGACTATTCACGATGGCGCCATACCTTTTTCCTTTCTCGTTCAACGATAGAATATTTCTCTTTTAACAAGAAACGAGTTAATCGATCGAATAAACGAGTCGCGAAAAACTGGAAAGTCATTTACATGGAGGCCCGTGAGAGGTCGCCAGGTTAAATTAACATCGCGAATACAACGGCTGAAAATAATTGATAATTACAGCGCGCGTCGATGCGAGCCTCGTGTACGTTCAATTTACATGTATGCAAATTCCCCGGCACAATTCACCGCGTCATTGTCCCGGTCGAGACGCACGATCGCGGTGACGTCCGCTTCTTTTCACCCGTCTCCCGTGCAATTTGCCTCGATACGACCGACGTACGAAGGCCGAACAATCAACGCCGTAAACCTTCAAGACCTTTATTAAAAAAAAAAAAAAAAAAGAACAATTTAACTTGGCCCGTGCGGAAGAACCGAAGAACCCTTCACGTCGAACAGACCCGGCGAAATTGCACCCTCGTCAGGATCGTTTTTCCCCTCGAACCTTACGAAAATCTGGACGTTCAAAGAAAATTTCAATCTCTCTCTTTCGGCCTGGTGCCCAGACTGCATCGTTTGGCCAACGTCCGGTGATATATGGAGCAGTCACGAGACCCACGTATACCGGGGGTTACGAACCTCCAAATTGATTCGAATCGTTTCTGGGCTATAATGCTGGATAACTAATGACTCTCGCGCCAGCCCTGCTATCGCGACAGGTACGAGAACGCTCGGTCACGTACGATGCACCGCTTCTCCATACACCAGTCGTTTAACTTGCGTTTCAATCGTAATTTCTGATTCCGTTCGAAAATTGAGATAGCCGCGTGATGTGCTTCGTTAATTATTACCTATCAGCCGTTACAGTTTTACATGGCCGACTATCGAGACAGTTTTTTCAACGTAGAAATTACGCACGACAGGTGTCGCGGTAATAGACTTCAATTTCAATCGAGTTTATCGTGCGATCGTCGCTTATCGAACTAAATGAATACAAAATGAGTGCGTAGGAATAACAACGAGCGCGTTCTGCAACTTTCTGCTACACGATAAAAGTATCACGACCGAAAGACAGATTTTGTGAAAGATCATTAGCGTCGTAAAGGGATCATTGTAATACGGGAATATTAAACGACAGACGGTAACGCGTTCGTTGCACCGTGTTAGAATTACGAGGGAGAAGCAACGTAAACGGTGGCTGGTTGCAGGAGCAGATACGATGGACCGTATTGCCGTTATTATTCCATAAATAATAAACGGAGTAGAAGCCACTTAGCGTGGCGGTAATTTAGGCCAAGTTCACCAAGTACCCGATCTGGTCGTTCCTTTTTCGTAATTACACCAACGTGCGATTTCAATATCCGCATCGCGCCGACTTAACCAGCTAATCATAGGTGTTCGCGTTGCACGTCGCCGTCCGTTAATTGGCGTCACGAACAGCGGAGAGAATGATGAACGGGAGCGTCGCGAGAACCGAGTAAAAAACTGAGGATGAAAGGGGAGAGGAAGAACGAGCGAGAACTAACGAAACGGGAACGTTGTTGTGGCGAACGGTGAAGAGACGAGCGGTGTGCTTCCATCAGGATCAAATTGAAAAGTAATATCGATACCGAAGCGTGACATAATTGCTCGCTCGCATTGGCTCGCGTAGCCGCAACTACGTCCGGCAAGATAATTACAAACTTCGCCCCTCTACCTGGTCTCTTTCTGAATCTCTTTCTCTTCTCCATACCCTGTCGATTGGCTCCGTTTTGCAGCTCGATGTACACGCGCTCATCCACAGCTATCGGCTTTTAATAATCGCTCGTGAAACTCGTTAAGATTCCGCACGGTTAATCGACGTAATACGCGCATTTCTCTTCTAATTGGCGAAATCGAGGTCTCAATCGGGACCGGGCGAAACCGGCCCCTTCGTTTCACCGATCAGCAACCAACGGGACCCGAAAATTAAGCGGCAACGTGAACGCGGCAACGAATTGTACACCGACAACACGGAGCTAGCTTATCAACGCGTGTCTACGACGACGACGTCTAAGAAGACGAACATCTCGTTGGCCGAGTGGCTCGAGCCGCGATTTCGAGCCAAGAATTCCACCCAACGTGCCGCGATCGTTAACGAAGCGTGGACACGAGACGAAACGGTCGTTTTAAATAGAAGATTAATTCCTGGGAACCTTTTAGCGTGATTTCGGTGATTCTTTATAGCCGCCCGACCCATGTAGGTATTACAGTGACATACGGGCGTCGCTTAACTTAATAGTCGATGCGTTAACACTGGCTGGCGTTATAAAAGAAAAGATGGACAGGCCTACGTACGTGTCGCCCACGCGACGACACTGGGCGCCTAGCGTGCCTGCATTCACCTATACAACAACACGCTTGACTCGTGAAGAAAAAAGAAAAATATGAACCCCCTTCGACGAAGATAATCAGAGGTATCGCGCAGCGGATGTATTCCGCAGGAATTATTATACTAAACGAGGTGCCACGACCGGGTGCCAAGACACCGAGTATTATCCCATTAGAATAAATGCAAAGTAGAGTTCTACCTTCTCCCATCTCGATATACCTCTCATCTCTTTCCATCTCTTTTCCCGACCTCCTCGTCATCCCGACCGATTCTCTTCTTCCACGGTCTCTCGTCTCTCGTTTTCTCTCCGTTTCTCTCTATACACCGTTCTCGTCTCGTCAACGTACTCGTTACCTCTCTGTCTGTTTGGTACAGGCTCGCGTCTGGTCTGGTGCAAGGGTGGAAAATAGGAGGCAGCCGGAGCGGTAGGGCGCATTTACATGATATGAATATAATGGAGAGGGACGGGTCGCTGGCAAACCCGGACTACGAGAGCGCTACCTGTTGAACGAAGAGTTCAAACCCACGGTGACCTACCGGATATATTCGGCCGGTGTGGACCGGCGCCCAAGCCTTCGAGGTCATTTCTGCATCTTCCATCCACCTCTTTTCCAGTTCACCGACACTTGTTAACTCGAGATACCGCTCCTCGAAGCGCGAGAAAATTGATCTCTTGGTTTTCGTGCGATTATTCTCTCCGTCCGGAAAAAAAAAAAATTTCGTTTAATCGGAATAAATCGCATATCGAGTATCAGCCGCGTCGATACGTTTGCCTCCAAAATAGTGAAACAGCGACGGGAGCAATCTCCGTGAGAAGAAACAGTCCTTTCGGCGAGGAACAGAGAGTCGAGAGAATTACGCGAGAAAACTGAAGAGGAAATGTCACCTGTCCAATTAAGGACCACTCTCCTATCGACGATAAGATCTGGTGACGCGCGCACGAGACTAGACTCCGTTCTACGAAACACAGACAAACGTCGTCGCAGGCATAAATACGAGCACGTACGTATAGAAGAGAGCGTGTGTCATTCGACCAAGAGAACTCCGGATGTTTCCCTTCGTTTCGTCGATTCTCTTTCAACGCGTCCCTTCTCATCGAACAGTCACCGGTCTCTGTTGTATTATGCGTTCATCGAGCGCAGCGGAGTTAAACCGTGAGTACACATCGATGCATTTCAATATCAACCTCGTCCGATCGTTTCCTTTCGAGTTAATTCACATTCTTGCTCCCTCTCCCTCCTACCCCTACGCTCTTTCTCTGTCGATATTTCGACGAAAACACGCGACACAGTGTCGCGAAGGAGGTTATTCCTCGAAGCTCGACATTGCAATTTCCAGAGAGGCGGCAAGCGATCGTCTCGTAAAAATCGTTCCGAGGCAACCGGAGCACGTTTCGAGAGGCGAAACGTTGCTGAAATAAAGGACAGGGAAATAAAGAGAAGCCCCCGGCGGCCGAAGGAAGAGTCGAACATCGAGTCGAGAAACGGAGGGGAGAAGCGTGAAGGCAATATAAAGGGCCAATAAAATCACGACGGTTAACAATACGGGCGGACTTGGCCCACCGCCTTCTTCGTCTCGCGTCCTCTCTCTGTTTCACACCTTCCCTCACTCCGTGCTTTACCCCCCATGGACAAGGGAACGCGACCTGCACCCACCCTTGGTCAATTTTATCTGTCGCGTCAGCTTCGCTAGAATCTCTTCTAGAACCGCTCCGGTGAACTTGTGAAATTCCAAGTTCACTTCAGTGCCCGGGCAAACCCATCGGGAAATTGACGCGTGGAGATAACACGAGGAAGAAGAAGAAGCCTGGAAGAAAAAAAGCTCGTTGCCTGCCGTAATACAAGTGGCTATACTCGTTCCTTTCGATCCCCGAACGCGAGACGACGAAGCCGCGCCGAATATTCATGAAGTTCGAAAGTAACGGGACGACACTCGTATTCCGGCGACTTCGAGAGGCGGCTGTATTCGCAACGACCAAATACTTCGCCACAGACTACCGGTATACGTGGCGACCGATCATGGACGGGAACGAGGGAATATCGAGGGAAAAGGAAGGCGAATCTCGTTCGAAACGAGACAAGTTTCGCGTTCGGGGCTCAAAATAAATTCGCAAAGTCGTTTCGCTGGCGATTGTCTCCGGTACTGGCTGGTTCGAGAACGGCAGACGGAATGACCCTCGCGCGTTCACCGTTCAAACCAGTAGTCGTACGAAGAAACAGCAGATACGTCGTACGGCTGGCCGAAGCGCGATTAATTTCAATTCTCGTCGCACTCGGCCACTTCCTACGAGACGGTAAACACCGATTCCAACGAATCCCGGTACGAACAACGAAGGATAGCAAACAATGAAAGAAAGAGGAAGGACGCGAGGCGCCACTCTCTCGTGAGACGGAGTCCATCGGAATCGTTCTCGCAGCCGGGTCACGATCACGTTCGAGGACCACTGTATTGCCGACGCCACGATCCATTAACGATATACGATTGCCTGTTCGGCCGTTTAAAGTCCGATCGAGCGAGAATCGCGACGGCGTTTATCGTCACCGATCGCCGGCACTAGCTCGAGGAAAACGCATTCCAGAAAACTTTTATCGCGACAGGCGCTGGTCGTTCGCGATTATTTCTGCTCCCGGATCTGGAATATTCTTCGAAATCGCGAAGCCTTACCTTTCGTTAACGCGCGACGCACGCCGTGGGACATTCCAGAGCGTAATTTTTCTTTCCGCGAAGTACCGCGCGCCTTTTCCCGGGATCGTGTATTAATGACAGCGATTGAGAAAGCCTCGATTTCGCGATAGATCGTTATTAACCGCGCCGCTGGTAATTACCTTCAGCTAATAACTCGACATAGCGTTCGCGGACAACTGCGATCGTGCACCGTGTCGACGCGGTTAGTTTGCACTGCGTGCGCGCTCTCGATACCCGCGAACACGGATACAAAATACACGAAGACCGCCGTTCGACTTCGCAGCATCCAGCCAGAGGTAAGGTTTATTACGGACAGGTAGGTCGCGGCTAGGGTTAAAGGGAAAACACCCGTATCCCCGGGAAGAGGTTTATCCCGCCGCGTAAACCACATGCGATTTATGCTCGACCGAACGCTCTCACGCGAGCTCCCAGCTGCACGCTTTTCGTTCCAACATCGTTTGTCGAAGACGCGTGCCCCAGAGATCAAAGGTCCAGGCATCTCGAGAAAATCTGCAGCAACCCTCTGCGCAGCTCGCAACCGCTACCTTTGAGATCCTGTACCCTGTGAATCCGCGATTGTTCGCGAGAACGCAACTCCTTCTTCCTTTCAGACCTTCGCGTCACGCACACGAGAACAGAGAGAATCGAGCCCTTGGATGTTTAATTGGCTCCAGTTCGCTTTGTTTTCAGAACTGGATGGTCTGTTTCCGTGCCAACGTATTAAGAACGGCTTAAAAACTGCTACACTCTGGTTAGTGAGAAAAAACGAAACAAATAAAAAACAATACGCGTTAGGTTAGAAAACTACGATTTCGAAATACAAGAGGGTCGAATGCACGAATAGCTTACGGGAATATTCCGTATCACACGACGATACGTTTCGTCAAAGGTGAACGATACGTTCCGTTCGCCGACCAAACGAACGTCCAGCCGAAGGAGGCGTCGCGTAAACAAACGGTAGTCAGACAGCGGACAATTACAGATAGCCAGAAGGAACAATGACCAGAGAAGAATGAACGGCAGGGTCGTAAATCTTTAGCGGAAACAGGTGGACGCGCGTGATCGCGAGTAGTATAGTTGATTGAGTAACTGACCTTGCGAAGAAAGCTGCGGCTGCGCTGGCCTGCGCCGGCGTCCCTGGTACCCCGCTCACGTTGTACGAGTACTTGGTCTCCTGGTACACTTGATACGCGCTTTGCGGCTTCGAGTGCGACGATCGGTGATAATAGTGATCGGCGTACACGCTCTTCTCCGCTGGACGTTCACCGGCGACCTTGGACAGGCCGTAACTCTGCATCGCGGACGAGGAGGACGTTTTCGAGTGACACTTCTCGTGACCGTTCTTCTCCGGCCCGTGCAAATGCGATTTCTCGTGGGCAGAAACAACCGTCGGCTTATCGATAGTCCCGTACGATTTGAAATCGTAACCCTTCAACTCGCCGTAGTACTTAATGTTCTCGACCTTGAACCCGTGACCGACATCGTGACTCTTAGACTTGCCGGTCTCGTGCTTCCCGTAACCGAGTTCTTGCGCCGATTTCATTCTATCCCCGCACTTTCCGATGCCCTCGATACCGTGAAGAATCGCCTTCGTCGACGGTTTCTCGATCTTCAACATCGATCTATCGCACAAACGTCCTTGCACCGCCTCACTAGCCTTCAGCAAAGAATCCACGGCACCCTTGTACCGGTCGCACGTCGACGAATCGCACGGCACACCGGAACCACCGTGGCAAACATTACCAGAAACGGTACCACAACCACCACCGGTTCCCACACCGATTCCGCAAGACCGATTTTGATGATGGTGGAACGATTTGGACGAGTCCGCGTGACACCTCGACGACGATATCACTTCGCAGTCCTCGGTACCATCCTCGTACGTCTCCTCCTTGGTCGAGTTATTATTGTTATTGTTGTTCGGGCAACGCGTGTCGCACGACTTGTACGGGAGTCGCGACCGCGACGAAGGACCGCGTGTTGCTTCTCGCGCGGTTGGCGTGATACTGGCCAGATTAGAGGGCGTCTCGGCGCCATGAGTGCCGCCGGTTCCCCTGCTGGAGTTACCACCACCGCCGCTGCCGCCACCGCCAACGCCACCACCGGTACCGGTACCTATACTCCCTCCTCCTATTCCTCCTCCTCCTCCTCCTCCTCCTCCTCCTACTCCTCCACCTTGTCGTTTGCTCCTGTCCTCCTGTCCAATTGACAACATTACGCGTTACCGCTAATTGTTCTGAATTCGTGAAAACTTAATTCCCGCAGGAAACTGGGAATGTAGGAATCCAGGGAACAGGAAAATGATTCTTGGCAACATGAGAGGAACGCAATTATACATACGAGAGTCGGACTCACCTGTACGCGTTTGTAATCGTCCTGACGTCTAGCCACTTCCGAGTACTTCGGAGGCGGTTCGGACCTCGGCGGCGTCTCCTGATACTTGGGCGGTCTGTCGAATTGTCTGTACTTGGGTGGATCGATGTAAGGATTGTTCTGATGCCTGTAATAATTTGGCAGTTGACATTCCGTTAGGTCAGACTGCGATCTATTCAGCTGATAGTTCGGCGGCGCGCTCGTCTTCTGTTCCTGATGGCCCTGCTTCGCGTGCTTCGGAGGGATCGCTTTTTCCTGGACGGTGTGCGACTTGTCCCGTTTGTCGCTTCTGTCCTTGCAGCTCTCGAACTTGCCGTCTTTCGCCTTTTCTTGCGTCGCGGGCCCATCGATCTCGTAGAAGGTCAGTTCTTTTTTGCCCTGGCCCTTCTCCACCGCGGAACGATGAGCCTTCGAATGATGTTGAACGTTCTCCGCTCTGACGGGCGGATCGATCTGATAGAAAGTTAATTCTCGCGAATCTTGCGACTTGGATCGTGTCTCGTGGGTCGAATGATGCTGTCTCTCGGGCTGCGAGTGACTCCGCAAGTACCTCTGATCGATTTTCCCGACACCGTCCTGATGCCTCGACGATAATCTCGCGAACCTCTCGTTCAGCCCCAGTCTGACCGAGTTGCGACCGTACTCCAGATACTCGTCGCCGTACTTGAACACTTGCCGCGGCTTATATTTCTCCTCGAACTGCGAGTAGTTGTAAGTGTTGAAGCCCACCTGATTAAAATTTCTGCTGAGATTGGACGAATCGTAATCGGTCGACGTGACAGCTTCCATGTTTATCTGAAACGAAAGAGCCGAGAAATGAACGTTACTCTGACTCTGAATGAACGTAGGGTAAAAGAGGAGTCGCGACGCGGAAGGCCGAAAACGGCAGGAAGATCCAGAAGGGCTACGCTTCGAGTCGGGAGGAGAAAACGATTCAAGGGCGCTCGACGAAGCAAAGGAATAAGAAGAAGGACTCGGGGCAGGCCGGAGACCATAAATCGGGGAACGTCTTACTCCTAAATGCCCGCAGTATTTACCGTGAAACAAAAAACCACGGTGCGATAAATAAAATCTGACACCGAGGGGGCGTGTCTTCGCGTCTCTGTCTACCTCTGTTTCGCGGATAAAGCGTCGCTGCTTCTTCTTCCTCTTCTGCTTCTTTCTGCGGTTCTTTCGCTCGGCCCCGAGAAAAGCGGTCCGAGCGAACCCCTGGTCCGAAACGTCTGAAGAGGGTTGCAGGAAGCCGGTCTCCTTCGCTCGGCTCCGAATTCCACGTCGAAAATCGAGTCGCGCTCGAGGAACCGGTTCGCACCTCCGGACCCGAAGGCCAATCGATTGCGCGTGTATGTGTGCACGTTGCGAGAGAGCCGCTTTCACGATACAACCGTGATCACGCGGGTTTCTCTCGTCTTTTTCACTTTTTTTCTCTTCGCTGCTCGAGCCCTTATCCAGAGTACGCTGCGAGGCAGTGGCACCGGCAGATGCGAGATCGCGATTAGACGATTCGACGAACTCGCAGCAATCCGCTTTCGACGAGATTGCGCCCTGCCAGCTTCCCTTCTCCGCGGGGGACAATTGCGCTCGTCGCTCTAATATCGCGAATTAAAATTCGAATTAACGTCCGAATGACTCGAGACCAAGTCGAGAACAAGAGGGAAGAAAAGTGGAAAAGACATTATGGGAAATATGCCTAGCCGTCGATTATTCCTCCGGTAATCGGTGCTTTCGAGCTGCCTCGATGGCTAATCTTTTGACCTGAAATCAAATTTCGCTGATCGAGCTCGGTCGAGAGAGCAACGTTTGACAAGTAATCGTTGCCGGGTCACCGGGTATATCGGAGTTCATAACTTCTTCTAGAACATCGAGAGTGCCCCCTCAGGGGCCTCGGTTATATATTACCAGCTGTAATGAAGACTCCAACGGCAGCGAGCTACCGAGCCACAGCCTTGTTTATCACCTTACCTCAAATATACAATTAACATGTTGAAAAGGCGCCCGAAGCACACGAAATCGCAATCTTCCTTTGCTCCGCACCGACGAAAGAAAGGGTTGCGAAGCCTGCATTCAGTCTCGTTACCTCGTACACGGCTCGTTAAAGCGTGTCTGGATCTTTAGCCCACAATCCCTTCCCTCATCCTCGAACTATCTCTCGAAAGAGACTGTCGGAATTTACTGGTCGCGACCAACCGAATCACCGCAGATTTTCCAAGATTCGTTCACGGTCGTCGAGCTTATCGATCAAAGAGATCGATCGCTTTTCGAAACTTGCGTCAAACTGGCCTGAATACTAGGGGAGGGGGGAGGGGCGCGATCGACTTTTCCCGACTGAACACAGCTGCCATTATTAAATATAATTAAAGAGAAAGGTTGTCCAGAGCGGAGGGAGTCTAGAAGCCGCGTCATTCACCGGCCATTTTCTTCCAATTATATTCAAAGAGACCGGAATAATTCGCTCTCGACACCAGAAAATTAATCTTCGATCTTGATCGAAATACGCGCCAAGCGGAGTACGTCGACTCGACGGACGAGGTGAAAACGACGCGGCGGAGAAAGAACAGACCGGAAGTATCGGTTGCAAATAAGAATGACGCGGTCGATCGTTCGGCGCTGGATTCGATACTTCGGCCGACTCGCTACGTAGACAACGTGTCCCCGAATGCACGATACGCGCAATATTGATAGTCCGTCGCGGCAGAACTCTCATTTATCTTCATCCTTCAATTTCCCGTGTACACGTGCTCGATCGTCCGCGCCCGCTCACCTCGCCAGAAATAAAAGAAGGCTACCGTGTTTTCTAAAGTACACGCGCCGAGAGCGATAGTCCTCCGAACGTATTCCAAGCGTCGCCATCCGATCCGGCTACGCGACGGATATTGCATCGAATCGGCTAGAAAGTCTTTTCAGCCTTTCCAACTACCCGGAGGATAGATAGACCCGGCGCGCGTCTCGCCGATGTATCTTCTGCATTTCCCCTCGCCGATTATTTATCTCGTCTCCGTAGCAATCTTTCGAAAATTAATGGATCCGCCAAACTTCGCGAGTTTATACCGTCTTTAACGCTGCATCTTTAATAACCCAACAATGTAAGCTTCTTTGCGCGCGGATCACGGTTCGATATTATTAACGAGGGGGCCGATAATTACGTATCATCCTTCTTTGGCTATCAATCATGTTACGATTATAAAGCGATTCACGAGAGCAACGTTAAGATGAAACTCGAGCACCTTTCGTGGAATCTTCCAGCGTATAACGACATTGATACTGGTGAAACGCGAGGCGACTTTCTTCGTGCCTCGTAACTATCTACTGCGTGCATAAATATTAATAGAATTTTTGAAAGTTCCATTCCGGAAGACGATAATAACGTTGTTTGCGTTGGCAATAATAAGCTTCGTTACAGAACGACGGAGTTGGACGCGGGCCCGTGCCGTGTCTGCGAACGGGGCCCCGTAATTACGGTTACCGGTGAAATTATTCAGGCAGTCGCGCTATATACACGGGGTGTCCGCGGAGGAAACGACCACCTTCGCGCAGACGGTCGACCGATTAGTATTATTAGCGGCGCTAGGCGAAATCGGTAAGCGATTCCCTGCTGTTTCGCCCTTTTCCTTTTTTTTCCTCTTCGTCGAGTCGCGTCGGTACATTCCACGTGCTGCGCCGGAATTTATCTCTCGACATCGGAAACGCGGTGCCCATGGAGAAAAAACTCGGTTGATCACAGTGTTCAACGCCACGGTTGATAATCGTCCCCCCGACAAAAGAGAAATCGTGTCCCCGATCGTAATAACGAGTGAACCGTGAGCATAATTAATCTCAAGCAGAACGAGAGACGGTTTCCAAGAAATTCTCTTGGAGGACACGAAAAAGCGAGAGTCTTGCGACGCAAGAAAGGCTAACGAAGTCGATGCTTGAACGTTCTCGAGAATACCGACGAACCTTCTTACCGTGACCTCGCGAGGCTAATTAGTCGTTTAACCGACGATGGTTGTCGAAAATAGCGGTGGTTTCGAGTCGACGGACTGGCCTGCGTCGTTGGTTCCACCCTCGCAGCCGAGTCGAAACGCCGCAAACTGCAGCGAAAAGGAGCAACGGGACGTGGAGGGAGATGCCGGTGCTGAGGTACGAGCGGCATTTCTCTTGGCAATTTGCGAATTATTAATTTAACCGTCCCCCTTTAACGCTACGAAGCCCGCGGCTAATATTTTCCCCGGAACCACCAACAGTGGCAAGGGGGGATGGATGTAGGAGCTTGTCGGAGAAGGGAGACGGAATTTGCGGAGAGAGGGATGAAGCGAGAAAGACGGGACGGAAAGGAGGTTGAGAGAACTAGGAGAAGCGGTGGAAGGAGTTGGCACGATGTAGATGGTCGTATGGTCTCGCCATGGTACCCTTGGTTAACGTGCAAACGTGCCCGAAACAAAGTTCCACGTCCGAACACGAAATAAAGGCAGGTAACAAACTCGATTGTGGTTATCGAGCTCGCAAACCGCTGCCACCGCGCGATAAATATTACGAAGAAGAAAACCACTTGGCCGTTTCATTAGCTGCCAGTACGCGCAGCTCTGTTGTTCTTCTTCGAGTGGCAAAGGACACCAAGAAAACAAAAGACCACGTTTAAAATTATATTCCTGTAATACACGGTTCTACGTTCAGTAGGAAAATCAATGGAATCTGCGAAACCATTTCACGACGAAACGATTATATCCCCGATTGTTCGTAAACCTAATTTATCGTCCGCTTATTGTTTCGCGTAACTAATCGATTTCGCGAGCGGGCGACCACCGACCGAGAGATCGTCGAGCGCGATTCGTAGCTAACCGCCAGCTAAAAACAACAAAACGGCTCCACTCACACGGAATCATAACTGGATTTCCCCCTGGCGGATGGGTTAACGGGGCCGGTACATATCCGATTTTCACAGCGGACTGACCTGTCTCAATGCCATCATCCCCTCCCTCGCCGTGCACAGCGATCAAATTAGAGACGGCCGGTTGGTCGAACGAACGAGGATGTCTTCCTTCATTCTGTCGAGTGTTTTGTTTCGGAATAAAGTGGTTTGTTACGGTGAAGGGGTTAATATTCCGAGCTAAACTATACCGTCGAGGCCTATACAGACTGGGACGCGATCGCTGGCAACGCTGCATCCCAACCGTCGTTAAGTTGTCTCGGCAATTTGTTGAAGTCGCCAAGATCGCAGACTCTCTCTTTTTCTTCGATTCTTGCAATTATTACACGCGTGAAAGCGAGATCAGCAGCTACGGCAGGTGAATCCACGTTTCAAGCGAAAGTGACGTGGACGCGAACCTCGGCACCTCAGACGTCGATCGACTGAAATCGGCCGATTTCTAAGCGTGCAATTATCAGATCTGTACAGACAACCGACTGTCGACATACAACGTTGCCGGCGATAGTATGCCAGTGTGTACAGGCCTGTAGATCATCGCTGCGATTTTCCTATCAAGAGCGTTTCATTGTTCCCGCGATAATTTACGAGTTTTCGTAAGAGAAACAGATCGGCCTGAATTATTAATTCGTCGCGACTCGCCTGTTCGTAGCCGCGAATACTATCGCGCACAAACTTCCGCTCGATCCTCCACAAGGACGATTTTTTTATTCCGTGGGATAGGTGGAAATAGAAGAGGGTCGGCGGGAACGGAATAAGGGACGCGTCTCTTTTAATATCGGCGGCGCTAAGGGCTTTTGAAAGGCGTGCGTAGAACCGCTAGATTCCGCTGATCGACTAACTGACACGAGGGCGTTAAAGGAGCCGTCGCGTCACGGCCAAAGAGCCAGACAAAGGGAAAACTCAAGGATAACGGTCGAAGATAGAAAAGCGGAGCAGAGAGCAATCTCTTACGCTCGAGTTTGCCCTATGCATTGCAGGCAACATCCCCTCCCCTCTCCCTGATCACTTCGAATAATCATCGCGGGACACAGTCAGCTCTCTCGCATCGCTGCATCTACGAAAATGAGGAACGAAGCAGCCCAAGACCGGCTGAACCACCGCGAAAAACAACAGTATCTAGACTGCCGGATTGCACGTGGATCGTGCAATCGCCTTTGACGTTCACAGAGACGAGAAAACGGTATTCGTGTCAACTAAAAAACCTAGATTCGCCACGGAGTAAATATGAGATCTATCTGTTAATATATTTAGAGGCAGACGACGATGATTTATCGGATTCCATGGTTAATCTTATCATTCGACGATGGAGAATCACGCGAGTAACAGATCAGGGAGATGATCGCGCACGTTACACCCTTGTAAGAGAATTTCAGCGTCTATCGATTGTGTCGCTTTCAGCATTTTCTTCCTGGACTGCGAAAGAATACAACGCCCACCGACTCTGTGCGATATTTCTCCAGCAACTAATCCCTTTAATGCAGCTCCGTTTAGACCGAGGAAATCCGGTACACTCAGCGTTGATAAAGTTTTAAATTATTTCCGTTATTTTGCTAACTCTACCCTTGTACGTTTGTCTCGCGCACGTCTGGAGAAACGTGGTGCAGGACGTATCCGCGATGCATAAGATCTACGGATTAATTGAATACGTAATAAGAAGCCGAATTGAAAAGCAGCATTGTTAATGGGGCGCCAGTCGACGAACGCCAGGAAACGACCCACCGTTCGTTCTGGAAATTGAATGAACAGCTACATTATGGAAATTGAACGAACAAGGCTGAAATCATCCGTTCGTCTGTCAATGGCGTCTCTCGTGTCGTAGGCTGTCGTGAAAATTTACTCTACTTTGGTCTCAATTTTAATGTTTTATATTCTACGAAGAAAAGGAGGGAAAAACGTGTAACGGTGCTTGAAAAAAAAAAAACTGCATCACGCGTTAGTATAGCGAGAGAACAACGAACGGCGAATCGAATTTGAAGAACGTCCGCACGGAAAGTGCCGACAAGGACGTCACGAACCTTTTAAAGCTCTCTGTTATCCTTGGCGGGCTCCCGAAGGACACTCTTATCTCCGGCCCGCTGTTTGCTTTGTGGATCTTAACAGGGTAACGTTCGCTGCCAGAAACGGTCCACGAGAAATTCTACATTGGCGAGTAACCGGCCGGCGCGAAGGGTCGAGTAGTGAAATAACAAGACCGAAATGCACGAGGGTGAACGCGAGTAACGCGGACGAAGGCAGAGAATGCGCGTCCCGGATAAAATGAGAGGAACGTGTACGATGGAGAAAGACGGACGAAGAGAGACACGAGGATAAGACGACAATCCGGTGCGCAAATGCCAGCGGGATTTAGATCGGACGTCTCTAATGGCAGTAGGATTTCAATGGCAAATGGCACCTGCCAGATCCTCGCCACTTGTTTGGCCAAAGGATTTGTAAAATCTGCAGAGATATCCATGCGGATACTTATGCCGCTTATAGACGATATCGGCAAGTAGAGGCAGGAATAAAACCGCCTCGTTGATTTAACAGGAATAAGTGCTGACGAATAATTGATGAAATCTCACAGGATAGTAGACAAAAAAATTGAAATCTCAGGACAACGGACGGTAGAAACGGGAAAATATCGTGCAAGTTTCTATAATACTACGGCCTGTACGACGCTGATCTTTTCAAGCGTTATTTGGTAACTATAAAGTAACTTAGGCACGTCCTACCATTTCTCAGAATGTAATTCTTTCGCCGCTACCGTCTTATATTACATCTCGAACATGTCTCTCCGCACTCATTATGATTTTTACCGGAGAACAAAGAAAAGGGGGAGCAGTGGATGCTGCTAACAAATCTCCGAATCACGAACTTTAACGGACCGCGAGAAGAGGGTCGTTAGCGGTACAAGCGTGAACAAATATTATTCGGGGGCAGTTCTTTCATCGAGTTTTTTTTTGCGGCATTGCATATCCAACGATGCGATAGCATCTAAGGATCTCACGATCTTCGACGATCTCTGCGAGCCGATCGACTGTGGAAGACCGACAAAAAAGTGCACGTTACCCGCTCCAACGTGCAGCTCTTTCTAAAAGAAGACGAACGCCGTGTTATACTCCGCAGCAAAAACCGAACCTTCTCTACCCTCTCCCATTCGACAAGAGCAAACAATCTAACAAGCAAAAAGTCCCTTTTACGTCCCGAGTACCGAGAGAGAGTTGCTCAATGCTTGTTAAGAGAAGCAGGCCCGTCTTTCCGAGTGTCTTGCCTCTCCTGTTGGCAAAAGAAAGAAGAAAAAAAGAGTGGAGGGAGGGACGAAGGGGCGGAGTGGCAGGGAGGGACAGGTGAAAGGGAGAAAACGGACGAAAGGCACGACGGGGGTTGTGTCCTTCGTTAGGAGACGTTAGCGAGGCACCTGGTGCACGATTACGCTCGCGCCACGCGCACATGGGGTTCCGTCGCGCTGGTGATGGCGCCTCTATGAGGGTTGAAAGGCTCGTGGACGCCCGACGACATCATGACGGATGGGAACGTCAGCCTTAACAGTGGTGAGCTTCGTCAGCCTCCAAACAATAACGTTACGAATGTTTCGTTCTCGCAACGCTGTCCACTTTGGCCGTCTCGCTTTTACCGCGTCGAACTTTCCATCGTCATCGATCATTCACTGGTAATCGGGTACCGCGTGTACCAAACACCGCGTGCACCTAGAGTGGGATAAAATCAGAGGAAAAGATGGTCGATCGTTGATCATAGGCAGCATGGAAAATCGCTCGGAGGAAAGAACAACGGTGGAACGCGTCGTTTGCAGTCTTCGCGGAGGACTCGATTCCGAACGTCCTCCTCGACTCGGTATAAAGTATCAGGGCGAAAAGCAAGAGAGGAAGGACCACTTGGCTACGACAAAAGCGTTCCGCTGAATCACGCCACCCTTAAGAGGTCTCCTTGATTTATATCCAGGGAACGTCGCTTCTAAAGGACGACAAAGAAATTACTCGGCATTCGTAGGCTCGTTTGCCCGCTAGAAGAGCCAACCACCGTCGGGCTTTCGATCCGCGTAAAAAGCTAAGTTTCCAGAGAACGATCTCTGCTCGGGCCACGCTCGTAACAGACAGGCACAGTAAGTTAAGCACAGGCGATGAAACGTCCCCCAACGAACGTCGTGACCGTGCGATAACAATGAGACTGCAGTTCACCAGCCGCGCGATCGAGTGAGATCGATAGATGGAAAAGCGAGAGTAACTTGTCGCGTCGACGGATGCTGCAGGAGGATTTGATGGATTTTAACCCCGACTGATATTCGATTACCGATCAACCTCCCTCGACCGATAATCCATTATAGTTCTTGCGTCCTCTCTCCCCAGGCTGAATATCTATTCCGCCAGTGACTCGTGCGTTTTCTGGAATTTATCAGCTAGAATTGGATCGCAAATGGGTTTTACACGGCATCTCGACTAATGGCAGGTGGATATATATGTAAGTAGTTTCCTAAGCGATGACCCGATGAGAAAATAATACGATAATAATTCGAAATCGAATTTTTGTTTTGTAACATCTGCGAAGCCTATACGTTGTCGATGATGAAATATCCGTTTGCTTAAAATCGCAATATTTTCACGCATGTATACCGCTTTGTGATATTCGCCACTTTGAGTCGATTTGCAGGCACTTAGACGCTGCAGCCAGACAAATGTCTACGGTCCGAAGGAGACTATCGTGGGGAATAGTTGTTGCGGGTCTTCGGGATATTTGCACACTTGCGGTAGACGCTATGTTGCGGCTCGGGGGGATGAGTCGGTGTATCGTGATACACAGAAGGGAGAGAAAAGGGCGGGGTTCCTTTAATCTTCGCGGATCAAAACGTAGCGGTACGCTACGTCGCCACGAGACCGCCGCAACCAATACTCGCGTACGAGCGCGTGATTGCTCCGTGTGTTCGAGTGGAAGCCTAACGGCGTTTCAAAGGGGGCGAGCGACGCAAGGAAAATTGCATTGTAATTAAAACCGCGGCGTCTTTGTGGCCCCCTGCTCGAAAAATGCACGCGCGAACCCCGAGTGCACTCGGACTGCACGCGCGATTGTAAGCGTAAAGAGGACGCCGGTTGATATTATCGCGGGCAATAATCATTTACAATTGTTTCGTCACGCGTGCGACGGTTGGAAACGGCGTGCACTTTTCCTATGCGAAATAACGCACTCGCGACGGAAGGAGTAACGAACTTGGCAATGACCATGCGGAGGTTGAAGGCAACTCGCGAGAACGAAAGTTTTACGAAGGCAAAAGAAACGAAAGGAACGCAGAGAGCAAGGCTCGCGCCACCATGCCATTGAGAGCGAATTCTATTTAAAACAAAGAGAACTATTGGGACGAGTAACGAATCTTCTTTACGATCCATAAATCAGCGGTAGCCGAGTTGGAACTTTAATTGCGTTCGAACGAGTGGCCCTATTCCAATTTTCTTATGACCAGCCACGGTTCGATATATAGAGCTTCCTCGAGAAGTAACTTTCGAAAGAAAAACTTGCTTCGATGAATGTACTCGCGGCATTTGCTCCCCGAGATTCCAAGGACAATTTTACACCAACCCCCAGTCGTTTAATTTTTTCTGCAAATATTCCGGGTCTTGGGTCACTTCCGACCAATGAAACACAGCGTACACAAGGTTAGCCGTTAATTTCAAGCGAACAGTCCTCGTTGAAAGTGTTTTCGATTCGCGTGCCAATGTTCCTTTGAAGACGAACGAGGGGTACGCTCGAGTGTTAGCCCAACCGCGTCGATTTGGCGTCACTTGGACGCGGTAACGCAATTTCATCGACCTATGGGCGGGTACTGACCCTCGCAAGCTTCACGAAAAGTCATGGTTTCGTTCCACCCTGTCCCTCGGTTTGGGCTCGACCCTTCGAATAATAAACGGATTGTTAGCATTGATTAAAGCGCACTGCGGATGAGATGGTCCGTCCGTAGTTTCCGTTCAACGTTTCCGCGCTCCCTCTGCGGTCTGTCCCCGCGCGGATGAAGCCCGACCCGATTCCTCGGGAACACGTTGGTGTCAGAATGGTTTATGTCTTACGCATCCCCGGGAAATTGCTTCCGATTGCTTTCGACCGATCGAGGTCGAAGGTCGCCGTGGCCAGACCGCTCGTAAATCTTAATTAAGAACCGCTGCGACGCGACGTGGCGTCTGTTTACCGTCTCGGATATTGTCGGAAAGCGTCTGACAAAACGTGAAAACGTGGCGATCAACCGTCTCTGTAGAAGGGCGGAGACGGAAAATGAGAGTACCACTAGCTATATCCTAAAAGCTATCTATCAAGAAAGGCTTATTCGAAGATACGAAAACAAAAGAAGGGTGTTTACCTAGATGTAGCATCGTAGAAAAATGTAGGAGACGAGTTTCTTGCAGGAACAACAAAGTCTGTACTTTCTTGTTAGGAAAACAGTCGTAGCGATTCTTGATCGGTTAAAATATCACCGGGTTCCTCGGCATCTTTGCATCGACGTCCCCGCGTTTGCGGCCGGACCAAGGGAAAATAACGAGGTCGTCGGTTACTTCCCTTAACAACCTCGAGGCAGCGCCATGATTGTCGCGCGACAAGATGCGTCGTCCACCTTTTCTTCCCTCTGTTCTCGTTTTCGTAAGAACCTGACGTAGCGATACAGCCTCCGCTGGCTTTCTAAAGACGGCTTTTCATTTAACCGCTTCGTATCGCGAGGCGCGTCCTTTTCGCGGCTTGACTCGAGAGCCTGACAGAGCGCTCGCCAACCAAAAGAACAGGCCTCCATCGCATATTATGTCGGCCTAACGCGCGTGACCTCCGCATAATGGAGGCCAAATGTCCTCCCTTTCTCGAGCTGTACGTTCGGACAACTCTTGTAACGAGCTGCCTCTCGCATCCCCGTCGGACTCTCGTTCTCGCGTAATGGAAACACGGTGCCCGCTGGATTTTAATTACGAGAAAGAAGCAACTGCTGGCGGTGAACCGCATCTTTCTAGGCTCGACTTCGAGATCATTGGTAAATATTAAAATTCTTCCAACAGGAGAAAGAAGAGTTTTTAATTCATTATCGTTGGTTCCGTTGGTATCCCGCAATGACTTGCCGCGCCGGAAGCATCATCCAGAGTGACAAGTGTCCGCGTCGCTTTTCACTGGCGACAATTAATTACCAGCAAATATCCCTAGCCATGCGATTCACGGATCCATCAGAGATCCATCAGGGACCCGGTGCCATGTCTCTCGTTAATGCGTGTAATTAACGAATCGCGATCGCTAATTACCCACACGACTACGAAGAATTTACAGGTGAATCGGGGTGCATCGGTACGTGGTGGAAGCTCGAATTTCTGGGTCCGCTAATTACGCTACTAATCTGATTAACCAAACACGTTTCTCCGTCTTCCGCTCTTTTGCCGGCAGCGAGAGTCTCCTTCTTCCCGCAGGACTCGAACCGACTGGCTCGCGTGTGTCTCGCGCTCTCACGTAAAAATGTCGTTAATGCGATCTACCCAGGTGGTCTCCACGGTTGCGAGTCGAAACCGTTTCGGACAAATTGCAGCGTGACACGCACGCCGGCTATCATCCTCGTCTACTTCTCGTGTCACGAGTCGCCAACTCGACGATCGTTTCCTTTGACGGAAAAACGTTCGACGAACAATGATCGTAATACGATCATAACGATAAATGATTAGATCATAATGGGAAGATTTCCAAGAATACACGAGATTAACGATAGTTAAACGATCTACCACGATATAATTGTTCCTTTAAGACACAAAAGATTCGACGGTTCTCTTGGAAGCAACCCTCAACGTGACCTAATGGTCTGTGAAACGAATGCGGAAAAGATCCGAACTGGGTCCATCGATCCCGCAATCATATACCCCACGATGCCACGCCTTCGATAGCGGTGATTTAATTTCGAAGACTCATCTTGCAGATTGGGGGAGCAGCAACTTTTCAATCAGCCGTCAAGTCCGCGGTCGCAAGGGGTGGACCACATGGCTGCAGACCACAAGTATCGTGGACGAAACACTATGAAATTCCGGTACACATACTGGGGTGGCCAACGTTATCGGCCAGAAGCATCTCGGCAGCGAGAACGGCTACACGATAAAACGTGCGATAACAAAATTGTTGAGAAAAGATATATACTGCGATCGACAGATCATTTTCATTTTGAATCGATCCTATTTAAAGGAATCCATGCGAACGTATTCGATATAATATTTACATTTTCATTTGGAACAACTGCAGCCGCAAACGTGCAACTATCCTGCCGGAAATAACGGAAATTGTTTTATTTCTCTGAACGCATAGTTTTATACGCGAGATTCGGCCGTCGAGCACGCGATAATCGTCGATACATACGTTGGCCGGCACGGCGTACTTTAAAAATAATTATTTTAATTGCGACTTGGCATCCAGACGCTCTGAAGATTTTTGAAACGGGCGTCCTCGATGTAGGAACAGCAGAGGGACCAGACGGAAGAGACAGCTGACGTGCTTGAAACGCCAGGCAACGACGGGTTGGCGAAGGGTAACCGGGAAAACGGTGAGATTCAAAGCCAGTTTAATCCGCGCGGCCGAGCCTGTGGAAATATTTTCTTAACGAGAATATTCAATTTTCACGATCGATTCGCCGGCGTTCTGGCCGCTGAAAATTATTCGCGCACCCTCGCCGCTTCGTCGCGACTCGATATCGGTTTCAGCCTCGATTTTCGACGGTAGCGTCGGCAGGGGTCGCGTCGTATAGGCAGACAGATGAGTCTCCGATGCACGATACAAAGCGATCGGAGGTAGACACGGAAACGAAGAGAAAATGCCGCGGATACGACATTACGTTAGACTTTAAGAAGGTTGTCTGTTTATCGCCAAGGTGAAAGAAAAGGGGTGGAGAGAAGGCGAACGAAGGCACGCGAAAAAAGAAGAAGGACACGCTGTCGGGCGAAATCACGGCGAATGAGACGGCCGACGAATTCCTACGGAATTCCTGAACATGGAAATCCGACGAGCACACGTCGATCCAACCACAATATATCGTGTGTCCGAGAGAAGGCCTCGCGCTGTCGGCCATTCCAAGAGTGACGGGAAAGTTTTGTCGATAGCGGCGCGCGTTCCCCCGAACCTATAACGAATTCCGATACGCCGGTCCGGCTTTAATATCCCGCCACACCACGGCCATTAACACTTTTATAATAACGCATTATATTATATAACATGCCGGGGCTCATTAATGCGCGGTGTTCAACGATTCGTTGCGCGGCCAGAAAAATTTCGTCATCCCGGCTCGATCAATGGACGTGCTTGCAACGATGAATACGCAATATGATACGCTAATCCTGGCATTCGGAATATTACTAACGCGCCGCATGTTCGTCATTAAATTACTTATTAATGCGTACCGTTTAATTTCGAACAAGCTGGCCGGCTTAATAAAAGCAAACTGGACGAAACTGTACACGCGCTGTGTTTCATTCGCACCCGAGAAAATTCTGCCGATCGAATTTTACGCGAATTACCAGCTACGATTATATCGCCTTGTTTCGTACGAAAATAACGACGGGAAAATTTCTGCGGCTGATCGACGATAACGACAACGACCATAGCGGCGACGACGATTATTTCACGTTCCCGGCAAATGGCATAAAAACATAGCCGCGTGGTGTGCAGCGTGGCTATGGGGTCCCCAGATTAACCGACCGAATAGAAATATGATTTATAAGAAGGAGAAGAAACGAGAGTTCTTGTAGCACGCCGGCGAAACGTCAAAGTTGGAGTTCGAAATCTGCGCTGCGCTCGCTTTTAATTTATTTATCGATAAATTTTATTTGCGCGCAATATTAACTAAATGAGAGTAGAAAAGATGTTACGGACTGTTGGTATCGTACCGTTGACACATTTTGCCAAGTTTTCAGATGTCTCGATTAATCCGAACTACGTTTTCAGGTAGGCAACGCGATAAATCGTTCAGAAAATTCAATCGAATCGGGGCTGCGTGTTCGCGTATCGGTTTTTCTCCTTCGTTCTACCAGCACGAAACAGAGATGACAGGCTTTCGGGCGCCCATGGGCACTCTCTCACCGATCAAATATTCCTCGCGTTGCCCTCTCGAGACGGCTAAAGTAAACTGTACAGCCGCGAGACCAATAAATTAAATGATAAATTTTTCGACAACGCAGACGACTCGCCGCGCGATCTTCTCCTCCTCTTTTCCTATCTTTCCCCGTGCTTTCTTTTCCACCGTCTGACGAGAAATAAAGTGGCCGTAAATCCCGTCTCTCTCCCTCGGCTCCGTTGGATCTCGCGTTACTTTCGTTTCACAAGCGTACGAGTATTTAGGCTATTGCCCGCTACTTACCAGGAATATCCGAGAATCGCGTATCTTTCCACCCCACTAATTTCGGGGTCGAAGAGAAATGACCGTGAAACGGCGAACGATACCGTGCTGAGATCGTTAAGTGCATCAGGAGGTTGTTATTTCTACCGGGAGAATGTTACATTGCAGTGGAAACGACCGGCCTCGAGTCAGATAAAGGTCAGAGGGACAACCTCCGGACAAATTTCTCATTTCCGAAGGAGATGCGGACCGTCGGTATTCCAGGCGCCACTAACTTTGTCGCGAGTTAATTAATAAGAGACGCTTGCTCTATAGGATTTCAACGATGTAGCAGATAAAGTTTCATCGCGTAAACTAAATCACGTCGCATCGCGTCGTTTACGCTTCAGAGGATAAGAATTCATGGTAGCAGGTGTCAAACGCTCAGCCAGGCCGGAAGAGGAGACAATATATGGAAAAAGCCACGTAACGCGTGTGCACCTGGGAAAACGTGTCGACGGCCAGCGAACCATGACGAATTCTCCGTTTTCGATCGGGTTTAGATTAAAACCATATATCGGAAACCGAGAAACAAACGATGTAACTTTTCGGTTCCATGGCAGGCCGCTCGTCGATTTGATTTGTTCATCGGTGCGTGAAACCAGCGACTCTATATAACTCTCTCGATTTACTCGACGCATGGTCGCGCGCGGGATCTCGCGAATTTTTGCAAATTTCCCCGAAACAAAAACAAAAGAGTGGAAAGAGGGGGGGAGAGGGTAGTTGGCGCGAGTGCACGGTTTCCCAAACGAATAGGACAGAAAGTAATTATTTTCGGTCCGAGGCGGGAGAAAGGAAAGCTCTCGCGCGCTATCCACCGAACGCATTTTCCCAATAAAACTATAAAATCCAACGGCCTTTAATTTTTTATACTATCCAGGTATTCCTACGCGCGCCGTAAAACCGAGTCCATTGTCTCTGGTTTGGTATTTCAACGATTTAAATGTCCGATACGTCCAGCAGGATGCCTGCGGACGTCCAAACGTCCATGGATTAATTTACACTCGGTTTTCGTGGAGGTCCGGAATTTGATGGAATTTTATAGGCCGCTCTCTATCGTCCCTCTAAATATTTCGATTATTTTTTCTCAAAAGGTCGCGCCGTCCACCCTCCATCAGCGGATTCACCATTTCCACTTTTCTTTTTATCGAACGTAGACGTCACGATATACAATATTTTTCTCGAATATGGCGAACGTGAACGGCTCAACGGCATTCTAATTTTTCCGCCGATTCTTACCACGTTGTTTAATCGTTATGAAACGTGGCGCCGATTCGAGGCCGCAGACTACGCGAACGAAATCACGGTTGGTCGCGACAAATGTACGAAGAATACAAAAACCAAAGAAGGTTCCTCCTTTCCGGTACATAACGATTCGTCCCGTTTGTCGGGGCCGGGCGGCGACATTCGTCGAATCCGATTAATCAAATCGAAAGATTCTTTCGTAGGGCGCGTTACGAAGCAATTAAAGCGCAGGATTAATTGCGACCGCACGCCGGGAAAAATAAGTCCATAAATTAACGACGCTCGACGTTCTGCTTCCTTGCTCCGTTCCCTCTCTCTCCCTCTCTCCCCCTCTCTCACTTTCTCTCTCTCTCTCTTTCTCTCACTCTCCACCCCTCACCACCTCTTGTCCCTGATTCACCACGTCGACATACTCGCCTCGCTTCCATCCCTTCGTCGAGCGCCGACGATCTTTTCTCTTGCCACGGATAACTTATTGCCCGGACTACGCACTATGCATTTCCGAAACGATTAAGCTGTTACCCAATTTTTTTTTTTTTTATCCACTCCCTCGCTCCCTTCAACTGGCAGATTCTCGTCGAAAGACTTCTGAAAACTTTCGCCGTAGTTTTCAGCGTTTCGGGGACACAGGATGAACCAACGAATGGGCAAAGGGATCAAGGGGAGATAACAAATTCATCTTCATCCCCTTTCGCCGTGTAATTACAATCTGGTAACGATAATGCCGTTCGAACTGCCTGCAGAATTTCGCCAAAGTTATTTCTCGTTCGATCCTATCCCCGCTCGTATCTACGAGGCGATAGAAGGTAGGTAGATGGTAGAACGTTTTTATCGTCGATTTCACCGGTACACACCTGACCACGGCTGCCGCCGTTTACGTTTACGTAAGGTAGAACGCATAGCTCGGAAAATAGATACGTATCTACGGCGTGCTAGGCATCCGCTATGCAAATCGCCGACGTGAAAGTTAATCTTTCGCGATCCATTGCAACGTTCGTTCGACGGTAACCGTCTTCTTATCTTTTATTGCCATTTCCAACGTTACCCGGGCGCGAACGAACGATACCGAGGATATTTCGAGCGTGTACGAACGGCCAGCGTCCTCCTTCTTCCTCTTTGCTATCGTTTCCCAACAACAATTTCCACGAAGAAAAGGAGATCGTTCGTGCACGGTTCGGTACACCGAGGCCGCGAAATCCGAGTTTTCCGTTGCCCTCGGCCAGATTGTTTTCGTCGATCGAGCTATCCGCAGCTTTCGAACCGCGCCTCCTCTCTTTTGAAGCTAATTGCGCGAATGGTACGCCCCAAATTCGCACCATTTTCATCCAGTCCCGTCTATTCGGATCGAAGAACCGCGTAGAAAGACCGCGCCCTCGCTACGCGTGGCGACGAAACGAAACGACGCGGTTCGGTGGTTCGCTTTCCGCAGAGGGGTAGCTGCGAAAGGGGGCGAGAAAAATTCGAACGACGAAAAACGCTGACTACGAAATAACCGGCGTTGTTGAGGGACGACGTCGCTTTTTTTATGTGACACAAAGTAGCACTTTGCCAAATGACCCGAGTCTTTTTAGGGCGTTGCCGGCGCCGTCACCTTCGACATCCACGTCGCGGGAATCACGCCACGACACGAGCGGAAGTTCGTTCGCTCGAGATCGCAGCAACCCCGTCCAACGGTTCCGTACGTCTGCACGCGTCCGTGTCGCGAAGAATAGGCGGCGGCCTTAATTCCCGCGGCTGAAGAAAAATCGATTGATTCGACGATCGAACAAGGCCGTTTCGATAATTAGGAATAACGTTGAAGACAATCGCGTAAAACTGCAGATTGCCCGGAAAACGTCCTGGTTTTCGTCCGTAGCCGATTTCCCTCGTTTCAACCGGGAATAGAACGTTTGCTGCGCGAGAAGCGAGCAGGTACGCGACGATATATCTGGTTTATAAATATTAAACCGGGGGTGGTATCGTCCCGGTCCCCGAGAAGGTATCATAACCTTAAGACGTCAGACCGTGCATTGAAGGGGGATCAGAAGGATTTGCGGAAGGTATCCCTCGTTCCACGATATTACCCCTTATACTCGCCGACTTACACTCACGAGAACGTATACACTGCGACAGTCTAACGTACACGCCAAGCGCTATCCATAAAATTATGACGCCACTGCATTTATGACTTCTGCCAGGCAGCCTATTCCTGCCTCGATTGATTCTTGGAACTGACTTATCGTGAATAGCCTTTTCTCCAACACGATCTTCAGAGAATCGTCGACCAAGTACGAGGCTCGCGAGGGCGTTTAAAGTCGTCTAATAGCATTTGGAAAGAATTTATGTCTCTGGAAGACGTTTCACATAGATAAACGATAGCGTTAGGATACAATTTGTTTCACGATCGGAAAATCGAAAGGCATCCCTCCGCTGTTCATTTGCCCGGTTGCATATTCTCGGCAAACGACGAGGAAATTCTTTCGCTGAAATAGAGCAGAAAGGTCGGATTCAGCGCGATGAAGCGAGCTACGCGAAACGATGCTTCTATATTAAGGAGAATCCGCGCGGCATTCGAGACACTCGACGCAGACTTCGCAAGTTTCATTTGCACCCTCGCGTTCTTCGACGTCGTGAAACACGCTGGGGCTTAAGTTGCTACCCGAAAACCGTGTACACGACTTCTCGTTATTAATTACTCGAAAACTCGCTGCTCCAGCCGTACACCCATCAAAACAACGCGCTGACATGGGTCTGGAACGCTCGAGCACGGATTTACGGGGGGCGGCGATCCGACTAAACGGATCCGGAGACCGGTCAATCATTTTTCAGACGGGCCAAGATAATTTTTCA
The DNA here is from genome assembly GCF_011952255.1 of Bombus vosnesenskii. Classification (NCBI taxonomy): domain Eukaryota; kingdom Metazoa; phylum Arthropoda; class Insecta; order Hymenoptera; family Apidae; genus Bombus; species Bombus vosnesenskii. Next base: position 317,970 of record NW_022882935.1, read on the forward strand.
CTCGAGCGTCTTGAATTTTCCCTGGCAGTCTGATGAAAACCGAGAGAATTCCAGCCTTCCGGCGAGTTTTTCAGCGAGAATATCTAACGAGACACCACGCGACGATACGGCACGCTAGCGTGTCGTCGTCAAAGCGAGGCATTGTCACCGCCGTTTGAAAGGGGCGCTTGGAAACGCCGAGGGAAAAGAAGCAGAACGGTGTGCTCCGCGTCTTTGGCCGCGGATATCGCACGGAAAACGCGGCTGAGAAACAATGCACGCTGAGGAACAGGGAACACGGCTTCGAAGAAGGAAGACACCGTGGAAAGAGGGAAAAGAAAAAAAGAGAAACATCGCTGGAAAAAGGTATGAGAATCCCCCGGCCAATTTACCATAAACTTAAAGGTTTATGGAGGGAAAGTAGCCGGATATTACCGGAAGGAGCGCGAGAAATGCGAACCGCGGTACCGAGAGCGCTACTGGATAAGAATATTAGGCGTAGAAGAAAAAAAAGAAATATCGGAAGAAAAAGGGAATCGCGTTCGGCGGGTGAAGAAGAGGGGCCAGGAAAAACAGAAGAAGGGACGAGGGGATTGAACAACGGAATTAAAACGCAGCCGGCTGTACTTTCTTCTCGGGCAAGAAAAACGTAAAACCTGCATACGCCGTCGCTGCCTCCAGGCCAGCTGCCCCTTGTCGAGAATTTATGAATGCTTTATTTAATTTGGGATTCGAACTCCGCGTTTTTCCGGCCAGCCACAGTTTTTCTTCGAGGAACACGCAACGTCGCGGCGAGATATTGTCGGTAACCGGTCGCGTATTCGTCGCTAATTCGTAGCTAATGTCTAGGATGTTAATTAAAAGGAATTCTTTCGTTCTGCCGAACTTCCCTATTTTCTTTTCGTCCTTCGTATCGATAATTTTTTGATGCCTCGTCCAAAGTATCCGGCAACACTCTTCTTCAGCCTTTCCGGACTTTAGCTCCTGCATCGTGTCGTTAACGAATACGACGAAAGTTTCCGCTTACTCGCAAAGAATACATCGCTGTTTTCTCTTTTCTCTATTCGAAGCAGTTTTCTCAATGCTGACGGGGCTGTCGCGTGTAACGAGTCGAACGATTAAGGAATTTTCCATGACGAATGACCGATCCGTCGCCAGGCGATCCTTCGCAGAAACGCTGGCGAGAAAAAGCGTAGAGGCGGCCGCGCCCGGTACGAACATGCAACCGCTTGATAATAAATGAGAATTTTTGGTCGGGCAGAGGGGTGGCGAATGGAGTGGAATGCGAGTGAATAGCGGGAGACGATGCGGACGAGCGTGGAGGACGTATAGGAGGAACGTCGTGGTGGTCGGAAGATATCGGAGGGGTTGAAAAATTAAACAAAAACAAAGGGTGCGCGCAATTACAATGAAGGAAATAAGCAGGCATTGATAACGCCACGAATCAAGAGTCCGAGCTAACCGACAATGGGATATCAGAATGGCTATTATACCCGGCGTAGACTCAATTATTTTAAGCCACTTTTGTGCCGCGCTAATGAAGCGAACAAAGCAGAATATTAAACCAGCCTCCTATCCTTCTTCCCTTATCTGTCCCCAACGAGTCTACGACGCTTTGCGTTCGCGAGATCTTCAACTTTGCGCTGCGAGGATCGATACGCGCCACTTCCGAGTACCATTTTCTACGCCAACGTACCTTAATCCCTTCGTAATCGTTCTTCCAAGGACGTTACACCGTTGGTGAAAACGGGTTTCTTATCAAAGCAGAACAACTTTGTAAAGAGAATGTATCATCGAGGCTGGCAAAGATACAAGGAAGCTAGGAAACTTGGAAGAAAGAAATGCGAGAAATATTCATCGACCTCGAAGGTTACGGAGCGACTTGCAACGAAAATAGCGAGAACACCGAGGCGCGATACTACTCAAGAAGTCATCGCACCCCGGTGTAATTTCTGCACGGGGTGACTCGGCGGATTCTTTCGACTCGGAAGAAACCAGTTTCTTCCGCACCATCGAAGCTCGGGGTTCTTCGATCTGGCCGCATGGAATCACCGCCCGGAGAAATATCGAAAAGGTGTTCCGTCGTAAAATTCACCGAGTATAGCGCGAGACTCGAAAGGGATGCCCGATAAAAGACAAGCGAGAGCGAGAAGGAGATACCGCGATGCAAATCGATTGCCACGCAACGGTATTTACTGCTTCGTCGGTTACTTGTCGGTAGCAAGACGTCTTGAAAACCCTCAGGAAAACCTTGTTAATTAGACGTCCAAAGTAAAGCGCGAGACGTAAGGCAACGACGGGACCGGGAAGAGAAATAGCAGAGACGTTCTCAATGTCGGAACCCCATAGACATGACTTTAATTCCGGGAAGAAGAGCGATGTCTTCCAAGTAAAATCCTCCTCTACCGCGTTCAAGAGGTTCTCTCTGCTCGTTTTCAATAGCACACATAATAGCATTATTCATCCGTGGGTCTTCGTTTTTAAATTGTCCACGATAAAATCGCGAACAATAGACGCGACCGGGCTTATAACGTTCTCGCGTGTATCTTACGTAGGTACAGCGTGTCGTAACTCCGTCTCCTATCGTCTTCGAAAGATATCGTGAGAAAATCGGGATACGCGTAGAACGCGTAGACGCGCCGCTCGATTACCGAGCAAATAATTCACCGGTCGGACAAGACTTAATTATCTGCTTTTTCTCTTATTGCTCGTTGTCGTCGCACGAGCTCGATTTATGACCGTCCCGATAAAGTCAACGGCTGTACATTAACATTACGTAATACTTGTACTATCTCCTGTCGACTGGAAAACGGCCACGGCGAAAATAAAAGAGGGGCACTCCGAGCATTTTCTACGCTCGAACGGTTGAGTAATGGCGAAGGGCAGATCGGCACGGACGGTGGTGAGCGCTCGATGGCAATGCCGGGAAAAAAAGGGACGGAGGAAAGAGGATGTTGGAAAGGGGGTACAAATCGGCCGTGAAATCCAAGATTTAACCCCATCTTGCTGCGCGAAGGCGACGAAATCAAGCCCCTCTCGGCTCACTGATATGATAAACACCGAAAATGACAGCAGCCACCCCGCATCTTTCCCCCTTTTTCATCCCTCTTCGCTTCTCCATCGGTTTCTGCTCGTCTTCCCAGAGCTCTTCGAGTTAATCACGTCAGGCAGGCAGACCCTCTGATTAAAACGGGCCTCCATCCCTTCTTATTATTATTGTTATTAGAGGAACTGAGTGCAGGGCACTCGGGGAATCGCGTCAGAATAGACGGCTCCGTTGTGTATACGTGTGCCCTCATAGATACACGTGGACGAACGTAGACACGGAGGGAGCGACGTGCACGTTTGCTCCCTGTGCCTTCTCCTAATCGTGCGAATTTTCGAGATTATTAAATGGCTGACGGGACTACGAACGAATCTTGTTTCGTCCGTTCCTTAATTAACTTTCCTCGCCGCGCTATCAATCGTCCGAAATATATCGCGTTGAAACTTCGCACGACGACAACGCATGATTTGTGATTTATTTGTACGTTAACGCCCTCGTTCCCATCGCGCGCGCAATAATTCTAATCGCGGCGCAAATTGAAAGACGCAATCTTATATGAATATTAATCTATCGGGTAAACTCTGTATAATCGAATTTGTCTCCTTGTAGCAACGTTTTTTCGGAAACGATGCCTATCGATCACAGAAGAAAGTCACCGGGAATTCAGAACCGGTTGCAACGCGATAAATTATATACGCTATCTATCTCGCCACGAAGTGGCAAATTATATACACGATATCTATCGTGTATAATTCGCACATATCGTGTCACGTTTTCGTACCGATAAGTAAAGAGGCTGCGCTCGAAAATTATTTGGAACCGGAACCAGCAGAAACACACGGTAATCGAGCAATCATCAAGAGCGATTTTGTAGAAAGCGTCCACCAGCGATCGTTGCACGACCACGAATTGGACACTGCCCGCGGTAAAGTAGTAGCGTAGTTGACGAGAACAATTTTGGAGCAAGTGACCACCGGTGACCACTACGGCTGACCACGAAGTAGACGCTGAGTTGGCACCGAGCACTCGACCAAGTAACAGATCAGAGGACGGAGTAAATTAAGCTCGAAAGTTCATAAAAATCAAAGCCGTAAGTGCTATATAGATTAAAAAACTATTCCTGAAAAAAATGCCTTTTTACCCATTCTTCGATAGATCGCGGTGATCGATGTTTAAACCTGCAGGCACCTGGTTGTCGACAGGTGTTCTACGATAGTTTTACATTTGATTTGAATATTTCTTAATAAACTGCATACTAACGAATCACTGCGTGCACTCGTGTCGCGCCATCAATCGGTGCCGCCAGTCGAAGCTTTAATTTAAGATCTGGTTTCATCGTGGAAGCTACCGAACAAATGGCGTCGTTGGATGCTAACGGAAGTAGACTACCGGCATGTACGCTTCAAAACTCGTGCTGTCGAGCTGCGCGGAAAGCTACAGCCGTTGCTGCGGAAGATCGAATTGCCGATCGAACGATGATCCGGTTTCACGGGGTAATCTATCCTCCGAGCGGCCGATTATGCTAATAAAGCTGGCAGCAATAAGTAACGTGGAACGATCGTAAATCCTGTCGGGACTGGTGAACACGCGCGCGTACACAAGTGTGACGACAGTAGCGTGACCGCGAGGCGGCCTCGTTCTGCTGCGTACGTGGATCGCCGCGTTTTAACCGATTTGACAAATACGCGTCTGGCGATCAGATACGATGGCAAACGGTAATGTACGTTATTTCGTGCGTAGCTCGTCGCCTGTCGCCGCTCATCACCGCCTGGCACGTCGTCCGTTGAGACGTGTCATTTCCCGTGACTCGTAACTTTGTTCGTAACCCCGGGGTAGACGTTGCTTCGCGAACAGCCGCGATGCCGGGCTATTTCGTTGTCGAATTTATGCGCGATTTTTCTCTGTCTCTTTAATCGTATCGTCAGACCGACAGGCAGATCAACGAATAATTACACAGAGGTTCTGCGAGCTTTATCAGCTATCGGGATCGTCGACAGACGAAACAAAACGAATTTAAGACTAGCTTCGAACGAAGTTACCAACGCGAGTAGAGTATCCTGGAATAGGGCTGAACAGGGCTAAACGAATACGACTGATTACGCCACTGGCACGGTGCACGCAGGTGTGCGAGCTGGCAGGTCGAATTATCGACTCGGCCAAGCACAGGGAAACACGTCGAAGATGTTACGTAAGGTCGTGGCAAGGAGGAGTCCACGGTCGAACAAGGAAAAGAAGGTGGAGAACAAGAGAAAAGGGCGGGGAAGAAGGTCCGGAGCAGGAGCAGGAAAGAAAAGAAAATTACGACTTCGCGCTGGACCCCGGCGTTACGAAACGACTCGTCGTACCTGGCACAGCGATGATTGCTGGCTAGCATGGGCTAATAACGGCCGCGGACATAACGAAGGGTTATGTGGATCACGAGTTTGTTATTGGCTCGCTTAATGACTCGTCCACTCGTTCTACTTGTCTGCAGCCGAGTCTACCGCGTGAATGCCAATTCCCGTGGACGCCGATATAGCAACACGACTCTGCAACGCAGTGCGTCCCGTCATCCGAATATATCGCGTACAAAGTGGAACGGGCGAAGCGGAATTTCAATAACCGTTTGCGAACCGGTCCGATGAAAATTCTAACGCGTCCGTAAATGGCCGATAGTTGCCTCGAAACGTAAATTTCCTATCGAATTTTCCACTTTCGATGCTTCCCTGGAGATCGAGTCGTGAAACGAGTTGCTCGATACGAAAGAACGTGGGTAGAAAATAACGAGAGAAGAACGCGTTACAAGGTGCACGCGATTATACGTCTTTGACAGCGAATCTTGGGCAAGTGTATGCGTATCTTAATCTTGGGGGCCAGTTCGAATGCCGAGTCGACCGGACTAGTCGGTGGACTTTAAACGAGAAGCATCGTTGCTCGCTCGACCGACTCTACCGACTCTGGACAAGTTTTATTCCCGCGATATTGCAAACGCCTACTACTCGTTATTTCTAACTACCTATCCGTGCGACCGTTTAAACGCTTTGAGGCACGTAAATTGCGTTGTAGAGATAGAGAATTTGCGGCGCGAGCCGACTGTCTGGATTAATAAACGAAACGTCGGTATAGACGCGCGACAGAGCAGGTCTCTCTTGGTTTCAGGAAATTTCAACGAAATTTGTGAAAGTTGCGAAAGAGACGGAAAAGGAAAAAAGAGCAAGACGAAAACGAAGGATAGGACTTGAAAAAAAAAATCGAGTTTCCCTTGGGAGTACCGCTAGAGCTTCGCAGTTTAATTACTATACTCGTTCGGCAGTTTCCGCGGAGCGAAATTGTCGCAAAAACTTGTCGACGTTTCAGGTTTCTCGTGGACAAACTAATTTGTTGTCCGGTTGAAATTACAGCTGAACGCGTGTCTACCAGGGATAATGGATTTACTAGGACAGGAACGTGAGAACGTTAGATACCGGTATCATCGTCTAACGTGGCGTATAATTATTGCATTTATATTCACTCACCATCGATATTAGACGAGGATTGATCCACGCCTGCTGCATGTTATCGTCGAGATAGCGCTTTGCTATCCGGGCGATGTTTTCGTGGGGCTCTTTCCTTTGAGCTGGCACCGGAGCCGGGGCGTCGACGTTGGCATTGTTTCTGGAACAAACGCGAGAGAACGAACATGAGCATCGTCCAACGTTTCTGGGAACCGTGTTGGCCGCATAAGCGGGCCGTGGGCGTGATTACGCTCGATGACAGCGATCGGAACGTTTCTCAGACGAGACGGACCCACCGGCGAAGCAGCGGAGTACATTAACATAAATATTAGACAAGCTGGCACGTGAATCACGCTCGTAATTAAACCTATTATTAAACCGGTCTTAGCCGTGTAAAGAGACCCTCTATTACGTGGTACGATCGTTTTCCTCGAAAGCAAATATTTCACGACACCGTACAGTCTCGCGTCATCCAAGTTTCGCATCACCGAGCTGGGAATCACGTTCCAAAATGCAATTCTAACCCTTGCTTTGTCACGCTCGTCTCTCCTTCGAGTCGTCGCAAGTTTAACCAACTCCGTAGACGAGCATTCGGTTTTCCACAAACCACCAGGGTCTATCTCAAATATACGCCGTCTATTTCATCCACGTTACATTCTTTTCGAAACCCTTTAGCGCGTAGCTCGGGTCTCGTCGATCATTCCCCGCGATTACATGCACGCGATCGATATGGTCCGTTTACAATGGATGGACGCGACTGGTCGTATTAACGACATAAACGGGGCGCGTATTAACGAGAGGAACCGATCGATGCTTTGGAATCTCGGCGGTGACAAACTACGGGTTAGTGGGATTCTCTGGCCTATCTTGGCAAACACTATTATTTACTTCGATGAGTTATTAACGCGAACGACGTTTGACGGAGAACAGCAATCGGCGCGCGATACCGCGCTTGTGGGCCAGGAGGGCACGAAATTAACGGTCTCCTGCGCTCCGGCAATGCATCAAACCGAATCTATTGTGCGACCGCCACACCATCACCACCGTCACCGACCATCGTCGCTGCCAGATTGCACGTCGCGCCTATTGCACGCTGAAACAGTTCGCAATTAGGAGACCGACAACAATACGGATCGTGCCACCGCCAGATCATTACGTTCCGCATGGTTATCGTTCGCGATACCTTGATTGGCTTCATCCGGAATCTCGATCGACCGTGTCACCTATCTCTAATCCTCTAAGATTTTATACGCAATAAGTAACTACCATTTTCCAAGACTATATATCGCGAATAAAGAAACTTAAGTTTTCAACAAATAAACCAACGTGATAAAAAAAAAAAACAAATTGAATTTTATTAACTCCTCTTCAAGGCAGAACAAGCATCGCGTCTCCTAATACGCTATTAGTAAGCTAGAAGCTTGACGACTTTTTTCCACGGTTTTTTTTCTCTCGCTGAAAGGAATTACACGCACATGGAACCCATTACTCCGCCGGCTGGCTACGCGCGGTGTATCAAAATTTCCATCTGTTGTCCGTCCCGATGAATATTACGACGCACGATAGATCCTGCGTTGAGCACGTACAATGGTCAGGTATGAATAATCGTATACACGCGTATACGAATGTTACGAAAAGGGTATTCGCATTCAATACGGAATTTACCCGGCGTGCCCGCGCTTTACCGACGGCTTTATACGCTGGCAGGATATCGCGTAAGTGAATTACGAGAGTTTATCGTGACTCTGCGGTCCCGTGTCCGCCACCGTCGAGGCACAGCTGCCGCTCTAGGCCTTGCGTTAAATTACGCTCGAGATGCCTAGAAACCGACGAAATTATCGACCCTTCCACGGATCGACGCCCAACCGTCTTCGAGCCACCATATCGTCGACTATTCTACGAGAGTTAAACGCCAGTTTCCTGATATCAGAAACGTTTCGCGCCTTCGACCCTCCTCAAGCGTGCGAATTCCCCGGCCGATGGACCCTTTAACGAAACCTCGAAACGGGTATATAAATAACTGGCGACGGGGCTGACAATTCACGCGAAGCCCAGCTTTCCGCGACAGCAACTCGAACAACAACATCGTCGCGCTTTGATCGCGATGTTTCAGCAGGTTGTACACACCGTTCTCCGACAGCCCACGAACTCGTTCTTTGTCGTTCCCCGGCTTCTGCTTTTCGTGCTCAATGGCACTTGTGCTAATTATCTTTCTGTAAATGCACGCTCCTTCCTGCGCGAGTGACTTTACCTATTCAAGATGTACCATAACACGACAAGGGCTCGCTCTTCTCTGTTTCACCCTTTCAAGCGAGATCCGTGTGGGAGTTAATAGTACGACAAGAAAGAGTAGCCATATGCGAGCGAAGAAAGAGGGCCGCGAAAGGTGTACGCGACTGTGTGACAACGAACTCTGGTCGAGAATAGATCGTGCAACGGACCACCACTCTTTCGGATAATCTCTCGGGCTACACGGGTCTTCGCAGGGTTTACAAACCCACGACCAGCGGTAAATCTCGACCAATCGTACGTTTTCGTTGTCCACGGTTACCACAGGTGTGTCCTACTACGTGTCAGACGGCGGACTTTCTCACGGAAATTCACGCGTTTCTGGACGAAAAATTTCGTCTCGTTTTCGAGACGCCCGCTCGAAATAACAAACCATCGAGCGGAAGAGGCTTTCTAGCCGAGAAAACCAGGCGAAAGCTAGCATCGATAAAAGTCGAGCACACCGGCTATCGTTTTATTTCCGGCCAGGAAGAATAATGATAAAAAGGGAGCCTCGGCAAATTTCGGCCTTGGCCATAATTCATCCTGTCGGAGAGCGTAGTAGAATCGGGAGCCCGCGAGGATTCTCCTGCCAGATTTTACGATCTTCTGCACGATAAACTCGATAGTTTAACGGATACTCTCGTTCACTACCTGTCCGCGTAACGTCGTTAAGGCAACAGGCAGCCACTAACACAGCAGGTGAGTGCAGCGCCGTGCACGGCTTTACGGCGATTTCGATACCCGAGAAATCAATAAACGCTGATCGATGTTTCGGAAAGAATCGAAGAATAACGATCCCGTGTTTCGGTAAAACAACCGCTCTTTGGTCAGAGTCGTTCACCGTTTCACCATCGATTTACAATCTCCGTATGAAGCATCGTGTCAAAAAACATTCGCAACCGATGAATACGCGACGCGCGTTTTTGGGACTTTTCTCGAAGAACATCGAAAATCGAGGAGCATAAATAATCTTCTTAGCAAGGAGCGAGTCGATTTTCATGGCCGATAAAACGCCGACTTCCATTAAAACGGCCCTGGTGCGAAACGCAAATCCGTGTATTTAGTGGGAATAAAATCGGCCGCTCTCCGATCCTCCGATTCAGACTTCTGAAACGTATACAGTTAACCGGTTGTTTCCAAAGGAGGCGACGAGCATCGGAGTCGAGAGTTACGTTTATAACGTACGATCGGCTCGCCTGCTAATGGCCCCGTAGACGAACGTTCACGGTGAAAAGTCTATTTCCCTTCGGCCGAGTCGCGAGCCACGCGCAATCTCCGCGTCACGCTAACGCGCGGCTACCGTGCAAGCTTCATTACTATTCCGAACCCGATATCGCGTGTTCTTTACGAGGAAATTATACTAGAACCGATTCGTTTCATTACCAAGTTTCATCTGTACGTGCGCTAACTCGATACAGCCGATCGTCGCGTCCGATCGAACGTTGTTACTTAGAGACGACGTCCAACTGGTAGAAAAAATACGTTTGCAACTGAAACGCCAATTCTGCCTACCGACTTATTCCCTTGGTCGAAGATATCCGCAAAATCTCGAGAGAGTTCGCTCTGCGTTTACGAGGAATCAGAAAGGCAGAGAACAGAGAACGAATTCCACGATAACCGTTCGATATAGGTATGCGTGTACGAACATGGCAGCGTGCGTGCATGCGTGCGTGCATGCGTGCGTGTTATCGTGGCGTCTCCCCGCCGATGCGTTTCACGGCCGACTAGCAGCCAAGCACCGCAGGTTTTCGTGATAATTCGAGCCCATGGAGGCAAATGCTTCGAGACAAGTACCCGACATGTGCGATATGTAAATCGGCGAGGCCCATTCGGCGCAACAACGTTTCTAGCCTCGTCTATCGGGAAACCAGCTTCTCGCTAGTAGCTTCAGCCCGCTCGCGGTGAGCGTATTAATCGGGCCTGCCGGCGCATTCGCGTAAACGATCCGGTGATTACGCGAGGCACCGCGCGTTAGTACGCGCCGCGTAATGCTTTGTAATGCGCGGTTTCGAGCCGCGAGATCCGCATCGAAGAACCCTCTCGGTCGTGAGTGGAACGCGCCACGGAAGTCGGTTCAAACGATATCGTGCACGAACGCGAGGCTGATCCTTGAGATCTCGCGACTCCGCCTCGGAGCTCGTTCGCACGTTCCCGATGTCGGCTATTACCGGCTAACGAGACGACTTTCATCCATCGGGTTAGGTTCGACTTCCGCGGAGCGTCTCGACCGTTCCGTTCCTACTTCCTCGCAGCAGTTTCGAAAAATTTCTCCGACCCCGCGTGTATCCATGTAACAAACTCAATTTGCCGCGGAAACTCGAGCGTTACTCGACAGACTGTTTGAGCAATTGAAATTCAATCGACGCGTCGAGTTTTCTCAAGTTCTACGAAAAGGATCTCGTTGAGCGACGCGCCGCTGGATTCGTTGGTATTCCAACTCGAAGGTTTCGATACTGCTTCCTAGAAAAACTAGCAATTCGCAAGCTATTTGGTCGAACCGACGTTCTCTGTACGTTCTAATTCTTCCGGGATAACGGAGTATCGATATTCTCTGCGCTGTTATACACTTGCGACGTGAGTCTGGACACGATCACGCTACCTTCGCGAGTCGTGAAGGGAGAAAAGAGGTCGGATCCGGACGCTGTCGATCGAATATCTAAACGATATCGTCTCGAGCGATTGGTCGTGCGCGGGTTCCTCATAGCCGTCGGACAATCGTTGGCATTGAACCCAGGTAAAGTCCAGAACAAAATCGTTAAGCGATAACATCCGAGTGGTCTCGCGGTGCGTGGTCGTCGGTACCTTTGTGAGATAAGACGGGTCGTAAATCCGTTAAGAGTCGCGATATCGATCTGCCATTGGACTAACCGTGCTCGCCTATACGATACAATCGGGTCCAGTCGTCAAACATATATCCTTCTCTTTGCCTCCCCGTCCTTCTGTCTCGTATCAGTGGCGTATTCATCGCACGAACCAGTAAGAACCGACGTAAGTCACGATAGAAATAACTCGGCATTGGTATCCCTCCGAGTCGAACACGCTAACATTTCGCGTATACGAGGGACCAGGGTATCCTGTCGTTCGATGAACAACGGAATATCCAATCCTTGATATCGCAGCAATAGTGTTACGGTATTTGTTGCCCTCGTGTACACGATACATCGTCGACTCGCATAATTTCGCATCGAGGAAACGCCATCTTCTTCCTGGGTCTTTTCTCTTCGCGCGTCACGTCGCGTCGACGCGATTGCCGAGAGGTACGCGGTGGTTACGCGGCTAGGAGGTAAAGACCGTCAGGTAAAGACTCCGTGAAAACTAAACGAAGGGTGGAGAGGAAGGTAAGCGCGGCGAATGATAAATAGACTATCAGATCGTATCGGCACGCCAGCAGCCCCCGGGCTTATGCAGCGACGTCTCTTCTTTCTTAACCCGACTTTCTCCGCCCTTTCCACTCTTCCGTCCTTATTCTTCGCTCGCTCTATCGTTTCCCTTCTCTTCGTTTTCTTCCTTTTCCATCCGTCTGCCACACGTCGCGCACCCCCGTATCGGAGAAATATCTGTAATATCCGAGTATCGTGCTCTCGCGCCTGTAAGTAGGTACTCGAGCCACTGTGGTTGGTAGCACCGTTGCCCATCGATGATAACGATAATCGTCCAGGATACCCCATTCTCTTTTTATCTCGTCCCGCCATTCCCTACTGCGTTATATTTCTCTTCCGCCTGCAGTCTCATCACTGGCTTCGTTGAAATTTTTTTTACCAAACGGCCAAGACATTTTCCCCGTAAACGGTTCCCGGCAACACCCACCCTTTTCCCTGCATCCCTTCCAAGCTCGTTGTTCTCCATATATCCTGTCCGAACAGGGATGATCTCGTACGAAGGATTTTACCGGCCACGGGCAGTAAAACTCGACAACGAGCCCGACGTCTATCCCCGATCGAAGAGAACCTTCTGCCCCGAGAACCGTGTGCTCCGTTAAGTCGAAAAGCAAGTAGCGCGAGAAAACCGAAGACGCGCTGGAAAACGCGATCCGCCGGTTCGCTGCGGACCAACTTGAAACCGGATGCAAGCGGCTCGGTCGCGCCATAGCGCGATAATAAAACGGAAACTGCTTCGTTTTATCACGGTGTCCTCCTTTCGATCCGCAATGCGCCGCGCTCGAACCGGGCCGAGCGCGAGAAAAAAGGAATCGATCGGAGCGGGCACAAAAGAACCATTGAATTTATTCGTTCGAATTGATTCTCCTGGTTCGACCACAGTAGCGGAGAAAAAAGGTGCGAGACCGGACGGAGACGAGACGAAGAAACCGTTTCTTTTATTCCGCGTATCGTTAGGACTTACGTGGCCGTCCGAGAGTTCGCGAAACGAGATTTAGCTGGTTCCAGCGGTGATTTGTGGCCCATTGTTCTCCCCCGAGCCGGTAGCCGAAGCAACGACTGGCCCGTGGGAGGGCCAACCGAGGGACCCTAGTAAAAACTCTGCTATCGAACTAATGGTCATTGATTTAACCTGCTGCCGGCTTCGAAACGCGTTCACCAGGCAGCCGACCGCAATAGTTTTTACAGCTACCAGCGCGTTTTCCATCCACACCACGTAAGACAATCCCGGTGTACTTGTTAGAGCGTTAGCAAAATGTGTCCCCGTTTGTTGCGAACAGCTGTTAAATCACTGCGGGCTTAGGCTGAAGAACAAGTTGTTTTAGCAGGTGGAACGCGCTACCGATGAATCGAGCCGAGTCGGTCGAGTTATCGACGAATGCTCTCCAAGCCGATGTCCCGACGAGCATCGTCGTCTGCTGCCATTGTCGTTTTAACTGTAATTAAAGTCCGTTCGGTTCCAATCTCTGGCCAGGAGAATTTTTTTTCTCCGGCAGTCTCTCCATCTTCTTTCGGGGCGGCCTTAAAGACGGCAGAGGACATAATAAAACGATTAACTCGATTCCTGCGAAGTCGGGCGAACACAATGGAGCAGTTGAGGCAACTGTTCTCCGTTCCGCATTATTTATTCCATTAGCGGAGGACACCGGGCAGCGATCCCTTTTTCTTTTATCTGCATATTGTCCGTGAGTCTAGGGATCTACTTGCCCTTTACAATTGCCGCGACATGTTTGTTGAAACGTTAGATCGTTCTAGCAAGATAACTCCTTTCTTCTGCTGGCAGGTAGATTACGTGAAATCTACTCTGCGTTGTTCGGCGTAAAGAGAGCCCAAGAGCTCTCTCTTTCCCCGGAGTGTCCACCTGAGTCCTCGGATAGCATCCTTTGACATTTTATCTGAACAAGCTGAGGGAGAGGAAGGGCTCGTGGAGCTGGCGTTAATTAAGGCGCGGCCGTTAATTGACGGACAAATCCAGTCGGGAGCCATCGGGATAAATATAGACGTTCGATCGAGACGCGGATCGCATTGTTCGGCGACTTGTCGGCTGTCGAACAACCGCTAACCGTGGAGAAAGATAATCAATCCCCGTGGCTATTGCACCAGCTCGCGTTGTATCTGCCATCCTATCGACGTGAAAATTAAATTAATCCTTGGCGCGCCGCTGACCTGTATCGCAATCCAGCCAGTCCAACCTTTCTCTTCCACTCTTCTTCCTGTGAAACCGAGGACGGAACGATCTCCGTAAAAGAGCAAGTAATAGCACCGTGATACGTGTAACGTTGAATGCAACTTTTGCTGCCGTGTAATCTCTCCATCTAAATTATTAGATTATCCTTTGATTCATTTATCATGGCTCGAGCCACTTTATACGTCTCTCGCATACGTCTCCCTCCACGCGTCTCTCTCCCACGCCCGTTTCCATTCCGTATATTCAACGTGTACACGCGTAGCATAGCGGCACGGAGGCATGCATCTCTTCTTACGAACCCGGGCATACTTTACGTTAAGTATGTGCTCAGACAATATATATACATCGACGCTTATTTTGCTCAATCTCCTCGAGACAGCGTGCCGTACATTCCAGAAGATACCTATCAGGATTTCCATCCATACGCATCTTGTAAAAGTGGCTTCCCTTTCGCCTAAGCCCGCAGCGCAGGATTTCGAGCCCCTAGCAGCGAACCAGAAGAGGCGCCACCCTAGGCGTCATATTATGATAATATACTTATATTCATATGCAATAGGCTTTTCTTGGGAGGAGAGCGGAAGGCGAGGGCAACGAACGCGGCCTACGAGCCATAATGTAATTCGATCGACACTTTAGCCTCGAGATGATGGAACGATGGATCGAAATTGACGGCAAATGCCTGAGTAACAGTGGTTAAGAGCTAGACAAAGAGAGACAGCGACAGATCGTAGACGCGCGGCAGACGTTAGATTCCGTCGTTGCAGTTGAGGCATTCGTCGATTAATTCGTTGGCAATTTGGTTCATCGGGATCCACTTTAAAGACACCGTTTTCCTCTAACGCCATTGTGTAGCGAGTTGAAACAAATCGAGAAACACCTACCAGTTAGATCACGGAGAAAAAGTTTCGTGGAAAGCCGTGGAATTACGGTTCCCAAACTGTATTTCCAAATATTCTTACAGGGTCGTTGAAATAAGTCAGGGGATAATACGGAGTTAACGAGCCTTCGATCCTCCTCCCATTCCAGACAAACTTCGACACGTGACGAGACTTCTGACGTATCATGCAGTCGATATTCTAATAATCCAAGCCCTTACAAAGCCACGCGATAACGATTCACCTTAACAACACGGTCACGATAAATTCTACGTTTCAACGTAGTCTCTTATTCCATTTCCCTTCTCCCTAAAGAACCTTTTTCTCTCCTTTACCCTCCTCGCTCGCTCCTTTTATCGTCCTCTCTTCTACCGATCTATTCATTTTCGTTTCTCCTTGTTTATTATTCTCTCGCTCCTCGTTCTCTGATTTTTTATACCAACTATCCTTTTCCCTGTTTTTAAAAGGGTAAACCGTTAAATAATCTTCGGAGGATCTCAAAAGAGATAGATTCTTCGTCTATCACTTCGAAATGATTCCTTTTTTGTGCTTACGTAACGCTTCATAAGCAGCAAGAAGGAACGATATGATTCTGTTCTTCCTCGCGTGGAATGTTTCGGAAGATATCGGGTTCTGACCCTTTGTCCGTCTGGATCAGGGAATCTCGCTGCTAGAAAATGGTTTCCTCTTAAGGGGCGGTCGAGCCACTGACCGGGAAGACGTTAACGCTCGCCGACAACTACTTTTCTCATCGTTTTCCTGCCCGTTACCCAGGATTCTCGTTCGCGGGCCTGCAGTTCCGTACTCGAAAGGAAAAAGGATTTCGATAGAGGTTCGAAACGATCCCAAGACGGATCTTTTGGTATTACTTCCCTCTTATTTGCCTCGAGTTTTCAGCGTATCATCGAGTTGATAAAAACATGGATATTTTAAGAGATAAGGATACGTCGTTCGTCTTCTCCAAAGACGGCAAGTTCAAGGATACTTTCGTTGAAATGGTAATATAGTTGCGAGATGAATAAAAGGAGACGCACAAAGTAGCGATAAACGTACGTGTAATAGAGAGACGGTTGTGTACGAATGTTTAGCAACCACCCTAAACGGGTAAGCGCGCAAGTATACGCACATTTCGCCCTCTCATACTCCGAGGATCCCATAAGTGCGTTGTCTTGTCGCGCAATAGCGTCTTAGGCACGACATTTCATTACGTCGTTCGGACGAATTCACCCTCTTAGCCGGAACTACTAGCGTCCATAAAGCCGGATGACGATCGTAACAAGTCCCTGGAAACTTTTATGCAACCGAGTGGAACGCATTCGTCGATGAAACGTTTAGTACTTCGCGAACAGAGTTCGTCCAGAGAACGATCCATACGAGGTATATTACAAACGACGAGATAAAGAGCAAAGATACCACTTAAGAATCGTCTGACAGCCGTTTTTGAAACGTGGCGACGAATAAATCCCACCGAGTAATGTCACACGATCGCGACGGAACAACGAGCACCGTAGATCCGGAGATCGTGATCGCGCGAATCACGGAACACAGGACAAAGCTGTCGTTCATTCGTATTCATCGACCGCTTACGAAATGCAATCGCCCACGAAAGGATACAAAGGGACGTTCTTCTCGTCATCTGTCACGAACAAATTAATTCCGTGACACGCTACCAAAGATAGCTGCTTACGTTAACTTGGAACGACCGTCCCTCGGACCACTTACGGCCATCTTTCGTTCCTCGAAAAATAATTCTTAAAACGCTAAACAAACGCACCTAAACAAAGCGACGCTGATTGAACACAGCGATCGCGCACATGCCACGCGCTACAAGCGTCCATTTAAACAATCGGATTACGCGTTTCTTCGGGTATAATTAATACCAGGCCGAGCCTCCCGGCGAGAATATGGGCGCAAGAATAGGAATATGCTTTATGAGGGAGTTTATGAAAATGTTCACCGCAGGAGGCGAGGAAACCAGAGGCAAAAGCACCGGCACTGGGACCCCGAGGGCGGCCGTTGTCGTATCCTCCTCTGTTCCTTTCTCGCAGGTGACGCAGCCACCACCGCACCCTCGGGAGCCCGCGTATGTCGCTGCCAGATATTACCGCATAATTTTAGGATATTTCACTCGGGCGTCGGATTTCGGCCGGCCGACGCGCGCCAATGGCTTTACGCGCGATCGTTACACGGCCGCGGAAGGACAAAGAAAACGGCGCGACTTTCCCGGAGATTCCAAACCGCAGACCTCAAATCGTGCAAGAAACGTGCATCTGGAAGCGCGTTCGCCAATAGCTTACGACGAAACACCCTGCAGCGGGCAAGACGCTTGGAACGCCCATAAAAGAAGTATCCAGGCGCGAAGGACGTATAACGAACGTCGATTATCGAATATCGAGCGGACAAATCGAAATTGCACCGAGCGTATAGGATTCCCGCGATTCTATACCGCTGCTCCGCGGGATACCGCTTCCAGGACAATGCCGCGGAATGTGGCCGCGCGACACCTCCCTGTCGTAAATGGCGCCCAGCAATGTGGATCTAAAAACGAGCGTTATTTCTCGCAGCGGCTTATACATCCATTGTACGATGACAAATCGGACATCAACCGGTCACGAGCCGTTTATCCATCAACATCAGTCCAAAGCTCGGCACCAGACATTCCGCGTGAATTGATTTGTACGCGCGTTACACGCTTGGATGTATCGGAACGGACCGACGAGGCCGGACACCTTCTGAAACCTCGCCACATCCGGTCAAATCTCTGCCACGAGAGACAATCGCGAGTATCGAACGAGATTTGCGACCCGAGTTTAATCGTAAACAGACCTCTAACAACCCGATGGATTTTCCTATCAGCATTTTTCCCATTTCTCGCGTCCGACTTATCGCGACTACGGCTCCCGCTTCCTGTCGTCCTTCTTCAAGATACACCGGGATTAGCCTCGGCGAGCGAGCTACGTTTCGAAAGTAAGATAAATTGCCGGGGCTCTCGTCTATACGAAACGGTATCATCGACCATCGTGTACTCACATTCGGCAGAGTCGCTTCTCAGAGAAACGCGGTGCATAGACGAGGAAAAGTATGTCGGGGGAGAAATTAACGCATCCGGTTGTTTGTGCACGACACTCTCGTCCGATCGTTCGTGCGGAAGCAAACTCGCTTCATGCTGCGCTCCTCTATCTCCGCCGTCCGTTTCAGACTTCTGTTACGCGATATACGCCAAGTACGTGGATGAGGACACGCCACGAAGCACGAGATCCTCGTTCCACGAAGCTTGTGCGTCGTACACGATACCTCGCTGAACTGACACAATGCACGCGCCTGCTACATTCCCCGCTTCTCTCGTCCTTCCCTCGTCCTTTTACCCCCTTCCCCCGTTCGTCTCTCCCTCGTCGAGCATTTTCTCGCCTAAGTTGCCTTTCGTGGCTGCGAATTTCGGCCGAACTCAGCGACGATCGAACAGCTCGATCGAATCGAAGGAACTCTTTATCGGCCACGTCCGCGTCGCGTTGCGGGCAACGAGAAACGTAAATTTCGAATCGGTTCTACGGATCGACGGTATTCGCGCGTCGCTTGCGCCATGCACCGCCTTTACGATAATTTACTGTTTATTTACTCGACTGTAATCTCACCGGCGATAAATATCCGGCGAGGGATCGCGAGTGTCGCGTTTTTATTGTGGCCGATCGAGGGACACCGATCGTTCGTTCCCACATGGTCGAATGGAAGGTCGAGCACGGTCGAGAAAAGAACCAACGGTTAACAATGTAAGGGGCGATTCGAAGACATTTCGAAACGGCGCGTTTGACGCCGATAAAATAATGAACAAACGCGCGTTTGTCATCGCGGCGACAGGTATCCGCCTGGCGATACCTGGACCTGCGAGCCGAGATAAGCATAATTTACCGAGGAGAATGCTTAAAAGAGCGAGCATTATCTTCTCGTGTAAACTATACGCAACGGAGAGTATGCCTCTCACGTGCGCGCGATTATTTCTCGCTACGCGGAAACGGTTAAAGACAATATCGTGAAAATATGGCTATTGTGTATCTGGCCGAGATTATCTAGCCAAACATCGGACTGTAGCTGGCAGATCGATACGTTATCGCGGCCCAGAATCCAATCGGCAGTATACGAGTTCCACGATGTTGCTTAAATACGAAAACGCTCGCGATTTATACCACAGAGTGAGGTATGAAAGCGGATAACGGCGTGGAAATACGAAGTAAATTTGCGCAACTCTCAATTTGCTTCGTAAAATTATATCGTATTTATTATCTAGCTAAACGACAGCTAAAGAAAACGACACGATGTTCCAGAAGCACGCACGAGAGAATCTCGGAGGAGTGGAGCACCTATCGTTAACTCGATCCGCCTCGTCGTCCCTGACAATTTCATTTGCTCCGTTATCTGTCGACCTATCGTCCGGGACATTCGTTACACGTTCGTTAAAAGATGTAACCGAGCGTTGCGACCGATAATGAACCAGACACTCTCGGATCGAAACGAATGGAAGCGGATAAGCCGGGTGCGTTGGGCTATTTGTTGCTACAACGCAACTGCGCGTCGCTCGTTAGGATACCGGGTTATCCCCCGTGTCGTTGATCCAGTTTTCACGCTCGCACGCTACCAGAAGAGAAGAACAAAACGAGAAGGAGGCAATAAATACGGCGAAAGCCGATCCAGCGAATATTTCTGCCGATCTTGTCGATACGGCGGCGTAACGAATCCCGTCCGCTCGTGGAATTTATTTCGATCGGAAAAGTCGACGCTCGACGAATAAATCATGGAATTTTACAATATGCTTCGCGTTGCTACGCGTGTCGGCGGTCGGACACACCGTTGCACCAATGATCACACCTACGTCTTATCGTTTGCGATCGAACGCCGATGCAAATCCGCTACAACGGTCGCAACGCGTCCAACAAAGAGCCGAGTCGACAGCAAACAGGAAAAAACAAATCGGTTTTCTAATTTACACGCAACGCTAAACCCAACATTTTTTCCCGCGGACGGTCCTCGAGTCCCACGATCGAAACAATAACGGATGGTCCTCGGGTCCAACGACGTTCACCATGAACAGGATAATCCTATGATCCACGTCTGCCACCCACTTGTACACCCACCGAGTTAAGCAAACGCGGGTGAACACAGTGTCGATTATTCATAGGGGATCGTTGCACCAGGACGCGGTTAACTCGTCGATTTACTCAACACGCGTATCCCTGTGTCTCTGTACGTGATTCGTGTTCTACGGTTTGTTCGTCCGCGATGGAATACGCTCGACACTCACTCGGACATCGAGGACCCACGGTTACCTCAGCCACCCACGCGTCCCGATTTTTCGTCGTTCCTCACCGCAGTCACGGGAACGTGGCGTGATAGGGATGGTAATTTACCGTCATTATAGGTAACTAAGACGGGCGACGTGCGCCAATGGCGCACAAACCGTTCTCATCGAAGGCTGAATTTCACAGCCTCGTTATCGATCGTTGAAATAAACAGTCGATTTTAGTGAGCGTCGGCAATCGAAAACGATGGCTCGCGTGCGTGACAAACGTTCCGTCGACGTTTCCTAAATTGCGCGCGTCCCTATGCCTCTTCTCCAGATATACGAGTACGTAATGATCGCGATGACGACGAAACAGGGAGAGAGAAACGAAGAAAAAGAAGCATCTCCTACGGTATCGCGGTAAGGAAGAAGGAACGTGTCGTGTCGAGGTAACAATTGTTAGCATGTGGAAGTGGAGCGAACGAAGTCATTATGAAAGACACGCGGAAGGAGGAGTACAGGTGTTTTGAAGGTAGCGAGAGATTGGAGCGCCAACGTCCCGAGGGGTGATTACGTCGGAGCGGCGACGCTGAGCGCCCCTTGCCGTGTAATTAACATCGTTAAAACATGGATATTAAATAAATTATAAATAATTATGTTCGACGGCGTTAACGACCACCATCCTAGCCCATAGCGATATGACGCTGCTTCGCTCGGCTACATTTACGTTATCGATTGCAACGTCGAACACAGAGCTTGCGTCTCGACTTCCGTCTGGACTCGGATCCTCGGCTTTAAAGTCCTGGTGAATATTTATTCCGATATATTCCGAAGCGACTCGGTCGGAGGCGACTCGCGAATAACATCTGCTAGACTTAATCGAGAGTTAACGAGCGTCGCGCTGCTTTCGATCGCCGTGAAATCGGATAAACAGCGTTCTCGATGTTTTTACGAGGTCAACCAGAAATCTGGAATTCGACGCGCGAATCGCGAAGCTCGTCGTAAAACTACCCACTACGACGTACTTCCGCGGAATTAACGTCGATAAAAAGCTACGAGCCGTTTTATAACGTTCGCTGCCGCTATAAAAAAAAAAAAAAAAAAAAATAACGTTCGCACGTATCTCGCGACGATGAACGCACTCGTAACGTAAACCGCGCGAGAGTCACACGGTGTCTCTGTATCTGTCACCTATTTTCGTGCGTGTGTTGGTGAATCTTTCGAAACGAATTATCATAATCCCCGTAGTAACGCGACACGTCGTGTCGATTCGCGGCTCGAGCCTTTGAAAAATCTGGTTTCCTCGGTTACCGATGGAAAGCTCGCGCGCCACCGTGCTCCATCATAATCGTAGGAACTTTAAAAGTCGATAATGGCTCAATAACGGGACCCAGTCGAGAGAGCGTACCGGTTTCTAATCTCTGAAAAAGATTAGGCAGCGGAGAAACAAGCCGAGATCTGTCGGATGGCAACTGCCAATCGGAATATCTCGATCGGCCATTATAATTCAAATGGGTCCATTAAATGTATTCACGCGCTATTAGAGCCGGCGCGGATTTTCTCGCCTCTCACGGCCCGTTTTCTCGCGATTGGCCTCGGCAAGGATGTCGGGCGACGAAGTGCACCATATCGATCCTCGCCTTAACGCCGTTTCCATTAGGTTAACGACCCTATCGCCTGATAAACTATTCACCATGCGAATAATTGCGATGCGATTCCGTACATTGCTTCGGCTATCGTCTACCAGCCGTTTCAACAGTAACTACCGACCGAAGATGGAGAGTCATAAATTCGCGTTCCTGCACCACGACGATGTCGGACACCAGGCCTCCATCAACGCCTCGTCGCGATTCTCGTAATTTCTCATCGACGCTTGACGTATAGCTATCGGCGCTAACGACACGGTTCCAACGACGTTAATAAAAACACCGACTACTCTATTACAACGGTAGCCATTAAGCGAGAAGCAATCTGTCGACGAGCTGAATAGCTCAATTGGTCGGGCCGGTTGTCCGACAAGTAGATGATTTTGATTTAGAATCTACTTTGACTCTTTAGATCGCTCCAATGTCTTCCATCTAAACTTTCAACGATCGAACATTCACTCGACGATCGATAGATACTGCCAAGCGAGATTCACCCTGAGGGACAGAGCTCTGACACACGCCAACAGCTTCGTCGAAAGTCGGACGCCGAGTGGACAGAGGTTCCAGCAGCGAGCAGCACGGAGGGTTGAAACGAATCCAGCTGGTGTTACCCCGTAACCGCAGAGTGGCGCCCGCTAACGGAGACGCCTGGAAGCATCAGGCGTCCCGGCGTCCATGGTTCCCCGGATTGCCACCAGATCGAGATACGACTTCGCTTCTAATCGTGACACGGGGTATATATCGCGCGCCGATAAAACAGGATCGTCGATCCAGCTGTAAGTCTACGATCGATTCAATTATGCTAATCACGGTAAAATAAGTTGCACAACGATTACCACGTCGGAGATCTCAATACCGACAACTTGTTGCGAATAAATCTTCTTGCTTTTTCGTTGCGATCGATCCCGTTCCGTGATAACGTTGGGAAAAGTACGCGACACGAGTTCTATGAGAAACCGCGCTTATGAGAACCTAAATAAATTTACAGCGCCGTCAACACTTGCTCCCGGCATCGAGAGCGATAGAAAGACGATGGAAACACGGGCAAAACGAGTAAAGCGTCATCGATATCGTTTCGTCTGCGACAAGAAGAGTATCGGGACCACCGTGAATGACACGAATCTACGCGGCGACAAGTGCATACAATGGTATCCTGACCGGATATACGGCGAGGGACGAGGAGCATGGAGAGAGAGAGAGAGAGAGAGACGTTCTCTTTAACCAGCAGCCACTTCAACCAACTTAACCATCGCTGACTCGTTATAGCATAACGGTTCGACAGTCGACAAAGGTGCGAGATCGCCCCAATCGAAGCGACGTCCTCGATTATCACGCGTTCACAGCTTTATAAAGGCCCGAAAAGCGCGACAGAGGGTGTGCGATGAGTGAACCAGAGCAGAACAGGACGAAGGCGGAAAAAAGAATACAGAAGGGGTGAAATCGGCGACCCCGTTGATTCGAAGAGATTTGAGGCTCGTAACGAGGGTGCAGAGGATCAGGGGGCATCTGTCAAACAGTGTCTTTGAAAATAAAAAAAATGCAGTCTCAAAGGTTCCGAGCACGCGCGTATCGCAGTTTTCGATCCTCTATTTCCTCGTCCCTCTACCCCGTTGATTCCCTTTTAAATACTCGGGAATGGAGTGGGCGACGATTAAAATTTGAAAATTACACGAATACTCGCAATATTTTTCACTCGCACGACCCGATAGTCGTTTAAAGGGGGGAATATTTTTGTCCGGTACGGCGAGGCAATTATTTGGAACCAACGAATCGATCTATCAAGTGAAATACACGCGAAACCGGCAAATATTACGCGAGTCAAATTAGTCGAGTGGAAGAGAGCAACAGTGTTGAAAATCGAAATACATGGCTTGGTTATAACACCCATCAAAGTCGAGCCGTGCGAGTGACAATCGAACGACACGCACCGACGTACGAAAAATACAAAAAGAGACGCGCGTGGAAACGGCGCGCCGAGTGGTTTACCTGCAATGCTATTTTTGCGACAGGTACGCAACCAGTGCGTAAGCGCGGCGAAAAAAAGAAAGCGGACGGGGTTCGTCAGAGGAACATTATATACGTGGCTTGGCACCCCTTTTGCCACTCGCGAACACAATGAGCGGCTTTGTTGAAAATTTCTGCGGGCTTTTGACCCCGGTTTTCCGCGTTCACCCACCCTGCCTCTCGCCATTTTCGCCCATGCATTTCGTTCCCCAATACCCTACCGATCGGCTCATACGCCACTGAGTTCCCATAGGAAGATTCCCGTTCCCCATTCGACGCCGATCCCGTGAAATCCGGCTCATTAAATCGCTTGACGTATTTCGAGATGGCACGTTCGCACGCGCTTCCAGCTCCTATCAAAGGCAACGCTCTGCTCTTCTTCTACCAGCCTCACGATGCGTTTGCACGCGTCGAAAAATCAAATCCTCGCCCTCTCAAAGCCCCGTTACGATAATGAATATATTAAATGTAAACAGATTAGGAACGACTTCGCGGTGAAATTCTTTCGCGCCCCACGATCCCTTCTCGTCTCTCGAGCGTTAGATCGTCCGTTAGAGGCGAGAAACGAGTAGCTGGACAATCGATAACGACGAGATAAATTATTCAAAAAGTATCGTTACGACCAGCTGAAATTATTTATAAAACAGAGGCCGGCCGTGGTAGTCGCTTTATCGCCGCTAATGAGCCCGTAAGCCCTCGAGGAGACAAGTAGATCGTTGATGCAATTATGGTATCGGGTCTTGTGAAAAACAAATCTCGTTAAAAGTAAGCAGGGAAAGTGGAGTCTATTAGGAGCGAGTGCAAGATACAGGTATCGTCCAAGAGAACGCCGAACAGATAAACGCAATGACCATGGGGGTCGGACTCATATACAAGCGAACAAAGATCAGATACAAACAAAGAGACTCTTTCCACATTAACCTTACGTAACGAGCAAAGCTCACGACCGAATGCGTTCGCGAGTTAGATCGATACTGCCACATGGATATAGCATCGTTTTGATTCCAGTTGTGTCCATGGTGGTTGCTTTCGCTGCTCGGCGCGCTTTTCTCTTTATACGTTTTCGCTTTCTCGGCTTACGTCCAGGCAACGCAGCGTCCGAACGAGCGTACTCGAAAAAATGAATACGCGCGTGCTGTGGATTCGCGAACAGAACGAACGAAGCTTTGATCCTTTGAGAAGAACGCTTTGCGGACTCGACGGCAAAAAGGCGAGTTTAGGTTCCATCCCACTTGTCACAGTAAATAGTAATAAATGTTGCCTCCGTATCGCTTCATTGACGAACCGGCCGACGAACTTTTTCCAACCGAGTCGTTCTCCTCGAGCGAAACAGTCGACCCGAACGCGCACTGTCTGCGAATCGAAAGCCGTATCGAAACGCTTTCCATCAGGTTGCCAGTTTCCCCCGATATGAATCGAACTTCCAACTATCCTCTTCGAAGCGTCTGTTCGTCTTTGGCAAGTTAATGCGAAATCGATGTTATCGATATTCAGTAATTAAATCTTCTCGCTATCTACGTGAAATCGCGAATTACCTCGAAATGACATGACATTTTTGTAATAATTGGTTCCATAACGATGTAGATTTGCACAGTTAAAACGTCCCTTTTGCGCCATCTGCACCTCTATAGCCGTTTCTATGTACGGCGAGTCGTAACAGAGTGTCTCATCGACACCGACGAAGCACGGACGGAATTTAACGATTCGCATCGACGATTCTTCGTCCAGTGAAACGCAGGCGAATACCTGACACTCGCCAAGCCGAGACTGGGCTTCCATCGCTCATTGGAACTATGCTAAATACCATCTAACGAATACATACGGGTAGCTCTCTTTGATACAAAGCTTCTCTGCTTTATATAAAGCGGCGGCGAACTATTTGCCCTGTGGTCCACAGAATTTCAGCCTATGATGAAAGATCTAATGAACCTTTGCCTGTTTCGCAAAGCGTACACGCTATTCGGCCAGGGGATCGGTTACTGCGTCCACGGTCCGTCGCTAATTAATTAACATTCTCTCGGAAAAATTCGCACGGTTGCGTACATTTTGGATAATTGGCTCATTTTCACGAATATCGCGCTTCAAACTTCTCCACGTTGCTCGTTCGATCCACGTTCTGCGGTGAAAATGCAAAACCGTACGCTCTCAACCGTCCATACGGTCGTTCTCATCGTATTAGTACCCGATCAGAATTCGTAAAAAAAAAAAGAGGCAGGAAAAAAGGGAAAACGAAGAAAGCCAGAGAGGGATAAGGGAAAAAGGCTCGTCGAGCCTTCTCCAACGCCATCTCCAACGAGCACATGGAACGCGTCTCCTCGCAGACAGACGCGTGAGACTCGCAACCGCGGGAATTCGGTAACCGATCGCCCAGAGAGGTAATTAGCCCGAACCAATGAAATTAAAACGATTTTACTCCGGCGCGTTTGCGAGTTTTTTATCCGTCGGATAACTACGCCCGCTACTACAGCCCAGTCCAGGTAGACCGACCGTCAATGTACTTGTGCGGTAAATGGCACATAAAACGAGTCTGGTGCACGTCACCAGACGCGTGAATGCCTCCTCTTTTCTGACTCTCGTCTCTTTCGTCAACTTGTTCCTTTTACAATGGTAAAGAGATGCTGTGACGGGGGACACGTTCCGACAGCCGAGCAGATTCGAATCTCTAATTAATAGAATGCAGATTTATCCGTGTATTAAAGTCGTGCGAGATACGTACCGAAATCACATAGATGCGCCTGTAAGCCGCTTACGACCACTTGTACAACGACGGAAACCACTTTTCGAGATAAGTTGTAGATCTCTAATCTCTTGGTCTTTCTCTTTCCGGCCTCCCATCCGTACAGTTCCGTGCCCCTCTCCCATCGTCTCTTTCTCTCGTTAAACCACCAGCCCCGGATTAGGACCCTCTGCCGTTCGTCGAATATTCGTACAAGGATCGTGCCGGGTTTCGAGTTGTTACCAACTTTTTGCGAATCTACTGCTGCTAAATTCGCAGAAGGAAATAATACCGCGCGTTAATTAACGGACGGCGCTGTTTAATCGACGTGGTGACTCTCGTTTTCATGTCAGAGGCATAATTAGTGGAAGGGAGGAAAATATATTTACACGTTGGCATTCGACAAGTACGCGGCGATACTTCTCGCGTTTTAATAACGGATTAATATATGTATCAGCGAGGACACAAAGGTGCCGTCGGCGTTAGTTGGCCAGAGGAAGAGAGGAGAGTAAACTCGCGGAAATGCGAAGAGGGGAATTTGATTTCCAACCCGTGGAAAGAAACCCTAGTCGTTACGTAATTAATTTCGCGGTACTGCGAGACTCGTTAAAAATTTGAACTGCCAGCCAATCATCGCCAACGGCGCGATACGAAAACACGGAATTTACTGAATTTGATTTTCTACCCTACGTGCCTTTCGTATCGTTTTACCCAAATTAATCGTATGCGAACCACACGCGTGCGAAATCGTTCGAACTTGTTTCCGTGTAAACTCGGAGCGCGATCGGAACGAAACTGCGCGACACGCGACAACTTCGTTAGAATGGCACGCGTACCTATCTTTCGCGAATTTGTTTTACGATTCGCGAGATGAAGATCGAACGACGAAACCAATTTCCGCGATACGAAAGAACGCGATACTTAAACGAGCGAAAAGACGCGGAATTGAGCCCGCAAGGGGATATCTCGGATACATACGCGCCGAAAACGCGCATCTCGTCACAGGATATGGGACGTCTGGGAAATGAATTCGCTACTTGGTCGGTGAATATGGTACTCCGTTAAGACTTCTACGTGGCTGGAATGCGTCACGAAACAGAAGTGCACAGTGAGTGGCTGGCAACGTGCGCTATACATTTTATGACTCTATCGGAACCACGATGTCAGGCCGCCACCGCGTCGCGGAATAACTAGTCTGACTGGACGCAGCCAGTTTTCTCATCCCACTGCCATGTTCTTCGATACCTGAACAGGAATAACGTTCCCCTTAATAATCCGCATTAGTTAACAAGCTACTAAAAGCAGCACAATTAAAACAACGAACGCAGCCCGCTCGAGTATCCTCGGTGCAATCGGACTTGCTAATCTTCTAAAGGCAGAAATAACGATCGAATGGAGAACGAACGATAGTCGTTTATGTACGGTAGAGTTAATACGATGGTGCAAGGAGGAGGCGGTAAAGAACCCCGCAAATCCGTGTACCGAGCGAATTCAACGTGTGGTCGAAGTAGATTGGTCGAAGAGATCGGTAAAGTGGCCGGTGGTCTCGTGTTTCGTGAACTTTAATCAGACGGACCAAACTCTCTGTGTTTCGCTGCTACGTCGTACTTAATGGAGCCTGCCTATCCTGGCCCTAGTCGATGCCCGATATAGCCGGAAATCCGCGCAAAATCCCCCTAAACCGCAAGATAAAGTTGTACGCTCTATCGGGAGGGACGATGAACAACCACGTCACTTTGCGAGCCACGACCCGAAGCATCCCTATACCTTCGATTTCGATTCATTCGCGGTCTAAGAATGCTTCGCGGACCCTTCCATTTCTACTATTCTAACTTCCGATTCGTTACCAGTTATTCCCTTCCTATAGAAGAGATTCGAATCTCGAAGGTTCTAAGGTGGGGAAATTGTAAAACCGTGATCTAACGCTTACACAATCGTACGCCTAATGTAATTGAACCAGACACGCAGTTACCAGCTATACCCCAGGTTTCTAGAAACTACACGAAATACTATATATTGCCGAGAACATCTTGAAATTGGTGGAGAGTACGCCGAATGACCGGTACCTCGGTAAACTTTGATCAGTCGGGACCGAACTCTGCGCGCGTCTAATCCCACTAACTTAATGGCATCGTCTCTCTCTCTCTCTCTCTTTCCTGGTGTTCGACGCGAATACCAACTCAAGCCCGAACGTCGTATCGTCAACTAGAAGTACATGTTGCGTCGGAAACTGATACGAGCCTCGCGGACCGCCAACAACCGTTCTATTCATCGTCAGAGTTCAGATATTTGGGATGAGTTATTACGAGCAAGTCGCAGGGCAGACCTATCATTCTACGGAATGCTCGCATCGCGTGAATCGAGTCGCCGATTCCGAAAAAGATCGCGGTCGTTTCTTTTCGAATTTAGGACAGCGAGTTTAAAAGCGTAGTAAGGTCGATCGAATTATATCGGCGTAGATACGAAGCGGACAAAAATAGCGGCAAGAAGAACGATTTATTGAACGAAGATACAAGGAATTAGTAAATTATAAGCTACTGCGATAGAAAAGCCGTTAATTCTGACGACGCGGCAGCGGTCGACGATTACAGCGAGACCATTAAAAGGCAACAGTCGTGTAAGGGTCGTAGAGTGATAGCCACAGATGATTAAGTGACGCGACTTTGCACGAGACAGATCGAGAACTTGATCAAAGTGGATCGCTCTATTCTTATTTGATTCTCTATTCAATATGGATTTACGCGATTTAAAATTTTTATTGTGGGCTTTTCGTCGCAGAAACGAAGATCTTTCGATATCAATGCAGGAGTTAAACGATGTACTTTCGTAATATAATTGCCGCCGAATTTTATTATATAGGGTATAATTACTCTTTAAACACCATGTACAATGCAATTTGCGAGCGTCGCTTTATCGTCGACGCCCTGATTCTCATTTTCGCCGATGGTCTGGGGTTTCAGAGCGTGGCGGGAGATATATTTTTCGATCGAACGAAACGGGAAAACGCGACACAGTCTATCGAGAACATAATTTACTTACTTTTGTTGATTATTGTTTGCGGTGGGCATGGGGGTCGGCACCCTCGGCGGCGGAACTGGTATCGCTTTTCTTCTTCCTCCACCTGTTTGATGTATGGTCGGAGTAACGCGTCCGGTCGGTGCTATCCGGCCAGCCGTTCGAGGTCTCTCTGTCCGTACTTCCATATCGTTTCTGGAAATAATACAAAATGTCGCGTTGTCAAGCCTGCAGAGATAAAACTTCAGGGATTCTTCTTTCTATTTTTTCCTTTTTTCTTTTCGTCTCTTTTCCGTCGGCTGATTTCCACGTGTGTACCCGTCGTCCTCTATACCGTCTGTACGGTGCACGTAGAGAAAAAGAAAGGAACGATCCAGAAATTGCGACGAGGAAACGAGTCACGTAAAAGGCAGTCGACAAAAAAAACGAAATTATTACGAGACGCATTAGTAACCGGGACACAAAAGTGCCATTTTCTCTTGTGCTCGCAAGGCCAGGCAGACATCACAGAGATTGCCGGTGAACTTCGAAAGAGCGATTCCGAAAGTCGCGTGCACAGCGTGCGGAGTACACAGAGGAGAGGCCCGTAAAAAGGAGACGGAAAAATCACGGGGACCGAGCGCGCGAGACAGAAACCGAATCCCTCGCTTCTCCGCGCGCTTTGTTCGTCACGTGCTTTCGCGAAATCCTATTCGACCTTTAAACGTTTTAATTATTTCCGAAACAATTTCCTCCGATATGCGGCTGCGGCCAAACAATACGCTGGTCTGCCTAGCGTGCTCGAATTTTTTTATTTTACATCGCGAGCATACGTGCAATACCGTATCGCCACTTTCATAATCGCCGCTTTATTTAAACGTATCATTAATTCTCCGTTATTCTTTCAACCCTTGTGTTCCCACCTACGCGATTCCGCGGCAACAATGTGGCCTGTCCAATTATTTTTACAACTGCACAGGGTAAAAACAGCCGTGCGGGTTAAGCGAAACACGAATACCAGGCGGACGTGTGTTCCTAATTAAGCGCATGCCCTCGCTAATTTACCTCGATAAAAACGATAGAATCTAGTCTGGTGCTGGTACTCGAGCGTATCCCCGAGACGGTCGTCTGTTCGTGTGCGAATGCGTCGAACGCGTTGCATAGGACGCGCGTACGTGCACGTAGCATTTGCGTAACGGAATTTCAATTAATGATCTGCGTACGTCAGACTGCCGCGAGCCATTTCAATGAGCGCTTTCAACGTAGCCTGCCACCAAAGTGACGCCCGCGATCTCTCCCCTTGCCCCTCTCGCGTGCTGGTTTTCTCCGTTTTCCGTCATTCCCCTCCCCTCCTTACGTTCATGTAACCTCGCCACCCTTAATTCGGTTCCAATCTTTCTTCTTTCTCTGCCACACGATTGACTGCGTCGCCAGTGTTCCCGTGATTCGCGTAGTAGTCTCGACGTTTGTATCGCGTTCGAGGTGGAAGGGTAACGTTTCGCGCAGAGAAGTCGGTACTTCCGCTGTAAGAAGAAAAAAAAAAAAAAAAAAGAGAGAAGTCGATCCCGAATTTCCATTCGACACACGGAAACTGGCGGGAGCAGGAGCCTTCGGTTGCACGACTCGTACGAGGAAACCAATTGAAGAAAGGACGACGTTCGAAGGTACTCGCGAACCTTCTCAAGCGTGACTCGAAATCACGGAGCATCAAAAGATCCTCGAGAGGAAAAGACGAGCAAGAAAAAGGGTTAAAGTTGCGCGCTGCGCACTTCCGAAGCCCCTCGGTGCAAAAAGTCGTGAATGCGTTCGGGAAAACATAATGTATAGCGAAGAGAAGCGGCAGGCACAGCGTTGAAGATGAGTCGAAAAAGGCAACTCCTTCAGGAAGCAAGCGGCGTGACGGATACTTGTACCCTCTCGTGGGATCCATTCTTCGAAATTCGTCGGTTCCGCAATCTGGCCGCTCTACCGGAAGAAGTGCGAGCTTCGTGAACTTCCGCGGAGCTCTTTCAACGGGATGCATATATCGTTAAGAAGGCGGAAGACACGAGAAAGACGATAGCTACTTCATTCGTTTTGCGAAGAACAATTCTAGAAGCTGATCGAAAAATGGATCAATTAAATATTAATCGTTCGAATTGGTGGCACGACGAGTAACCTGCTTGTAACAGGAGAACGAAAGGAAGCGAACTTCCTGCTACGTGCAGGATATTCCATTAACCATCGAGATGTAGTTTCTTCGACACGTGCCACCACTTGGATTCTAGCGATTCGTCGATCGTCTTCCGCTCGTCACGCGGATGAATCGTATTCGAAAGCGCAGCGAAAATAATTCAATTGGCACGCGCATAAATCACGCGGAAAGGAAGACGCAAACAGGTGTGTCCGTTCAGCCGGAGACCTTCGTCCCCGCGCGCCTCGACGTCGGTACAATCGCAGTATCGACTCTCTGTAGCGACAATTCAACTGTCAGGACAATCGAATCAACGAAGGCTCCGATGCGCGATACCTCCGCGACACGCTTCGATGAACTGTACCGTACGCGTACACAATGAGCTCATTAAGCCTGAATGCGATTCAATTATGCGGGCCAATCAATGTAAATTCTCATCTGGACGTCTTCGAAATGATCCTGCGTTCCGACGAAACGCTCGTGGAGTATACGCGTACGTGGTGTTAACCGTGATGAACCGCGAATCAAAGGACAAGAGATGATCCGCGAAAATGACGACGGCCGATATCGACTTTCAATGGAGACCAGTCAGTCCCAAGTCGAGATTATCGTTTTTAATCACCGACCCACCGCAACCCCTCTTGTTCTTATTCAGCGTCCTCGACGCATCGCCTCGTTCGACGCCTCGTTTCACCCGTCTAACTCGACCGAACGACCTGTCGAAAGAGGAGAACGAGCAACAACCCCTTTCGCGTTCCCAACAACGAAACGTTTCGGCGTAAACAGAAACAGGATATCCCGCGAAAGAAGCCTCGCAGCGATCCGCGAGGCTCACCCTCCTTGATACCCATCGCGGGGGAGGACACAATCGAAGCGAGAAAAGGACACGGTTCGCGCAATCTCTCGAGCGTAGTGCAACATTGTTGTCACAGATGCTTTGCTCTCTCACAAAGAATAGAGATGGAGCAGCAGAATGCTGTTGGGTACGATCATTATTTCTCGATGTATAGCGTAGCGAGTCGGGAACTCCGAGAAGACAATGCACGTAGGCAAGTTGGTTAAAATATGCAGCCCCCGGCGTGCGTGGATTCGCGCGTTTTGCGTGTCTACGTGTATCAACGAACGCCCGAGCACGTCTAGAAGGGGGTGAGCAGCGTGAGAGGAGACGGAAAGCGGAGTCGCGAGGCTCGTATGTATTCGCGAATAAACGCGAACGCGTACACGACGTCGTGTACACAGGTGGAAAGAAAAAAAAAATCCTGTCGCTGGTCGACACGGCGAGACGAGGGCTCGATGAGGGAGAGAAGGTCAGAGGAAAAGAAAGGGGGGCTGGAAGCGAGAAAGGGAGGCGAAAACAAACTCCTGCCACGGTAGAGCTGCGCACAATGAAGGCATCTGCTTAGCAAATTGCGAAAAATAATCACGTTTACCCGGGATTCGAGTATGCGAACAGAGGCATCTCGAAAGCTGTCGTATCCGTATAACACAATAACACCTACTCGAGAGTCGACAAATGCGTTGAGAGAGAGAGAGAGAGAGAGAGAGAGAAAGGCAGAGAGAAGTCCAAGCTACCCCTAGATACGAGGCTATAAGGGAAAACACACTTGTTGAAAATACACGGGACGCGGAAAGAAAGAGAGAAAAAATAAAGCGACGTATTTCTACCAGCATACGGACGAAAACAATGTATCGCATTGCGAAGGTACGAAAGTTGGTGGTGTTGAATCCAGCCGGGCTCGCGATGCCCCAGACGCGTCCTCCCTCTTACGACGAAGCCAGGATCTCTTTCTCGCCACCTGGCTCCTCGCTCGCGAGGCGATGAATACACGCCACCTGGTCGACGATATCGCGTTTTCTTCCCAACCTCGCGACACGATCGCTCCTGAATCCATTTCCGCGGCAGTAATTATTTTTACGGTATATTAAGTCGGCGAGAAAGTTGCGCGTTATTGAAATTATGGAAATCGTGCAGCTTGTATTCATGGTTTCACGCTTCCGCTCACACAGCCTCCGCACGCACAGAGTACACCGCTCCGGGACGAATCCACCAACACGCATTACTATCTATCCTTGTAATTTCATGAAATATTTCGTGTTCAGCCGTATCCTCGTTCCAGTCTTTTACACATCCCGCCAATCCTGTTATCCTGATTCGCGTATCGAACCTTTTCATTCAAGTCTTCCAGCCTCGTCGCGTTACTCTCACACCTGGTGCGCCATGCATTCTAAAATCCATCTAGTCTATTATCTCCACTCCATCGTGTACACCGCGTCGACGAGATTTATTCGTATTTCGCCATATTTCTCGTACAATGGCCAACACACAACACCGAATCGATCGATTAATTCCGCTCAATGGAACAGTAACGAAGCGATCGGTGTCACGCGTCAAGCTGTTCGCGCCATTTGTTACGACCGCGATCGCGCGAATGATTCTCTAAGCGGAATCCAGGAAGACGTCGGACAGAGAAAAAATATTTCCTTGTTCGCGAGCTCGTTACGGAGCCATCTGAAAATTTATCGACGCTATTTACACTGGCTACAACATCGAGGATCTGTCGATTCCTATTAATCATCGACGCAGCGGTACACAGCTCTGTGCAACGGTTCGACTAAAACGCATACAGGAGTTTCTCATCTCGTGACGTGGTCAGCACATGTGACTAGTCCCGTTCTGTTCTCATGGCAATCCCGTATCGAAAATATCACGTGCTCGACACACTGCTGCGACTGACCCTCTCTCCGTGTTCTTCCAACGATCGCATTGTAGCGCATGACGGATCGTGATCGCCGCGAATCATGACAGAATTAGTATATCCAATGTTCGGACGGTTGCGATCCTGATAGCGGCTACGTGTAAAGTTTTCAAATTGATGGAACTCGTGGAAAATGTACGCATTTCGACGATACATTTTAGGTAAGAATAGAAAGAAATCTCGTGGAATACCAGTGATATCGAAACAACGTCCGCGCGTTTCCAACGTTTACAGTGGAATGTTGTAGCGTATAAATTTGTACAAAAAGGTCAAACGATGAACGTCGATGAAAACGTTATTTGCTCGGACCGGAAAATTCGTGGCAATCGTTTAAATTAACATGAGTTTCGGAATAATTTGACCGATGTTTTGGGAACTGGGCAAACAAGCTGCGACAATATTTGCACGCAAACGTGATTTAGTCGATGTTTGTTTAGATGTATAAACGATCTATGTATCACTTTCACGAGGATGGAGGAGGACAGGCGGACTTTATAAATCCGGGACAAATTAGTTTATCTTTGTGTCGGTGTTTAGCAGACGCTAAAAAGCAGTCGGGCCACCCAGATGCGAAAGGTTGCGCTAAAAATACAGCTCGTTTCTCATCGCGACACCCTTGCGCCTCGTGCTCCTTCGTTCGCCGGTCGTTTTTAAAATCACGCCACGGTTCGAACCGCCAAACGAATTTTTCGGACTGATGTTATATAAAACTACCCCCGCTCCGCGCCGTGGAAAAACGAGCGTTTCGATGCCCGTCCGGCCGATATTTTTTCCCAGTGAAAGACAATACCGTTGTCGATTAATTTTCAATAAATTTGCCTGCTCCGGTGCTGGCAAAACGATGAATTCTAAAATCGGTTGTCGGTGAATTTTTTACGGGGAATAGTCGGCGCACGCAGCAAACCGTCTGACGAGAGAAAGAGAGAATTCGTGTTTACCCTGCGATGCGTTTCGTTCGCATCGACGAAAGGTCCACACGCTAACGATGGAAAAAAACAAGGTAAAGAAGTAATTTACCGGCAACCAGGAAAAATTTGCCGGCGTGCGTTCGCTACTCGTGCATTTTTTAGGAGGGAATTTTTTTCGCCAACCACTCGGCTGCAGACAGTGCGCGTTAGACTATAGCAGTTCGAAACGCTCGCACAGGGAAAGCACCGGCCACGCTCGTAAAACAACAGCCAGGCTAGATTTCGACGTCGTCGAATAAACATTTTAATAAACGCCCGACCGACCAGCGGCAACCTGCAGAAAGAAAAAAAGGGAGAATTCTCCGGCTGAACATGCCCCAACTATCTCGATGCCCCTAATACCGTGCGCGAAAGCGGGATTTCCATCTTTTTATTCGTATCGGTACGAAGGTCGCCGCGATTAATTTCGTCCCTCGACGGCACGCGATATTTTACCCTCGTTCCAAGAAGAAAAAGTCTAACTTAAAGCTCGATCGCATGCACTG
Source organism: Bombus vosnesenskii (assembly GCF_011952255.1). Taxonomy (NCBI): domain Eukaryota; kingdom Metazoa; phylum Arthropoda; class Insecta; order Hymenoptera; family Apidae; genus Bombus; species Bombus vosnesenskii. The sequence goes on from NW_022882935.1 coordinate 354,193, forward strand.
GTAACGCACCGTCGTGTCGAGTTCCTCTCGTCTAGTATACGATACGATACGACACGCACGACTGTGTTTCGTCACAGATGTTCGCACGCTGATACGTTATCCGTTCTAAACGCGGTTCGAAATCCTCTCGTTCATCGATCAAGATCTCATTCTTTTTCACTAACGTTTGTTCGAATCAAACAGCCATATTGGCTCTCGTCCGTCGGCACGAATGTCGCCAAGTATCCAATACGCGGTCATGATTGATGTTGTTTGTCGTCGAAGCAGGGGAGCACGCGGAACCGCTCGAATCACTTAATCCTCGGTATCAAGGATTCTATCTCTCGGAGAGCAAGAGACAAAAGAACGAAATCGATCGTTGAACCGTACGAAGCACGGACCTATAGATTTTACAGCCGTAGAACGTACGGAGGTACGATAAGTGGGACATATGGCAGGCAAATACGAGTGCAGCAAAAACAAATAGGTGTCTCTTCCCTAGCCCCTGACGATCTTTCAGTCCCCCTTTAACGACGCGGTCGCAGTACACGCGACAATGCCGGGGTTAATGAAAGACGTAGGTGCTAGTTATGGATGCCATAACTCAGCTGATGGGGCGCCGTAACATCGCCAAAATCAGCCTCTGTACTCTCAGTCACGGCCTATCCATCCCCCTATATATGTGTGTGTACGCGTGTATGACTTCTGACTCACAGCCTGTGGGGGTCCATCGGGGTGCGAAAAATAGAGAACGGGGGTGGCCGGGTACAAAAGCAAGGAGGCATTTCCCTGATAGACGAGCGCGAGCGAAATTGCTAATCGCATACACTGCTACGCCCGTGGGCATTCATTCGTTCAAATAATGAAAAATGGCGCACCGGCCAACCCGATAGGAATACCGTTTCGTGTTCTGTCGCGTGTCGATCACGATTGTTCCGAGGCTGTCATGCGCGTTTCTCTTTGCTCGCGCGAATCGCCGTTTCGATTACCAAAAACTCGTCACCTACCGCCCTTAATCTCTCCCACCTTCGGCTCTTGCCACTCACTTTGCCTCGACCCCTTTGCAACGTGTCTTGGGGTCGCGCAATTAATCTGCATTCATGAAAAACGGACTGCCCTTGGCATTTAGAAGCCGCTCGGAATATATAGTGTGTATATACATATACTATATCGGTATATATCACGGGGAAGATGGGGACGACTGGCAACGACTAGCAGCGAGCATCTTAATTTAATTAATTAACGAGATGCCGGAAGTAGCCAGGTTTCTTCTTCGACTTCTTCTTTGTTATATTCGTCTCCGCGTGCCGCCCTTCGAGGAGTCTCGCTGCAATTCCTGCTAATGAAGACCCACGCGTCCTAAAGCGCAAACAATAAACAGTACCACTTAACTCAAAGCACGCAACAGACACCAGGCCGTTTTTCCTTCTTCACCACCTTCCCTCTACGGTATTCGCTCGCACCATCCTGCAAAAGGAGCTCCCCTTCCCCTCAGTCGCGCCTGTTACCGCTCGGCTAGACTACTGAATCTAGCCTGAAAACAGGATACACGCGACACGCTTCCGTCGTTTTTCCGTTTCGCCTACCTTTTATAATATTTTCCCTCTACCCTTTTTCCCCTTTTTCACCCCGGCGCCCCTCGTACTGGCTAAAACACCGCGCTTTTCGTTTCGACTCGCAGCCTGTTTTTCTCGCGAGCATTGCTGCTCGCCATGCCGTCGTCTTTGCCAGCTTAAGAATTAGCGATGCTCGCTTAACCATCTGCCACGACTATCACGAGTCGCGTTTCTTCTGGCTTGTCGGGCACGTTCTGTTTAAAAGCTCGACTTAATTAGAAAGCGCGCGTACGAGCGTGCGAGTATCTTTTTAAATTATCTCCTCTTCCAGTGAAACGCGTTACGCGCCGTGCTCGTCGCTTTCGCGTTTGAAAACCAACCAACCGGTGAGAATGGAATCAAAAAAGCTTCGAACCGATGCCATCCAGGGAATAACGAATCGGTCACGACACAGAATATACCAATCCGCGACTATTTTTCTCGCTGGTCGAAAGGCCGAGGAACGTCCGGATTAGAAAGAACAGACCGATGAGCAATAAGAGAAACGAGTCTTTGATCGCTCTCAACAGGTTCCAGCCGGATCACGAATCCCTTTGTGTCAAAAATGTCTAATCGCATTTCAGTCAACCTCCGACCATTGAACGATTCGACCCAATCCTGCCGTCGTTCCTGCTCCTTTCCTGCTCCTCCGCTCGATTATTTTGTTTGTTTTCGGTCGTGGATCACCGGCCAAGTCGAATCGTCTTTCTCGGTTCTCTATTGCTAATCGATGTGTCGTAATTGATGTATTATTCTAAAATTTGATTGCCGCTCTGCGTCTTTCATATCTCTCTGTGCGCATATAAATTTGGGTATTTGAATATTTAAGAAACGAAGGATTAACGGTAAGAATTCCAAAGGTGGCCTTAATCCTAGTATCTTTTTCTAATGCCTGAGTTTCGTCTCCTCTTCGTTACAGAAAACTTGACGTGTTAATCTAGCCGAAACTGCGACTTACGGGAGACGTCGTCCACAAAATGGTCCACCGTATTTTACATCGTTGCATCGAATATCGATCGGTGCGGAGTCACTAAGCCTCCTTTAACCGGCGCTGTCCATGGAGATCAGAATGCTACAGAGCTCCGCGTTGCATTTAATCACGACGTCGCCCATTACCTCATCGCATTATGACTCTATCGTCGCAGACCGTGCGGAGCATGAACCGCGTATGCTCACGCACGGTTCGCCCTGCTCCAACGCACACGCAAACACGGCCTTGTGCTCGCACGAGTCTTTACAAGCGGGTCGCATAAATTTAGCGAGACGCGCGTCTCGTCTTTCCGGCGTCATAGGAACTGCGGCATCATAGCCCACGGCGTTCATTAAGATATAAATTGAAGATAATCGAAGATAATTTAATCGCGACCGTTTCTTTCCTCGCGATCCATTTGGGCGTCGCGTAAAATACATTTGATCCGTTTGAGAACGTTCGCGGCTTCCTGACCGGGATCTCATATTTTTTGGAAGAATATTTTTATATGATCTGTTAATAACGTTGAAACCGTTTTTATTAGACTTCCCTTTACGTCACGCGCAACGCTATAACGATTCGAACGTTTGAATATTTGACAATCTACATTTATAAAGCGTCGAAAATCGTAACTGAAATCGAGGTTATACTGAAATAATAGATTTTCCGGGTCGTCTGAGTCGATTTCCTTAAATTACACGCGTCAAAATAGACAATTCAAAATAAGCAGAAGCCTCAATCAGAATTTTCAGTCGTAACGGTAAAACGAGACCGACGAAGAACAACATCCAAATAATCGGCGATATACTGCATCGAGACTAATATCGTTCCAGAATTAGACACGCTCCAAGGGATTCCCGTGCAGAAATCTGTCCGGCCATCTGGCAGGTATTATTAGATAGATGCAGCAAAAGCATCCCGTAGCTAATCAAGGGTATTTACTATTTGATTAACCAATAACAGAGGCGACAGCGATATATAGGTGCGGCTACTCATCGATTCCAGACACCCTCTCCCTCGGTCGCGCAATTCTCGCGGACACGTCTGTCGCGTACTTTGGTCGTCCAGTCGTTTGGATATTCCCGATCGTTTGAAAGATCGGGATTCGAACGACGAACTGGAAAGTCATACGCGACGCGAATGGGAAATCACTGGCGGGGATTATCTAGGAAAAGCAAACGAACGCGCGAGCAAGACGTTGAAATGTAACCGGCGATTGGTGAACCTACGAGTGTACCACGATTATTTTCCTTCGTTAGATATTAACTCCGAAATAATCCGGGATAAGTGGAAAATATCTCTTTTATTCCCCCGCGCTGACTGAAAAGTAATAAAACTGGATTACCCGGCGAGTCCTCGCGGAGCCCTTCCCAGGTCGAATCTCGTCCCTTTCAGAAGCGGGAAAATGGATTTTATGGTTGCGAGGGGGGGGCAAGAACGGCTGACTCGCTGACTGACTGACTGATATCGAACCTTCCATCGGTCGACTCGAGTTCTTATACACAGCCGCCAGTCCGAACCGAAGTAATAATAAACAGTTTATCTGTCTGTCGAGTCTAAGCGGATTATCGGCGCTCCCCCATCCTATAACGGGTAACGCGAGACGAACGATACGCAAGACACGACCCTTATCTATTATCATCATCCTTCTTCGCATCGGTCCACTCCTTTCCTCTGCTTCTTCCGCTTTTAATCTCTCCCTACCCTCTGCCCCCTTTTCTCGGTACGTGTCAGCTGCCGGCGAATATATGCGTCACACAGCGACGATACGCACGATTTCTGAATATTCATAGGCGACGCTTCGTCACCCTGACGCTTCCCTCGCGTAATCAATGCCCCAATCCTTTCGATTTATCGGACCGATTCAAAGGAACCGCAAATATGAGTAGACTCTTGCACCGTTTCACCCAGCTGATTCTCCGTTTCGACGAAGGGACTCGATAAAAAAGTTGGCGATGCGTATTGCTCGATACTGCGTTTCGAACAGCGAATTAAGCGCGAAGAAAGTCGACTGTATGGCAATTACCAAATAGAGAAAAAGCTAGGGATCAGCAGACGGAAAATGGGGAGCGTGAGCATCGCGTCGGGTGGAAATTCACGATTAAAATCCCAACGGTAGCATTACCGGGTGAAAATGGGTAGAGAAACGTGGTTCGAGGGTGCTGGTGGACTCATGTGTTCGAACGTTGGTCGCGTTTAAACCTCGATCTGCATTTAAATTGGCCTCCATGCCGATTCACGCGCCTCTATACATTGCCATGTTTTCCTACGTTACGAGTTCGACCATTTTATTGTCGTTTCAACCCTTTCCGGTTAGGTTACCGTCCTAAGCCCTCCATTACCTTCGATTCCCTGCCCATTTCCTTGGGCTTAATTAATTATTCATTTATTCGCGGATCTCTTTTAACCAGTCGCCGAAGAGGACGAAAGTCGAGCGTACGCGTTCCATCAATTATATTTTAACGAGAATGGGCTATAAACGGCGGATTGCAACGACGAAAAAAGGAGAAGTCAGGAAACATAATTTTAACGAGAAAATCAACCTCGTGTGAATCTCTCGCAAATTAACAACAAAGGGGCTAATAAAATGAATAATCGGTGCTTAACATAATGAACGAACGAAATTGCATAATTAATTTCCTACCCCGAAAACAGAGGCGAGCGTGTGTGTACGTGTGCGGACAGAGAGAATTCAGCGTGTTCTGGTGGTGATAGAAAATCCGGTGTCTGGCGCTATCCGAAACAGAGTTTCGGCAATGGACGGTTAGCAACAGAGAGGTTCCCGGTTTGTTTTTCCTGAGCGTCTCTTTTCCATCCACAGAGGAAAAAGTTCCTGACTAGCTTAACGTTCAAGGATGTCGTTCAACGTTGTCAAAGCTTGCTACTACATCGACTGAATTAATAAATTCATATCGTCGTCTATGAAACGAACCTCGACGATATCTATCCTGGCCTATTTTTACTTCCTCGAGACTCTTCAGTCTAGATGAAATACATCGTACAAGGCTGCTAACATTCAAATAAAACGAACGTTAAAAGGGTCTAGCTTCAGACGTAGAGTCGTGATCATGGAAATTAAACGAGATAGTCTCTCTTCAACTCGAATAGCCGGGTAAATTACTCGACATTTTTTCAAAGCATTCTCGTTAACCTAGTTGCAGCATACAAGTTGTTGGTATAAAATATACAATCTTCTGTAAAAGAAAAAAGAATCCAGACTCCGCCTGAAAGATCCAAATAACGACGCGAAGAAGAATAATGCCACTCACTTCTCAAGACTCTCTCTTATTCTCTCTCTCTCTCTTTCTCTCTTTCTCTATCTATCCATCTCTTTCCCTTTATCTCTGGTGGGGATTGATTATCACGAGCCAAGAAGCGTTATTATTGCTCTCATCTGACGAGAAGCATTTGGCCGGACATCGAGTGACGAACAAGGGCTGAAAAGCACGAAGAGGAAGCCGAACAAGGTGACGAGAACTTAAGTCGTGTGATGGAGACTCCGAAGGAGTAGCGGGGGCCTGATGATTACAGAGATCAAAGCAAGCAATCACTAGACAACGAGAGGAGACTGCTGAAACGAGGGTGGAACTATGTGGTGCGGTTGAAATTTGTGACAGTGTCTCCTCGTGAGCTTTGCTGTTCTACCCCTATCTCTCTGTCTCCCTGTGCTTACACCTGCGTATCTCAGCTCTCTCGTATCTCTGCCGGTCACTAAACATTATCCTGAATTAGCACGGAACTGGTAGCCGGTGACTCGTCATCAGAGAACCGTCCGTTGTTACACAGTCAGCGTTGGTATCGTCGTCTCCCGTACGCTTACACACAGACACTCCCTTCGACGCGATTCAAGTACATCCTTGAGACGCTACGTAACTGCACCGAGAGTTCTTCCGCACCTCTTTTCGCTTCCTTCCTTTCCTCTAGTTCGTGTCTCGTCTTTCGACTGTGATCCACATTCTACTCGCCTTATGCTCGGCTTAACGTTTTCGTCGAATATCGCGCAACGGGATTCAACACCGGAAAGACCGCGTCGACGCCTATATAGCGGCTCTTACGTCAAGGCCATGTAAATCTTGAAAGGAAGAAACTCGAGTCTCACCGTGCCTCGTACATAGAAAAATTGCTAAGTTTCGCGAACGAAAGCAAAAGAGTCGTCGTTGAATGTAGCGTTGCGAAAAGTTTCGCGCCCTTTCGCACGGCACGACTGTTTCCAGATAAAATCTTGTTTGCGACGGTATTTAGTAGAAAGGACGGGTAACGAGGTAAAATCATAAAAGGACGAGGGAGGGACGAGCCGGTAGGGCAATGTATTACGTCCAACTTTCGCGACGTTTTAATTGGCCGAAAGTATGGGCCGAGACGGTTCCTTGCCCGATCCAGCAGGTAAAGAGAGTTACGATTTCAAATATCTCGCGACGCTGCAGTCCCGTGTCTGATCAAAGCCGAACGGAATAAGCGTCTTCTCCGGTTTCCTTCGAGAAAATATTCACAAAGAAGGAACGAAGATAACGAAGTACGCGAGAGACGCGAGAAACTTAGAGGATGGAAAAGAGGTACGAGAGCCGGAAAATGGCCAGAAAATAAGAGAGAAAGAAAATATGGACTGCCGGTAGACGAAAATCTTGAAACATAACGAATACTTCGAAAGAGCGAAAGATAAATTCCGAAAATGTTCCAAGGAAAATCTTAGAGAACCTTCCTTCCGTTCGATAAACTACGTGCACGTGTTAATCCTCTCTTCTCCTCTCTTCTATCTATAGCATGTATATTGAACTCAAATTTTTAATATAGAATTCCAAAGTTGTATTACACTCGCGCTGATTTCCCCAGACGTCATTTGCCCTTAGAGGAAAACGCGGTTTCGCGGCCGGCGTTGAAAAAACGCATTGGAACGTGTGGGGATTTAAGAACCGTCGCAAACGATCCTCCACTTTGCCGACTGAATAAATCTCCCTGATACACATATACACGCATACGCATAAATATCGCGATTTCCAACAGGAAAGTAAGACCTTCGTCAACTTTCGAATCAACCGGTCTTCCATTATATCACTGTCGTGTCTTACTCCCGTGTAGGGAATCAAACTTATCACGGGCTCCGTCTATATTTATAGCGTGGTATTTCTCTCTGCCGCGGTAGAAAGAATCGCGATAAATAACCAGGCCAACAAAGGGAACACCGAATTAGTAAGACGACCAGAACCGACTCCACGTCGCTCGACTATGTCAGCCTGTATTTCAAAAGTAAGATCCTTAGCGTTGTCGAGTGCGACAGGGGGTGGACCGTCTACAGAAATTACGGGGTTTGATGAAGGCATGTATAACATTCCCGCGTACGCGATCCTGCCGCGCGTTTTATCTGCGTGTCGGTGTGCATCGTGCGGACGTGTAGCTGCTCGTAGCCACGGTATACAGAAGCGTAGCTCAACGTACCTACGCACAGGTTTATAAACGCGCGAAACACGACGTTAGCATTAACTCATGCCTCGTTAAATCGTGCCGCTAACGTGCTCCGCAGAAACGATGCAAGCGAACGGGGAATGCCAAGGAAACACGTGGCATAGTAGCAAGGGGCGTAGAATTGATCCGAACAGTGCGTGGGGATTTTAAGGGGGATAAAGTCGAGTTGATCGGCTCGTTCCCGCGAATCATGCGAATATAACGTCGTCGTAACGACAGACGCGCGGGCAACGACGACGTACGTCGTACGTCACCATCGGGGTGTACGTGCACCTCGCGTCTTTACACCTAAGCAGAATTACGCTTGTTGCGTCGTCTCGTCGTTTACTGATCTCTGTCGTTTGTTGCAGAGAAAGAGAAACAAATCACCGTTGTCGATCCTCGTAGATGTAAAAAGTACGACGGTCCGGTAACGGCGGCGTCGTTACGATTACACCTCGTCGTTCCAATATCTACGCGCCAGCTACAAAGTAGTCTTTATTGCCACTAAAATGGCGCGATATTCTCGCATCCTCCTCGGCCTTATGGCCCAATAAATTCCTCGGTATCGGCTGTCGCATACGGAACGTCGTGCCTTCGTTATCGTCGCGGAATGTCCAACTGTTAGAAATTTACGACCCCCCGTGTGCTCGTCGTGTATTTCCTAGCGGGTCTAGCGAGAAATTCGAAATTCAGCGCCGTTCGGATGAATCATCGCGAACGACCACGGTGATAAAATAAGAAACGCGGAGGGGCGTCGATCGAAGGATTCGAAGGCTCGTGTAGGACGTAAAGGGACGTAACGCCGTGTCGATAGGAGCGACGACTTCGAACCCCGTGACAAAGCGCGGCAACCCCTGTGGGAGCTCCTTGTTGGTTGTTGCAGCAACGAACAAATATGAAATATTGATGACTAGCGTTGCAGCTGGGTAACGTCACTCCGTTCATTTGCCGGCGATGACGACTTCGACGTATCGAAGCATAAATATGCACCGCTACCGTCACGATCGTATTCCCGACGCGCCGCGCGACGATCATCGGCTCGCGCGCGCGATAGCGTTCCGTGCACGCTCCATATGTCCGACAGTCGAACGTGATCGAATTTCAAATTCATCGAAATGTTTTGAATACGCGGCTGGAATGATTCGCGGGCGATCAACGAAAAAAAAGAATGGGATCGGTGGAGCCGAATCGGCCGCACTGATTGGTCGGATTACGCTAGTCCATACGCGATTCTCAATCGAAGTAACGACACTAACGACGTGCCATTATTTCGGCATCGTTTCGCTGGTGCGCGTTTCCACTGCGGTTTTGGGAGAATCGAATATCCTGCGAACTAGCTAAAATCGTTGCTCGTACGATACATACGGAGAAACGGATATTCGAACGGTGGAAATTCGAGGAAACGTAGACGATATCTATGTTCGCGAACCTTTGTATGTATACAATCTACGCATGTATATAAATCGTGGCTCTAAATGGAAGCAATTTTTTAAAAAGCTTCAAGGGAAACGCACGCTCCGACGGCCGCGATTATTTCGATCCAATTGACAAAGTGCTCTCGACCGCTCTATAAGTTGGCGCTGATTTTCTCTCGATCGCCGGGCAACTCGTTAAGGCGTCTGTCAAGAAAGAAAAATGAAAAATAACGACGCCGCCATCAACGAGTGCAACGTCGACGTCGGCGAAGGCGACGAAAACGAGGAGAACGGTACTAATTAAGTGAGACGAAAACGGTTGAAAAACTTGACGGTAGAGGAGTCGCTGGTGAATCGTTAAGCTGCATTTAAGTCCTCCTCTCGACCGTACGCCATCCCCTTAGCTAATTGTTATTCGCGAAACATCCACGATGTTGTCTGCTCCGTTGATCGGCTTGCGAATAATAATCGCTCGAGGTGTATTTTATTTCTCCATCGCGAACTCGCACTCTCGTCCAAACGCGTCCGATGCAAGTCGTAACGTTCGCTTGAACGTACACGCTTTTGTGGTTGAAAACAGAAATTTCAATAATGAAATTACATTCCCATTAATTCCTCGTATATAACGCGCTACAAGTTAACGCTCCGTCCAGTCACACGTAAACGTTCGTTCGTTTATATCTCAATTACTGCAATCCCTGCATCGCTTTGATTCTCGCGAAATTTTTGCTGTATCGACAGCTTTATCAGACCAATAGGATGCTCCGGTTGCGCCAAATTTATTCAGCGATAATGCGCGCGAGGTTTTCGCATAATAAAACTTTGAAGGAAGATCCATTGTCTGTCGGCCCCCAGCCAAACTTTCCGGATTAGGCGTAAGAAGAAGCTGCACAGAGAATAGGAAGCTTGTCAGAGCGCGGAAGTTTACCGTGGTGAAAAGACAAAATGCAGCCATTGGAATAGTCACGTCTGGCCCGGTTCCTCCTCTGTATACACTAACAACTACCTGCTACGGAGAAATTACGATTGTACGAGCTGCATCCATTACCCCGATGTACTTTCATCTCTAATCTCCACCAGGTCCTTTACCGTTTCTTTATTCCTTTCTTTGTCTGCGCGATCTCAACGTTTTCACAATTAGCATCTCGCTGTTAGAGAATGCTACCTCGCCGTTCGTCCGTCCGCTTATCTATTTCGCGTTTCTCAAACTCTGTCCGATAGAAGGGTCGTTTTTAAACATAGCCGCGAGTGGTTCGACGCTAAGTAATCGTCGTTCCCGATAATCCAATCTACCAAACACGATGCGCACGGCGATTTTCCCTTTGTGAGTCATTTAACGTCGATCGCGTAACGTGTCTCGCAGATAGTTTGAGAAACGCTGATCCACGCTGGTCTCTACGAGGAGTGGTGCTCCAGATCCTCGGAACCGCTTAGGGTGCCGACTACTATACCGACTCTCGATTACATCACGCGCATGTCCACCCACGTGAACACACTAGCTAGGAAGTAGCGGGTATAATCAGCGTGCACAAAGCCATTAGAGAATCGAGTTGAATGTATCAAGGCGAGAGAGAAAGAGGAGTGGGAGAGGGAAAGAGAGTCACTGGTAGGTGCACACGAAAGGGAGAGTAAGGACCTGAACGTGGCGCCATATGGCTGCTAGGTTCCTTTATCCGCGGAACCCATAGGGTACACACAAGTACCTGTATATCCACGTTTGCCTCTCTATGGGCTTTCTCTCCGCGTAGGGCACCGATGCGCGCACGCACACCAACCACCCGGAGAATCCACTCTCCGACAGCCATACAGCGCCGTGAATACATGGATTAGCTATTGTTAATCGTGCGCACGCCTGCCGAACCGATCTCCGCATACCTACGCACGTGCCTAATTAGAGAGGAAGCGATCTGCTCGTCACGTCTCCGATCGCGCGAGTTTATCCTACACGCTCCATTATTTTCCTCGTTGTTTCGCCACGTACGTTTATACGCGCGGTCTTGCTCGATGAGAAATTCCAACCGCTGAGAAACGAGCGTATATGTACGAGCAGGAAGGAAATTTCGATTTCCTTGCCGCGCCATCTATTCAACGTTACGGCGTTTAACGCGGTCCTAGAATTTTTTTTAAAGGAACGTCCAACCACATTACGTTTCTCCGATGAAAACGCGCAGGGAGAAAAGGTTCAAAGGAAGTCGCGAATGTTTTTCGCAATTTTCATCGACAAACGACCAAGACTGATTGGGTTGGATGCTTAAAGCTTTTGCGGCCTCGGGCTAGCCGTCAACAGCTGGCCTATGCAAACACCTCCACGGGGGGATAGTTTCGGTCCCTTTATGTTCGCTCCAAGGGGTGTCGTGCCTCTCCTCTGTGCACTCGTGACACGTTGCATTACAAGATCTATAACATAAGGGCGACCAGTCCTGGCTTCTAACCAGTCATCCATTCGCGATTAAGAAAATATATAGTCGATCGACTCGTGCAAACTTATTTACATTTACGATCTACTGTCGTCTGTGTAGGATTAATTTTCATGAGAGCAACTATATGGCTCTCCAGCCATTACATTCAACTTTAAATCGAAGTGGATTCGCTCGCGGTTTTGCAACAATACGTCTCTGTTCCCCTCGTGTAACCAGATAACTATTCTAGAAAATCTGCTACGGAAAGAACGATTTTAGCGCTACGACAATTTTTCTCTCGTAGGTTTGCTCGTGCGGGGCTCTTGCAAACGACTCCGACGATGACCTAGCAACCGCAGCGATGTCGAGATGAAATAAACTGGGGAACGTACACCATTGTCTCTCGATTAAATCACGAAACGAAGAAGAAGGGCAGAATCCACGGGACGTCGTGGCGGGACGTAGAAATTTTTTAATTTCCTCTTAGGATCGACTGGCTTGGCTGGAAATAAGAAAGACCAAGCGATTCGCCGGGAATGGCTCTCTTTATTATTCAACACCCATTACCACCACTCTTAGCTTTTCCTGTTACCTCTTCCCGCATTCCCTCGTTCGTCCACTTCTTCGCTTTTCTCTTCCTTTTGCCGACCGAGAGAGCTCCAAAAACGGAAAAGGACCAGGATCCCAAATGGAACGAGAGACACGGCAGGGGTCGCGAGAAGGGAAACCTAACGAAAACAATAAAGGCCGATTTTTTCCAGGCCGACGAATCATCCCCCTCGTAGTTGGTCGTCCCGTTGCAGATTCCATTCCTCTCGTTGGCTAAGCTTCGAACCTTCGTTCCTCCCTTGGGTCTCTCTCCTGTCTCAGGTAAGACGCGCTTTCAGCAACATTTTAAAAAACAGCCTGAGTAACGAATGTTCCTGACGGGCGAGTAGGATCACATCTACGAACGAAATGACCAAAGAAATCTCGAACAAAGAGAGCAGCGGTTTAACGTTCGATAATTTTTCTTTCGGAGGTAACAGCGTCTTCTCGAGGTAAATCTACGGATAATCGATGTTTCCAATTTATTTGTCCGCTCCGGAACATCAAGGATTTTCCGAATTAACGTTGAACGAGAGGCGATAAATGCCCGGGCTACCGATTTGCCGCTAGCGGTATTGAGTCGTATTGGGGGATCGAGAAGTTTCGAACGCTTTATCCTCCGTTCTCTTATTTTCTCTCCTCTTTTTTGTCCTTTCTCGTGCCTCTACCCTTTCCATCTTTTTCTCGTCCACTTCCATGACTATCGAGGGAAGAAGATCAAGAATAAGGAGACCACCAGAAACGGCGATTCCTTTATTCGAAGCCACTAGCACAGGAATGCAATCACCTTGTCTAATGGAGCCTCGAGGTCAAGACCAGGGGTTCTCAGTTCGTTGAGCAATCGACGTTTTCGTGTGGCTTTTAAATGTTAATCGAGAACGTGGTGGGAAACGAAGCAAGGGAGGACGAACAAAATAGAAAAGCAGAAAGAACCGAGATCGATTAAACAGCGAATGGAAGGGAGAGACTTCAAACGTTTGCCGAATGAAATTCATGAAAATGCAACAAAGTGCTTAAAGGAACCGAAAAAACGACAACCGACTGTTCCGATGCTTCGATTTCAAAGCCACGCGCAATCGATTCGAGGGTACAAAAGCAATAATCGTTCGACTAATTGCATTGTTTTGCTCGTGCTTGCCGCGGACAAGCTTGCAGCCGCCTGCGTTCGCTAACAAAAGAAAAGGAAAACAAGAAAAAGAAAACGCAAGAAGAAAAAACGAAAAGAAAAACGAAAATAGCCATTAAAGTTCCACCTCGATTTCTTTCCTCGGCCACTCGAAGAAAATCTTGAAACCTATTAGCGGGCATTTATAACGGCCCGTGAACGGGTCAAAACGACTTGGATCTGGCTAAATTCAATTATTTCCAGAAACGTTTCAAAGTACTTTAAGAACCGTTCTCCAGGAACGTTTATTACATAGCCAACTTGTGAGGCGAGTAGCTTTTCTTTCTCTCCCTCTCTCTTTCTCTCTTTCTCTCTCTATCCGAAAGGTGTTTCGGCTACTTCGTATAATTAGATCCTCGTTTCTTAGAACCTTAAAAACAATACTTAAGCCACCACGGCTCACAATCGTCGCTGAATTCGTCGTCGAAATTAAATGCTCGTTTGGGAAAGACGAAATGAGAAAGAACGTGAGGCACGAGCACGCTGCATAATCGGTGAAGTTTCCTTGATTATCGTCGTCCCAAAGACGTTTTTGAATGGTGGTCTCCCGGTATATATCCGACTAATCGACTAATAAATAGCCGTCGAATTAGCTGTAATTGGCTTTGGCTGTAAACAGAGCGCGAGCGCACGGCTGTAGCCCATTAGCATCCCACAGGATCCATTAACTCCTCTCCTTCTCGCTTTGCACGCAACGTCGCACTGGTTTAAATCCTCTTCGGCTCTTTCCATCCCTTGTCGATCCGTCGATGAGGACCCCTCTTCCTCTTCCGATCCACGCGGTACACGGCGTTCCTCTCCCGCCAACGTCGAACAAAGTGTGCAGACGAACTCGTCGAAACGCGCGTATTATCGTCTGACGAAGGCGACCACGAATTAACGATGAAATGAAAAGGGATGGAAGGAAGGAGAAATGTACGAGGAAAGGAGAGAACGAGCGAAGAAGAGTTATCGATTAAGTCTTGGAATCGCTAGCAAGTCCTTTGAATCCTGAACAGCGCCACCGGAAAGGGTTTGATCGTTCAACGTGGAGAGCGACCGACTCGGCTCGTTGTAAAGCGAAACACGAACGCGAGCAAAACGACGAGCGGCAGTGGAGCGCGGAGACACAAAGGAAAAACGCCGAGCAAAAATGCTAAATGCCACGCGGCGCTGTTGGTCGGAACTACGAGGGACACCTAAGCGAGCCCAAGAGATGTCGGAAAAGAAAGTATCGGAAGAACGCGTCACTTGTTGCTAGAAATCTAGGATATGAAACACGACGCTACACGATAGACGACCGAGCACCGTGAGCGCCGTACAGAGAGACCCCGGCGAATTTTTGTCGGACTCGATTTTTCCTCTACACACGGCCAACTTCTCGCTGCACGAAATAAACTACCCGGCCAGAAATTGAACGCACATTGCCCGCTGCAATCCGTGCTCACGGTTTCGATTCCGACGTCCGGCTATTTGATTTCAATTAATTCTTTTTCTTCGTTCGGCTTCTCGCTTTGTTTCTCACTGCTGAAAACCAGCGTATCGATTTATCGATTGCGAAACCTAGCGATAGATTTATTTGATCGAACCCATACGACCACTTACATGCCTACTATGTGCAACGTTTCGCTTGTAGGCGAAAATCGATAGAACGATCCAATTCCAGCTCCGTACACGTCTGCTCCGCTAATTGACCTATCTAACCTGCCGATGGATTCTTCCTCAACTGGTTGCGGCTAGAAATTCGAGAACGGTCGAGACCTACAAATTACATTTACACCCGAGAAGAAACGGCACGAGGAACGTCAAAACGAATATAGGCGTCTACCATCGGAACCCGTTTGTAGCCATCTCACTGGCAAACCACCTCCGACTCGGTACCACGGTCTCGATATATTTTCGTTTCCAATCCCTAGACGCCTCTGCGACCGCTCGAATAGCCGGTGCACACAACTACGCGCGAACGCGCCCAAGTACCGCACACAACAGAGCGCAAGAGTCAAGAGTTTGTCCGCGATCCATTAAAAACGTGTTGGTTTTATTTGGCTAACCGAACGGCCAGCTGACACGAGGGGAAATCTCGATAGAGAAGCGTGCAGGCGTCGCGGTGCTCGTTACGATATCGCTTCGACGCCGATCGCTTATCCGTCGCTCTCCAATGACCAAGTAGTCGAGAACGTCCCCCCGCGAGACAGTGCGTGCTCGTTCTATCCTTGTTATTTTGAATCTTTCTATTTTGCATTCGCTGCAGAATGGTTACGCGACGACATAATTACGTCGACCACGCGTTCGAAAAGTTTCGAAAGATTCGGAACGATCAAATTTTCAAAGAATTGAGAGAAGCGACTGTAAGAACCGAGCCATACAGACTGGTACAATGGGTAAACATTCGCGATCGAGGCGAGTCGTTCTACGATTATCTATGCAGGCTACGTCGTTAAGAGACCCATGGCTACGGGTGTGTATCTTCTTACGTACCATTTTCTACCTACTCTTCCCCCACTTGTTCCTGCTAGACAGACAGGTTCACAGGCAACGAAACACTCTGATGACCAGGTCACAGGTAAACCGAATAACCGGGAGTCAATATTTAGCCGGCCATTAAACGAATGTCCTATCGAAAGCACTGAGAGCGGTGTAGAGACAAAAAAAAAGCAAATCTGTCCCACGTAGTTTAAACATCGTGAACATCGGAAGGTTCGATTTCTCTTTTAGGAGGCCGTAGAAACGTTTCGAGAACTTTCGAGTACGTTACGACCAATAAGTCATGCGACGACCACTCTGTCGTCTATTATTCTCGAGAAAAAAAGAAAAAAAAAAAAAGAAAAAATGGAAGTAGACATATAACTTTCCTTCGCTTCCTCATTGTCGAACGAAGGTAGAAAAATATCGTAACCCAATAACTTGGTCATCGATCACAGCAGCTTGCAGAATGTTAAACATTTTTTCGTCAAAGACACGGTAGTTGGTTCGGCGATTCGAGGAACAGTGATGCGGCGTACCGAAGGCGTCGTTGACTTATCCAAATAATTTACTCCGATGCGTGCACCTCGGTTATACGGAAACACGCGTGATTCCGCGCGTGCCACGCCATGTGCCGCGGTCAAAGCACCTATAAATAAAACCTCGTCCCTTTCGAAATCGTAGGTGGCGAGGTCTGATCCTCGCTCCTGCTGTACACGCGTTTGTTTGGATTTATTCGGGATTTCCTGTACGTGAAACCGGCGTCGCGCGAGAGAACCGTCCGCCCTGAAGGATTTATTTCCATTCGTAAGTCGTGCGAGCCGTTTCCATGTACTGTCTCAGACCGATTTCGCCATAAGATGTGCCCATGGAAAACGCGTGCAACTTTCAAGCGGAAACCTAGAAGCACGCGCCGCACGCGTAATATCAATTTACCCGATCCTTCCGTCATAACGCGATTTCCCTTATCATCGCTGCTACGAAGAGAAAATAAAGAAGATCGTATTTCAAAAGGACTAAATTAACGTGGAAACGGGTGACAACAAGATTTCCCGACGCGTCTCGTCTATATCGTTTACGTTTCGCGAGAGGTTATGAAACGCGAGAAGAAAATAATGAAATTCTCTGCGCATCAAGATCTTAGTGTCGCGTGAATAATTCACGAGAATGCTTTTAAGTGGATGGGCCTAGAGAGAGGGCAGAAGGGCTATAGGTGCTGTGAAACGTATAGCGGTGAGCGGTTACCCTTGTCAATAATCGCAAGGAATGCTTTTAGTTTTAAACCCTACTCGTCTAAGACTTTGGCCTGTCCCCGAGGCTTCCACCGCGTCATCGTTAATGGTCACCACGAAAGGATTCGAGTCCAGTTTCTACCGTCGTCTACGTCGATGGACGTTTCTCTTCGTCCTTCCGCCTTCCTATCTTCCAGAGGCTCGAATTTCTATCGGTGTGACTGGTTCTTCCCAGGCCTAAACCTTCGTCGAGCGAGATTCGTAAACTACACGTCAAAACGTCCGTCAATTTACACGAGCGTAATCGGTTTAAATCGATCGTAGCACCAATTAAAGTCAAACGACAAATTGCCGGCGAAATCGCTTAAACAATCTGTTCTTTCTCCTTGAACAGAGAGCCGCAACCCAATTCACGGAAGACCCCAACCAACCCACTTTTACTGGCACTCAGGCGTAGAAGCGCAATTTACGGGCAAGAATGCGAGATCCCCAGGCGCAATACCGGCGAAATTCACCCTCCTTTTCTTACCCCAGTTTTCTTCCGTAATGCGCGCAGTCTACGGCACGTCTAGACGACCTACGTCAACGTTGGCGGCCAACAAAAATTCGACATCCTCTCGAAACAATAATTTCCCGATGAAAGAAGACAAGCGAGGAACGGCACAGAGCCAAGATGCATCCAGCCAGTTGCCACCGTTCGAGACGTTCAGCGAAAAAAGCCGAGAAGAACGTTTCGTTGGACAGAGAACTACCCCCTTCTTCGGTGCATGTTCCTTTCTTCTCAGAGGAATCGGCGAACCGTCTTCTCATTACGAACGAAAAAGACTCGTTATACCTCTGGGTCCTCTAGACGGCGGAAAGCGGTCGCATTTAAAGCGGCGGCACGCAAATCGTTCCACGAGCCACGATTCCGACTCGCGCGGAGATCGGATTCCAGTCGCGAAAATCTTTCTATCACCCGCCGTTGTGACAGAAGGGGAACATTGCGCAAACGATAGGGAGCTTTACGAGCATTATTCAACGAGCAAAGGTTCCACGAGAACACCGGCAAAAGGTGTTCCCATTCTACCCGCGAAATCTTCGTTAATATCGGTTTATAGCGGTTCTCGTTTCAACTTAAAGACCGCCGCTTTTTAAGACCTCAATCGCGTTCCTCTCCTCTTCATCTTTTCAATAATTTCCAATAACTTCAGCAAAGAGCGAGCCCACCGGCAAAAAGATTCGAGACCCGCCGCGTTTATCTCGAGACACCCTCGCGCGTTTCTTCACGGAACTTTAAGCCGATCCTCCGAGATGAATCCATTTAACCTTTCCGGACTTGGCGAGGGCTACGCGATCTTCTCGGAATCGCGACCTCCTAGAATTGGAAATTCTATCTGACGGTGTTATTAAAGAGCAAATATCGGACGGAAGACGCGATTGTGCCCGGAAAAAGATTGTCTTCTCTTTCCTCTTGACATTATGCGTTCATCCATGTACATTGTTATCATGGTCGTTTCGCTCCTTTTACTTTCTGACGCTCCGACCAGTCGGGATGATCCTCGTTCTCTCGGCGCAACGGCTCCGGTTCATCTAGCGTCACAGCCAAATCGGATTTCCCAAGGTGGGAAGCACGGAATGTTAAATTAGAAGGCAGTCTGATGCATCGCCTGTATGTTGGTAAAGGAAAAAGCCCGGGCTACGAAAGAAGCATGAAAGCGAGCGGGTTTGATTTACCGTATATCGTGAATTTACAAGGCGTGGCCGCGGTAAACTTTTCACATTGACTTCGCGTGCTCGAGTGGCTCTTCCAGTGCCAAACTCACAAAACACGCTGGTTCGCGTACATCACTTTCCAATATTGATGATGCCAAGTAGTTGAAAGAAACGCGAAAGAAAGACGCCGCGAGACGCCGTTCGTCTTTTTTTTCCGGTTCGAGGAACTATTCGAGAATACGTCGGACTCTCGCGACAACGACGAATTAGCCGGAGACGTTCGTTAACGTTGATCAGCGAGACAAAAGTACGCGTCGGCCGAACGAACAAAAGTGTTTATTGTAATGCAAGAGAATTGTCTACTCGATGAAGAGAAGAACGAAAGCGGAGAAGGAATGGCGAGGAACGAAGTGAAAGGCGATTCTGAAGTAAAAATTAACGACGATAGGAAAAGATAGAGAAAGAGATGGCAGGAACTGTTTTAGTAGGAAAATGGAAAGAGCTCGGCGAGAGTTTTCTCCTGTATCCGGTGGCGAACGGTTACTACATCGTGGGGTCCGTTGCCTACGACGTTATACACGTGAACGTGAATAGGAGAAACGCGCAATCTTACCCGGTACTCACCGAGTAACCACTACCACCTCGGAAAGCGCCGGAAAAACTTTAATGGATCTGTTTTTAAGGACCTCCCCCATACTACGGTGCGCGAGTTGCCGACCTCTTCACCGTGCAAAAACCCTCTCGAGTCAATGCTCCAGTCGAGGCAAGAGTATAACAGAAAAAAAAGAAAAAGGACAGAGACGGAGGGCGAAGTAGAACGCGAGCAACGAGCAGCAAATAAAGCACGAGACAGATAATCGTGCCATTTAACAGCGGCGCTCATCCAACCTCGTCGCATCACCTAGCACGCCTGAATGGTGAGCGTAATTAAAAATACGTTACGGCTACTTCTCTATCCTCTGATGGAGAAACGTGATGCAACCTGCCGCGCAGTAGACGCGACGTCGAGAAGACGAGACGCCAACAGACCAGACGAGACGCGATGCGCGAAACCGACGATACGACACGATACGATAACGCGAAAATATAAACTGATATTCCGACTGAAACGAAATACGGGTAGCAAAGAAAAAGTTTCGAGCGCTAAGATTCGACGAGTACTCTCGCGACTTGCAAGATTTTCGAAGGAAAAGTTTGACTGGTAATCGGAATTGGAAAGGCTTGGCCGAAAGTTCCGAAGAGGTATGTATACATAGGTACTCGATGCATATATAGGCGGAGCGTCTAGCACACATTAATCATTCTGTCCCAAAGGCGGCTGCTTGCAATTTCCCAATGAACGTCAGTTCAACAGATTTTTCATCTTCTCCGGCGGTAACAGGGGGGGAGAGGTGAAGCGAGGCGCCGGTACGCGAGCATGCTTCGCATACTTTTTGTTCAGCGAGCGCGCGGTCGTGCTCGTTCTCGCGTATTTTCCCTCGTCTTCGGCTCTTTGTTTTCTTCTCGTGGCTCGTCCTTCTGAAACCTGGCCCGCGTTTATCCCAGGCCTCCCTCGTTTCTCCTGGCTCCTCAGCGTCATCGTCTTCTTCTCCGTCTTCTCCTTTTTCCCCTGCTTCTTCTATTCTCTCGTCTTCTACCTTGCAATGCCGTTTTAGTCGACCGCGAAATGGTTAACTCGTAAAAGGCTCTCGCCCACGGGCCACGGCAGCACCACTAGCGGACCGAGAATAATATCGTGTAATAAAGTACACGAAATATAAGGCGCCGATCGAGGCCAGGGTCCCTTCGAAAAGTAATGGCCACACGTGCGAATTATTTTTATTGGCCGATTAACGGCTGCGTATCGATCCACGTAAATTTCCAACGACGTGTAACGCCAACAACGACCCTCTTCTACTTTCCTTCTACCGAATTCGCCCCTCAGGCGTTCGCGACATTGTCACCCCAGGTAGAAACGTGTGCGAACCCATTCAGGGGACATATATCGTTGCAATGCGAGTCATTTATTGTTCGTATCTTATCGGGAAGTCTCCTCTCTCTTTTTGACCCGCACCATGTTGATTTTACCGAAACCGATGGCGAACAGCAAGCGACGTATGTAAGGTATTAATCCTTTTGCTTACGGTGTCCATGGTGTAATAGACGTCGCGTTTCCACGCGGACGTGCAAAAGTCATGATTTGCGAAACAGACGAAAGTGGAGTAATTCCGATTAGTAGGAAAAGCACGGTTCGAAATACGAATAAAAATAACAGAGGGTAGCAAAGGGGAGAGAAACTTCGGTAGCCTATCGTGTTTACGCGGACGTCTAATTTACGCGATCTCCAATTGCAAAGTTGAAAATTCAAACAAGAAGGCATCATCAAGTTAGAATCACCGAGTTTCACAAACCTCCGCGTTGCGAATAACCTGAAATTTTTGCCCGCAGCTTGTTTGACATTCAAGTTCGCAGAGTATTAGTTAATAGCTACTCGAACGCCAAAAAAAAAAAGAAAAACATTGGAGCGCGCTCGGCCCGCTGGGAAAAAAAGTTCCTCGCAGAGAGATTTTTATATTTCCGGCCACATACAACAGAGAGATTTTCCACGATTACTTTAACCATACTCCGTGGTACCTTTCGGGCGATATTTCCGACCGGAAAAGTTCCGATGCGCTTCGTTAATTTAAGAGTATTTTCGGATTTCAAGAAAAACTTCGCAGACAAGGTAAATATTTGATCGGTGCAACCACACGCGCAAACGGATGCCAATAAAACGGTATTGAAACGTTTTCATCGCCGTCCTAGCAATTAAGGTGAAACATTGCCACGCACACACGTGCCCAAACGAACGGGTTGCTATAATTCACGTGAAAGTTGGTCTTACACATTCGTGCCTAGTCCAGGTAGCCCGTGTTTCTTTGTAGATTACAAGAGACCGTGTATACAGGAAAGAATTTAGGAAACTCCCTTGGTATTTTCCAGAACGTAGGGAGATGGCCGCTTTTTGTTACGGGCGCATCGATTTCCGTGTTTAAACCGAAGCTTTAAAAGATAAGGGCCAGTGTGCCAGAATGGGGATGAAGTGGTAAGGTGTCGTCTGCAGACGAGTGGAGAGGTTGTTTTATTGCACGCTTTCTCGCTTCCCTTCCGCTAACGAGGTGGACTCGTAGCGAGATGTAGTACTCCGTTTTATTTGCAGCAAAACGATCATAAACATACGTGTCGACTCGTTTAAAAAGATGGGAAGAGATAAAACGACCGATACGCGATTCTCTATCGTCTACGCGAACAGCGTTTATTGTTTTATAAAGAAAAAATTAGATATGGCAAAATGTAACGGAAATACAGCCGTTGTATCTCACGATGAAAATGTTTGAGAACATAAACGGTGCCCGATACACGCCCACTGTTAACCACGCGTTAGCTTTTATCGAATAAACCAATTTCATTGGATCGTACAATTTAATCAACTAAAAGTAATCGAATGCAGAACGTAGCTGCCCGATGACCAACGGGTTGTATTACGTTGAGGCCAATTAAGCGTAATTTAATTATTGCCGGTACGATGTAGTAATTAATATAAGATGCGTATTGTCTGTGGCGCCGAATAATGTCCTTGCTGTTGACGGAACGCGTAACCATAACCACGGTACTACTCTGTTGTCCCACGCGTGAAACGATACGCATATTATATTATCGATGCGTTCGAGATCAACGAGGTTTCGAAAAGTTCGAGGAAATGAAAGGCGAGTTTTGCTCTAGAGATTGCCAGTGATGTATACCCGACGTCGCGCGAATGGAAACACGATGGAACGAAGACAGGATGTTTAGATTGAGAGGTTGATCTTTATTGCCTGACGAGTCAGAGGCTCTCAGAACGTTTCTGAACGAAGTTAGCGATAGCCAAGTTGAAAGATTCAGTGATTTATCAATCGATAAATCTCGTATACTCGACGAATTAATAGCTCTCGTATATATTCGTGAAACAAGATCAAATATATTCGTTGATATAATGAAACAGTGTATCGTGAAAATAGAGACTTTTCTCTCGGAGCGATTCAAGCAGCAACGCGAGTATTCCAATCAATTTTATTCCTCTGCCCTCTCTCTCTCTCTCTCTCTCATCTCCTCCTCCCTTCCGCCCGCCCACTCGTAGCATTGCTTCCCTTCCGTGCACGTTTACCACCCTACGGGTCTCGCAGCGTTGCATCTAATATGAATGCCAGCGTCGCGCTATTTATTAAATAAATCAACACCACGTATACGTATAGACGTATGCGCTTGGATAGTTGGATCGTTGGTAGTTGCAGGTTATCGAGAGACGATACTCGAATCATAAATACGGTAGTGTACGTGGCTTCAATAAACCCTCTCTTAGCGAGTTTCAGCCCCCAGCTACGACCTTCTCCGCTTTCAATAAGGCAAGTCCTTTCGACTAGGTTGGTTTTCCCAGGGAAAACGGATATGTAGCGGTGTATATTGACTACCGGGGTATCCAGAGTGGCTTTCGACGTCGTGTCGAGAAGAACTCAATAGTAGATTCCCTCAATGAATATTCCTTCGATCCGCAATGATATCGGTTGTGCGAACGCAACGCGCATACAAATTCTACGGCGTCATTACGATATTGCCGGTAACACAACGCGCTTCTGATACACTTTTATCCAGGTACCGCGTGCTATCGAATCACTTAGATCGAAGATACCAAGCGATCGATTTACGCGGAGAAACGATCTAAGGTAACGGAAGAAAAATTAATATCGAGCGAGCATCCTGCGATACAGAATCTGTATCTCATTGACCGTGCTTGAAACGGTATAGAACGGAGCAGGCAACGATGGGTAAGACACGGCTTAAAATCTTCTCACTCGACGGACAAATTTCCCTCTGATCGACGTTTCATTCACGATATCCGCAAAAAGCTCTTTGCGTGGCAAAGCTGAGGACACTTAATAATACCGACGACTGTAAAGCAGCTGGATCAAGAGTAACGGGAGAATCAAGAAAGACTCTCAGCCTAATCGCCATCCCACCGGAATGGAACGGCATGCCAAACTACGGATGCAATCCTATTTGTACGTTTGAGGACCTAGACGCGTCGTTATAGGTACGTATCGTTTCCATCGGATTGCGATCGATATTTGAGGGCTTTAAGATCAGAATGGAGATGAGTATATAATAAAAGCAGCAATGCAAAGACTACGTAAACGGCAACGTACGCATTCGAACCGCCCCCTCCTGTGTTCCATACATATGCACGCTATTTTTCCTTCGCGTTTGGTAAACCGCTCGAGAGAAAATGGAAAGAAGTACGATGAAAAAGAGAACAGCTATGGGAGAGGAAAGGAAAATATCTGCTCGGCAGTACCGCCAAATAATAAAAACGAGATTCCCGGAATCAGTATCTGAATCGAGTCTCGCGAGTGTACCGCGCCTCCCTGAGCGCGGAATAAATTACAGAGGGAAAGTTACGAAAATCCGGAGAACGGAGCTCGATGCGTCGAAAGAGTTGCCGTGTTAACTCGGGCATAACAAGCCGGGATAAGCCAACGGTGAAACAGAGAAAGCGAGAGGAACGAATCCGATGATCAGCAGCGTATAAATAGCTTGACGGGTCCGTAGGATGATAATAATGGTGTCGGAGGATGACTACCGATGATAAAAACCGCGCACGCCCGCCAGCAACCGTTCGATTCAATTCCTGAATAGCACGACTGTCTTATTCATTCGTTACGCTATACAACGTAGCAAAGTCTGAAGCGATTTCCCGAATCTCATCCTCTTTTCTTCCCCGCCTCGTTTCCTATTTTTCTTCCATTTTTTTTTCCTTTTGTCTCGACTACTCTGATTTACCCACTATTCTCCCTGTGGACAAATTTATTCCAAGATCACGGGTTAAATCTCTAAAGTTTGCCAAGCTCTCGCATCACGACGTCGTATAACTAAGTATTGTCTACGTGAATAACTACTAAGCTGGGTAGAACAAGTTCCAGCTCGATATAGTTATAAATATGCAGTAGACGTATCCATAAAGGATAGATTATAGTTATTATTGAACTATTCACCGATAATTTTTACCCCGGAGAATAGTTTCTTTAATTAGGTTCTCGTGGATTTTCGACTTTTCATCGTTCGACAAATTTCAAAAAAATATTCGATTGAACGCATCGCTCCTAGACGACGCTTTGTATATTCCGTAACACGTTAAATCTACTCAGGAGAATTTCGGAAGACATTCAATATTGACCCAAGCAATAGTTTACCCTGCATGGTATGATCGTTAGCCGTACGCAAACGAGTATCGCCTTGCCTGCACGGATGCATTAGGGTGGAGCTTAAATTGGCGTCGTTTCTATTCTATTATTAACGGAAACATCGAACGACAGCGTGCAAATATACGATTCGGTTTCCGATAGAGGAGAAAGGCCGGTATAAAAGCATCATTACTGCAACAGGCGTTCATCGGTTTAGTGTATAATTACTTCTTTCTCTCTGTCTCTCTCTCTCTCTCTCTCGATGTAGTAACCAAACCCTCATTTTCGTATCTAAACCACCAATTACAGCCCAATTCGATATGTCTCATTGGGAAATATTGTAACGAAACCTGTTATTAACGAGCGTTACGCTTTATTCGCCATTTACGTAACTAATCAACTCTGCTTTTTCCGCAACTTCCCACAAGACGAAACAAATTCGTTAGTTTCCACCAAACATGGACAGGTCGTAACAAATATACGGTGCAAAAAGTTTGAAAAATTACGTCGCAGGTAACTATGCAAAAGGTGAAAATGAATATACTTCGCGTATACGCCATGGAGAAAGGATATCTTCCTTTTGATCTCGACTGTGCGACCACCATTCTGTTCCTGCAAACGATTTCGTTCCGAACTCGGGACAGACCGTTTGATCGTATTAAGCCAAGCTTTAACGAGCGGAACGAATCATCGATCGTCCTTCTAATCCAAAGTCGCACGGAATTCACACAAGCAAAGAATCAGAGTTAAACGTGAGGCAGATCACGCGTGTCAGCATCGTTCTCTCAGTTCCGTAAAATGATTCTCAGCACGATTTTAGAAGTTGGTCAGTGATCGAATGAAATACGGGATTCCCGGTCCCCCAGGAACCACGTGGGGCCACGTGGCGGCGTAACGCGTGCGAGTGAAATTCGAACGAGGAATACTGGTTGCCCTCTCGCCCACATACTTCGGAATTCTATATACGTCTCCGGGAGTGCAGCCAATGATCCTCGAGGTAAAAGAACTTTGTTGACCTTGACAGTGTTTAAAATGAAAATATTTGCAAAGTCAGGTGTCCCCGTGCACAAATCTACGCGATGATAACGACTGGATATTCGTCAATTTCTGCCCCTCCCCCCCCCCTTTTTTTTTTCTTTTTTGGGAACCGTGATCAGTCTCGTCGACAGGATGGAAATCGAAAATTCGTCCGAAACAGCAGATAGAATATTTCAGGTTGGCGGAAAGTATTGATTTTTCGTCGATGTCACGGGTGCAACGGCGAAACTCGTGTAAAGTTGTGTCTCGCATCGGTGTCGTCGATATTTACGTGCCGCGGCTACATTGATTTTAGATTGCACAGGTGAGCACGTAACTGCGTAAATAATGAGACTCACCCACGCAGAACGATGTTTTATTCATCATCGATCGGTTGAGGCTACAGACAGGATGCAAAACTTTTAATTCCCCATAAAATCCCGCGATCGTCCGGAAGCAATAGCGTGTACCGAGCTTAACGGACCCTCGATATTCGTATCTGTTACCGAGGTGCACATTTATTACTCCTCAAGAAGATTCCGCGAGGATGGCTGCCGTTCGCGAATCAGAAACACTTCTGCCGGTTATTACTCGTTAGATGAAAGCGGCCCGTCGTTGTCCAACTAACAACGACTAAATGCCAACGAATCGAAATGCAATTGCAATCGTAATATCTATCTGACCGTTTGCAGCCTGCTACCCGCCACGGACCGGCAATAATTTCTCGTTTGTCCTCGACACAGCGAAACGAGCGGGATTCTTTTCGTGCTTCTCGTTTGCCTCTTCGATCTCGGTGTCGAGTAATATCGAAACAAGCTGTTTCTGACTCCTCGAAAACAGCCGATTCGTACAGGTTGAAATTGCACGAGAATCGGCGATATTTCGCGCCAATTGATATTGGCGCTATCAGAGACCGTGTCCCCCTTTTTCCCGCGATTATCCGACGTGATCGCAACGACATTGAAAAACATCAAATATTGCTCGCGATCGACTATTAAATTCGTCTCGTTAACGAAGAACGATAATAAATAATAAGAGGCTCGGTCCAATGACTGCCCATTCTATCGTTCTCCGTTTATCCTCGACAAAACGAGAACAACAAAACCCAAAGAGAATATCAAGCCTAGGGATGTGCGTAACGCGGTAACAAAGAAACTTTGGTTAGACCTCCCTCGGGTTCTAGACCTGTTTCCATCCAGGCTCTTTCTTTTTTCGTACACACGTGACGAGGATTTCAGTAGCGTGACAAACGCGAGTGCCATAAAACCAGGCACATTCGCTTACGTAACAAATCGCTGAATCGATCGAAGCGACTCGCCCCTCGTTCGCAGAAACGGATCGCTCGTTCCGTACACGCGTTCAAAACATTTCCAGCCACGTGACCAATTTCACGAACGAATTGCGGCTCGTGCCTTCCCTCTGTCCTTAGGAGGTCCAACAAAGGTAAAACGTGTTTTGTTAGTCGGCTTGGCATTCGGTGCAATTAGCGAACCCGAAGGAACAACGCGAGGTCGGTGGCGCGCGACGAGAGAAAGAGCGCACCGCTCACGAATCAAATTTCATTTGGTAAAATCGCGTCTTTCTGGCGCGCAACCCGAACATACAAAGTGGTCGTGGCGGCGTTGTTCAACCGGACACCCCCAGGCAGAGAAAAATCTGAATTATGTTATTTCTCGGGTAAATCAAACGAGATCAAAGGGATTGAAACGGCACGGTAATTTAGTAGCAATTTAAATTTAAATCAGGGAGCTGACCCCTGACCGTGTTCGCCAGCAAGATCTATGTTATTGAAATTTTTTTCCTCTATCCTCGTTCTATGCGCGTCGTCCTTTGAACAATAGGGTTGCCGACTCTCGGATAGAATGCAAGCAAGCAAGCAGACAAGAGACGTCCGAGACAGGATATAGAGGGCGAAAGTCGAGCATATCCTCAGGGGGGGCGTACTACTCTCAATGTACGATGCACCAAAGTGGTAATGATTCCCTCACGGGTCGTAACGGTTTGCTCGAGCCGGACTGCATTTCCTGCTTGTTCCACGAAACGATTCAGACGCATAACTTCCGTTCACTCGCCGACCGCAAGGTCAGAGGTGAGCGCCGTGCATAACGTCGACGTCGGTCCGCCCGGACTAACTTTCGACATTATTCGCGTTACTAGTCCCGACTTTGTACGTCCGACCGTTATTATTCTCCTATCCTTTCCCCTCTGTTTCCCGACCAGTTCGCCGTTGCCTGTTTTTGCGCAACCTCGTAACAAATTGTCTCGCTACGTCAACCAATTCGATACCACGAAGGAGAAAAAAGGAAAACACAATACCGACCCTATACGGTAAGCGACATCGATCACCGCTGCAAGGAGTTTCAGAGATTCGAGCCTCTTTTTCTCTCGTCCATTGGATTAAAAGCGAAGACAAATGTACGTTTGATTTTACGCCGTGCCGAAACGGAAGTTTCATTGGATGGGATAAATCTTCCATTGGACGAGACTTTCGTGCGACTCGCGTTTCGTGGCTGAGCGATACAAGAGAGAAGTAGCGCGGATAGCGAGTATAGGAACCCTTCCGAGGAAAAAGAATCACCTCGAAGGCTCATTGGCGGGTGGCGAGTGGAAAGTGGCTCTTAAGGTGCATACAGAACAGAGAGGTCGTACGGTTCCATTCGTCTAAGTGGAAGCCCGAACAAGAAGGATCGTCGCCATTGGTTTCCTTCGAGCAGTCTAGCTTAACGCCGGCTTAACGAATTCCTGTTGGAATGGTTTCAGTATGCACGCCAGGCGTGCACGGGCGACGAGCCACGACGCGTGTGTCACTGAATCGAGGAGACATAAAGGCATGGCACGGTGAGGACGAGCGATACGGATTTAGGTCCCCAGGCCGCGCATACACCGGAAGGAAAGAGAAACAGAACGCGTGGGAGAAAACGAGAGGCCTTGCTGGTCGTCAAAGAGAGGCTAAGACGCGTTGCACCTTGAACGAGCGATGAACGGCTCGTTGACCAACACTCGGTCCATCGTCGAGAGGTCCATAATGCTCGTAACACCCTCTTCAGAAACGCCAAGCGCCTTATTCACGTGGAGCCCCATGAAAGCTCATAATATCCAGGAGCAACAAGGGCGCTTGCGCACGCACGACCACGAGACGTCCAGACTCTCTCTCTTCCACGGCCATAATTACGAGACGTTAATTACGCGATGAATGCACCCGCGGCATAGGAGAGCCGCGTCACTCGAGAGCGGTGAGCTTTCAAGGGTAATGCAGCAGCCACTCAGGTACACCAGATGGTGTCGATTCGTCGGAGTTCGCTCTTTTATTCACGCACGAGTGTTATTCTGCCTCGTGTTACAGTCCAACAATAAGAATCGCATCTGCCTAATCGTCCGTTACCGATACGAACTGCCAATTTTCCTCCGAAATCGTCTTCCTTTTCCCAACACGAAACTCACGGTACTTACTTTCTTTCCCCTAGGTAGTTTGGTTTTTGTTTTGAAGGAAAAATCTTCTTAACCGTACGGCAGCGGTAACGTTAACGATGGTAATATCAATTTGTAAAACGAGAGTATCTCGGAGCATTAGGATTACGAGGCCATTCGATCTTTGACGCGGGGTCGAAGATCGCGGTTTCTGCGGCATCGATTTCTGCACGCAGCTACTCGCCAAGCTAACTCACGTTCTTAATTAGCAACAAACATAATTTGAGTTGTATTTCAAACCGTAAATCAACGATTCGCAAAGTAGCTCGAGGTCGGTGACCCCAACAGCTCGCGCAGATTCGAGCAAAGAAATCCAGCTCGAGGGCGCTCGATCGCTCACCGACCAATATTCAAACTGGCTCTAGAATTTACGGTATTCCTTTTCCTCGTGTCTTCTCACCCCTCCAATCTATTGCGCTCTACTTCGTTCTAGTTACCACTTTTCATCACCTTGATGCTCGATTGTAACCTGCGTAAACCTCTACGGCGAGATGAATCGGGAAAACATCCGACAGCGTAAACGTTTAACGAGATAACGGTTGAAATGTAAATATAAAATGAATCGCTGAAACTGTTCTCTCGTGAAGCTTCGTATGATTAACAGCGGACAAATTTAACGACGCGAAAGCTATACGTGACACGGTAATCGCGTGTAGCTAAAGTAAAATAATTGCGAGATTCAACCGGATCAAGAATTTCGTATTGACTCGATGGTTCGCCGTAAGGTTTAGGCAACGTCACGGTGATAAAGTAAATCGCGCGTTTCCGCGCTCCATTTCGTCCTAGGATATTACCGTTGATATTTTATCTGGATTTATGCGACGATAAACGACGAAAGAAAACGAGCCGGGTGATGCTTAACGTTTCTCGTGAAATATCATTGTTCTGGTCGCCGATAAGATTCTATTACTTTTATTGTTAGTGATACACGTGACCGGCGCCATGCTGCCAAGGCCCTCCGCAAATTTATAGCCGATGCATGATTTATCGAGCAGCTCGGCAATTAAATCGCAGTTTATATTAAGCCAGTCTGCGAAACCCATAAAGGGTTATTACCGTTGGAGATAAACCAATAGGAGGGGACCCAGTTCTCGGCAAACGTATAGGACAAGCCATCGTTTGCAGTTAAATTAAGCGAAATTGCGCACAGGAAAATGAATAATTATCGGGTCTGGAAATACGAGAGACACCAAACTGTCTAACCTTTTCGTCGTAAACTGTATCGCGCAATGACCTCGAAGCATTTCAACGTCAACTTTTACTCGCATTTTCTCCTACTCTTCCCATTTCGGTCGGTTTCGTTCCTTCTCAAACGTATTTTTGAAGATATAGAAGCGAACTCCTTTATTGTCAGTCCGTGCTATTGTTGAAATCCAGGAGCAATATCTTCCGAGGATTCATTGTCCGGTCGAAAAGGTCTCGCTAAGTTCGGTAATTATCATTGAATGAAACGACGAATGAGACCCACAGACGCTAGAATTTGTCACCGAGACGTTGAATAATTTTCAAAGACTTCGCTATCTTTGAGAAGCTGCACTTGGTGCACCTCGAATACGGGTCCACTATGTTACAATCGGAACGCCCTCATCGAGGAAATTTAAACCGAATCCTTGTCCTTTATAGTTAAATATATTGGCTTTTAGCTTGATCGATTTTACGCGCGTATACGCCACCAGGTTCGTTGGTTCGTTCGATACCAAATAAATAAACAAAAGGGTATAGGCAAGATTTTATCGAAATCTTTTATTCGCGATGTATAAAGTTATCCCCTAGGGGGAGCCAGGCTTACGATGAATACAAAACTGCGGGACAAAAGTCCGCTCGGAAAGAAACTTTCATTTATACCAGACGCCATTCGGAAGAGACAAACTGCTAAGAGTAAGAACATGAAAACGCACACGCGTACCTACCCACGACGCCAAGTTTTACGAGCGTCCGTGAACCCCAACGAAAAGCTCCGTGGATAGGTCACGAACATGAACGAACAACATACGGAACGTGAACCCTAGACAGGTCGACAGCTGTAGCGACACTCGTAACGCTAAACCAAATCGAATTGGAAGGAGAAAGGGAAAACTGTGACGGAAGGAGCGAGAGCCCAACTTACAATTAGTTGGCTTTCTCGTGTTCGATGTCGTACATGTCGATGCTTTTATTTACAGGAGAAATTAGCAGAATTTGGCCTGCTTGTAACGATGAACCACGGGGAGGAGACAGAATCGAAATGTTCCCTATACCAAACGATCCGAGCCAACGCCATCACTTAGCCGACCATCGACAAACCCCATGAGCCAAAGTCAATAGCTAATATTGCCCGTTTAGATCGAGGTCGGACGAGCACAGAGAATGCTCCTCGTTCAAAATGAAACTTCCCTTCGCCGCCCCTCTGGTCATCTAATTCACCGTCTCGCTCCCGCTCTTGTCTGCATTGTGTCTGTCTACCTAGTTCAGGCGAATGTTATTCAAACGACTGTCGCTGGTCTCCGTTCCAGCCGTTCGCGTTTCCCCGACTCTCCCTTCCGCCGTCGGTAATTAGTTATAAACATTGGCGCCATTGACGCGACCGAGCCAATATTGTTTTATACGTAATAGAGTTCGGACACGAGGGTGAAAGACAAGCGCCGCGTCCCTCCGTTTGGTTAAACGGTCACGCATCGACCGTCTGAGCTTATTCATTCATGCGTCTGATTGCCAAATGTATCGTGTTCCTATGGATTCGCGATGCGCACGAATTTTCCTTTGTGATTTCGGATTCTCGCGCGATTCATAGATTCTCCGTGAGACGTCTCGAAATACCCAAGGAGATGTGGTTCGCACGAGGAATACAACAACTCTAATTCCACGACGTCTGGCGGTTCCCTTTGAGCGTTCCTCGTCTAGGTGGGAACGCACGAACTGGGAATTCTGTTTTTCTTGGCCTCTCATCTCTTATGCACTTATATCTCGGCGAGGCCGATCGTCGCCCAAGAAAAAGGAAGCGAACGGGAGACAAGCTATTTGTCTCTGGCTCCGTCTTGTACCACTGTTTCCCATCGGAACGACCTATACATCCTCGTGAGCGTTCTGTGTTCGCGAACCTTCCTTCCTTCGATAAACGCGAAGATCACAAAAATACCTTGTCCCAATGGGGCGCGACAATTCATCGTACACCGTATCGCGATGTATGCCTCTTCCTTCGCCGGATTTCCCCCGCTGTTTTTGTTCCTTTGTCGTTCCCACCGTGCGTACTGGTTCGCTCTATTAGTCTCTATCGTCGAATAATTATATCCTTGGATATTAACCACCGCCCCACCGGTATTGTTCCCGATGTATCTCGACGTAAAAATCGCGTTCGTGACGCGTACCTATACATATAACGGCGTGGAGGAAACGGCGAGGGGTCGGAGATGGAGCGCGCGCGCGCGCACACACACCCGCCACCACGACAATAGCGGAAATAGCTACTGATTCGAAATCCCTTGTGCACTCGACATTAATTCTCGCTACTCGGCAAGTCCCTTTTAAGAAGAAAAAACAACGACCGATCGACGAGCGGCAGAGAAGAGAATGAGCAACGGAGAACAGGAGAGGTGGTGAAAGAAGAAAGGCATGTGTAAAGATAGCGAATATACGAAGCAACGGATGCTAACCCGCAATACTTCTCTCAAGTGGCTGCACTTTCAAAGACGGCGATAAGTGTCGCAACTATCCCTTCCAATATTGGTATATAGCAACGTTAAGCGATTGCAAAACTTGTAGCGGCAATTACGGCCACTGTTCTTTTAAAAACGTCTCTATCTGAGAGGTACGACGGTATGCAAAAATCTCATTGTAAATCTTTGTATTTCAATGTAGAAACTGGTAATTTATACAGTGATTCTCCTTACAATTTAATGGATACGTTTCGCGTTATATCTTTTTAAAATTACTAGTTTTCTCATACGTGCATAATCAAAAATCAAGTACAGCATTCCCGGAATAAAATTATCACGCGTCAACGTATTCGCGTGTATATATTTATATACAGGGTCTGGTGATACAAGCGGAAATGGGGTGATTCTACGCGAAAAAAAGAAGTCGAAAATATAGAATAAAAATTTTTCGTTTGAAGCTTTGTTTTCGAGAAAATCGACTTTGAATTTTCGCTCGGTACGCGTGCACTTATCACGTCTCGTTATAACGGATCTCACTGTAGATTTAAAAAAAAATTAAAAAAAAAATTTTTATTCCATATTTTCGACATTTTCGCGTAGAATCACCCCCTTTCCGCTTGTACCACCAGTTACCAATGACACTGTATATAAAGCTCTACTGTCTATATAATCTACTCTAATATAATTTATCTAGTCTAATATATATATATATATACACGCGAATACGTTGACATATATGTATATATAAAGATTTACTGTCTATATAATCGTTTCAAGCTCGAAAATATTCAAGTGCGAGAAATAAAGAAGCGAGCGACAAGTTAGATCACGACGACGTTCGTTATTGAAAATATACCGCGCGATATAAATTATTAATATAACGTTAATAATTGAATTATTTAAATCGGAGACTCACCAGTTGCAGGCGAACGATACAGCTATTCGTTGCAAGCGAACGTCACTCTCCGATACTTCATCGTTGTCCGTGGGTTTCGTTTCGATGCACCTGTTCGATCGCACTTAGCCGTCACACTTCATACACAACCGTCAAATTCCTGTTGCGCCCCCTTCCGCGTCATCACCGCCAGATAAGGACCAGCGATCGTCGACACGAAAGGTCGAAAAATATTTTCTGCCGATTTCTTCCTTCGATCAGGACCGGCCCTTTGTTGCGGCTCCCACGATATAACCGGTTCCACTGGCGTATTCTCGAATTCGCGATCGTGAATTCTACGAAATTCTTCACGCCCGAGGAAAAAAGTAATCACAGCCTTCTCTACACGGGGGGAGGGGGGGGGACGGTCAGTTCTCATTTACAAGGACCGACGACGCATCGGCGAGAATGCTTCGTGACACTCGCGTATTATTCACTCGCCACGATTATCCACGCCCGAAATAAAGTAACCGCCCTTTCTCTCGAACTTGATGTAACGCGTAACGAAAAGCACGTGGCAAAGGAACGATTCACGATGAAATCACGACTCGGGGTACTTTCACGATGAGACGCGCGCCATTCGTTCGTATACGACCGAATTTATCGGTGTTGAATCGCACACTGGAAACGACCTTCGAAAGAATGCGCGATACCGATGACGCTTCTTCG
The DNA here is from genome assembly GCF_011952255.1 of Bombus vosnesenskii. NCBI lineage: Eukaryota > Metazoa > Arthropoda > Insecta > Hymenoptera > Apidae > Bombus > Bombus vosnesenskii. The sequence continues at coordinate 389,068 of NW_022882935.1, forward strand.
CTTTTGTTTACCTTTCACAACGAACGAGAAGCAACTGCGACATAATGGTACAATGTCGACCCGCTTGTCACCGACGAGATTCCACGAATTCGCGCGATTAGACGATCACTACGGTTGCCGTACGATTTCCATTGCGATTATCGCGCTCGAGTTTCGAGAAATACATCGAGTACCGGGCCGGTCTCGAACTCCGCTGTCAACTTCACGTCGCTGCGATCGCCGTCGCAAATCGTTCGTTTCGTCATCTCGCGATGGCGCGTTTCTTTAAAAAGAAAACGACAATCTCGAAGACAGACGTAAATCACGATAGCGATATATCGTATGTTGATCACCACGGTCGCGAGGCACGTTGCACAGTGCCGCGTTAATCGAGATTTCGCGGGCTCCTCCTGTGGTGTTGGAAGAGCGCGAATGCACACGGGATGCGCGCGTCCCGGCGGCTGCGCGTGCACTGCCCGCGCTGTTCCCGTGCCGATGCCCCCCCCCTCCACATTCTCCTCGTCGTCTTCTTCTCTGTAGGAACGAACGTATACGGGACCCCATATCTCTTTCTCATTCTCTCTCTATATTCTCCCCTCTAGCCCTCGCTGTTTCCCTTCCTCTCGTCGACTCGTCCTTCTCTGTCTCTCTCCTCCAACTGGAGATCCCCTTTAAGTATGTACCACTACCGAGAGTCAATCCCTACTCTGGTCAGCGTAAATAGCGTATGGAGAGTCGTACGTACCTGGACATTGTCCTTGGATACGATGATATTCCTATAAACAGAAGGAGAGATTTCGTTCTTTTGCCTCGTTTATTATTAGCTTGATTACCAGCCGTAGTACGGCTGCAATCGTACAGGACGTTTGGTGTTTTCTGCATGACTACGGTCACCGAAGCGTCGTGGCCGTAACTTTTTTCGCTTATTAAGAGGCTGCACCAGGGACCTCGAGCGGAGACTGTATGTAAAACGTAAAGTAAGAGGGTATTGAATTTTAAGCGAAACAGTTCAACTATAATATAACGTGAAATTGAACTTTTCTTCCACCATACGAACGACTGGGTGGATTTCAATAAATTCCGACAACAGATAGATACATGTATTTTTCGATAATAAATATATCTTCGTATAAAAGGAACCAGTTATTCAACCTTGTTGCGATATATAATTTTAATATAATATACGTCGAAACAGTCCGGAAGGTTGAAATAAATTTTAAGCGAAAGAATTTTTAATCAACCGTAATGAAACGAATTCGAATCTGTCTGAATTTCACGCTTCATCGGTGTACCATCTGCATTAATATTAATTACCTTATTTAGGGACCTTGACAAACTACCCTCGGAGTCCCTCTCTCAATGTCGTCGGCTTTTCGTCTCTTATGTGCCCCAACCCAGACAACTTGACACGCGTTCTTACACGTACATTCCTACAGAAAAGCGAGTGCGTGTGCGATACGAGGCTCGAGCCTCACCAAGCGTATGACGCCTCTCGAAATGTACATCTTATCACTACCCTCTATGAATTCTAAATTAATTTTCATGACGTTCAAAATAGGCGGGGTTCATCCTTCGTGCCGTCGCGTCACGGATAATATAAAATTGCATTCGATTGAATTTCAACGGAGGGTCTTTCGATTTGATTGCTCCTTACACGAGATAATATATTGCAGTGTCAAGAACAGCCGGATGGATAGAAAGATAGCGTAGAATCTCCTGGTCTTCGCGTAGGAGCGAAAGTGTGGCTCGATATATCTCCATCATCGAAAACTCGGTGTGAACGAGACTTTAAAGACTCAACGATTCGCGATATGCGTACATGTTATAAGATGCATGACCAGGTAGTACGAGAGTAGCTCGGATGTACCTACATAAGTATATATCGAGTATCGAACGTGGCCTTAGGTGATACTACACGAACTAGTGCAACAAAGAGAACCAACACCAAGTAGAAAGAGCAGACAAACGAAGGAACAGAAAAGAAAACGATTGAGATTGAATTATGGCTTGCGGTTTAAACGTTGGATTCAAATCGATCCCATATATCACATTACCCGGCACCTTTATTCTGCTTTCTACGACCGCAAAACGTACCCCTTTTCTCGACCTGCCCATTGTTTCACTCTCTCTCTCCCTCTCTCTCTCTCTCTCTCACTCTCTCTAAGTTAGTCCTGATGCGTGCAACATTGTACAACAAGCGCACGATCAGCTGTACCGCTCTTTCCGATCTCGTTCTACGCCCACGCGATCGATTCTCAATCGATCCACACCCTTAATTCACCAATATCGAACGGTCTTTTACTCTTTTCCAATGGGAAACCATTTATCAATGTAACGTCGATCGCAAAAGTAAGCTTTTAACGCGACGACGACGCGCGCAGAAGGCGAATCGAAAATTTGTTCATTGCACATTGCAACTAACGAACAGACGACGCCACTTTATGTTACCCATGTTTTTCCTCGCCATTAGTACCGACTAAAAAGCATAAACAACGAGCACGCCGGCATTACATTGCCGCCGCTACCTTTTAGCCGAGCTTACGATAATTTTCTCGTGTTTACGGTCGGCAGAGTATCGCGTCGCTTTTTCCCTGGCACGAGGTAAAAAAACACTGCTCGGAATGGCGCTACGCTAGGACGTAGGATACGAGATTGGAAACGCCGGCGCCACACTTACAATTCCCTTGTGCTACGTATACACCACCAGGCGATCCCGCACAAATGCAGCTGCTGTATAAAACAAGTGGACTTCGTTAACGCCCGAGGGGACGAATCAATTAAAATCAACGCTCGAAGATCGCGACGCAAGAAATTAGAATGTTGCCAACTTCCCGCGTGCGACATTGCTCGGATAAAGTATCTTTATTTATACGTTTTCTTTTTTCTAATAAGACTCGTTTCGTCCCCTATCCGACTAAGTACGAACCGATTCTCCGATCCATCGCCATCTCTTATACAAGCGTTATCTCTTGATGATACATACAGTTTCTGCACACGATGCATTCTCGCGTTCGTGCATCCAGTCACGGCACATTTAAACGAGTTTCGTTACGGAGATTGTCCAGTTGTCATCCCGTTGCTTTGCAGCGGTAAAGTCCATACGAAACTCATCGTACTTGTGAAGATAAAATTGTTTCGTAACCTGTAAACTGCGGAAAAAGGAGCGTCTTCATTTTTCTTCGACGCAAACGTATATGAAAGTTCAAGTAAAATACGAAGAAAATAAAAAGGAAATCTAAAACCGTCTAAAGAGTCGGGTGAGAGCATGGGATTGGCGTCAAACGCTTGTGAAAAGGGGTTGAGAAACGGACGGATTGAATCCCTTGGATCGAGTCGAGCTTCTCTTTCGTAAAAATTATGTGCCACTTCGTCCCCCCCTACATTGCACATAATAAACGCGGCAAAAGCCGCTCCGCCGTGTCACGATTTCTTGGTACTTTTACACGCACGTCGTCAAGAAGTCAAGAGGAGGCTGCGGTTCGAAACGAATACCGGTGCCGTGCACTTTCAGCCTGTCATTAATGACGATAATTTCCATTCCGCTGTTATAAACTCGGGCGAATTTGCGCGACGTGAATATTACGTGTCGGTTCTTCGAATACGAACAATAATTATGGATGGTGGCTCACTTTGCCCCAGTAAACGCCCGTTTACTTAAAGGGTGAACGCAGAAAAGAAAATCCGCAGGGCAAAAGTTTTTGTCTCGCGACGGTATAATGACGCGGAAGGAGAAAATGTAACGAGACTATGCGACTGGCGGTGGCCATTGGTGTTCTTCGTTCGTGTCAGTCCATTCGTCGGATTATTGAAGTTGCAAACGATGCGTCGCCGCAGAAGAAATGCTTCTACGTTGTTTTCCGTGACGACGTCTGAGAAAAAGGAGTCGCCGTGAGAAGCGAACGACTCCCAGACGAACAAGAGTATGCATGTTCGCCATTACAAGATTCTTCCAATCGTCGACGGTTCGCGGAATCTCACGGTCGCGAGAAAAATCTTGACTTCCTTGTTGGACAGGCAAAACGTTAAACACGAGGTTGAGTATTCTAGGCAATATGTCGTCTGTCGTCTTTGAATACGAGGCTTTTGATCAAAGTAATAGTTACCGTACCTACGATCAAACGATAACGTTTCACGAGGATCGTACAACGTCCGATTCGCTAATTTCCTTGGCACCTGATAGGGTTATACGTTGACGAGATTGTGCAAGCTCGATCAATCTCCTATAGGTAGACATAAGTCGGAGCATTACGTAAGAGCAGCATAAAGCTGCCTGATGGAGGTGGAAAGGAGTAAGGGTGGCACAGGTCGCTTTTGTTTGGTTGGAGTGCATGCGTTTCACTGGTAGCAGCGGTAGCGGTAGCAGCAGCCAGCAACAGCAGAGAGAGAGAAAGAGTGAGGGTGGCTGGGATCTATACGTGTGCGTGCTTCACCGAGCCACATCGTCCACGCACCCCCTAACGCACCCCAGGCGAAAAGCACAGAGTTCAAGTGTACGTATATATACACACGTATACAGATGCGTTTAATAAGAATACGCGCCAGAGCAGACAGTCGGTGCGACGGTGCAGCGCTAACATTTTATTTATCAGCGCTGATGGCTTTTCCGTTCTTGCAAGGGTCGTCGTTCTTTTTTTTTTTTTTTTCGAGAAAGCTGAAAGAAAGAACCCGCTGCGCCTCGCACAATCGAGAACACCCGTTACGACTACAACTCGGAAGGCACCGAGTTCCTTATACCGTTCTCGATTCGTACTTGCGTCTGCGATATTCGCGTATTTCACGATCGTGCATCTAACGCCCTTGCGTAAGTATATCGGTAATATCTAAATCCGCGTTTCTATCATTCGTTCGTAGCTGGCAGCATTTTTCCAAAGCAGCGTTCAGCATGATGACGTCGTTTCTTCGCAACCGTGATAAATGAATTCGCGATTTCGAATATCTAACAACGTTGAAACTGTCGAGCAACGTGTCTATGATAACGGTCGCGACTAACATTTTTTCAACAACGAAGCAAAGGTGAACGTTGAAACTTCTCTGGACAAAAAGAAGTTGAACGCTATCACGATCTTCTAGCAATCATGTCAGAACCGCGTATGAAGCTACAGTCATCCACTGATATTTCCTACTCTCGTGATATACCCACCTCGGTGCTCGGAACAGTGAAAAATATTGTCAAGGCGGCGTTGAAATATTACATCGTGTCAAGCCGCAAGAATTGCTGCGCCGTGCCGCCGACGATAATCTACCGCTGGCCGCGTGCTCGCGACCGACAATTCCTATTACTCGCGTGAGGAAAATACGACCGGGATGACAATGAAGTTCGCGACAGGTGGAATACCTCTCCATACCAAAAGGAATGATTATCGCTTAAATTTAAAAATTCTCCACGTGTACACGACACGAATTCCTACGTTCGAACGATATTTCACCGTGTGACATAGCTGTTTCGCTACCACCGTAAAAACAGGACGTGCCTACTTGACCGCTGCCATCGTGCGCTTTTCCTTTTGGCAGATTCATTCAAAATTAAATCTTTTCCCCTGGCTAGTTGAAAAGTTAATCGAGTATCCGTGATATTTTAATTCGTTCGCGACGAAAACATTTCGAAAGTTTCGTGTTCATGGTGATCAATGTTTCCTCTCTGATTCTTTTGTCAGACGGTCAGTGTCAGTTGCGTGGATCGCGTGAAAGGCATGAGACAAGGAGAAAAGTTACGGAGAATGAAAGTTCAAGCGTGATCGAGAGAAAAAGAAGAAAGAAAACGAGCAGCCGCTTAATTAACTCGCTCACGGTGTCTAGCGAACAGCTAAAACGTTACCGCGATCGGGCCGCGATGTCCAAACACGACTGGAAATTCTGGCGTCCGTCCAACGGGAGTGTCCAAATCATTACACTCTCGTAAGCACGAATTTGTCGTCTCGGCTTGAACGACTCTAACACGCGCATTTTATTTGGAATGGTCGCGCGGTCGGAATAAATCGACTCATCGCGCTACTTTATTCGCAATGTAAATTTTCAAGCATGTTGTAAGCAATAAATTCGTTGTGATTTATGAATGCCGTCCGATAAATAAGCTCTTATTTTTCTCGTTAAAAAGCTCGTAAAGCATTGAAAGTTTTGACCGAGATATGGTAATAGGAGATAAAAGGGAAGCGGCAGGGCGAGCTTATTATTCCTGTTTCATATTTCATTGGTTTACATCGGTTTACCTATCAGATTGGATATACATTTTAGCCGCAATCGGTCTACCCACTCGTCTGCCTCTTTTATTTTAATAACGAACTATTAACGGATTTCTCCTCACTCTTTGCTCCCTCCTCGTAGCATCGGTGATCAGAGTCTCTCACCCTTATACACCCTCTTCGTTGGGGCTCCGCTTTGAAGTGAACGGTCGGCGATTGTAAAACTTTATCGCAAAAGAGAAAACAGGAATTATTACAAGCCCGGTCTCATCCCGCCGCGTGATTTCCCTTAGACATTATTATTATTCCCAGAGTACGTATTTCAACGAGCTCACGTTTCAATCGCCTCGGCTCAGGATTTCCAGTCTCCTCGAATCTATTTGATCATTTAACGAGAAACCGATTCCCGGTCGGTCGATCGTTCATTGATTTTGATACAAAGCTACGCGTGTTTCGCCGTCTTTAATCGTGGTTATCGCGCGTTTATCACGACACGCGGTAATACGTGAACGGCCTCGACGTGACTGCCTTTGATGCGTAGCTGGAATTCATGGCATTTGATCTGAATTAGTGCGCTTTCCAACGCCGTGCCGTCCAATTTCTGTTGCTGCTATTCATCGCGCTTTCGAGCACGTTGCTCTCATAGATAAGTACGTCGCGATAAACTTCGAATATCAACCTGGCGATCGTTGTTAATTTATCGCGTCGACGCATGCCGCTTTACCGCGTACTCACAATTCGTTCGTTCAACGTCGTTTCTTCTTCTAAATAACGATAATAATAATGAAAGAGGACAGGAAACGATAAGAAGGTAGTAACTTGTTTGCGCTCTTTGTGCGTTCCGGTTGAAGGGCAATAGTGATACGACAGCGAGATGCTAAATCAAGGCATGACATAAGGAATGATACGTTAATTCGTGAATCATGCGCTTCCTAGCTTTCTCGATGAAAATTTGATGTTTTTCGGAATTAAGCTGCAACTAGTCGAGGATATTAGTAGATATTCGTCACGTTCACAGAAATGTACAAGATCTCGCGTGTATCCGTCAGATCGAGCACGACTTCCGGCAAAGTTAAAACGCTTGACCGATTTTACAATCTTGCTATATCGCAAAGACTACTATAACAACCCCTTTAACTCGTAAGACGCGTCTTGTCTGCGGCTCATACAAATCTTTCTCAGGGTACTTTATCTCAAAGACGACATCGCTCACTAGTCACGGAAAATGGCTCTCGCAATCTTTTCCGTGAATGCCGGTTGCGAGTCCGCTCGACATTCACAGGATATTAAATGAAAACATTGGACCGTTTTCTAGTAGACGGAACTACCTAATATTTGCCAAGAACGATATCGCAAAGGAACCATCAGCAGACACAGGTTCTTTTCTTTCTTGGTTGGTTGCTTGCTTACTCGCGAGCTGGTCGCAGTGCCTACTTCCACCGAGGCTAACTTATACCCTGGTTAAACGTGAAAACCCGGAGACGAGAAGCAGAAGATCTGGAAGGAGGCACGTGAAATCGTATAAGACCGAGATACGCCTTAAAATAATCTTGCCATTTCGCTGGTACGCGCTGCATAATGCCACAGACAGCCGCGGTACGCTCGACTCGAGCCGAATAAACCCAGAGATGAGTAGATTTTATCGCTATCAATTTACAATACGGCCCTCCACGACCACACCGCGACAGGTTTTACGACCCCGTTTTGGTCAACTAACACAAAACGGATCTTATCGACCGCACCCCGATTGTTTGCTCAAATAGAGAAGCAATTTTATAGTTTATACGCCGCCGCAAGCCGAAATGAATGTTTTCATTCCCCTCGAATTACCGAAACATCCCGAACCCTTTATTTTTTTTATATTTATTCCTTTTTTCTTTGTGTTTTTCCTAGTGTTTTTCCGCTTTTGTTTCCGTATTGAAAAACGTCGATTGGAAATTTTACGCGTAACAGATTAGCACAACTTTGTCCTCGCAAACCATCGAGAGGTCGAAACAATGGACAACGCGGAATCGAATATTCCAGCGAAATTTTATAACAGTACCGGTCCGTTTATCGCCGCTTTTTCGAGCATGACCATTGGAAAGAGACTCGTAATCGAGCGCCAACGATGATCCGGCAAACCATCATCGCATTTACGGATTGAATATCAAGACTCATCATCGGCGATCAATAGCCAACAAAATACCATGGCGCTGCATCGATGCAGATAAACAACAAACGGTTACTCTGATTCACCAACGCGATATAATGTTTCATTGTTGTTTCACGTTGTATCATTAACGGAAGATAATTATCCGGTAAAGTGTCCCGTTACGTTTGACGCGGCCGTGACATCCTGGCTGTTCGCGGAACCTTGGGAATCGCAGCTAAACGAAACGGTCGATTCGTCGAACCTTAATGATCTCGATGAATCGTACCGTGTCGGGTTCTCACACAGAACAAAATATTTCTTTGATATTTCGTTAATTATTTTTCGCACTTTGTGGAACGTGGTACGCACCAAGATTTCCGGTGTACTCGCACGCGAGGTCTCCCTGTAAGTCGAGTGGCTCCGTACTCGGTTCAGGGAAGATTATCGGTGTTAACGATGCCATTCTGATGATAGGGTACGTGTACGGCGAGTCTACGCGACTAAAGCACCGTTAGTGCGTATGTTGGCACGTACGGTTACGTGTAATTAAATCGGCGTCGGGTCCACCCCGCACGCTCTTACCCGTTTATTAATTAACGCGTTTCGTAGGAAATTATTACCATGCGATAAAACCCGTCTGGGTTTTATTCGTTGGTTATTTTCATTCATTCCCGATCGCGAAAGTAATTAATTACAATCATTATCCAATATCCAGTGTATTTCGGGTAAGTTTATTGCAGGCGACGCCGACAACTTTCCAACGAGTACATTCGACGTTTTTTCAACGAAGCTGGATTTAATCGCGAGAGCCGACTAATGGAGTGCAACCTTCGCAATAATCGAACTCCTCTTTTCTCCACGTTTTGTTATGACACGTGTGAACCATCGGCGATACAGTTTTCGTCGTACAGAGACTGACCGAGGACGTGGATTGGGAGGGCGCGTTGCTGTTGCAAATATCGAGAAGTTTCTCGATCGATCCCGGTACCGTGGGTTTAAATCTTCCGCCGAGAGCACGGGCTCCACGAAGAATAGCCTTTTGGATCGCCTTCTCCGCTTCTTTTCGCTCGTATTTCATGCACTCGATCTCCTTCCGCAATTGGTACACCTACGAATAGGATATTTTATTGTCGTGCAAAGGTTGCCGCATCGAACCGATTGACTGATTATTCGAATATCTTTGCGAACGAAACCCTTAAGCAACAGAGAGTGGATTCATAGCGAACGATATTCTACACGGATAAACGAATCAGTTCGTTATTCACTGACAACGAATTATTCGTAAGAAGTCAGTCAACCGGTCGATTCGCGCGAAAATTATATCCCACTTCGCTTTCCAACTTTTGAATTCGATTGCTCTCGCATTTTGGACAAGATCTCGGCGGGCTTGTACGCTCTCTTCCCGGACACGTTTTTGGACTCGCTTGAACGCATTTCTTGACCGGTTGTTTAGGCGGACACGTTACCGGTTGGGTGCGTTTCGACGTAGAACACACATCTTCGACCTGCTTGCAGGATCTCTTGCGTTCACTACCTGAACACGACACTTCCTTCTGTTTCTTCGGTTTTATCCGAGTACAGGGTACATCCCGAATATATTTTCTAATCACTTGCTTCTGCTGGCATGGTATTACTTCCAAATGCGTTGGCATCGCCTTCCGTCGCTTCGATATCGACAATTTTCCTGATTAAATTCGATACATGATTCGGAAATTTGATGACCCGAAGCCCAAATGGACATCGCGTGAACGTGCCTCCTGTCGAGAATTCGATATGGCGCTCTCGAATATGTCAATGTCGAATGGATATTTTATTCGTAGAATTTCGTATATAAAATGCGAGTCCACGGAGAACAGATATTTCTTCTTTCATTTTTTATTGTCATTTTTTCTACTTTTCATCAATCTCATACGCAGTTTCTTTTTACGATTGCCATTCTCCGGGTTGCCCTTCGATTGCAACGCATTCGCAAGATTGTCCTCTGGCTTCTGTGAAAGCGGCCGTTTGTTCGTGTCAGATGGCACGTTACGGCTGAACGAAGAAAATTCAGTGGCAAAACGCGACGTGCCGCTAAAAGCAGCGAGGCCACTCTCATACTCGGCACTGTCGCGTTTTAATTTGCTGTTCTCGTTCTCCAATCGAGCGATCTCTTTCTCCAGCTGTGCCATACGTTTGTCCTTCTCGGTGGTCTTTTTTATCTTCTTGTAGATCTTCCTGTTCTCCGTGGACATCGCCAGGGACGATGAAAGGTTCCGAGTCGGTGATTAAAATTGTGGCTGATGTATGTGCCGGAAATTGGTTACATTCTTCATAGCGGAAAAAGGTGTCGCCACCTAGCAACAAGGAAACATATGAAAAATCCCGGCTCGACCGTCCCGTTGAAAATCGTCTTTTATCGCGGTACAGGGCCATCGAACATTCTACTTGATGAAATCAAATCCATCGATTTCGTTTCATATAAAATATACGTGCGCACGTATTAAACTTTGCCGCGTTCCAACGTTCCGCGATGTTAGTTGTATGCGTGCATCTCCCTCCGTACGTGTCGCTTTTCACGCACGCAATCATAGTGTACCACGGTTGTGGATGGAACGAACAGGACGACGTTCGTCGAAGCGGCAAATCGTCCCTCATTTTCTGAATCGTCCGACTAAATGGAACATCCTCGCCGACGCGAAAACGTCGCAATATTTTCAACACGACCTCGTAATAATATCGTTTACAAGCAAGATCCCACGGCTAGAAAATTCAGTACTTTCCTCCGGTTCTTTATTCCATTAAAGCGCGGAGTCCTTATAGTTCCGAGCGGAAACTCCGCCAGCCAGACAAACGATGGTCGCTCGCCTCCAATTCTCCTCACACCCCTCGGTCGTTACCTCTTTTTCATCCGGATACTGTAACGGCCTGTTGCCGGTACCGATATTGACGAGGCTTTAATACAGACCTCGCTGCATTAACAGGCTTCGGAATATCGTCGCGGATTCGCAAACTACCCAGCTGCCTTTAAATATTTATAAAAAGCCGGGCATGTCCGTGGAATCGGGCGCCGCGCCGGATCGTTTCTCCTTCCTTCGTCATCCGCGAACGTGCACGGATCGTACAAGGCTAAGTCCGGCTTAGGCAAATAAATTTCCCTGGAGTTCGTTTATCGAATTCCTCAACGTGGGTCATCCCCCGCTCAATTTCAACCCTTTGCAACAACACGAACACTGCGAAGGGTTCGTCTTACCATGTTCGACTATAGTTTCGATACGCGTCGCACGGACGCGCACGAACGCCACCTCCATCCTGCTCTGTACACATATGCCAGCCAGCCGAATTTATTTAACCCAATTAAGGAACCCCGTTGAGAATCTCCGAAGTGACTGCTCGACCAATTGAAAGTTACACGTGTTTTTGTCAGCTCTTGTTTAACGGCAAAGCTAGCGGGGAACGGAGGTGAAACCGGATACGAGACAAGCAGGAGAGATTAAAAGAAGAAAAAGAAGAAGGAAAACGAGAGAGGGTGTTCTGTAAGCGAGTAAGTGTTCGCTCGACTAAGAAGCCCCCTATCGACGACGGAGAAACCACCGAACCCGTTGCCTGTACCAGGAATCGGGGAAACGGATATACTGTTTCAAGATCGTTGTGAGAAGATCGATCGACTTTTACCCTGCCTTTAATTAGCGACCCGTTAGGTAAAGGGATAACGCCGTAGCGGGGTAAGCGTAATCAATTCAAGAAACGAAGACCGACAAGAAAACGCTTGGCGAGGTTTTACGAGCAAAGCATAAAGCAAAGACGAAGTAGATAGATAGAGATGAAATATCAAGACGATGAGTAGAAAAGCGCGAGCTTTGTGAACGTTCCAAATATATTAAAACTGCCACGAGTTTCTTTTCTCTTTCAAAGATCTTCTTGCTTTCTTGCTCGATTTGCGAGTTAAATCTCTTTCTATTTTCAAAATCGTACGCGTGCCGACTTTTTTAGTCGCTGACCACGCACAAACAAATCTACAGAGAGAGAGAGAGAGAGAGAGAAATCCAATTACCGCCTATGCCACATTTGGTATGATACGAATGGACTCGATCCACTCGGAGCTGCATCTATTTCGCATCAGGTGGAAGCCAATTGCATGGACCACGGCAATCGCAACCCCCGCCTCCGATAGCTTTCGGTTAAATTATTATAATGTCGAACGAACAAAGCATAGCTCATCGGAAATTCTATGCTAATGAATTACGAAATCGAATCTGACTACAGCAACGTTCGCCGCGGCAATACTCTTTCACCCTCCCTGTTCAATTACCGATACTGCAGCGAAACATATTCCGGTATTTCGTGGAATTTTTCATCGATGATCGTAAGCGGGACTCATTGGTCGCTAATGGAGATGTTAAAAAAAGAAAAGAAGCGAGGGGAAAAGGAGAAGAAATAACGTTACTACCGGCAGATAGGATCTTGACGGGAAGAGAGCGTTGTTGATACTAGCTCCATCCTCTTTCGTGCAACTCGTCAATTACGGAACACGTAATGAATGAGCGCCTTCATAATTCGCGAAAAAAACTTATCTCCTCGTCCCTTTAACGCATCAACGGCTGCCGTCAACAGGCGCCCATACGCTTGGCTTAGCTCGGGACGTAGTAATGATTCTACGGAACAGAAGTAAATGTAGAAGACCCGCCACCTTCGTGTCTCCGCTATTTCTCGTCGCGACAGACCGTATAATGCGAGCACGACCGTGTCGCGACAGAGAGCGCACACGTATAGAAAGTTTCACCGAAACATCGTCTCGACGATCCTTGACTGAAATTCAGAAGTTGCGTTTCCTTCTCCCTTTTCTCTCCTTCCCCCCACCCGTCTCCCATCGTTTCTTTTCCATTTCTTTCCTTTTTTTTTTTCTTTCTTTTATTTTTTATTTTGCAAACGCATAATAGTACTTACGCAGCAGGCGATAAGGGTTTTACGCGTGAAAATATAGCGTGAAGAACGCGCATACCCCAACCATTCGCATTCAGGAAAACACGAACGAACGTTATTAAGGATGCTCCTCGTGGACGATACCGAACCGGCTTAATGGATTCAATGTCGAAGGATTTCATTTATCCAACCAATGTGTAAGTGCGTGTTTCGCACGAAGAACGGACTGGCAGACGACAGAAGAAGGAGAAAATTTCCGGGCGGTGCGATAGTCTCTCTCCCCGGGGAAGAACCCAATACGAACGAACTAGACTTCGAAATCCATGGCGATAGCCGAGGAGCGTGCGTGAGCGCGCGCGCGCGTAATATCGCAAACGCATTTATACTATATGCGTGCAATATGCAAGAACGTTCACACGCACCTCTATACCTTACGAACCTTCCCATTGCATGATGCACTAATCACGGTAAAAGCCATAGCTCGCGTCCGTTATATCCGTTATCCGGCTGTGTCTTGCCTTACTTAATGGAAATATGAGAGGCGTTACTCGTCTGGTGACACGTCTATCCCGTTTTTTTATTTCTAGTAATACCGCGGGGACATTGTTCTACAAACACGGCCGCCGCTGTGTCAACGCGCCGCGTCAACACGGCGTCGAGAGACGTCTCATCGTCGCAGCGCGCCGCGGAGCCTCGACCTCTACCCGAAATTGGACTCGCACTCGCGAAAAACACCGCACGGCCAATACTAATCGACCGCCTCGAAACGCCATGAAACAGATTCTAGTCGTCGATAAGAAAAATCATCGATCGCTTTCGCGCATTTCATTCATGGTGCTAAATTTCCAAATGTAGAGATCGTCATTACGATTCCGTAATTACCAGGCACACATGGATATAACGTCAGAGTCAATTAAACACGACACCGGGTATCGTTTCGGTTTTGCATGGTGCACACTGCGATCGCATGGCGTTTTCAAGATTCGAGCTCGGCTAGTCGTGTCCACCTGTGAGCGGTGGAGGGCAAATTGTGATTTATGCGGCCAACATGTTGCCGACTGACGAAAGAGAATTGTGGACGTAATGAGTTATGGTGAGTCGCGGCTTAATGCAAATATATGGTCCGTTGCCATGTAATCAGCCAGTCGCTTGACATCATGCGTGTGTGTCCACGACGGAAGAGAACGCGTTTCACCATGGCCTGCGAATCAAATTTTTCTTCCACGCGAGAAACCGTTTAACAGAGGCGTAGACACGATCGCTGGTAAACGTTTCTCCACAGCGTTCGCTGGCAATCGCGCCATCGTTGCCTAGCTTCCTTATCCGCCCCACAACCCCTCATTCGAACGATATTGGCATATTTTCTGTGTAACTTCAAGGACGAACGAAGACCTAGACACCCTTCGCTACCGTGGAGATCGCACCGCACTGACGATAAACCCGCAGACATCAAACGCTATGTTTCGACTATGTTTATTAACGACGAGTAATATTCTTAGATAAATGCAACGATATTCGAGGCGTGACCACGCATCGCCCCGCAGGCAAATAGTGCGTGAAATGGAAACGCATGCAAATTGCAACGAGTCAACCGGTAAACTACGCGTTAACATTAACGCGTGTTAGTACGTTACCGTGCGACATACAAACGAGCATACATTTTCCGTTCGATCTCGACACGCGATTTCCGCTGTTCGCCAACTCGAAACGTCGCCCGAGAATCCAATAACAAAACGCGAACTAGTTTTCGAAGAGCGGTGCGCAGTCGCCGCGATAGTGAGGGTCTCCAGGGCTGTGAGCTCGTTGAAACCAACCCTTGATAGGTGCACTTTTGGGGTAGCCGGCAAGCCCCCTACGCTAGTGACTGTGCTTCAAGCCTCGAGTGCCCAGCGAGACGCGCAAGAGCGAAGGGCTGTGCGTATACCGGCTGTGTCACGAGACGAACTACATCCAAGATGAAATTTCAAATATTCCACGCTTCGCGTTTAATCCTCTTTTTAAGGAGAACCTGTACACGTAAACCCTGCGATGCTGCAGCGGAACTTCCTCTTCCTCAATGGCAGAAAATGCGATACCGTACTGTAAACTTCTGTTTTACGATGGATGAAATATCCATACCGTAAACTTATTCTTTACGAACGTTTACCTACGCGCATTTTATAATCTGCCGAAGAGTATCGGCCGATGACACGACGACACCATAAGGCTCCGCTTTTAAGCCGAGATTGCCTGTGCTTTGCGCCGGAAGCACACGTGTTTCAAAGGCGGCTCGTCGTCGCGTCTATAAAGAGCAAAAAAGAAAAAAAAAAAAAACAGAGCTCCTGCCGCCACGCTAGATTCCCATCTGTGACGGCGCGTCGCCCTGAGAATCGCGGAGAGACGAAGAATTATGAAAATTACTTGATTCGTTACTTCCAAAGGGGCACGAAACTCGAACGGATTGCAGACAAGGAAACTGCGTTATTGAAACGTGGTACCTTTGACAAAAGAGCGCCTATCGTTGGTCATAGTTCAGTTTGTCTCGAAGGAACTCTCCGAATCGATACGATCGTTCAACCGTACAGATTTTATCAGAATTCTGTCACACGTAGAAACGTTTAGCCTCGTATGAAATCGTCGTTAAGAAATAAACACAACATCTGCGAGGTATATGTTTTGTTTAAACTGTCGTCGATATCGCGGTGAGAACGTACGACGGACGATCGTGCGAAACGTACATCATTAACGCCATATAAATAATCGTACTGGCCTGTCGTCGTATTAGCCTGTTTCATCGAGCGGATGCGCGTGAAAAATAATATCGTCCCCATTACGATATACGTATATGCGTGGAACAGAAAAAAAGGAATAAACGGATTTAAATGGCGGGTAATTAAAAACCGGGAAGTAAAGTCAGCCGGGGTTACAGCTCATTAGTTTTCAGCGACGAAGAACGGTAACAGAGGCCGCGAAAACGTCCGTTGAATGCCGGATATAGCAGACGCGTTATGTCATCGGGCGCACACAGCCGCAGAAGCACGCGTGTACGTGTCCCGCGGCGGCGTTAATTGGCCCCGCGATGAATATTACAAAATACCACAGCCTGAAAGGAGAGACACCGCTTTAATTACAATATAATGCGTGTCGGCCGAGCTCCTCGCGTGAAAGACCGATACCTTCTGCCTCTTATTACGCTATTACGCGACTGCAGGCAACACCTCGCTTTCATCAAATTGCTTAATATGGAAATCGTTCAAGAAAGTTTCATTCTAGCCGGATCCATTCGGGAAGGCCGAGATGAAGCCAAACGGCATCAAGGATCGCGCGAGCATTGTAAGATGGAGATTCGATCGCGGTAATAGTTGTAATATCCGAAATTTTGGTGATTTGAAATTTGATTTCAGGCCTTTAACTATGCCGACGTTGATGGAAGGGGATCTTTGAGCAAACGAGAGTATAAAATAGCGATGACTGTTGTCTTCGGATGTCGCCCGAACAAAGTAAAGTCCTTTTTTTAAGAAGAAAATAATTTTTTGCTTAAAAAAAGTTTAATTGTTGTCTTGATCTGTAGACGGAAGTGAAGCAGATTTTTCAGTCTACCGAGAGAATTCTGTACGGAGAGTTTGAATCATGGGTGTTCAAGAAGAGTAAAAAGGATGATTCATACGTTAATGCAGATTTATTATTCGCTTTACTGGATAAGGATCGTAGGTATTGTTAATAATAGAGTTTTCAATGACATCAAGGAGCCTCTGTTGTAGATAAAGGATATTTAATATTGGATGACTTCTATTCTGCAAGCAAGTCTGTCAACTTGAAAGTATTACCGACAATATGGCAAACGATGTTCAAAGAATTAGATCGTTACAGAAAAGGATATATCGATTTTTATGAATTTTTACGTACATTACCGACAACATAAGAGGTAGTCTGACTTAGTACAAATATCTTAAGTATAAAACAATAAAAAATCAAATATTTGTCTTGTATCGTAATCTCCTAATACGTTTACTAAATTAGCACATTATTTATATTCTTATAGATTATATTCGTACGAAAATAATTACGATTTATTTAATAATTATGATAGGACAAAATACAAATTTCTTACCGATGATGTACAAGGTGCGTTATGCTATATGCAGTAAAAATAACTAATACCGTGTCACATTATAAGACTACGTACTTGTAAAAAGTTCGTTGCGTAAGAAAAAATAAATATATTTGGATGAAACATATCTAGTCTTAGAACGTTCATTCCTTATCAGAAAATTCTTGGCTTACTAAATGATAGAAATGGGAATTAACATTTTGAATCAATAAATTCGGTTCTTCAAATTCTAAAACTTCGCCATCTCCCATTACAAGAACTCTAAAATAAAAAAAGATACGTATCAAACATACACGTTTAGAGTAAACTGTAAAACTAACATACCTATCACAGTACATGATCGTCCTTATCCTATGCGCTATAGTGAGTACTGTAGCGGTCTGGAAGGAAGACTTTATTGTCGCTTGAATAAACTTGTCCGTTTCTTGATCAACGTTTGCCGTAGCTTCATCGATACAGACGATCTATAAGAATAGATTAATAATTAAAAATTATATAAAATAAATTATCTTGTATTTCCAATTTAAAAACTTGATAATACCTTAGCGTTATGTAAAATTGCTCTGACTAAACACAACAATTGCCTTTGTCCTGCACTAAAATTGTTACCACTTTCATTTAAAGTAGCACCAAGACCCCCTAAACGATGTACCAACGAATGAATTTTGCATTTCTCGAGAGCTTTATATATTTGTAAGTCTGGATATTGATTTAGCGGATCAAGATTTTCTCGTATCGTACCCGAAAATAAAAATGGATTTTGAGGTATGATAGCTAATCGAGATCTGAAATGATTTAAACTCTTACTTGTCTATACTGATAAATTAATCATTTCTTAAATTGGGTAACTAGTTTGACGCAACTTACCTTATTGCATTTAGTTGTAAGGTTCGTATGTTCACGTTATCGATCAATATGCTCCCGGAAGTTACTTCCGTCAATCTAAATAATGAAGCAAACAGGGAACTTTTACCAGCACCTGTACGACCAACAATTCCAATTTTTTCTGCTGGCCTCGTGACAAATGATATGCCATTCAATGATGGCACTAAATGCTCTCTGCATGGTTTAAACATCGATTATAATACTGAATAATAGCATTTAATTAGTTGTGTTAATTACCTATATTTTAAAACGACGTTCCTAAATTCAATTACACCTTGACTCGGCCAAGCATATGGTGGATTTTCTCCTTTCGCAGTTTCTACTGGAACATTCTCTAAATACTGTTTTACACGTTCAACCGCGATCATTTCCCTCTCCGTTTCAACAAATGCGTTTACTACGCCAGATAGCAGCCCAGTCACGGACAATGTGTAAGTAATAATAAGACCTATTAAACCAGGGTCCGCAATGTCATATTGATGTTGTAAAACTGCTATATTGCTCACTCCTGCTAAAAGTGCTACTCCAATGAGTTGTAATCTTAATGCAAGCCACTGGCTTACTGCAAACGACGCAAACTGCGCTTTTTGACTGATTTCTAACAAGAGTTCGTTTGCTTGTTTGAAGCGAGATACCATGCGAAAAGCTCTAATGGTAGATAGTCCATGTAGAGTTTCATTAAAATGTGCATATAATGGTGAAAGTGCGGCACTAGATAAACGCTTCAATTCTCTCGATGTTAATCTAAAAATTTTAATAAAATAACATGTGATTCGAGACACATTCGCGTAATGTTTCAAGCAACACACCTATAATGATTTTGAATCCAATGATAAACCGGTATTAATGGCGCCAGTACCAAAAGTATCCACGGTATTCCATAGGCTATGACAATAACTGTTGCAATCAATCCAAATAGCTGAGCGAATAATATATTAGCGATGAAAGGAAGACTATCATCGACTGTATATGTGTCGGACGAAAACCTATTTAGAATTCTTCCAAATGGTTGAATATCAAAAAATACAGCTTTAGCCTAAGGAAATATCCTATGTTATTCGGGCTATATATTTTAGCATGATATTAGGTATTTTTTATGAAGCTTACATACCCGTACTACAACCTTTAAAAGTTGTTTGTGTATAGAAATTGCTGCTTGAATTCCACCATATGCAAACATAAATGCTCTCATTAATGTGAATAATGTATTAAATACAGCTAATAGCGAATATACCGTTAAATAATAATTAGTGCTTATATTATAATTGTCAAAGACATGATTTAATCGTAAAGTTGGTGAGCTGTCTGTGATATTAGTTACACTTTTGTTACTGTGAGTAACCCAATAAGAAAGCCATAAATCCGTGACGTTTTTGGAACTTTGCATTAGGAACATAGAGAGCATTATTGAAATTGCTAAATAATATCCTATTGCTTTTATGTAACAATTATATACACCAAGTTGAACTTTGCCTTTTTCTTTATATTCTTCATCAAGCAAGGGATCCTTTTTGTTTTTATCAGTTTGATTTAGTTCTCTTGGTAAATCATTTATGGATATGCTGTCTAAGTCTGGCTCTATAGACTCTGAAGATAATAAGTAATCTTCTATATCAGGTAACATGTCACTTGGTTTACCCTGATTAATGATTCTGCCTTTTGACATTTCTATTACTAAATTTGCATACATTAAATATCGAGTTTGATGAGTACATAACAATCTTGTTTTGTTATTCAGTAAACCCATAATAACACGTTTAAATATATAATTAGCAACTTTTGGATCTAAAGTCGCTAAAACATCGTCTAATAAATAAATATCTTTATCCGCATAAACAGCACGTGCCAAAGAAATTCTTGTCTTTTGACCTCCACTTAACGTGTTTCCTGCCTCACCAATAGGTGTTAGATCTTTCTTAGGCAAGGAATTTAAATCAGCACTGAGAGCACATGCTTTCAAAATATTCCTGTTATAAATAATTTACTTAAATTACGAATACTGCAATATTTTTTCTCAAATACAATTCATCAATACTTACTTATATTTATTGTAATCATATGATTTCCCAAAAAGAATGTTGTCTCGAATTGTACCACGTTGCAACCACGGATTTTGTTTTACATACGCAAAACCGTTTTCGATGTCATTTACTGCTATCGTACCACGAACTTTAATAATTTCACCTAAAATACCATCTAAAAGTAGTGATTTTCCGCTACCTACTTCTCCTATAATACCAATTAAGTGTCCCTAGAACAAAGTACACAATTCATAAAATTTAATTCAATTAAAATAGATTGCAATGTTATTACCTTTGGAACAGTAATATTAATGTCATGTAGACTAAAAATAGCATCATCTTCAAAGGTAACAATCTTTCTAGACTCTGAACTACCAGATGGGCTTGTGACATCTTTAGGAGTAGTAAGACCATTTTGTTCTATATTTTGATCTGTGTTTATGCTAAACATTGTATCCTGAAGCACTAAATCTATTCCAGGCGGTGGTTTTGAATAATATGATGACATATCCGCATCTGGTAACTATATTAAGTTGAACTTAATTAATATTTTTTAATCAATTTTAAGCCTATAAAACGCAACTAAACTGCAACCTTAACTCACATCTAACATTTTCTGAATTCTCTTAAGTGATACCCAAGCTTCTGTAAGACCATTCAAAACCCATGGAAATGCATTTAGTGGAGCTATTAACATGTTCAATAATGCCATACTAGTAAATACTGTCTTTGCATCAAGTTCATGTCCAAGGAGTACATACGTAGCAAATGTTAATATAGATATCAATACAGGTGTTGTAGCCCAAAAGTAAACACATAAAGCATCTAGATATTTTCTACCCCGTAAATATTTAATCTCATTTTCACGCAATTCTGTATAAAAAAAACGAAAACATAAAATATCATGTACGAAGATGAGAGAATGATAAAAAAACAAATTCGTATTTCTGAAGATTCACTAACTTGATATATTGCGCAAAAAATGGTCTTCCCACACATTTAATTTAATCGTAGTTATTCCACGTAATGTTTCTCCTACAAGTCTCACCCTTTGATCTTTACATTCCATTAATTTCGTGCTATATTTTCCAATTTGAGTTGCTATCGCTTTATTTATAGGTATAAGTATTATTGCAAAAGCAATTCCAGCTAAGAATGAAACTCCTATTAGCTTGTATAGAAGATATAATGTTACAATTAACTGAAAAACATATAAATATAGAAGTATATTAAGTGCTCATAAATCGATTTTTAATAGAGCTATAGAATAAAATAAGAAATTACTTGTAATGGTATACTCCAAAATGCATGAAAACTTGCACAACTGTTAACAAGTCTATCACTATCCGTACTCATAAAATTAGCAATTTCACCAAAATTAAATTGCTGCTTCAATTGGATATTTGAAGAGTGCAAAATCTTTCTATATAACAAAGTTACAACTGTACAACGAATTTTTAAACCAACTACTGACATCCAGAAGGTGAAATGAGTATTACAAAATGCTCCTAAAATAAGAAAATCGTTAGGGCCTCCAGCAAACATATTCCTTATTCAAGGATTAGTCAGTTTTATGAATACCTACCTATTAAAGCACTTATAAATATTAATGATGCATATAGGTATCCATATAAGACAGGTTCATTTTTGTCTTCAATAAAACCGATTAATTTGCTCAGTATTAATGGTCCCATAAATGAAGTAGAGTCAGTGATAAATTTTAATATTCCAACAGAATAAAACTCCCAACCAAAGCATTTATGCAATAAGTTAAACAAGGTCATTTTGTTTGTAACTGTTTGAACATGTGCTTCTGATATTGACTCAAAATTTTCTACTTGATTAGTTATATCATTTGGCTACAATGTATTTATAAATGTAAAAGTAACTATTTTGGTCATTAACATAGTTGAAAAAGTATAATATTACATTTACCATATTTTGTAGATGCTTGTCGATCTTTTGATTAATTGTATTAGTGCTGATATATTCCGGTAAATCAAATAAATCATCTGAATGATTTAATAAACCATGAATACCCTTTTCCATTAATGAATTTACCCAACGAAATATAAGTTTGGAAGATGTGGTTGCATCCTCCATAGCAGTCCCAAGATAAATTGGGTCCTGCCCTTCGGGAAATCTTACATAAGAAGAATTAGGAGTACTCAATAGTGCAGTTTGTTCTCCTATCTATAAACATATTTCTCATTGATTTGTGATATCTATATTTACTTAATAATCCATGATTTTAGATATCATAGTCAATTTGGTAACAGCACATACATTTAGTAGCAGATGTCTGAAATCTCTTACACTGATAAGCAAACAAAAAACACTAATCACTGATAATATGAACCACTATATTTGGAAATAAACAACTTATAATAACTTACTTCATTAAATTGAGATGATCTCATATCTTGTAAATTACTATGACTGGGTATCAATGTTATAGCATAAAGTATTAATAGAGTGACGACACTGATACTGAATCCCAATGACAAATTTGGTAGAACATCATTTTGAGGATTGTACTTGATATGACTTCTTAACAGCAATGTAGAAATAACAATCAATAAAAATATTAATGCCCGAAGTGAAACTGGGCCACGTGGATTAAAATTCCTTCCTCTTCTTAAGCTTGTTATGAAACAAAGATGAACAACCCATGCTAATCCTTCAGTACCTGCCACAAGGTAGTCAATAGGTTTAGCTGATGTAACTTTATCTTTGACTGCAGTTAATATTAGACCATATTCTTGTGTGTTAGAAATAACAGAAGATTCGGTGATATTCTGAATGCTGTTCTTTGGGAAAAGAATTGATTTTGCAAAATCAATAGTACGATTCCATTCATCTTGTATATGATGTAATATACTTGAATCCTCCAAAGATACATCTGGCTTTTTAGTTGATGTCATAATATATTCTTGTATCTGATCATTACTAGATAATACATGCTTTGGTGGAGCAAGAACAGTATTACTAAGAATAATATATGCTCTAAGTATAGGAAGAATTATAAGGCACACTGTAATTATAAGTCTCAACTTTATAACATAATTAGAGCCAAAATGACGAATAGGATATATGTTTCTTTTTCCACAGTGATAAGCAGAAATTATAGCGATACAGATTAAAACTGGAATCTAAAAAGTATTTTAAAAGATATTATAATATGTATGATTTATGCACATGAAACATCAGTGTCAATGAATTACCTGGAGACAAAGTTGTTGAAAGCAAATATCAAGATCATGGGTATCTGGATTTAAAGGCTTAATGCCTCCACTGTATCCACATAATTCTGTCCAATTCCATTTCCATGTTTCTTCATCATCATCAGTTAACCACCTATCCATATTTAAAATCTACAAATAAGTTCAAACTAAAAAATGCACCTTTGTAAAACAAAGTATATTACAGAAGAATCAATGCCTACTTATGTAGACACAATATCTACTTTGTAATAAGTTGTAGAAGTATGAAATTCCTATTGCACATAATTAACAACTAAGCACTTATTATTTTGTAAAATTTCTTATCTGTTATTCCAAATACCAATTTGTTTGCAAACATTGTTTGAAATAATAATTAAGAGACAACCTACAATAACATAACAGATTTGCCATATTATAATGTACTTACTGATGAAATATGTATTTGAGTTTATAAACTAATATATATATATATATGTATCTTAATATTTATTATATATATCGTGGTGCATCATATTTCGAATTATACAGTCTCATATCAAAGCAAACTTGTAGGTTAGATTTTTGATGACAGCCAGTGTCGATGACGTATATGATATGGATTGTATAAAAAACATACATTAAATTAAAAATAAAAACAAAAGCATTATTTTAAAAATGATTTACGTCGCCAGTAAATGTAGAATTACAATATATGAGATGTAATACAAATCAATAAATTAATCGTACTGATTGAATTATGTTAAAATTGTGGTTATCAAATAAAACAGTGTGATTAAACATGAATAAGCAAGAAGATACACAAAATAATGCCCCGGATATGACTGTAGATTACAAAAATAACGAAAATGATTCTCAACAAACTTCTTTAAATGAAGTGGATAAAAATTTAAAAGAGGAACTGTTGCATCATATAGCAAAAAGTAAGGCAATTTTTAAGAGTCAACAAAAAGATGATCCAGATTTAACTTTTAAAGAAAAGCTAATAATTGCACGTAATATTCTTAAAAAAAGTTACTGTTTATTCTTGTCCAAATTTGGTCATTATATGAAAAAAGAACACTTAAAGTTTTTCGAAAACTGTAAAGATGAAGATTATGAAGTCGCTTATCATTGTAATAGATTACAAAGATATTTCAACAACTCAAAAAGACAAACAGATGTTAGAAATAGAAGATACCAGGCCTTAAAAACATTAATAGAAAAAGGGGAATACTTTAGTGAAACTGAAATGATGAAAAGAAATCCATTGTTATACGAACATTTAATTGGACAATATATGACTGAGGAACAAAAGAAACTTAGGGATAATATAGATACTAAAAATATTACTTTTGTGAATTTATTAATGGAAAATATTGAACGGGATAATTTAAAAATGAAACAAAAATTACAAGAGGAAGAAGAACAAAATGTAATAGAGGAAAATGATACAGATGAAGAACAAGAGGATATATATGATTCAAAGGATAATGAAGAAAAAACTACATATTGGGGTAAAACATCCAGCTTAGAGAATGAAATAGAACATAAAAATGAAGCAGTAAAAAAGCCACATTGCATTTCAAAATCTGAAAAGCAAGTATTAAAACAAGAATTTGTGACAAATATGTACCAAAGCTTTTTGGATGGGAAAGATTTAGATTTTGATTACAGGTATTTATAAGTATAATATTTAATTTCATAATGGGATTTTAGTTTATTGTTTGTACATTATAAATATATTTTTTTATATCTTTCCAGCACTGTTGATGACAATGAAGCATATGACAACATAGATATAAGAACACAAGATGAAGAAGATAAATATTTTGATTCAGAATCACCTGAAACTATAGGTCCAACTGAAGATACAAATGAAACTGAGACTGAGGATGAACTGGATATATATATGAAATCATTGAAGGTTAATTGATATTTCACAGTTTATGATCAGTTCATATTAAAAGTTCTGATTCATAAAAAGATTGTTTATTCAATAGGAGCAGGTTGCTACAGATAGGCTCCCCTTGGATAATCTCGTATATGATGAATACTCTCAGATGTAATCTTGTACATGTAATATTTATAAATAAAAAAGTATAAAATCTATAAAAGTATGAACATTTATTTACTCCTTCAATCAATGATATCATAAGCACATTATCTACTAAATAAAATAATTAAGATCTTGATAAATATTCAATTTAGTAGAGGAAAATTATAAAATCAATATTTATGATTAAATATCATGAATTATTAAGAGAAACCTTTTTTATAGTTCAATATAAATAGAAATAATTTTATCTGTTATAACAACAAATATTATATATATATATATATATATATATATATATATATATATATATATATGTATGTATGTATAATATATACAAATATTAGTCTTTGTATATCAGTACATCTAATTCGAAGTACATATTTGTAATTACTACAAAGTACATATCTGTAGGAATATATATTTCTATGTCCATGATAATTACATATACTAGTATATATATACAGTTCATATGGAGCGTGTCACTTTCAGCGGTGGGTGTTTCAAGTGCGGGAAATAAGTGTAGAGTTTTTTTTAAGAAAAAGAAAATGGTAAGCATAAATTTAAACTTAAAAAGCATGTTAAATCCTTGCTTATGGAAACAGTCCATTATATGCCAATCGAATTCGAACGAAAATATAAGAAATTATCCTTAGCAAAATTATTTTAGTGTCATGAAGGTTAACTGTCGTCAAAATTTCGTTGTTTATATTGAACATTTCAGTGAATGTTTAAGGTCCGTCTGACATTTTTTAATCTTTTATTAAGTGCGATAGAAAAGTCATTTTAATAATACATTTTCTTTTATTTAATAATATTTTGCTAAAATTATAACCTCTAACTTTAATCAAACATTGTATCAAAAATAATAAAACTTGAAACCTGCATCAAGAATATTTTAATTATAGTACATTTTTATTATAAATGCATTGTAAAATCAGAGGATTATTTGCTTGTTGCATAATTTATGTAATTCTTTCGTTTTATAAATATTAATGGGTTAGTTTTATAGATATAATATAGTAGATTAGTTCCTCCTTGCTTCTTTTCTATCATAGAAGCATAAAATGGTGCATGCTTGCATTGAGTGGCTTACCTAGCATGGTACTACCTGGTGTTCCTGGTAGGTATCTTTATTTTTCTCGCAGCCAATGACACCTGCTATAACGGGAGTAGAAGAGCAAGAAAAACTACTTGAAGATGCAATTGGTGTGGTTAAAGTACAAGCTTTTCAAATGAAACACTGTTTGGACAAATCCAAATTGATGGATGCATTAAAACATGCAGCTACAATGTTAGGAGAACTTCGAACATCTCTTTTAAGTCCAAAAAGTTACTATGAATTATGTATCCTTATTAATTTTAAATAACTAATTACTTTTAATAATAAGATAACAACAATATATTTTTCTTTACATTTAATGTTAGATATGGCTATTACTGATGAACTAAGACATTTAGAACTTTATTTGTTAGATGAATTTCAGAAAGGGAGAAAAGTTACAGATTTATATGAATTAGTGCAATATGTTGGAAATATTGTACCCAGACTGTAAGTTTATTATAGAAGTATCATGCCAGTATACATTATGCGCATTAAGTTTGCATAGTTAATATGCTATTAATCATGATATCCTGATAATATATATATTCTTATAGGTATCTACTTATCACTGTTGGATTAGTATATATCAAAACAACACCTGGATTAAAAAGAGACTTATTAAGAGATTTGGTAGAAATGTGTAGAGGAGTTCAGCATCCTTTAAGGGGTCTCTTTTTAAGGAATTACCTACTACAGTGCACTCGTAACATTTTACCCGATGTTGCTGAAGAAGATGATGAAGATGGAAGTGTATGTATAAAAGCAAATTATACAAATTATGCAATTATGCAAAAGCAAATAATTATTCTTTCTTAGGTCCGTGACAGTATAGACTTTGTCTTGATGAATTTCGCTGAAATGAATAAATTATGGGTACGCATGCAACATCAAGGTCATACTAGAGATAGAGAAAGAAGGGAAAGAGAAAGAGAAGAACTTAGAATATTAGTGGGAACTAATCTTGTACGACTTAGCCAGTTGGAATCAGTTACTTTAGAGAAATACAAAAAGGTTGATCTTAAATACATTTAATTTGTTGAATTATTAAAAAGCGTTTGTTATTGGCTAATAATAATGGTTTTTAGCGTGTTTTACCAGGCATTCTAGAACAAGTAGTCAGTTGCAGAGATGCAATTGCTCAAGAATATCTTATGGAGTGCATAATACAAGTAATTAAAATAACGAAAAATGTTTGAAGTAACAGTGTAGTATAATTAATAATATATCCATATTTTTATTTAGGTTTTTCCTGATGAATTTCATCTACAAACTTTAAATGCATTTTTAAAATCTTGCGCTGAGTTGCAGAATGGTGTAAATGTAAAAAATATAATTATTTCGTTAATAGACCGTCTTGCAGCATTTAGTCAAAGATCAGATGGTGTGGGAGGACCAGGAAGTCCTAATCAAGTGCCAGGAATTCCACAGGATGTAAAACTTTTTGATGTTTTCAGTGATCAGATAGCTATAATTATACAGGTAAATATAATTTGTGAAATAGAAGGATGTATAGTATTAACTAAATTTTACTGAATTTATAATTTCTGTGATGATGAAGTACTACATAGATTTGATATTAATGTGATCACTTACCAATATATAAGTTATCCTTACTCACCTAGTTTAAGTCTGAGAATTATTTTTAGTAATATTTACTGAATTAATAATCTTTTTTATTGTTAAAATTAGTTATCATTTGCAGACTAGACAAGATATGCCCCCAGAGGACATAGTTTCTCTTCAAGTAGCCCTCATTAATTTAGCACATAAGTGTTATCCTGATAGAGTAAACTATGTGGATAAAGTTTTGTTAACAACTGTTCAAATATTCCAAAAGCAGAATGTAGATAAGTATGTATAATACAATAGAATTAAGTTTTTAAACGTAATTATGTAACGAATTTAATAAATTTTCAGGCTTGAGTATAATAGTGCTGTATCAAGAGAATTAGTGAGACTAATGAAAATTCCAATAGATAACTATAAAAACATCTTAACTGTTTTGAAGCTTGAGCATTTTGCTCCATTACTAGATTACTTTGACTATGAAGGCAGAAAGTTATTAGCTATTTATATAATAACAAACATTTTAGAAAATGAGACTTTAATACCAACTCAAGAACAAGTAGATGCAGTTCTTTCTATGGTATCTCCATTGGTACAAGACCAACCAGATCAACCCAATATAGAAGAAGATCCTGAAGACTTTGCAGAAGAACAGGGTCTTCTTGGTAGATTAATACATCATTTTAAGTCTGAGACAGCTGATCAACAATATATGATATTAAGCGCAGCCAGAAAACATTTTAGTGCTGGTGGAAATAAGAGAATAAAATATACTCTACCACCAATTGTATTTCAAGCTTACCAACTTGCTTTCACATATAAGGGATTAAAGGATCAAGTTAATAAATTACTAACTTACTTGCTGTAACATTTAGATTAGACGATTAACTTAATTTTCTGTTTTTGTAGGATGAAATGTGGCAGAAAAAATGTCAAAAAATCTTTCAATTCTGTCATGCAACTATTACAGCTTTAATGAAGGCAGAACTGGCCGAACTGCCATTGAGATTATTTCTTCAGGGTGCAATAGCAATAGGAGAAATTCGTTTTGATAATTTTGAGATGGTTGCTTATGAATTTATGAGTCAAGCATTTTCAATATATGAAGATGAAATAAGTGATTCTAAGGCGCAGTTAGCAGCTATTACATTGATCATTGCTACATTTGAGCAAATGAGTTGTTTTTGTGAAGAAAATGCAGAACCAATACGCAATCAATGTGTTTTATATGCTAGCAAATTATTAAGAAAACCAGATCAATGTAGAGGAATTGCTATTTGCTCTCATATATTCTGGTCTGGAAAATCATTAGCAACCGGTGGAAAAGAGGTGAGTGTTATGTATATATATTCTTAGTAATATATATATATATATAAGAATATATATATATATGTATATTCTTAGTAATATGTAAATATGATTATACATGTGTAGCATTTAATAGTATTATTAAAAAATATAATCAAATATAATTGCGCAATTATTTTAGATGCAAAATAAATCTAGGGTATTAGAATGTTTAAGAAAAGGTATCAAAATTGCAAATCAGTGCATGGATACTTCAGTTCAAGTACAATTGTATGTAGAACTATTAAATCATTACATTTATTTCTATGAGAAAGACAATACTACGGTAAGAATTACTGATGTTCTTGAGAGCTTTTATTAATGTATATATCTTAACAGCTATTTATTTTCAGTTCACTGTTGATATTGTAAATCAAGTGATCGCAAAGATTAAAGAAGAACTCCCCAACCTAGAAGTTAGTGAAGAAACAGAACAAATTCAAAAACATTTAGCTAATACATTAGAACATTTAAGGAATAGAATGGAATCTCCAGAAACGGATGGTCTATCGTATCAAGGACTTGTTCTTTAATGTAACTATTGTATGCGATAATTTTGTACATAAAGCATCTACCAATTATTTTACGAAATGAATATAAATTCTAAAGATAAACGCTTACTAGGTATAGATCACCACAATTTAAACCACATCAGTTTGCTTACAAAAATTGTTAATAATGTATCGCAATTCATTTGTTGACTCATGAAATATAATCTGTATATTTGTTTTAACAAAATGTTGTCAAATTGAACTATTTTTATTACCTCACTGGCATAATGAACAATACTTTTTACAAATGTTAAATCAATGATTTTTATCAAAAGATAGATTAGCGACATACACACACATATTTCTGTTTTATGAATACAATAGAACAATATTTTTTTACATCTATTGATTTAATCGTCTTAATAGAATAGTTCTAATAGAATAGACGTGACTTGCGATGCTTTTTCGCGATCCACGTCTTGGAGGTCACTTGACCCCGTTACCATTTTCGCGTCACATGCGATGTTACCGATACAGTATAATACCAGTTAGAATTAAAACTAGAACCATGTATGAAATTCTAAATAAAATATATGCAGAACACGATATCCCATAATCGACAACGAAGTATAGAATTTTATACTTTTACAATATTTGAGAAAGCATGACACATTATCAAAATAATAAAATACTGTACACAAATTACGTATATTACACATGTACATTACACATAATTAGACGATTCGTTTAATTAGTTTCAAATAAAATTGTAGTCTCATACGCATGAAACATAAAAATGTAAATTTTTTAATCTTTTCTATTTTCATTTTTATATTCTCAAATAAGTTATTAATTATATGTATATTATCAAGTATAGATAGTCTGATTCAGAAACTCGCAATACAATTTATCGATAACCCAAACAGATAGATTACGGCCAGTGGAAAGAGTAAAAGATCAACGAAAGGAACAAAAAGATCACCAAAAGCTTGCTTCTGCGGATAAATATATATCAATCAAGTACATCGATCTGTCCAAACTAAGGCTTAAAATTAACATTGTGACCCGATTTAAAAGTAAGACTTAAGACTAAGATTTAAGACTAAAATAAATAATAACTTCCTCGTTATCCCTTGTTATACAATAATGAGGTTTAAAATTAACTTAATCTAGATCTTACAACTGAAACCTACTTAAAAGTAAAGCTGAACTAAAGATAGATACCTGTAGATACTAAAGATAGATATTAGATACTAATCTGAGGTACATTAGGTACATTAGATCGCAACCCTATTGGCAACCTTTTTGTATCAAAGATTTTAAATTCGAGGGAAATTTTTAAAAACTGAAACTATAAACATTTTGTTAAATCAATTGTTCTATTTCATACATAATTTAATATTTGATATTAGATAAAGCAGTTTTGAACTTTTCGCTTTAAGTCAAACAACGTATCTTCGTAAAAAAATATACTTATATATATATATATATACTTACACACAATTACGCACAATATACATATATATATAACAGTTAGTATATATATATATTTATATTATATACAGTTATATATAGGCACTGTTATATATATATATATATATATATATATATATATATATATATATATATATATATATATATATATATATATATATATATATATATA
This sequence comes from Bombus vosnesenskii, assembly GCF_011952255.1. Classification (NCBI taxonomy): domain Eukaryota; kingdom Metazoa; phylum Arthropoda; class Insecta; order Hymenoptera; family Apidae; genus Bombus; species Bombus vosnesenskii. The sequence continues at coordinate 420,686 of NW_022882935.1, forward strand.
TATATAATATATATAAGTATATTGTGCGTGCCTTTTTTACGAAGATACATTGTTTGACTTAAAGTGAAAAGTTCAGAACTGCTTTATATATATATCGCTAAATTAATTAAATCTAAATATACATCCCACGATGTCCTCATGATATTTCACGGCGTCCTATGACGGGTGTTTACAATTTACTAAGATATATCTATCAAATGATTAATTAAAATTAAAAGCACGCATCCCACGTTGACTATCTGAGCTGAGAATTAATCTCTGTATAAATTTAACGGAGTTTAAGCTAAACGAAGTCTAAGCATAAAACTAAACTATAAAATGTTGTACGTGTATACATCATTGTCTATTTTGCATCATTGCATACATATGTAATTAATTGTTATTTGTTTCATTTATATAATTATAAATGTATAACGTTTTCTATTATAACAATATTGATTCCCTTATAATTATATGAGAATATGTAATAAAACCGATGTCATAACTTTTTACATTTAATTAAGTGTGACGATTAATGCATACCACATCCATTAATAATATTAGTAAAGTAACAATATTAGTAATATATTACGAAAATGAAATATAATATAAATTAGAATAATGTCACTTTTATTTCATAATACAAAGTAACATTGCTAAAGGTGGGCCCATTTGTGTGTTACATTAAAATTGTAAGTATTTTATTATAATTCAACTATAATTTGACTTAATTCAATGAAAAATAGTCAAAATGCGGCCAATAGCCAAGTAAGTGAAAAAAACATTACACATACGCGCGTACACACATAGCGCAGAAACTGTAAATAATTCAATGTTAATATTATTGATTAAATTTTATTGTAAATTATGATCGTTGTTAAATGCAATCCGATGTTCCATATTTTTGTTGTTTAACAGGTATCAGAAAATTAACGTAACACTAAAAAATTTAAGTTTTATGTGATGTTTGTTCTATGAATATCAACATAACAATGAACAATAACATAACAATAACAATCATAAAGATCATAAGAAGAGGAATAGGCAATAAATACGAAGTAAAAATGATAAAAAATATTTCATGCAACTCTAATCTGACTTTATATAACATATATGTTATATTTGTGTGGTGAGTTGTAATAATAACAAGTTACAATGTAAATGTCTTATATATTATTGCTTTAAAAGGTTTAATGATAATATCTATGAAAACATGAATAATTAAAAAAATTATGTTATAATGAAATTTAAATACGACAGTAATTTATATTAATTTTATTCTCCCCTTGCCATTCAGATTCAATTTTATTTCATACTTTTCAATTTCAATACATACTGATTTTAACATTTACATACAAACACAAGTGTATGCGCGCGCGCACCATTGTGCATTATGATAACAAAGAAATGATCAGATTAATCAAATTAATTTTGTCAATTCGATATTTTCTATTCATCTGTTCAAATAATTAAGTTATATAGACGCTGGACTTAACAAGAATGATATAATTACATTATTATTGTTATAATTATATTTAAATAAAATTAAAAATGATAATAATATGTTTGCACAGATTTTGTTATCATTTGAATATCACACATAACTAATTATTAAAACTGCGAAAGTAATAAGGGTATGGTGAATATTTAAGAAAAGAAGTGAAGATTTTTTAAGAGCAGCACTTTAACTCTCTTCCTCGCCCTCCCACCCTCTCTTTCACTCTTTTCCCTGACCTTAAATAGATTTAAACGTTGATTAAAAATATAGAAAATAATTCTTAAGTTAGAGAAAAGAAGCAATAATATAATGTATTGACATTTTTATTTATAGGAGAAAGAGATACATAGTTGTAAAAGGCTAAATAAATTTTGCATAATCGATGTATTTAAAGTATTACTTTCCCAAAATCATCTGCCATTTTCTTGGAGAAGTAATAAACGTTAACCGTATTACGTATTAATTAGAAAGAGCTATTTGTTTTTTCGCGCACGAACTTAGTGCATATCGTAAATTACGAAAAAGAGTGTCAAGTCGGTGTAGGAATGTGGCACTTCAAAATGGCTGCCAGTTACTTTAGTAATTTACGGCTGTACCTTTCTTTGTTGTTGCTGAAGTAATTACGATTGTAAATTGGAATAGCACAGAATTAGTTTTAAGGGAAAATAGTGAATTAAAAGTTCTATGTGCACGTTAACCTCGTCACATGGATTCTGTGGAAACGTGAGAATAGAATATGCTCTGAAGTCGTTCTCTCCTGATTGCTGTTTCAGTTAAACTTATTTCAAGAAATTTCGTAGCCAATGCCTTCTGTCTTCTGAAGAAAGTGTGTGCTACCGTAGCCCATTTTACGTACAGAGGACTTTCTGGAGTGATCCGTCACGCATCTAATGAATAGGTTAGATTTTTGATGGATCTCAACATTATGTACTTACCAAGATATGAAAAGTCGTTTGTAACATTACACATGAAGCTGTTTGCATTCAATGACCGAAACAAAATTTTCAAATAAAATATATTACATATGAATGCTGAACAAAATGAGTAAAGTGATTCCGAAAGCATTTAAAATCTATTATAACTTGTAACATATTCTTTTAACATTTATCAGATTATTATTATTAACATTATTTTATCGTGTATATAATTGGAAATATTTCAATAGAAGTGTACTTAATAATGGACATTGTATTTTTCAAATCACAATTTGTTGTTTGTATTTTGTGTAACGCATAGTAATAGCACTCTAATGACAACACAAAAGCTCTATATTAAAATATATTTGCATTTAACTAGTTTTACAAGCATTATGTGGTATAAAGGAATTTATATTATATGTATTACAAGTGACCTATCAACTATGGATTTGATTAGATAGCATTGCAAGTATGAAATAGTTGTTAACAATTTATGTGTTCAGAATTTCAAGTATTTTTGGATGGAATTGATATTTTTGGAAGGAATATGTAATCATTCAGAATGATATCGTACAATAAATACGATAGCAAAATGTTATAGCAATGTTACAACATTGTAAGAAAATAACTCGGTATTATGTTTTAGATGTATGTATATATATATATATATGTCACAGCCGGATTAAAGCTAGGTCTGAGAAGGCCTAGCATGGGCCACTATGAATCCACCCACGGTTAGCAAATCGAGCACTCGTGGCTCTGGATATCATCAAAAAGCTTTGGCTGAAATTCGCAATTCTTTGCTACCTTTTGCGAATATCGGAGGAGCAGGCGAAGTAGGCTCCAGCGCTGCTAGTACTATATCCACTTTATCAACGACCAGTGGCATTAGTTCTGCTTCAGGACTTAGTGGTCTCTCTGCAGCTTCAGGTTCTACCATTGATAAATCTGATCAACGACAATTACTAGCTCAGCTTTTAGCAATGGGATATTCAGAGGTACGTGTATCGTTATAAACATTAGAAAAATACTGTTTATAGCAACAAGTGTATTAAAAACTAGCTGGTGGTTGACATTGTGTAGCAAAATTTTATATTATACCATATATGTGTACAGGAAATTGCAATGCGCGCGTTGAAGTTAGCTGGTTGGCGTCTAGATGCAGCTATAGAATTCTTAAAGCAGGCACAGGGAGAATCTTTGAACGGTCTCGGTAAACTTAACAGCAAATTAATAAGGAAACCTAGTTTGGAAAGAGAGTTGAGTTTACAACGTGGTAGTCCCGCATTGGATAGTGGAGCAGGAAGTTCACGATCCGATAGTCCACGTTTGACAGAACTTAGCCCACATCCGCAATTGAGTCGACAATATTCGCCGAGCAATTTTGTAGAACGAGAACCACCTCCTCCTCCACCTCCTAGATGCAGTTCTACACCACCGCCGCCGCCACCACCTCACGCTCCATATAATCAGCCAAACGTACCTACTAATATGCAGCAAATGCTTAAGAGAATGTCTCCTGCTCCGGTTGTTCCAACGCGGCCACCTCCTACTACACCTGGTAATACTGGACCAATCTCAACATCGGTCAATCTACCACAAAGAGGTACAAGTCCGGTAGCGAGTTCAAATAATAATTCTAATTGTCGTCAGCCCATGATCGTTCAGAATGGTCCGCAAGTACAGCAACAACTTTCTCAACAAATGCAAGCTCTCAGTATTTATCAAACAAGCAATAACAGTACTAATACTCAAGTCGAACCACCACCACCGTATCCCATAGTGTCTTCTTCGTCGGCTGGTCCAGTACAACCACCATCTTATAGTGCCTCTATACAAAACAGGCAAAGCCCTACGCAGTCTCAGCAAGATTATCGCAAAAGCCCTTCCTCTGGTATCTATTCCGGTCCAACGTCGGCCGGTTCTCCAAGCCCGATCACTGTTTCCGCTATATCTCCGAGTACACAAGCATCGATGGCTAGACCGACTCCATTACAAGCTTGGGGTGCACGACAGGCGAAAACACAACCACCGATCATTATGCAATCTGTTAAGAGTACACAAGTACAAAAACCTGTATTACAAACTGCAATCGCACCGACTTCTCCACAACCGATTTCCACTACTAGTAACACACCTCCACCTCCACCATCGTACGCATCGTCCATTCAACAAAAGCAACAACAGCAACCACAGCCGCAACAGCAGCAGCAGCAACAGCAACAGCCGCAGCAGCAACAGCAGCAACAATCGTCACAACAACCACCACCTGCGTATCCACCATTGAACAGTGGCACAATTGGTGCAACATCGACAAATAATATAAACTTGGGTGTTTCGGTAGGCGTGCCTACTACAGAACCGCCAAGTTACGCGACAACGATGCAAGCATTAGCAGCACAACGAGGCATGCATCACCCAGTACCTCCACCTCCCTATGGAACAGCTACCACAGATGATCCTAGCTGCATATCAACGATAGATAATAACACGACCCTAAGGTCTTCTCCAGTCGCATTACATCCTCCGTTACAAAGAAAATATTCACCGGCAGATGGATGTCAACATCCTGCAGAAGCGCCGCCTTTACCTCCAGTAACATCCACGTCCATTTCTTTGAGAACTAATAACAACGTTGGTAACAATGGTAACACCAGTAACAACAACAGTAATAGCAGTAGTGGTGGCAACAGCAATAATAACAACAACAATAATAATAATAATCATTCACCAGACAGCAATGGAGCAAAAGGTGCTGGTTCATCGCCTTCGTCTTACAAAATCAAGCATCAGTCTCCAATACCGGAGCGCAAACATATGAGTAAAGAAAAAGAAGAGGAACGCAGAGATTGTAAAGTTCGTAATTATTCTCCGCAGGCGTTTAAATTCTTCATGGAACAACACGTTGAAAATGTATTAAAATCTCACAAGCAACGATTATACCGTCGGCTTCAGCTGGAAACAGAAATGGCTAAAATAGGTCTTAGCGCGGAAGCTCAATGTCAAATGAGGAAAATGTTGTCACAGAAGGAATCGAATTATATTAGATTGAAACGGGCAAAAATGGATAAATCGATGTTTACGAAAATCAAACCAATCGGAGTTGGCGCTTTTGGCGAAGTAACGCTTGTTAGGAAACTCGATACCAATCAATTTTATGCTATGAAGACTCTAAGGAAAGCGGATGTGTTAAATCGTAATCAAGTTGCTCATGTTAAAGCTGAAAGAGATATATTAGCAGAGGCTGATAACGAATGGGTTGTGAAGCTCTATTATTCCTTTCAAGATAAGGACAATTTATATTTTGTAATGGACTATATACCTGGTGGCGACTTGATGTCGTTGCTGATCAAATTTGGCATTTTTAAGGAACCTCTAGCAAGATTTTATATTGCTGAGCTAACGTGCGCGGTAGAAAGTGTTCATAAAATGGGTTTTATTCATAGAGACATTAAACCGGACAATATTTTAATTGATCGAGATGGACATATCAAATTAACAGATTTTGGCTTATGTACAGGATTTCGTTGGACTCATAACTCTAAATATTATCAACAAAATGGTATGCTCCCTATTAATTGATTTATTTTTACATTCTAATATATGCATATGTCTTTGTGTCTTTATGTATACATATATAGTTACAATTATATCAATGTTGTTATTCATGTTGAAATAGGACATGGCAAACAAGATTCGATGGATCCTGCCGACGATTGGAATAACGAATGTCGTTGCATCCAGTTAAAACCATTGGAACGTAGAAGACACAGAGAACATCAAAGATGTTTAGCCCATTCTTTGGTTGGAACACCGAATTATATCGCACCAGAGGTACTACAAAGGACAGGGTATACTCAGTTGTGCGATTGGTGGAGTGTCGGTGTAATTTTATATGAAATGTTAGTTGGTTCTCCACCTTTTCTTGCTAATACTCCAGCCGAGACACAATACAAGGTAGTTGTGATACTTATTTGCTTGCTTTTTTGTCATCAGGTATAGCATGTTGAATGCAGCTTTGAGATATATCATATATTGCAGGTGATCAATTGGGAAACTACTCTGCATATCCCGAAGCAAGCAAATCTATCCGCTGAAGGTATGGATTTGATACTAAAATTATGCGTTGGTGCAGATCGGCGGCTAGGTAAGAATGCAGATGAAGTAAAGAATCATCCATTTTTTGCGAGCATTGACTTTGAGAAAGGACTGCGTCGGCAAGTAGCTCCTCACATACCTCGAATACAATATCCTACCGATACAAGTAATTTTGATCCAGTGGATCCCGATAAATTACGGAATTCGGAATCGTCCGATTCTAACAAATCCGACGAATTACTAGATAATGGCAAACCATTTCATGGTTTCTTTGAATTCACCTTTAGACGCTTCTTTGACGATGGTGGTGGTCCTGCGTATCCTAGTCGAATAAGTTTGGACGATAATGACAATCAAGGTCCAGTTTACGTATGACAGTAGCTTTAGAACTTTTTGTATCCGCCAAGTCGACAATAACGCAATCTTTCATATATCTCTTCTTCTTTTTTTTTCTTTTGGGAAAAATCTGAGTTTGTAAATATTATCCGAAAAAGTTTCTTCTGAATCGACAAGTAGTTAGAATAATGCGAATCATAAAATTCTTTGTTAAATCGTGAATGCGCACGCGCACGCGCGTCTGTGTATGACAGAGGGTATGCGAGTGAGAAAGTGTGTGTACGTGTGTGTTTGGGTTGAAGTGGACAAGTGAGCATGCATACACGCGTGCGCGCACATACATATAAGTACAGTGTGTATATGCGCACACCATGCTATGTTTTACATGGGAAGGAGAAAAAGAACAATGGTCATACATAAAACGGAAACCCTCGCGTTTGTTCCTTAGTTTCAATAACATATCATACTCGTTTGTTTTCTAACTTGTTTTTTTCTTTTTCTCTCTTTTATTCTTCTTTTTCTTACCCTTGTGTTATAATCGCAGAGTCGTTGAATGAATCGCTATTTTTGAAAGGGCAGACTTTTCTTAATTGATAACTGTTGGGATTATGCAGTATTGTAGAGAATGGAATTATATGTAATTGTAAAATTCAAATTTGTGGGCATTCGTCATGTTTTTACACGATACATTTCTATAGACTTTTATTATTATAATGTGACGCGATCATTCTTAAAATTTCCTATAAAGTGTGGTAAAAAAAAGGAAAAAAGAAAAAAAATATGTACGAATTTTTAAGAAGAATATGAAATTAATTTTTGATAAGGCATATCAATTTCTAAACGTGATAATTACAAATTATGTAATGATTACGAATCGAAAGAAAAAAAAGAAAACGATCGATGGTTGGACAATATATACTCGTATATAGTATGTTTATAGAAAGAAAAATATTGTGCTTGCCATTGTCATTGGTATTGGCTCCTGTGCCTATCGGAAACGTGTGTTTGTATGTTTCAGCAAGTACTGTGATATTGCAGATAATTAGAATAATGCGGCTTTTAAATCTATTGGCCTTATTTAACTTCTTTTTTTTATATTGAACGATTAATAACGTGACAAATATATTAATATTAATTGTTACTGTATAGATTTTTGAATGGATGTAATGTGTTCATTGCATATTTTATGCGGCTGTTAATGATCAAACCTATCTTCCCATTTCTTCTTTCTCTCTTTCTTTCTCTCCTCTCTCTCTCTCTCTCTCTCTCTGTCTCTCTCTCTTCTGTTCTCTCATTTCCTCACTTATTTCTTCTATTCATTAAATATCCTTTAAGTTTAAGAAATTTTCATTGATTTATTATCATGCCGTATACATTTTACATGCCGGATATCTTTTATATTTTTCCGAAGTAATTAGAGGTGTATGCAACTTACGTTGGATTTGGTAATCTATTTTAGATTCGATGATAAGCAGTGAATAACTAAACAACTTTGATTGCATCGAAAGTACATCGTTAGTAATGTAATTTAAACAAAAATACGACAGTAAATAGTATCGTTACGCTGACTAAGATTACAAATGCATCGTAATAATTTCTATACCATAATTAATTTTCTAAAAAGCGAAAAGCCTTAATTTTCAACGGTAATAGTTGTATTAAAGAAATTTTCTGATTCTGATATCTTTAAAATGGATCATTTTCTTCCTATGTATCTGATGTTACAAACAAATGGGACTTTTAGATGTAAGCAAATACCATTGTTTGTTTTGATAACTTTCCAATACTCTAGAATGGTAGAAAATCATTAAATGAAGCACGCTATTGCAGTAACAATTTATTCAGTATCGTCACCATGTTTTCTGTTTATTACTAATGTGTAATACAGATATCTTCGTATATATCTATACATGTTAACGAACCAGTTGATTTTTTCCAAAGTAACATGCAACGATAGTTATTACACTCGATTGATTCGTTAAGAAAGAAAAATTTAATATTATCATATTAGGACGCTACCCATTCATAGAAACGAAGAGAATGAACACTGCATTACTGTATGAATGTATGTATCATGTACAAAGTAAAAATAACTTTCTTTTCTCTTTCTTTTCTTCTTCTTCTTTTTTTTATGCATGTGTTAATATATTAATAATGTATTGATAGAAAACAGAAAAATGTTTCCTTTCCTCCTCAATAGTTAATTGAAGTTATAATAGATTGATAAAAATCGATAGATATAAAAATATGTTAAAATGATATGATATAATGGCAACAATACTGATTGGTATCTGAAAATTAACTTCAAGTTTTACAAAATTTTGTTTTGTTTTTTATTTGTTCCATATTAAGATTAATTTGGAAACTAGCCGAAATAATTACTACTAATTTGTATGCTTATTGTGTGCTGTATGTACCAAAGGAAAAGTAAGTTTTTATATAAGATGAGAAGAAGATTGATAAAAAAATATGATAAAGTATCTATTTTTTATGCCTACTTTATGATCATTTTTAAATGATCCCATGTTAACAACAGCAGGTGATAAATGTTTATATACGTGTTCCCGAACAATGACACATTGTAATACGTATGTATAACGGAAGAAACATATTTGATACGAAAGAATACAAAAACAAAAATAAAAACAGACAATCAGAAATTAAAGGAAATTAATTTCGTCTTTTATTTCTTTGATAAATCTATATTATTTTATATTATATTTAAATACGAAAAGTAAATTGAGTGTGTATTGTCAAAAAAGTAATTTCAAATATCTTTTCGTATGTATATTTTAGGGATTCTTACAGCCATTTCAATAATCTATTAATATTATCGATTGATAACAAATGAAAAAAAGGAAAATGAAGAGGAAAATCCTAGAAATCTTATGTATGATGCATTTAAATTAACAATTTGCTATTTGCAAACATTAAAATATGAAATCAATTCATACATATTTATTTAAATTGGTACAAAACAATGAAGCTTACGGGATATGCATACATACAAATATAAAGTCGCTGGTTGGTGAAAAGAATCGAGTATTGTATTACATCACATTTCACAAATAACGAATAATGAATACCAAAGGGATTTACTCTTATTGTCATAAAAGTAACCCTAGTTCCCAGTCAACAATTGCTAATTTTACTTTTTGTATACATACTTTTACATCTATATCTTTAGTTTATACGAAATAGATACATGCGAAACAGTGACATTTATATGTAGTTTCATACAGTTCAACAAATGCGATCTTACAATTAATACGAACATTTGAGAACAAAGCATTAACGTATCTTTTATTATAAACTAGAAACGATCAATTAAGAAATGATATACGAAATAGATACATGAAAAAACGTCGTGTTCGTCGTGGGTATTCGTTGCTCGATTGTTAAAATACATTTGCATATGTTTTTCTGAATACTATTCACTATTCATTATACATTGCATCATAGAATAGTTGAAATGAAATGATAACCTACTTTTATTATTCATACACAACAATCGATATTTATTAAAATTATTCCTTTAACACGATGCTCATCGCACCAATTTAACATAGATTGTTTTTTTTTTTAACGTTTACCTGATTTGATGATTCGATGATACCAGTAACTATTCACAGAAAAGAAGTAAAGTAAAGTAAAGATGGTCTGTGTACTATAAGTAAATATTGCAATTTAATATGAAAATTGTTATTATACATGTAATTGTTTATACAGAAACATTATGTATCTAACACAAATGATAGTTCTTAAAAATTATTAGTGTAGTAGCAATATTTTTTCAAAGCACCAATAGAAACATGTATATGAAAGGTAAAAGTAAGTGTTTGTATTTTATGAACATGTAGCAGTCAACATGTTAAACTTAAACATATAATGAGCGACAAGTACCTCTTATTATGTATCAAAAAATATTCTTATATTATGAAATATATATGTATATAATACTTTACTTCTGTATGTTATCCAGCTATAAAATAATACCCATTGGTTTCATATTAAATTATATGCTAAAGCAAGCTTGACTCACCTAACAAATTGTAGTATCATTGAAAGTTTATGGTTTCGCATTACAGATTTGTTTCATAAATTATATCTATTGCAATTACAATATGATATATAGATCTGTTAATTTGCATATTATAGGCAAGCGTTTCTGAATTATAGTTGTACATTTTGTATCATCCTTTTTTGCTTTGTAATTATATCATGAAAAGAGGAGAAACAAATTAGTTTTGTAAGGTAGTATAATATATTATAAACTTTGTATATATTTTTTGAATAATTATTCTAAATTAAAAATACGTTTAATGCTTAATTGTTTGAAATTATTTCTCACATCCTAATTATGGATCAATTCCTGTTAATTCGCGTGTAAAATTAAAATATTTTCAGTATCATGGAATTACGAAGTCGAATTACGAAATTTTATTGAGTATGAAGTATTTAAATGAAGGAAATCACATATGTATATCTTCAACAACTAAAGAAGTCAATTAGTTATAAAATTGTTTATGTTATATTTTATGCATCATATTATTGACTATTTAGTGGTTAAAGCAAAAATAAAAAAATGTTTCTGAACAAAGAAAGATATTTTCTTTAACATTGAGATTACGTACATATACGGTCAAATTTTATCGACTCAAAGCTCTTATGAAATAGTTTTCGGTTAATGTCCAAATCCATTATGCTAATCGTTTATATAACTAGACTGATACTGATATCCATTATTCTTTCGAAGTTGTTTTACTCGAATCTATGTAACGTCTTCGGTTGGTTTTGTTTGAAAGAAAATCAATTTACTAGAAAAGCCAGGAGAAAGAAAGAGAAGAACGTGACAAGATGAATCGTGTAAAGAAATTGCTATCGAGTAAAGAAACTCGAGATTATTTAATGAGGTAAATAATATGGAATTTGAATGTACATACATATGAGTGTATGCACGTGTAAATTCTGTTACTTCATATTTAATTTAGAATAATGTTAAATTGATTAAGTAATTTCAATGTATTCCTTTGTTTTAGTACACATTTTTGGGGACCTATAGCTAATTGGGGTATTCCTATCGCAGCGATCGCTGATATACAAAGGGATCCGAAATTTATCAGTGGAAAGATGACACTTGGTTAGTTCGTCTATTTTATTTGTTTCTCATACATGTTAGTTATCTATTAAAATTTATCAAGTGCAAATGTGAAAATGGGTAAAATTATGTTGTATTTATACAAAAAGAGTAAGATTTCTATATATCAAGATATAATACTCATAATTTTCCTCTATGCACTTGCTATAACATAGTTTTACTATAATATATTAGTTATTCTTTATATAAAGTAGGATTTCTATAGAAAAATTGAATTTCTAATGTATTTATGAATGTATATAAATATAATAATATATGTATATATATATGTGCTTTTTACAATACTCAGATAAATTCAGAGTATTTGCATATTATTTAAAAATATCAGAATAAAATATATCAAAACTGTGATATATTAAATCTATGAATTATATCTATACATGTATTATTGAACATTTCGAAACTACAAAGATGCATTAAAGTTTATAAGATATTATATTAATCTTTTTCAGCCTTATGCTTGTATTCAGCAATGTTTATGCGCTTTGCATTGAAGGTTGAACCACGCAACTTACTTCTTTTTGCCTGTCATTTTGTGAACGAAGGTGCACAACTTACTCAAAGCGTTAGATTTATTAAATATCATTATATAAATAAAGAGGAATAACAAGCGATAAGACAAATGTTTGCAATTGTTTAATTTATTTTTTTGAATGGATATCATTAGCATTTGTTCTAAATTAACATTGTTGGTAACCGTTCGTTCCCACTAAAATTCCAAGCACATGTAAATATAATAATATATAATTTTCAAATATAAATGAAATATCAAACAGTAAAAATAACAGTTTTTATAATAAATTAGACAGTTGCAAATGTAAATTAAATATTAATAGATACATGTAAATAAAATATTAAATAGTGTTACAATGTTAATTACGTTATTAATTTGTTATTTTAATATTATCTGTTTCCTTAACATCTCAATTTTATTTTGATTTTTTTTTACTATTTTAAATGTATAACTGTCAGTCAGATTAGCGTCAAGGGAAGTAATTTGATTAACTTTGTTATATTAAAGTTTAATGATAAAGTTAAAATTCACAAAATTAAACTTAGCTTGTTACTTTGCTGAAGTAGTAAAAAAGTTAAAATAAAATTAAGTGTTGAAATACTTACAAGAAGTAAGGTAAAGTAATTGGGTACAAAATATGTAAAATAAGCTGATTTAATTATATTTACAATACATTGTTATAGTATAAAAAATACAAAATGATTAAAAATGACATTATATTATAACAATAATAAATGTATATCATAAGTTACGTTTTCCAAAGTACTAACATGTACATACAATAAAATATAGTTTAAATGATTAATTTCAATATAGCATAAACTGTAGTATACAGTAATACCAAGAGTATAATTTAAAAATGAACAATTTATAAGAATAACAATTTCCAAAAGTATTTTTGTTAACTTTTTTCTAATAGAATCATTTGTTGAAAACTTCACAGAGTTTCATTTCATTACCAATATTCTGCGAATTAATAATAATAACTATAACAACAAAACAAGCAAAAGTGCTCTCAAAAAGGTAGTACAACAGTACAATAATCGATATTATACAGAGTGTTTTAGGTCGGGTAATATAAACAGGCAGGAAGTATATAGATTGTATAAGGAAAAATATGTTGAAAAAGAAAATCTTTTCCGTTTGAAATTTCGTTTTTAAGAAAATTGAATTTGAAAATTCGTCACCCCTTGCCCGATTGTACTATCCGAATGGACGGATGTCATTCTACATTAGTGGACGGATTATATTCTTAAAATCATATCTTGATGATTAATATAATAGTGCGTCGCATTATTACGAGATTACTACGAGGTAATTATCTCCTATAAAATGATACAATATTATCGATACCAATAATAATATCCAATTGACTTGAATCGACGTGGCAGCAGCTAATCGACATTTGAACATATCGTATCTGCGAAATAAATGTTTATGTTAAGACACCAGTTATGTTACAAACAATCATATATTAAAATTATAATTATATCGATTCATATAATGTCAATTACCTAGTTTTTTCATCGTTAACTAAATTATTAAATTCAGCTTCTACTAATTGGCCATCATAGTATGTGATTAAGTCTTCGAATGGATATTCAAAACCTTGCTTACATTCACATTTGTATCCGCCTGTTTCAAAGCCTCTTCCAAGAATTGGCACGCACTATATACACATATATTAACACAACGATAAATATATATACATACGCCTGCACACATATACATACGATATAGTGGGAATATTAAATAAATATTTAATTTAAGAGTAAATAGTATCTCTTACGTATGAAGTTTTCTTATCACACTTGTGTGTACCCTTAAACGCATTTGGAGCGTGAAATACATCGTCACATTGATTGATATCAAGTTGAAGTAGATCCATGGTAACAGCCACAATACCTCTGTAAAGATTTTAATATAAAATGTATGATCTTTCTTTTTTGATCTTCTCTCTTTGAACCCAAACAGGTTTTCTATCCTTCTGGACTATCTCACATTCGATTTCTCATGCATATACTATACCTTTCTTGGTTGTCCATGTGGATAGAAATATACTTACTTGAATTCCAGTTTCTTTTTCAAGCTGTCCAGGCCAAAAAATGGGGATGCATAGGTAATTACCCATTTCTTTACTTTGCCGTTGCAATCGAAGTACGGAGTTGTCCAATGTCCGTGATTCAGGTTTGCTGCCCTATACAAACGAATATGTATTCCCAGACATTAAAATCAATTTTATTTACGAGATCGATTTTTCTTCATTTTTAATACTATGAGTAGAGTATTCTCATATGTGATCTCATTAGATCTAAATGATCTAATTTCTTTTTTTAATAATAATTACCTGTAAGAATTGGGATAATGCTCATACTTTTTAAGGTATTCGCCAGTTTCATTGTATCTAATCTTTATCTTCATGTAATACTTTTCCAATTCATCGAAATTTGTAGCCCATCGTTGTTTTAGCAATTTAAAATAATTCTTTTTTGTATAAACATTACCTATAACATAAAAAGATATCTTTAGAATAATCATATTTTAATAGCAATGATATTGTTCAACTCAATTCCAATTTTACCTGGATCATCGAGTCTGGCTAAATCTTCAACTTTAAATTTTCGAGTATTTAATTCAGTTTTATAAGCATATGGAGCAAAGAAGGTTCTATTTGTGAATTTATTACGGTCCCATAACATTTCAGCAGAATATATTTTAGTGTCTCCAAGAACTAAAGCTAATGTCTCCCCAATCATTTGATCTTCAGTAAGTGGCCTATCTGCTACTCTTTTACCTGAATAAACTTCATGAGAATCAGAAGTTTGTAGGAATGCACTAATAAAGTTTGCTAATCTAGTTGCCATTTTTGCTTCATTTTCAAAAAATTCTTTGGCTCCAAAGGCTATATCTCCAAGTAACGTTAAATCTTCTTCTGTGTAACTGTAATTTGAAATGATATAGACAAGATAATTTTTATCGTTTTACTTACAAGATTACTTAAAAAAAAAAAAAAGGAACAAAAGCGTAAGAATATAAAGATTTCTTAGCAGACCTCTTGCAAGTTTTTGAATTGATACTTAAAATAAATTTAAGAGTTTGGTCGATATTAATTTGTTCGGATCTTAATGCTTCTGGTCCAATGGAATAATTTCTGTAATGATAAAACTGCTCAAGATATTTTTCTCTAACATCTGGTTTTGCCTTCTCCCATTGTACAGGCATCTTATGAATCCCTATGAGTTAAAAAGGTATGATATTATGAACAATATAGAATATAATGAGGAAAGAAAATGAAGTAAAGACGGTAAAACCACTGAAGCTTACATCCTATTCGAGAGCAATCGAACCCATTATAATATTGTTCTTGAGTTGCTCTTTCTATAATTTCACCTAAATATGGACGTCGTACTACATTTGGCAATCTGAAACCTGGTTTACATCTACATTGATATCCTCCTCTTCGAAAACCCCAGCCATGTAATGGTTCACACTACATAAAGATATACAAGTTAGATTAGAGAAGAAACAAGTTTTTTGATCAATATTAAATATACAGTAGTCTCTTTATGCTTAGTACCTCGGTAGTTTCTGTTTTACATCTAGCAGTATCTGCAAATTTATTTGGACCACTATTTCCTTTTCCCTTTGGGCACTGATTTATATCTATTCGTTCGAAATCCATTTCAATTACTGATATGGCAGTATAGCTGAAACAAAGGTAAGTAGTTTAAAATAGAGTTGAAACAAATTGGTCCAATTCAGACAATATACAAATATATACGTTGGATATTCGATATGTCTGAATCCTGTATGTCTTGGATAAATATCTGCGATAGGTACAACTGCTGCTACGAGCCATCGATTTGATCTTCCACAATCATAATATGGTCTGGTCCATCTTACTGGCCCAGGATATTCATCCGCACCTATATAAAATGAAGAAAAAAAAAATTAACATAGTAAAGTTTTGTTTGTTTTAATCCATTAATTTTTATAATAGTACCGCGCGGTCCATGAAATGTAAATGTTTCATTAGTGTTGTTAGCATATCTAATTTCAACTTGATAAGTAGTTTTAGTATCGTGCCTTTTGTCAACATTATCTGGTAACCACTTCTTGTACCTAGATGAATAAAGTTGACAATATAGAACAATGTATAATTAATTATAGAGCATATACAAATATTAATCAAGTTTCTGTTTACCATTCATTTATACGGTAATAATCTGTTGTATAATCTTCGCTAAGGCTACCACTGGCAAATGCACCAAGATCTTGTACGTTAAATGTATTTCTTGTGGACATTCTTTCTAAATGTATAGGATCGTTAAAATCATCAGCTCTAAACGTTCGTGGAGCAAATCTAGGCATAGTTTTGTTAAAAAAGCCTCGATACGATGGCGAATAAGACATATTTGGTGAAAAATATATAGCAGAAGCATTTATATGTGGATTTGCAGAAACATCGGCGACTGTTGATAAGAAATAATACATCATGCCTGGATCATATGTATCATTGATAGCAGGTCGTATGAATCTGGATTGTAAAATATAACTCCAAAAAAATGATCTACTAAGAGCCATGTTATGAAGATGTAATAAAGCAGTTCTATTTGGAAACACAGGATTAATATTGATATCTTTGATGTCAGGTAAATGAGAGACTGCGTCTTCCGGTAGATAGAGATCTCCGAGATGTTGAATAGGGCAATTTTCTTCGTTGATCTTGTCCATTTTTAAACGAATTTCGTTAAATGCATCTCTGGCTTGCCATTCATATTGTCCGACAACGCCCAAACAATAAAAGCTTACGATCACTGTCGTATATATTTTCAAACTGATAATTTCCATCTTCTAATAGATATGTATGTTAGGGTTTCTATAACGATATCATACTATATTGGTTCATTGTAAAATGGAAAATAGTAGAATGCAATTAGAATAGTAAAAACCACGTAGGTTCTTTCACGTATAAACAACGTTCATTCACATCCTACACGAAACTACATTGAGGATTGAGACAAGCATAAATATACCCAACTCAGTAGAGAGCATGCTTCATAGGAAAGCTATGCTACTACATAATGCCTGAGTTCTGACGTCATCGCTTCTATACCAAATTAGAGTTAACTTTCGTTGTTTAAATCATCTTTCAGATGATCCAACCGCCATTATTTGAAATCACTCTAACAATAAGTATAAAAAATCAGCGTATAATAATTAATGTTTATTGGAGTGTATCACCTTTAGTAGATTTGTTAATAGTTTTAGTTTTAAATAATTTCTTATTAACTCATTATGAACGTAATTTGTATCCTTACGATAAAAAAGTGCAAAACGTAAGCTGTTTATAACATGATAAAAAATATTTTAAAACAATTTGAGAGAAAAGAAAACAAGGAAAGGAAAGAAAAGGGACAGAAAAGATAAACTAAAGCTTAGTATAAGATTACATTTAAATATTTTTTTATTATGATAATTTGTATAGCATCTTGGTCCAACGACCCCTCTAAGGGTTTGACTCTCCAGAGTATGGAGTAAGTACTCTGCTTGCTATGCCATTATTCCAATGCAGGTTCATCCCTATTTATTTGGGATGCGAAAAAAGGAGAATTTCTCATAGCTAAACAAGTATTTTGAAGAGACAACTTGCTGGGGGTCCGCCTCATGCTTTAATACGACTGTACTGGTTCCTGAGAAAATTTCTGCGATGTCTGCACGCAGTTCAAGGTTTTCGATTCGTTAACGTGGGAAATAGTTTTCTAAAGTAATATTAAACATTTCTCGCCGAATGGCTTTTCAAACTTCATGTTTTTTAACAAATAAATGTAACAAATATTGGAGAAAAATTGTTAATAATAATATTAATTTGATTTATAATAACTCGTTAAATTTTTTATTGATCAGGAATGTAATTGATGTGAGCTGCGATATTCTCCTTTACAATATATGTTACACATAATATTGGCTGTTCAAGGCGTGTTAATGCCAAAAGTATCAAGTTTGCTTTAGATTTTGAGTAAATGTACATATATTTATTTGTACAAATTTTTCTACGTTAAAATTCCAACCTCCCACGACAATGGGTCTGGAGTCGAGCAAAAAATGCATTGTCTGTGGAGAGTGCAGACAGCTAAGTAATGAGAGATAGAAAAAGAGAAGGTGAAAGAGAGAGAGGAAACAAAGCGAAAAAAGAAATATGAGTAATAGTACGGTAAGCGAAATGATTGTTGTTTAAGAATACTCTATGGATTGGCAGTTATCGATTATGATCAGAAATAAAACTATTTTTCGACGCAGATGGAATTTGAACGAACAAAAATTAAGAAAACGGAAAAGTTCTGAAGGAACAGGTTTCTGCGAGCCAACATACGAGCACCATCTGTCTTTGTTACTTCTTCTCCTTTGAGGGACGCGGGTGCGTGCTCAACCAGACAGGCGGTTTACGGTTGAATTCAGGACCGTATCTCCTTGTCTGTAATGCGTTCTCTTATCTTGAACGTTATTTCTCACGTTTAACAAAATCGTTCAGAATATTGGCTAACTTTTATTTAATCATTCACGGAACATTTAACGATGGTAGAAATGAACAATTTTCCACATAAATATAAAAACATAATAGAAAGTTTTAGATTTTTTACGATTTCTTCTTTCGAGTTATTGAAATTGCGCGCTCGCAAATAAGATCTACTTATATACTGGGAATTAGTGAATATTGTAATATAATATTATACTATTATATTAGTATGATATGTGTGTGTGTATATATATATATATGTAAGTATAAGTAAGTCTTATAAATTTTATACAGACATATACAGTATACTGTATGTGCACAATATCTGCCTAGCTTTATTTGTAGAATGTATTTACCCATTTTCAAATGTATTCTTTTTTAAGTTCTAAATAAAAGAATTTTTTAAATATATTATTTGACATTTAGAATGTCTCGTAATCAACGTTTATATTTCTAGACGAATTAATAGGTTACTATTATTGCATTTATATGTAGTATATTTTAAATAGTAAACTATATATTTTTGGATTGTTGCATCACAGTTTAATCTTGAGTATGTATATAAATGTGCGTAACGATGTACGTATAAAATTGCAATAAAAGATAAGAAAAGGAATGACAGGAAATACATGGATTGCAACGAAAATGACTGTGCTTGAAGATGAATTAGTGAAAAATTGCAGAAATGTTTTATGAAAACGAAAGGAAAAAAGGACGTGGAGAGGAGAGGAGTGAAGAGGAAAGGAACAGAAAGAAAAGAAAAGAAAAGAGATGAAAAGAGAAAAAAAGAGAAAGAAAATTGGAAGGAATGGTACAGGGATACAGGAGAATAGCGACGAGCCTGACTAAGGCGGGGCTCGCATATACCGCGAAGAGAGGTAAGCGGTTGAATCGGATTGGATTGGGGCGCAACTAGCAAGCAAGCAAGCAAGCAACCGAGGAAACTGGTTTGGTTTTGTAGGGCTTGCACCTCTCTTTCAGCGAGGCAGTCCAATTTATGCATTACGGCTATGTAGGCACTACATGATATCAAAACGCTGCGCCCGGGCTTACTTCACTTACCGTCACCATCACTGCAATATTATCGGAGCTTTCCAAGTGCCTACAAGACTAAATTTACTGCATTACTTTTCATCCAATACTATCAAGTGTTAAATGCAATTTTTAATACACACGGTTACACGGTTTACATACAACGTAAAAGTGAGCAGAAGTATATGCAAGTTTGTATTCGTGTAACGGTGGTGGTCTCTGTAATATGAATTTTCTATCAATTAAAAGCTTGTGACTGTTTTGTGTGGTATCTGGTGCTTCGTTTTATAATTTGTTCAAAATTAATACTGTGAAGATTTCAAATTTTGTACAGGTATACTTTTATATTGTATTATTATGTTCGGAGGTTATGGCACATTTAATCCTGATTCGCTTAATATTCTTATAAATTCTGATCTCTTTTCCATTTTATCTAAATAAATAACTAATATTTTTACGTATTTTATAGATTGTATTACTACATTTACATTAATATCAAGTAAAGATTAAGACTAAAGATATACGTTATACTTTACATACAATTACGTACATATTCTTTTTTTTCAAGAATGGTATCGAATTTTGTTATCATTAGTCTTGGGGTTTATTTAATTTTTTAACTTTATTTTTTATTTTAACATTATTTCAAATAAATAATGTATTAAATATGTGAATTGAAATCATGCGAATTTCTAGATTATATTCCGCAAAACCATTTGTAATGATTGTTTTTATTAAGTAAGTAGAGTTTACTATTTTGATAATAACGAAAATCATACGATTTACGTAGTAGTAGATTGAAGTAGTGAAATTTTACGCTTAAATTCTTCATTATTGAATAAAAGTAAAAGATAAGGTTGGTTGTACGATATAAAAATTGTGTGAAGCAAGTAGAACTTCTAGCATATGTAAATCATTGTCAGTTAGTCTCAAAATATTTTATGCGTATACATATGTACGTAAGTAGACCTATCTCTCTTTATATATATGTACATATCTGTTTCTTATCTATTAAAAATAATTTGAAACGAATAAAATTAGCTAGTAATTGAAATTTCCCCGTGGAAGAATGATACGTACATAATATATTGTGCATGCAGATTTCAAGTACGAAATTCGTTATTTCATGAGTGCATATTGCATGGTCAACTTTTTCTTCTCAACCTTTTGCATGAACCAATCAGAATTCGCGAATATACTTCGAAAGAAAATGGCTAACTCGTGTCGCTGGGTTCGAGCGTATCTTTGCGCGTCGTTTTGTGAACCCCGTAGTCTGCAATCACGTTGACGTCTATCGCCATTTCCTCACAGGAGGATTTTGTTCATTTACTTTCCAAGGTATATGCAATTATTCTTCCTATGAATATCGTGAATTATTTCTATGTAGTGTGCTCCTTTAATAATCCTTTAATAAACACAAGCAGAAATCGGTTAGTTAGAACAGCGGGTGTGATGTTATCGTGAGTGTAAAAGTGCATTGCATCCTTCAAGAAATATGGATGCAAGTCTATTGCCGGCCGGCAAGCTATATGCAAAAAATACCAATTACATTTCCTTTCGAGCAAAATTTCCATGTTGCGTATTCATTACTGTGAATGCATTATTTTCAAACTATTTTTTATTATAATAATTCAATTCTTTTAGTTTAAAGTGCATTGTTCGATAATGGAGTCATTTCTTTATTGTATATTTCAAATTAAGGAGTAGGTATAAAATGTCTATAATGATATATCGATGATATTTATCAAAATCTCTTTATTATTTTTTTGTACCAAGCAATCGATGATATCTTAAAGTTTTGATATGTTGATCGTTTGTAAACGCGGGAAATTGTACAGACTGTGCGTTATATGTCGAGTAGTGGTGTTGGCGTTCCGATCACGTTCATTACATTGCCTCTATTTCATCTACTCCATTTTCGACCATAGGTGTATTAACATTCCTTTTCAAATTTCATTTATTTCCTTTTGTTTTATTTATTTATATGTTTATACATTCATCTTGTATATATTATCTTATTTTTTCTAATATATTGTTTTTAATGTTCTATATTACTGATATTCTAGTCAAAAAGTTATTCAAATATTGATATTGAAAAATCTCAGTATAGTATAAATGTGTATGAACAATGTTATTAAGTATTATAAAAATATAAGATTTTGCATATATGTTATAAAGTATACAATAAATATTATTAAAAAATACGTCGAAGAGATTTAAATTTTTTATGCAAAAAACAAAAGTTTTCCAAGTTTTTAACAGTTATAAGTAAGTTTGTTTTTCAATTATTTGATTACTAGTTGCTGATGATATTTGTAACTAGTTATGAGAATTTGAAATTTGTTTTAAGTATTACATACAAGACATGTTGAGTAATATATTTTATATAGATTAATGAGTGCTCTTAATATCTGAATATTTTTAATACTTTGTACTTTAACATTTAAGTAAGGAAAACAAATTTATAACATGGCAGATGTTATAAATTCTATAACACATATAACAGTGTTTTGTGCCAAATATTTAGAGTTTGTAGATATTTGAGTGATAATGAATAATAATTTAAAGCATAATTTATTTTGGAATAATAAACCAAGATGATATAAATTTAAACAAAGCAATATGAACCAAGGGAAAAACCAAAGATGTTGTTCTGATAATTAAAATAATATGTTGCAGCTATGGCAGAGGGAAATGGGGAGATAAAAATGGAAGAGAAACAGTCTAAGGAGGAAATGGAATATGTAGAGAGGACAGAAGATTTTTCAAAATTGATTCAGTACGGACTGGATGAAAAAGTAGCTGCGAAATTGGATGAAATTTATAAAACAGGAAAATTAGCTCATGTAGATTTGGATGAAAGAGCATTAGATGCATTAAAGGAATTTCCAGTTGATGGTGCATTAAATGTACTCACACAGTTTCTTGAATCTAATTTAGAGCACGTATCAAATAAATCTGCATACCTTTGTGGTGTAATGAAAACCTATAGACAGAAAAGTCGAGCTGGACAGGGTACTGGTACCAGTACTGCTCCAAAAGCACCGGATGAGGACAAAATAAAGGTAAATATTTATTTTGTCAGTTTGATGTTTATAACTATTTACAGAGTTACTTGAATTATAAAAAAGATATAAAACTAATATCCTAATAACATACTTTAGATGATTCTTGAACGAACTGGGTACCCTTTGGATGTAACAACAGGACAACGGAAATATGGAGGTCCTCCTCCAAACTGGGAAGGTCCCACACCAGGGACTGGCTGTGAGGTAAAGCAATAAGTTATTGCTCTTCTGTTTGATCGAGTTGCATTTTCCTAATACTCTTTTCTATTTTTTTAATACAATTATTGTTAATCTTTTCATTTTTATCTCATTTTGTATGCTTCTGTTTTTATGAAAGGTATTTTGTGGAAAAATTCCAAAGGATATGTACGAAGATGAGTTAATCCCTTTATTTGAAAAATGTGGGAAAATTTGGGATTTAAGATTAATGATGGATCCGATGGCAGGTTGCAATAGAGGATATGCGTTTATCACTTTTACTAACCGAGAGGCTGCGCAGCAAGCTGTTAGAGAGGTATGTAGATATTTTCCAAATTATTTTTTATCATTATGTAGGTACATGTTTGTGAAGCGTACAATTCTGTTTTCCTAGTTTAAAACATCTTGTTATGAACATATCAATGCCCTTCACTTTTTTTTAGAAGAACTTTAGAAATGTTACAAAATTGTTATTGCTACCAAAATAAGTAACTTTTCGAAATGTTTAAACATATCATTGCATATGTTATATTTCTTTGGTTTCTTACTGTTTCTGTAATATGTTTTATTGAGTTTTTTATTTATCGTTTTAATACTTCTTTCAAAAGAAGCGATGATAGAATCGTCGAATTTTTGTTGAAATTCGTCGAATCGAAAATAGTATGAAACATGTTTTTTTTTTCCTTTTCTTCTTTTTCTTTTTGCATTAAACATTTCGAATACATTTTTTTCATATTCCCATGTGGCTTGTTCTATGTTGTGACTTGCGTTTTCTCTTTCTTTCTGTATTCCTTTTTTTTTTTTAATTGTAGTCTTAACGTAAATATTTTAGCATTGTTTCACTAATTGTAAAGAGTAACAAAATTGAGATTCAATGTCTATAGTTAGGAACAATCCACATATTCATTTTATACATATATATGTTCCTGACCTCTAATTTATATTTTTAAGTATATAATTATGCCCAACACATCCCAAATACTTAACAGCAGCAAAACAGAAAATAAATGCACATATGCATAAAAGTATAGGCACACACGCGCGCGCGCGCACATACACGCATATTACACATACTCGTATGTACATATATATGCATACACGCATAGATGTAGACATATACACACGCACGCACATACATAAAAACACATGTGAACACATGTATACACGCGCGCGCGCGCGCGCATAGGTATATGCGTACGTACGTATGTATGTGTGTATATACATACATGCATACGATAATGATGTCCTATGGATGAGTTTCTTTTTCCAGCTCTCCTCTTTGCTCAGTGGGCAAAATTGGGAGTGGAGAACTTTCCTAAACATTGACGATGCGAAAAAAAGAAATTCGCGTGGTTTAATTGGTTAGGGGTATATCTACTTAATTGGTTGACTTTCGTTGGACAGTGACAATTTTTGTAACAAAATTTTGAAAATTGGTAGGCTTAAAATTTGTTTACAGGAGCACATACGTGAACGCCGGTTTCCTATATTGTGAAGACTCGAGCGACAAAGCGCATGCCACTTTCTCGCTTTCATGGAACCAGGCCATGTTAATTATTTTACTAAATTGCATATTTTGAAAAATTTTTCCTAAATTCTTTTGTTTATCGCAAGTAGATAAAACATGAAGTGTATCTCATTGGAACAATATTAGGCATGTGTTTGTTTTCTTCATCCCACAGCTCGATAATCACGAAATAAAACCCGGCAAGAATCTGAAAGTAAACATTAGCGTACCTAATCTACGACTTTTCGTGGGGAACATACCAAAATCGAAAGGCAAAGAGGAGATTCTGGAGGAATTTGGTAAATTAACAGGTAAAGTGAATTCGAGGCGTGTGTACCTACCTATCTACCTATACCTACCTGTCTACCTGTATTGTAACTTACGAGTGGTAGCTTTTAAGTAGTGGTTGTAGATGGTATGGAGTTATGGAGCATCCAAGAAAAAATACACGATCGTGCGTGCGACCGTGTGATCTTCAGTTACCTATGACACCTTCAGTTCTGATCAGTCTCCTTGCCTCTCGGTTTATTAGTGAACAGTAACACCTCTCTGGTCCAAGTCTTCTTTTCCTCGCATATTTAGGTTGAGTTATGAGTTCTATGCTTCCTACTTTTATTCATTATATTTCCTTTCTTTTCTCCTAGTTGATATTTCTTTTTCTCCCTCTAGCATTTCCTTTCCGTTTAGTTCTCTGAATTTCCATTGCCGCTATTGTTGACGTCGCTGTAATCGTTATCATCATCATCGTCGTCATCATCATCATCATCATCTTCATCATCATCTTCATCATCATCATCACCACTACCACCATCACCACCATTATCGTTTCGTTGCAACTTCATTATAGGGTCAGTATCATATCATTGCCAGTACCAGA
This sequence comes from Bombus vosnesenskii, assembly GCF_011952255.1. Lineage (NCBI taxonomy): Eukaryota > Metazoa > Arthropoda > Insecta > Hymenoptera > Apidae > Bombus > Bombus vosnesenskii. Next base: position 446,385 of record NW_022882935.1, read on the forward strand.
CCATCACTACTACCACTACGATCAACGCCATTCGTCCTTTGCCTATCATACACGCGTACCATATCACACAGTTTCATATTTGCGCGCGTAAACACACACATACCTACACAATCAGTCTTGATCAGTCTTGATCAGTCTTGATCAGTTTTGATCTTTTTGGCGATTTGAACGTATAGTTTAGTTTACCTTTTTTCTATTATATTTTCTTTGCTGTTTCTTTTTGTCATATTTATTCTTTCTTTATTTGTTATTGACAATACAAAAGAAAAGAAGAAAAAAAGAGACAAATTAGTTAGAAGAGAAAATGTGGAAGCAATTCAGTATGGTACAATTATTAAAATTATACATTGAGGTAAAAAATTAATGAAAATAACGCGCGCTGTCCTGCGTGGTTGTTATCAATTTTTGCATCATGTTAACGCGATTCATGACTGGACCTCGAGCATGGGGGTATGGGAGATATGCGTGGACCGCTGGGGCGTTTGGCTCGCTAACAAACGGACAGGCACTCCCATCCACCTACCTACCTATCTAGCTATCGAAAGCTATGTACAGACACTGCGAGGCGGCCTCACAAGTCTGCCTCGCGAGTCTGCCTCGCTCGAGTTGCCTCGTGTCCTAACGTAGAGAACGCGAGGCAAGCAAGCGAAGCCCAAAGGAAGCGAGTAAGGAACTACGAGGCATCTTTGATCTCGCCACGCAGCAGTCTCGCCGCGAGACATGCTTCAGTGCAAGGCAGGTATGCACTTTGCGAAGCAGTCTTGCACTGTCTGTACAGGGTATTCGAACATGATTTGTCACAAGTATCGTAGTATTATCCTACACCTCTGAATCGGCGAAGATCTGTAAAAAAGTGGATGCAAAATCGACTGGCCTTAAATTTCAAGGTCAATTTTTTGTTGCGTTTTATCTTACTTATCTTGAAGAACCAAAGTCTCAAAGGAATCATGGGTCTAAAACTCACTGTTCTCTTCGAAAAAATATGGAAGTTTCATTAGTTTTCGAACTCACTTTATCTGTGACATGTTTATATTTTACTGTCAGTGTAGAAAAAAAAAAAACTAATGTCGTATGTAGATACCCTAGATCCGCTATTATATGCCCCATATATTCCTTTTATTCCTTTTTTTTTCTTTATTTCTCGCTATTTAAATAGATTTAGACTCGCATTTCTATATTCCGCTCAAGTTTCTTTTAAAAATTACACATTGACTTTAACCGATGAAAACCATATTCAATCCGATATTTTAATTGTTCAACGGATGTAATCTATTCACCGGAACCATAAACAATTTTTTTATCGCTCCCCAAAAAAAGAAATTCACAAAGTTAAAACTGGTGCAGAAGAAAGCCACAAGTAAGGAGCAGGTCCGCATTCCATCCACGATGATCCAAATACTTTATTCAGAAATTAGTGAATTTCTGACACTAATTGTTTTCATCGTCTAAAGTCAATGTGTAACTTTGGGTTAAAACTTGACTGCAATAGAGAAATGTGCGTCTAAGTCTGTTCAAATACCGAGAGAGGAAGAAATGGGATATATAATGGTAGATCTGGAGTATCTAAGTGCCACAATAGATGCTACTTCCTCTGCATCTATAAAATGGAATGATGCAGATGAATGTAAAATGTAAGCATATTACAAATAAAGTGAGTTTGGGAACTAATGGAACTTTCACATTTTTTCCAAACGAACTGCATGAATAAAGTGAGTTTAAAAACTAGTGGAACTTCAATATCGTTTTCTAAGAGAGAACGGTTGAGTCACGACCCCTAGTTCCTTTGGAATTTTTAATCTTCATGATGAATGAAAGACGATACAATAAAAAGAATAATTTGATCTTGAATTCCAAGGTCAAAGACAATTTTACGGTTACTTTTTCACATTTTCACCGACCTGGAGAACGTAGAGTAACGCTACGATGCTTGTGAAAAATCATTTTCGAATACTTTGTACATAGCTCAGCCTACCCACCTACCTACTTACCTACCTCCCTTTCTTCTTACATACTTATCTCCCACCTATGTATTCATCTACTCATCTATTTATCTACCTGCCTATTTACCAATTCACCGACGATATACGTTGATTAATTCCAGTTTAATTTTCCATGTTCATCTATTGATATGCTTGCCCTCTCCCTTCGTATAAGACATATATAATTTCCCTGAAGGTCGCTTCACGATATCCCACGTTCAGACAGCCAATAAGCAGGTGAAATTATAAAAGGCAAGCTTAATTGGCACTCTCCTTCCACATTATTCTTACAGCTGAATGATTATGAGATTCGGAAAGGGAAAAAGATTGGTGTTACCGTATCTTATAACAATCACCGCTTGTTTGTGGGAAATATTCCAAAGAATCGAGACCGAGATGACTTGTTCGAAGAATTTACAAAGCACGCACGTAAGTTGATAATTGTCCTTAAATCAGCAAGCAGTAACCAAAGAAAATTCTATAGGAAAAAATGGTGGGATAAAACTCTTATTTTTTAATGATCGGCTATTTGTATCCGATTTTTGTTAGAGGTGCCAGGTGGGTTAATTTTACCCTCTTGCATCATTACCAATTAGGCAGATTCCTTCTCAAATTGATACATATGTCATAGAATATATTTTTCCACCTGTAAAACATTTCGCACACATTCTCACCACAAACACTGTCAATTTTTATTTTCCACTCTCGAAAAGAATTTTTCATTTTTATGCTGCTACTACATATTATGTTGTTTATTAATTTTTGGATAAAAAATTGGCCGTAATTGATTAACGAATTTTTATATTAAAATGTGTCCCACAATCATGACATTTAATTTATTATTTTATATATATAATACATAAATATATATATAATATAAATATATATATATATATGTATATATATAAATAATATATCTCACTATTATATGTATGAAACTTAAATATTCTGATAGTCGTGTCTGTGTTTCTCGAGCTTTTCGTTCAGAGTATTAATTTCAATTGTTTCATATGAATAAATGCTCTTTAAATAGTTGTTCGTCATAGTACGTTGTGTATACAATTTTTTTCATATATTTACTTTCTTTAAATTATATACCTAATCGATGAAAACATTTTTTATTTGTATGATTGATTTTGGGACGCGAAAACATCTCTAAAGATTGGAGTAAGGTCTGAAAAGAAAAGAGAAGTAACTGAAAGTATATCAAGAGTAGCAATAATAAACGTGGAATCGTTTACAATCATAAGAATTTTACATGTGTGTGTTACCCGTTTAAACTATATTGGATAACTTTGCTATCAACGTCTGGTAAAATGTAGCATTTTGTTCAATGGAAAAATGTTCTACTCGTTTCTAATTTCCTCTGATGTATTTGTTACGAATGTAAAATCAGTCCGAGTGATTGAATGAATGTGTACGATATTTGTCACTTATATGTGTGTTTGCAATAGCATTCTTGCATGTAATACTTAAGTCTGGACTCAGAGAGGAGATAATGGCAAAACATGATAAAGTAAAATGTTAATATTGGATTCAAGAGGCATAAGGTTAAATAATCAGAATTTATGGGGAAAAAAGGTCACAAGGCATCTGAATTACTCTGACAATCCCTCCCTCTCTCTTTCTCTCTCTCTTTCTCTCTCTCTCTCTTTCTCTCTCTCTCTTTCTCTCTCTCTTTCTCTCTTTCTCTCTCTCTTATTTTCTTTTTTTCACTGATGAATTACTTAAATACACATAGGCGCGCGTTTTATTGCTTTAAGACCAGGTGCATTTCTAGCAGATGCCATGTTGTATGTTCATTTATACACGTGTACATACATACTCTGTGTGTGAGTTTACGTGTGTGTGTGCGTGTGTGCGCACGTGTACAAACCAACTTTTAAACTGAGAGGAAGGAGAGTAGGATTAAATTAAAAGAAAGAAAAAAACAGAGAATGGTGACAGTTAATGAACAATAACATTTTATAGAGAAACAATAGTTTGGTTGTTTTTACAGATGCTACTGTTAGTTTGGAAAATACGTCGTATATGATATTAGCTGTATTTATAAATACTAATTGACAAAGATTTCAACTCTCATACAATTTCACGAAAGACCAATCTTTTCTATATTCGTAAATCAATCACTGCGATGCATGTAAATTCTAATAGCATGATATTTTCATTTAATCATAGTATATTCTTCGGTTTTTAACTATGTTTATTATTCCTTTGTATAACTAAGCAACACATGGTGATAGAGCAGGATAGAGAGCAGAAACTATCAAAATTTACAAACATGTTTCAGAGATTTTTACAAATTATTCGATTCGGTGACACGCGAATAGAACTTTACAAGTATCCTTTCTTTTCTTCCTGTCTTCTTGAAACATTGTTCGGGGTATTTTTACATATGTAGAAGTATTTTTGAATATTGAATTTTTATTTGACGATGTATAAATTATATTAGCCGTAATTTATGAAATTTATGTTTTATAATTTATTTTGGTGGGAAGATTACTTAATTCTATATTCAAGTTTTAAATTTTTATTGCGCGCATATGCATACATACACGTATACGTATAATCACATGTGTGCGTTATATTATAAACACATATACATTATGTGGACTAACACGTATACAAGTTATAACGGATCGCGTATTATCACAAATAACATATTAACGTATATGTATGTGTATGTATTATAATTAAAAGTGTATCTTTTAACTTGACGTAATTCACGCAAGCTAGAAACATTCCTGTTATAAAGTAATTTGTGTTCTGTGTGTACTTGAAGGATATGGCCAGATGTCTACTGAGAAGCGGGGTATTTGTATACCTGTACTTGTAGTGTATTTTACTTTTCATTTAAGCGTGTGTGCGCATTCAACTAAGGGTTTTATAACTCATTGTATGATATAACGTGTACATACCATGTTCTCAAAATCTGCTACGATTGTAGCAAATGTTCGTCTTTCAGTATCAAACATAGATTTTGCGAGAAACGAAAATAATTTATTGCTTATGATCGGGAGAAAGATTTTGAGGACAAAGATTTTAGACGTGAGTATTTGTATTAGTAGAAAAAGATGAAGTCCGTCAATCGAATTTAACAATTTTTCAAAATCAGATTTAGAATCGAAGAAGACGATGTCTAAACTACTAATTGCAGAATAATTTCATCACATATTTACCATCGTAATTAATATCTTTTTTTTTTTAGAAATAATATATGAGATACGAAATAACATTAAATTAATTGATTAGTAATTAATAACTTGATTAGAATTACAATCCGCTTCGATATTGTTTTTCTTATTTTTGGCAAGAACTAAATGATTTGTGTGCATGGGTGTGTATATATACACACACCTGATGACACACACGCTATATATGTATCCTTAAGTAAAAACAATCATGTTTCATGTAAAAGTAATTATTTCCCGTTTTAACCATGTCATTTTATTAATTTTCATAATATAATTTAATATCTAATGATGTACTTGATGTTCTAATTTTGATATTTTGATGTTTTCAATGAATCGTTCAGTTTGTAAATTAGACGATAAACTTATCTATAAAATTTTCTCTCTTTTCTCTCTCGTCCTCACTCTTTATCATTTACTGTCTTTTTCTACTTTTTTAATTACCTTCTAGGCCGTTTCATGGGTACATTAGTAACGTATTGAAAAAAATGAAATTCAGTGATTCAAACTGTTTGTATTCATATAATTCGCGATGTGTAAGATTACTTAATGCAGCTGCTGATACAAACAGGGTGTCTCAGGACAGGTAGATATCTCTCAGCAGGCAGAGATAAATTGAAAGAGAAAAAGTACAATTTTTCGGAAAACGAGATCTAAAATAGAATTATTTTATTTAATATTTGCATCTCAGTTTTGCTTGTTGAATAACTCTCTGCTCGGTTGTATCAGGTTTATATTCAGTTCAGAATTTGCCGTAAAAATGTCCAATTCAATTTTTTTGAATATAAGGCTTCTTGTATAGAATAACTTACTATTCAGTTGTATTATCCATCCTGGAATTCCCTGTATGTATATCCCATGTATATATATATATGTTTGCGAAATGACGACTCAACATAATTTATATCTATCTATTTTTCTCTTTCTTATTTTATTTTTTCATCCTCGTTTTCTTTGCGTCTTCCTCCGCTTCACTGTTTTTCTTCTTTTTAACTAGTAGACATCTCTCTCTCTCTCTCTTTCTCCCCTCTTCTCTTTCTCTCTCTCTCTCTCTCTCTTTCTCTACTTAATTTAATGTTCTGCTGAGATTTATTGATCTATTTTGTGTAATTTTTCATCATGTAGCTGGTCTGACCGAGGTGATTATCTACAGTTCACCGGATGACAAGAAGAAAAATAGAGGCTTTTGCTTCTTAGAATATGAATCTCACAAAGCTGCTTCCTTAGCCAAACGAAGACTAAGTACCGGTCGCATCAAAGTATGGGGCTGTGATATCATAGTTGATTGGGCTGATCCTCAAGAAGAGCCTGACGAACAAACCATGTCTAAGGTGAATAATTGATATACACTGTGAGAATGTCATGATACGATTGGTTACCTATTAAATTGTATACTTTAGGTACGCGTCTTGTATGTTAAAAATTTAACACAAGACTGTTCGGAAGAAAAATTGAAAGAAAGTTTTGAACAGTATGGTAATATCGAAAGAGTAAAAAAGATCAAAGACTATGCCTTCGTCCATTTTGAAGAAAGAGACAATGCCGTTAAGGTAAGGCATTACTGATAAATTAAAGCCATTTAATATGAATATTTGGTATAATGCAGACATGATGTGGTATTGTTTGTTTTGTCTTAGGCAATGAATGAATTAAACGGGAAAGAAATCGGAGGTTCTCACATCGAGGTATCCCTTGCGAAACCGCCGTCCGATAAAAAGAAAAAAGAAGAAATGCTTCGTGCTAGGGAGCGAAGAATGATGCAAATGTTTCAGGGCCGAAGCGGGTAAATTCAATATATTTGTTCGATGCAGCTTTTAATCCTAATCTATCTGTTGATTTGCATTTTTCCACATAATAATTAAATTTTCTATTGCACAGAGGATCTCCGTCGCATCCAAGCATGATGGGAGGACCTATGCCAGTTCGCGGACCAGGACAAGGTCCTCGAGGTACTGGCGCAGGTATGCGAGGACAAATGGGAAGAGGCGATTATGGTAAGTACCGATCCGTCTTTATGTTTATCGCGCTCGTTGATATTTCTCTAGATTTAATCGGAATTAAACATATACACACGTGTTTATACATATATATTCATGTATTTGTATGTAACACTTTAATTGCATTTCGTCACCCCTTTAATAATATTTCACATAGAAGGAAATAACGTGTATTACGTATATGTACACATTTTGTTCCTATTAAAGTAAGTTTTTGTTTTCGCTTGCAGTCAACTTGATTCATCTTTAGGCTTAGACCATATCTTAATTTTGTAAAAATATTTAATTTTCTATGTATAAGTTTTCTATAAAATCGTTGATATTATTAACATGTAACAAATTATGGATTCAGTTTATACCTATATGATGCAAAATCTGAAAAAATCATATTACGTAAATGGATTGCTTAGATGATTGAAATTGTAAAATATGTCAAATTAAAATATCAATCTGTTGATGCTAAGAAAATGTGACGATTAAAAAATTTATTAACGAACTTTTTTATAGATTTAAAATACTAATGTTTTATTTTTCAGATTTATATAAACACAAATCATTGTTAGATCGTTTATATCGATTTCTTATGGTAATGTTATGTAATATAAACATCCCGCATGCTTTTGGGGATTTTTCACTATCTCACTACATACCTTAGCTTACGCGCATGATGTTACATACGTGAGAACAAAAGTACAGATATATTCAACAACTGATAATATCGTATCCTTAGTGTTTAAACCTTGCTTTCTTTACCTCTAGAACCATGACCCTAGTATTTTATTCGATTCAACTTGTTTATTGATCATGAAATCGTATTGAGTATATAATTAGATACACACGTTTGTTTGAGAATAAAGATGTTTAATTTTCAAATGGAGAACCAGGACAGTTTTGATATACTCTAGGGAATTTAAATGTTAAATAGATTCAAACTTGTGTATATTTTGTCTTTTATCATATTAGAAGGTGTAGTGAGAAAGTGCTTAACGGCTGAAATACCTTTTCATTCATTTATTAAACCTGAAAGCTGCATTTGTATAATAATCTGGTAAATCGAATTTGGTCTGAGCCTATTATGATTACATTTTCAATTGTTATGCAGTATTTCATTTTCTTACTCCCCCTTTTCTTTTTCTTTTTCCTTTTTGTTCTTTTCCTCGATTGTTGTTTTTATCAGTGCATAACTCTGTAAACAGTACACAATAATCGGGTTTACGAAATAGTTTATCGAACAAAAGTCGGTCAGTTTACAACATTAAAGAGTTCTCATACATATGTACGATTATGCATATGTATGCCACGTGTGGCTTAGCATCATAATAAGAGCACCTTATTGCCTTACCACTACCACTTCCTGCGATACCTGTTATGTCTCACATACACACGCGCGTGTGTGCGCGCGTGCAACAGATGAACAGGGACTGACAGACAGACGCACATAACACGCACACTCGAAAAAGAAGTAACTGCATGTGTATTGTTTGTTTTGTATTTACATATAATAATATTTGAGTGAGATTTATTTTGTGGCGGTGTATAATTATACGCATTGCCAAGAAAAATGTCTTTCAGTTTCTTTTTTTCTCTCTCTCTACTTTTTTTATGTTGTTTGTTCTACTTCGTTTTGTGTAAGTGTGTGTATTTTGTTGATTTCGTATGCATCATAAATTCAATAAATTTGGTTTCAGCTCTCATGGAAATAGGTAAGATGCGATATTGAATTACGAATGGAAAGTAGTAGAGTACCATTTAGTAGAGTTTTGTATTTTTTCTCTTTTGGAACTATGTATCCAACATTGTAAAGACGCTCATATCGGATCATCGAAAATTGCAAAAAATCATATCATTATCTCTGTTGTGATATTTTAATTAGATCAACCACTTGTACAGTGACGATACATACGATTTGATCAATTTGAATGAATTGAGAATGAAGGAAAGAAGTCAAGCAAGGGAGCGAGAGGGGGGAGAGAGAAAGAGAGAGAGAGAGAGAGACTGTGTGCGTGTGTGCGTGTGCGTGAGAAGAGAGCTTTCTTACAGGGTTGATGTAAAATTACAAACTAACAATTTTCTACGATCCGAATAGGGCGTGAAGTTTTTACCAGGATACGTGATGGTGGTAGGGTAATTATTGAGTTTTTCTTTGCAGTATCGCTGTTATATAGTGAAAGTAATATATGTTTCCGTGATGATTTTAATTATATTATTTGATATTCCATATATATATTATATATATACGACTGCGAATAAAATCGCAATATGTAATGTTCGGATGTATATTTTTTTCTTTTTCTTTTTTTTGTTTCCTATCATTGAAGTTTTAAAACCATCTTTTCCCGGCATGCCTTTTCTCATAGAAAACACGAGTATTAGTTTTGAATAAGTTGTCAATTGGATATATCGTGGCTAAATTTGGGTCTATTTGTAATGTGTGTTTTTATAGATTATGATTACGACTATTACGGTTATGGGGATTATCGAGGTGGCTACAGTGATCCATATTACGATGACTATTATCGATACGAAGATTACTATTTCGATTACGCGCCGCCTCCGCCACCTGCCAGAGGGAGAGGCAGGCAGCCTCAACCGGTGGGTCGCCTTTTTTAATGGTTCTAAAGTCGTTTCCGTTATTGAATCATTATTACTTTTTTAATATTTATGTATGTATGTGTGTGTGTCTGTATGTACACATATATATATGTATATGTATATGTATGTATACATATATACATATATACACACATCAATAGTAATTTGACTGTGGCACAGTGTTCGCGGATGTATCCCAAGTACATACATAATATATAATCCATTTTACTCTCTCCAAACAACCTGCCCATTTTATCGTTTAATCAGAGTGTGCATTAACTTGTTATTTACCGATGTAAGTATACGTATAAGCATGGAAACGTGGACATATAATTTAGATGCGCGCACTAGTGCATATCCTTATATGTAAGTGTTTCTATACCAACGACACGTGTGCTACCTGTCATGAATGCGTGAATGTATGTCTGCATTTTGTGTGTTTGAATAATCATATGTGTATATACTATAGATTATATATTTTTTTTCTGTCCCCATCTATTTCTATATGTACATTTTTTTATTTGCTCATTCTCCCATTCATTACTTAGCCTATTTTAGTAAATTATGAGTATAAATCTGGTTATACTCAGATTTAACGCTTACACGAAATAAGTAATAGATGTATTCTGCATTTATTTGGTAAAGCTTTGTAAGAATAATCAAATGGAATGCGCTTGAGATACATTTGGAATCTTTTTTTCACACAAGATTAGAAAACAATGTCATTGCAATAAAATTGATGTATATCTGTGAGACAGTGTGCATATGTATATTAGAGACTGGAAAGTGAGAAAGATGTGAGACTACGGGCGCGCGCGCAGAGAAAGATGGGGAGGGGGGCGTGGAATGTCCTACATATTTGTTACATCTACTACTAATTCCATCGCTTAGACTAACGTTATCCTGTAAGTCGAACACACTGCCACTTTCAAATTGCTTGCTAATCATATCTGAGCCATGGTAGACCCATTCCAAAATTTTGCAATAACAATATAGCCGGGAAAAGCTATTAGAATACAGGAAAGTGAGAGAGGAACGGAAAAAAAGAAAAAAAACATTGAAGATATATATAATAACAAGAGGGAGGGATAAATAGAGACATGTATAACAAACGAATGGAAAAGGTACGATTTTCCTTGTATTTCTACATATTTTTCTATGACAAAACAACATATAAACCATATAGTGTTGTAAGTTTTCCTAATATTTGCTCACCATATTGTTAATATTTGAAGAACTTCTATTTGTAGGTAAAAATATTACTAGAGCTCCTACTATGCGTTTCGTAGTATGTGATATATATGTATATGTATGTACATACGAGTATGTCGAGGGTGGAAGAAATGTAATTAGAATTGAAATGTGCGATAAGCACAGAAAAAAAACCAGGGATAAATGTGATTAAGAAACATTTTGATTAGTAGATTAACAACCCATTGAAATTTTATGTTTGTCAACTAAATATCGTGTTTTTTATAAAAGATTCTTATAAAAAATTCTCTTATAGTGTGGCATACATTGAAACAACTTGAAGTGTTAAAAAAGTGATTTCACCATGAGTCTTCTGAGTGAATGGTAGGTAGGTAAGGTCACTTCACTACATTCTTTCCACCAAGTATGTATGTATGTATGTATCTATGTATATGTGCGTTTAAGCGTGTGGACGCGTGCATGCATATATATATACACACACATATATGTATTATATCTATACGTGTACGTACATGCATATGTATATAAACATGTGCGCATGCGCAAAATAGATAATATACATGTAAATTATTGTAAATAGATGTAATTGAGTACAGGACGTGTTTAATATACCTGTTTGTAGTTTCTCCTTCCGAAGAGAGCGACGTGTGAGTCTCGTGGCTCGGATATGATACATTTAAATATATATATATACATATATATATACACATTGTGCATGTACATTTATATGTATATATATTTATATAACAAGTTGCAGGGATGCCCAAGTAAGACACTATACTCTGTGGATATTATTACAACTGTACCATCATTATATTAATTTGCAAACTGATTAATTATTTCATTGCCCAATCATAGGACATATAATTAAATTATTCAATACGATAGATAGATGGATAGGTAGGTAGGTATGTCGGTAAATAGATAAGCAGATGAGCAGATAGATAGATGAAGTTTTTTCACAATTTCTGTTTTCAATAGATATATAAGATTCGGATTTATTTCAACTTTATTGTCTTCATATCGTGATAGTATCGATTCGTCCTCAAAAAATAAAATTAGCTTTCTCGACATCGACCTTTACTTCCTCGATATTAATCAGCTGATAACGAATGCGTGTGTATTGTCATTGATCGCGAGGTTGAGCGTTGACTGTATCGTTAGAATTAAAATAGTTTTCATATTTTCGTTTAAACCGTTTTCCCTCGTACATAGTGTGCCTCTCGCAACGCGACGTATCAATTATATTTGATCTCTTTATATGATATTAGCTTTGTTCAGTATTGCCAGTAACATCAGTAGGATGTTAGCATATACATAATTTTTATCTTGAACCTACTTGGCTAATAATAAGATATGAAAAGACGATGGTTATCTCGAGATGCTTTTCAGTCCAAATGCGGATCTGCAATTTTCTGAGAACGCGCTTCTGTTTCCTTCTTCGTGAAAATTTTATTTCACACTCATAATTTTATAGTGTAATATGTATAATATGTTACACTATGGTGTTTCTATTCTTAAAAAGGATTACAAATTTGTTCACATTTTGTATTTCATTAGATATCGTTCGCATAAATGTTTATTAGATGATATTATTTGAAAATTTTGGTATGTTTGTGAAAAGAGGTTATCGTAGTATTTATTATCGTAGCATAGGCTATGAACAGAGCCAGGAGGAAAGACTGTATAAAGACAAAAGTATATATGATATATTCGATAGCTTAAGATTGATGTAGCATTCATAAGAAACTTATACATTGTTGTGGCATATTTATGCGTGGTTGCGCATGTCTACATGCGTCTGGATAATATTATTATATTGAGAATTACAATTTGACATAGGAAGCTAATAGAATAGAGATGAAGAGCTAATTGAAAGTATAGAATGGAAAGAAAAGAAAAAAGAAAAGAAACGATGACGAGATTTGTACTTGCCAGTAATTTCTAGCATCGATGATGAAACTCTTGATGTTTGTTGCTTGCTTCGATGTACATATATAAAATATCGCTTATGCTTATACATTGTATAATACCCTGCTGTGTGATGTTACGCTGCTTATACTATTTAAATTTTGATTTGTTGAATTTTGTTCTAGCTGACAGTGCAGTATGTTGTGTCGCTTAAAGTTCCTTCGCCATCCCAATACAATAAGCTTTCCGCTTTGGATAATTCTGCTAATACTACTGCTGTCTGTAAAAAAATGTGGTTAGTAAGATTTGGTTTTAGGTGAACCCTACATCCGTTGCATCGTTCTGTATGCCATTGTGTATATTTGACTAATCTATATACACATATATAAATAACTACCTCATATCCTACCCAGCTCTTTTCCTAGATTATCCTTATCATATCCTTTCCTACCTTGTTTCCGCTTTTCGTGCAACGCATATCATATCTTTTACCAATCCTTGCTATCGTTCATTAAATACATCCACCTAACCATTTACACACCTACCAGTCCATGTATCCACATATACATACACATATGGGCGCGCGCGCTTATATGCGGCCACGCGCGCGCATAATTTTGTATGTATTATTTGCATGTATATACGTATGCATATACGTATAATATACGTATAAATAAATAGATGCTTGCACCCACGCGCATGTACGTAAGTACATTTATACATATTTATAGCGCGTACATACACAACCATTTTGTATCAGTATATACATATACATGCTAATTTGTACCTGTACGTTTACGTGTACGTTTTTTTGTATATAATACGTGTATGAATATATTTAGTGGTTATCAAATGTACATATATATACAACAGGGTATTAATTCTAAAATGAAATTTAAACGGTGAGGTTAATCGTCGAATAAAGAAATTGTTTAATTCGGGTATGTAAGTAACTACGAAATCAGGTGTTAGGGATTATCTATGAACAAACGATCAATAAGTCGATCGAAATGTTATATAGGATGTTAATTGTTAATGACTAGTTAAAAAAGAGAAAAGGGGTCGATAAAGGAAAGCCGAGAGGATACACGGTTGTGTTGTCCAAGTTCGCGTAAAATTTAAATGTAAAGTATTATAGAATCGTGAATATACGCAAATCTATACTAGGAATGTAAGAAATGTCATATAGGGTAACGATTGGGTGTTGTGTTATTTGGTCAGGCTGGACGTGGCCGTGGAGTAGTGCCGCGTGGCCGAGTCGGTGGCCCCCAAGTCCGTGGGCCAGTCAGGGGGGGACGCAACCCCGCAACTTCAGGGGCTCGTGGGGTCCAGCGGCTGTCCGCTCGTGGGGGGGTCCGCGCCAAGGGAAGTTTACCAGGTGAGGATGGTCTGTATCTCCACAATAAATCAATCATCTTTTAACATTATTTTCATACGCTATTTTTCTCTTTATATTTCTATCATCACTTTTATCAGTATTCGCTAATTGCCATATGCCTGTTTCCTATCCATCATTCCCCCCCCCCCCTTTCTTTTTTCTTCTATTTTGCTTTCTTTTCTTCACGCTTCCTTTCACCTTTCACTATAGTTCTTTCTTTCCTGTTCTTTATTTTTCGTTTTCTATTATCAACTAAAAGTTCTACTTTTTAATCACGTCTCATCATGTGTGTGCGAGAATCAATAGACATTTTCATTTAAGCTTCTTCCGATCATCGTTCGAATTTTGCATCACGTATTGCAAATTAGTAATATTCTCGTAAAATCTAATTAATTATATTTACTCTTAGTTTGCTTTACCTTCTTTTACTTTCCTTTATGCGACATTTAATCCTTTCTTTTCTGTACTTTCTACTACTATTTCGTTTCCTTTTGTTCATTCGATGGGTATAGTTTCAATGGAAAGTCATGACGAATCAAATCGGTCAAGTGTCAAACATTTGATGAGATTGTTCTAACGTATTTGGGAAAATGCGAGTCCGATAAAATTACGTGCCCATTGAAGCTATAGTCTTAAACAGTTAGTTGTATTTCATTCCTTACATTTTTCTTTTAAATCTTCAACCGTTTGTATTTTTTTTACATTGTAGTGGCTGAATGAAATGTAAATGCGCAATGATCACAATCGATCGGTCGAATATTTTAAAAAGTGCAGTTGTTACATTAAATGGAGTAGTTATTACCGTGTTATACTTTGATTTTCTTTGTAATTGTCATTTCTACTTTAAATCAGAGCGATACGAATTCCAATCCTCCATTTCCGGATAGATTGTTCAAAACCATGAGAATCTATTTGTTCTCGAGATAATATCCACTTTCGGTACGCGTTCAATCGTAATATCTCCAAATATCTGACATTTTCCCAAAGTTAGAGTCGATTAACTGGTTCTCTTCCAATCAACGTCATATGTTTCCCATAGCACTAACTTTTAGTTACGTTCTTCAGTCACTTCGTTGATATATCGAACGATCAATAACACTCTGCAGAATATCATTCGGTTGTATCATTGAATAGATTGCTTTGTTCCGTTTTATTTTACACATTTAACAGCCCAGTCTTGGCACACGTACTCATGCGATTCGAACGAGCGATTCGAAACAATGGCAAAATGGATGCATGCGTGCGTGAGTGCAAGCGTGTGTGTATGGGCGGGAGAGATTGTGTTGTCGCAGTTGAAAAGGTTCGAGACAAATGTTTATCGCAATGAGAAAATTTAATTTGACAGAGATCTGTTTGTTTCTTTGTACAGCAGGTAAACGAAAATTTGACGGGGGTCACCAGAACCAGGGGGAATCTAAGCGTCGCTTCCAGAGCAACTGGGGAAACCAACCCCTCGCCCAACAACCACTGGGCAATGCGTACGGATTGGCGAGTGTGAATGGTGGCAGTGGTGGTGGTGGCGGCGGTGACATAGGATTCGGAGGTAAGGCCGCCACACTTGGCGGTATTTCCAGCGATGATCACGAATGGTATCAAGACTCCTATCAGTCATGGAGCTAACTTCTACAAGTCTGTGAGTGAACACGCACGCACGCACCCATCTAAGTACGCACGCAAGCACGCACGGCGAGAGAATTAACGAAAGAACAAACAACGTATATACATTGGAGTTGCTGTAATGTACGAAGAAGGATGCAAAATGAAAAGCAACGAAAGCAAAATGTAATTACGAAAAAAAGGGAGGAAACAAAGAGTAGTAATGTTAGGAGGAACTTGGAAGAGAAGGAAAGATCAATCGAGAGGAGATAGAAAACTTACGTATAATGCTATTTACTCTATAAAATTTGGCAATTGTAAATGTTTTTATGCCTATTTAATCATCAAATGATCGAATGGACGAAGGAACATGAGGAAGCGCGTGAAGCGTCGTACTAGGCGTCACCACCATCGCCCGCTGTTGTTGTGATTATATATACAGTGATGTGCCACTGGGACTAATTATTACATCGGAGTGACCACCCAACAACCCACCCCGTACTATTACTATATATATACATATATATATATATATACACATACATATATATACACGTATATATATATATATACTAATCTAAGTACTACTACATTGTCACATTGTTTACTGCCAAGTGATACAAAGATCAGCGATGTTGACATTGGGATTGTGATGGCTTGTATTAATTAAGAAAAATCACGGAAGCCTGCGATTTTATTATGCTACAATTTGGATTTTCGTGTGTATGTGCGAGAATGCGTGTACGTGATGGATAGATCAAGGAGAGGAGTATACATATGGGAGAGACAAGAACAAGAGGAAAAGAGAAAGAAGATACATGTGATGATGGGACGTGGAAGGATAAAATAAAAGCATGTAGGAAAGAATGAAGAAGCGGAAGTAAAAATGGCAATATGGACGAGGAGGAGATTGGTATGAAAGGCTGTAAGAACGAGTGAATTGGTTTATGAGCGTGAATGAAATATTACAAATTTATCGTTGTAGCGATCAATTTAAGTAGTTTTTTCTTTCTTTTTACAAGAGTAAAGAAAGAGAAAATTCTATATAACACGTTTTACGAGTGCGTGCTTACGTATGGTGTGCGCGTATGTCTGTGTGTGCACGCGCGGTGCGCGGGTGTATATGCATGTAGTGTATGCGTGATGTGTGCGTGCATGCGTTTGTGTGTGCGTGCGTGTGTGGGTAGGCTGTGTGGGCTGCGTGTGCACGTATACGCGCACACGTATGCATGTATGATGCGTGGAGCGCGCCAAGCGCCACTAGACCTTCTATTGCTGGTCTATAATGTGTACAGTCAGTGAAACTATTATTATTATTATTAAGAGTCAGGCAGGTTTTACAAAGATGGAATGTGAAACGTTAGAAATCAACGGTTCTGCGTGAAAATATTTCTCATT
The DNA here is from genome assembly GCF_011952255.1 of Bombus vosnesenskii. NCBI lineage: Eukaryota > Metazoa > Arthropoda > Insecta > Hymenoptera > Apidae > Bombus > Bombus vosnesenskii. Next base: position 463,639 of record NW_022882935.1, read on the forward strand.
TGTTCGATTACGATCGGGAGTAAGGATTAGAGTACCAAGTACGGAAAGAGTAGATTAAGATGATGAAAACGAACGGATGGACTGAAGAAATTAAAGCTATTAAGGCAACAAAATTATTTAGTAAAAGATTCGTTTGTATAGGAAAATTTGTAATGAAAACGTCCAAATAATGGAAAAGTTAGAATTTATAAATCGGTGACATATCTGTTTTCTAGGTTTATTATTCATTGTCTCTATTTTATAATCTTATTCTTTCTCGTTTTTATTCCGTTTATTTTGTTTTTCCTATTTCGTAGTTAGAGAATCGAACAAAGAACCGTTGAATGCGTACAGCCGAACGAAATAAATAGGGGAAAAAATGTTATATGTTTCGTTTGTATTCTTATATTAAATTTTACTTTCAAAATTTTTATGTTCGCGGAATCTTTGCCACACGTAGGCAAGTTTCTTTTTAGAGCGACTGACTACCGAATTTGATAATGATAGTCACGGATTGATTTAGGATGTGTAAAGTGTACACAGCGTTTACAAATGCATGAACACATACAGCACACATTTTGAGTGTTGACTCGTTGTTATTGTTAGCCTGTTAGTTAATTAGTAAGAGTTGCAAATGCGGGCTATAGTTGGTCCCTGTCCCTGGAGCCCAGACACCCCCTGTTCTGGAGAATAATTGAAATGAAAAACATAAGCGAAGCCTAATAGCGTTTTACACATACCCCCGAATTGTGACGAAAAAAGTAGATAAAAGATGAGAAAGATCAATTCATTTGTAACGAAGTGACTGCATATCACCGTATTGTCTTATCGTATATAGCATCAACGAAAAAAACTAGCATAAACTTCGGGCTCGTTGGATACAATGCATACAGGAGTAGGTATGAAAGAAATGCAATTCCGTGTGAGAATAATAAAAGGAATGTCAAGGAATTAAACAACCAGGCAAAAAACAAAACATGCCCACGATTCCTATTCATTGATGGCTTTTTAATCGATCAATTTCCACAAACAACAGACTATCGATATATAGTGGTCGATTGGTTTTAAACTCTCGTATCGACGAATATTTTGTTGCACATTTTATTCATAATTACTCAAGTCCGATTTTATTTTGTCATTGATACAAATCTCGTAACGATGACACACAGCTGTAAACTAACGATCCAAGTTCCCTCACTTCTACTTCCTGTCCCCGGTCATGCGGTCGTGTAAATGAAACAAGTAGAGAGAAAAGGAATGAACGAGCGTGCGATTGGTACGTAGATAAAGCAAGACGTAAGAAAAAGGAAGAACGGAAGTGCGTGAATGAAAATGGTTGATAGGACATCGGAGTGGATAAAAAAGGAAAGAAAGAGGGCGAGAGTGAACGAGTGAGTGTACGACTGAGTGAATCGGCGAGTAAATGAGTGGAAGAGAAGAAGAAGAAGGGAAGCGAAAGAATAGAGGGAAGCTAGAGAAAAGCCAGCAGTTGAAAAAAATTACTGATCTTATCCATGCCAATCAACGTTATTACCTTTCATTTCTTTAGTCCTTTTTCCTCGTAACTCATTATTCACTTACCATATTTTATACCTACCTATTCTACTTATCTACACATCCTATTTATAAAAACATAATATCAAGGATATAATAATATTAATATTAACGATATGATAAGAATGATATTGCTAATTATACTGAGTGGGTTTTTGTAACACAATAACGTTTCAATATAAATTCTGGTTTTCCTTCGAAATTATAATAGAGGAAGATTATATACTTGTATAAGGCAGGCAGATGGGAAGCAAGTATGCGAGAACGAAAGAAAGAAAGAAAGGAAAGAAAGAAAGAAGAAACGAGCGAACGAAAAAAGAGGAAAAGTTCAGCTTGCGGGGGCAAGGAAGCATAACCTGGCAAAAGCGGAGGCAGTTCACGGTGACGAGACTTTAGACTGATCTAGGTACTAGCGTTACGATATTGGCCCTACCCCAGCGTTAAGGCGCCCCAATATTATATCATTTATCCTTTGCTATTTTATACAATTGACCGGTGTGGCAGCTGGGGTGCCTGGGGGTTATCGGTCGCATTTAGGATAATGCACCACTGTGGCTGACGATGCTGTAGCCGCGCGCACCCTTTTACCCGGTCATTGCCCTAATTTGCGGCACACATCCTTGGGAACTTGACTCTTCTTGGTTGGCCCGTGTCAAGCGGATGTTGTGTGATTTTTGGGTCGCTCAATTTATGTTAATAACGACCCAAAAAGACGTGTTTTTTAATTATATATAAATATATTATATATTATATTCCTGCGGATATGCATTTTGTGACGTGATGTTATTTAGCACTAATGAGGAAATCAACAAAAATGAAGAATTGTACGGAAACAAAATGAAAGAAAAATATTTAAAAAAACAAAAAAAAAAAAGGAAAAAAATGTACGTAACACTATTCACACGAACATATATATGGTTTATGTTTCTCGCGCCACACATGCCACGTGTCAGCTCCACGGCTAAAAGTGAACAACAAATTTCAAACGACCAAATTCTTTTAACGTTGATAATTGCGTTTTCAGATTATTTTTTATTATTATTATTCATCATCTTCCAATTGCTTTGCTTTTTTTTAATTCCCGCAATTTGAAAAGTTGTCCCTAATTTTAGTGTGACGTAGTTGAACGTAATAATTATTGATGAATTTAAAATAATGTTGAAATGGTTCCTTTTTCGGGCTAGGAGCTTGATTTAAAGTGTCAAAGATTTTTGTGTATGACCAGATGTATTCTACATGTCTCAATAAACAGTTGTATGTGAATTACCTTTCTTAAACGATGATATATTTATTTGTATACTATTAAAATACATTGTTCTTTCCCCTTTTCTTCATCCACTATATGTCATTTATTTCTATTATCGGCCTAATGCCTTCTTTCGATTAGACGACGGATTTGGTTCTAAAAAGATGAACCGAATAAAATTCATCTGTATCTATATTTATTGTATTTTAATTATGCATTAGGCAATCCCTGAATCAGTTGTTTCTCCCCACTCTGATTCACTCTAGCGACCTCTACCCTATCGTTAGGGCGTGTTGGGGTAGGCAGTACTTCCGCAGAAGCAGACTGATCAAGGGTTGCTTAACGCGTTATGTATCTATTGTATCGTTTTGTCAGTTCTTTTCTCTTTTCATTTAATCATACATATATTCCTGTGCAAATATTTGCGCGAGCACACGCAACATATTGTATATAGGTACACACTCAGTACCTGTTTTTCTGTTCTCATGTAACTAAAGTGTCGAAACGGTACCGTGTTGATTTTACATTTATTTTATTGTCAAGTATAATAACGGCAACGAAATACGCGATAATGAAAAATCAACGTTAAAACCAATATATTTTCTGTTATCGTTTAGCCACATCTGTTACATATTGTTCCGTTCCTCGCGATCTAGTGTATATAGTTTTAACAAGATTGTGCTACATAATAGGGTAAAGTAATATTTTCAAAAAAGCTACACACTGGATTATTGTACAAAAAAGATCCTCTACGTAATTACACAGTCGTCATTTCCATCACGGCGGAAGAGGTTCCGAAGCCCAATCGTGACCCGCCGTGATCGAGCAGCATAACATGATGCAGTGTAAGGTATCACTAAGACAATGTATAGTACGTACTAATTCAAAAGTGAAACCTTTTTATTTTTTTTAAATTAAACTTTCACTAACGTATTTGTGATGACTCTGTGATTAAAATGAGGCCAAGCACGATATAATTTGAATTATGTTTACTTATTGGTATGTACTTAATTATCATTTACTAAGTAAGAAAATATGCTCCAAATTATATTGTGTTTGGTATCATTTTAGTTAGAAAAATGTAACGAACATGTTTAAAGCAAAAGTTTAAAGTAAAAGTTTAATGTAAAAGTTTTCATTCATCACAAATCAAAAATAAGGAAATTTGATTTTTGAGTTAAAATAAAAAATAAGAAAGTTGGATTTTTTAATTAAAGGTCCCAGTTTGTCGCGGGCTTTATATGTTGCCGGACGCTTTGACTTTCAGCCTTTCTTTCTCTTTCACTCGTATTGTCATTTTCCACGTTCGGTACGTTTAGAATCTCAGTCTTCAGAAATAGAATCGTTTCTACATCTGTATAACCGCAAAACTTGGATCCCGATTTTTATGCAATTATCCAGTGTTTCTGTAGATGAAAAGAGAAAGCAAGGGACTTTTATAAAAAAAGATATTAAAGAATTTAATCTTATAAACGATATTTAAATTTTCCCATCACTCGATACGAGTTTAAATTTTCCCATCACGTTCCACTTATTCGAATGTTATAGCATATGAAGTGTAAAATTTCAATTTTGAACATGATTTTCTAAAGTGCATACCTACGATATATACGCACATACTAAGTGTACATATTTGAAGTGTATTTAATATATTTCTGGTGAGAAAAAAAACATAGAAAGCAATACGTACAAGTATGTAAGTAATTGACTTTGTGCAATTCGTATCGCGAAGAATTTGATGACTTGCATTGACCGACATTTGCATTTCTTAGATACATCAAAACGAGAGTGAAAGATTTTTTTCAGTTACAAATTGGATGAAATTTCCTTTGTTGTATATGGTGTATAATGAGTCGCTGAAAAGATCATATGATGCGCGTTATATGTTATATTTACCATGGATCGTTATCAAGTGTGTGTACGTATGCATCTTTTCTTTTTCATTCTTCGTTTTTTTTCGCATGAAAAATGGGCCGAACATGACGGTTTATGACATGAACAAATTTCATTTACTACAGTGATACGTATTATTTTTGTAAATGGAAAAAATAACGTTTAGTAAAATTGTTCAGGCCATATAGTAAAGAGGTTAGTGGTCCATAGTATGTGGCGCGCAAAATTCTCGGGTGTCACTAGCGGCGCTACTGTGTTATTGACCATTTTGCTATCCTTATCGAAATTCAAAGAGGGAAGATGATGGCGACGACGATGACAGGGTACAATGCGGCGGGGTGCTTTGAATACTAAGGTGTTTTGTTTTCTTCCAAAATTGTTTTACGATTTGTACAACTGTATTATGAACTATACCGTAACATAACGATATGTAACAAACCGAAAATAATACATATGTCGTGATCGTAAGAATAATAGTGAATGATGCGGTGAATGGCATAAAGGGCTAAAATGAGGGCGTGGCAAATAAACGTGACACGTGTTCAGGATATTAATCGAATTGCTTTGTATCTTCGTGTGTTTACGTGGTATTTGAATTCATTTCTTCCGTATTGGCATCTAGACCGATTCTGCAAAATGAGCGTGGAGAAGTTTTTTATGATATTTAGTTATAACTGATGACAAAAGTTTATGATATACTACAGTGTCATAATGCATAACAAAACTAGTTAATCAGTTCTTTTTCTTTTTCTCTTTTCCTTCTATTTTTCTTCGGTACATCAACCTATAAGAATGTAAAGAACTGAACGGGTCTTGTTCGTTTAACGAGTTGGTGAGGTGTGGCGGCAGAGGTGACTTGGAAAGTAACCTGTGTCTATTGGCATACTCGATGTCATTTATACTTACAACTTTTCAATTCTCCACTTTAATCGTTCAGTATGGTGTTTGTGAGACGAAAAGAGATTCTTGTGAGACGATATTCGCTATCGTAAATGCTCGATAAAACATACATACAATAGATATGTAACATTGGTTTGATTACATTCATTTTAAATGTTCTGTGTTAATTATAAATTTCAACGTTATATTATAGCATATAAAATACAACGGAATTAGCGGAGTAATCTAACTTGCTTGAACTCATGTAATTGCAGATGATCTTGAAGATCGATGTTGAATATTTTTCCTGTGTGTGGAATAGAAACTGACGATATGGTAAAATCACAGTTGCCACTATTAGTGGTTTCTCTACAATTTGGCCGTAATAGCGAATAAAAAGTATATACATCATGATTTCAATCGAGACGAAATTGATTCAGCAAAATGCAAATGTGTATTCCTAGGATGCAGTATGGCTTCGATACTCTACTGGCATGCTTCTGGGAATAATTTGATTTCTGCTGCTTTTATCTTATTCTTACTACTTTGTCCTCGCAGCAGTACAGGTTAGTGATGATGTTCGTTTCAAATCAACTGGATTTAGATAATTGTTCAGTGATAACAAGATAGAATCAGCAACAATTGTCGTCATACGTTAACATTAATAATAAATAAGTTTCTTTGGTAAGGAGTTAATGATATTTGGCGTTTGTTTGTGTATTTACAGTAGGCAATTTAAATATACCTAAACTGAGACGCGTTTATCATTTTTACTGTTGTCGGTTGTCGGAAAAATTGAAGTAATAGCAAATTGATAGTAAGTCAACAGTGTGTATAAGTTGTGATCTTACTAACGAGAAGAGTAGTATTAAACAGGACATGTACCAAGCTCTTTCACATATAAAAAATATTTTGACGCATGTATAATTTCACAGAGTGTGATCAGAAGTTTATAAGTACGCCAGATGGTCCACCAAATGGAACCTTTCATGCTCCGACGATAATTAACCCCGATGGGGATTCCAGACAATGCGTATATATATTTTTCGCTGGGCCGCGACAACGAGTCGAATTGAAATTCAATTCATTCGGCCTTCGGGGTACACCACCAGAGTGAGTAATTTCTTTTAAATTAAAGCGGTAAAATATCATTTCTTTATTTGTGCCAGTTTTTGTGTCGATGCATATGAGCTCTATTTATTGATTAATTATCCATATTTTTGTAGTGGATCCGCTGTTGGGGAGTTACCCGCGTAAGTATTTACATACGTTAGGTATCGATATAATTTGCTCGCGGCCAAACTATTTTTGTTCGCAGATGAACTAGGAAAAACTTGGTTTTCAGTTGTGGTCACGAATATATGGACTTGTACACGGAAATACGATCGGAGAATACCAGCAAGTTGGTGGAAACTCCTTTCGGTGGTCGTTTTTGTGGTCCGATCCCACCTCGCAGGCGTGTGTCTCTTTATCAGGGAATCGCTCTTAGTTTCTACACTGATAAAAATATTACATTCCCTAGCCTGTTCGGCGGTACATATGCGTTTATCAATGCATGTACGTAAGCACCATTTGCCCTGTACTTGAAATTTTAACCATCAACTGGTTACACACACACACACACACACACACACAAGCTTATTTTCGCTTCTACCAATTCTCACTAATGTTTGGATTGTTCGCAGCTGAATACGAAGTGGGAACTCCAGCTCCTAGCACACCATGCTCATTCAAGGTAGAGTCAGAAAACAAACGCAACGGCAGTATATTATCTCCTACTTATCCGGGCACATATCCGAAAGGTCTTACATGCAGTTATCAATTTATCGGAGTACAAGGTCAACGAGTACGCCTTGAGTTTCGAGATTTCGATTTGTTCTTTGGAGGTCAACAGTATGTAGCTGTTTATGTACTTCCGCGTTAAGCGGCTGCGTACTTTTCTAATTGCCTCCTGTAACATTCTTGTATTTTGCAGTTGTCCCTTAGATTATCTAAAAGTGTACGATGGTTTAGACAATACGTCGGCTGTTATCGGAACATATTGTGGTCAACAACGAAATTTGGTATTATATTCATCAGAGTCTAGTTTGTACGTACTGTTCGTTACACTTCAACGTACAGCGAACACACAAAATCGTGGATTCAAGGGTATCTTTGAATTCTCTGAGAGTTTCGTTAAATTAGGTAAGTTGAAATATCGTAATTCATAAATGCTATAAATCTTATTATTGATCGAGCAATTGTAAAGAGTTGCATCCAGTTGCAAACGACACTTTGTTCTGTCCCTTCTTTTTTCTTAATCTCGGGCGTATATGTGTACGCGTACAATATGCATATATGCATGGATACATATATGTATATATAAATGCGCGTGAACGTATGTATGTATGTATGTGTGTGTGTACACGCTCGATTCTATCTGCTCAGACTTCATCACCACTTACGAGGGTGAGCATATACGAGGATCAGAGTGCGATCAGAAGATATTGAGTAAGAAGGAATCATCTGGATTCGTGGTTAGCCCAAACTATCCATTTCCATATATACCAAAGGTTGTGTGTCGGTATTTCATTTATGGAATGCAAGATTCCCAGCATCTTGAACGCGTTCGATTAGAATTCAGACAATTTAAAATACCAAAAAATAAGACGATAGGAGAGTAAGTATAATTACATTACTGTTAAAATGTTTCTCTTGTCAATTTTGATCGCAATTAAACAAATTGTTTGTTCGTTTCCAATATGGTACGCAATGTGTATTCCCTTCGTCGTTCTTTTGCCTGCTCGTCGTTTAGTTCATCCTGTACCGATGGATATTTGAAGTTGTATTTGAAAGGACAAGAAGCAACAGATTCTTACGATAAATTCGATTACGAATTGTGCGGTTCGGAGAGCAATCCGAGCCCTGTAGTTAGCGATGGTCCAAGACTCGTGATGGTATTTAGCAGCGGAGAATCTCAAGGACAAGGCTTTAAAGCATGGTAACAGACTAATCTAATACGCAAAGTCTTCTTAAATGAGATAACAAATTGCACGATAAGAGAAAGCAGCATATGTGACGCATTTGTTCTTATAGTTACAGTTTTGAAACAGAGTATAAGATACCGGGCACCGCGGCACCCGATGGCAGCTGCACTTTCACGTACCGCAGTTCCTCTCGCAAAAAAGGAGATTTTAATTCTCCGCGACATCCTAGTAATTATCCAAGCAACACAAATTGCACGTATGTTTTCATAGCTACGCCAAACGAACAAGTTACCTTAATATTTGATTATTTTAAAGTTCGAACGAAAAATACGAATATGACGACCGGACATTACGGGTAAGTTTCTCAATTATTATTGTACTATTGTTGCTGCTGATGTACAATCGCACGTGTCTCTTGTCTCAGAGTGGGAATTTGCCAAGATGATTGGTTGGAGATATATAATACGTATCGAGATAATACGGAAAAATTAATAGGTAGATATTGTGGTAATACGGCTCCGGGACCGGTGGAATCAAATCTCGGTGCTCTCGGCTTAAAAGTGATTCTGCATTCGGATTCTGAGTTGGTTTATAGCGGTTTCAAAGCGCGTTACACGTTCCAAGTAGCGAAACCTATTTTTGGAGGTACGTAATTGTAATAAAACTCAAATCCTTCGCGTCAAAATTGATTAAATTTCTGTAAATCTTTAATTACTTTATTTAGAAAGCAAGAACGAATACAAATTGTTTGTCGCTGTATTTGTCACATTGCAGATTGCGGATCGAATATAAGCAGTGTGAATTATGGAGTCATTGCTAGTCCGAATTACCCAAACAAATACGATGGACCCGCAAGAAATCTGGCTAGTAAAACTTGCAATTGGTTTATAAGAGTCCGACCGAATCAGCGAATATTACTACACTTTGAAGCATTTTCGGTAGAGGGTGATCAATCAGGTATATCCATGTTTTTCAATAGTTTGATTCTATCGATTAATGGAGTTGGTTTAAGTGGAGGGCCTAAATCTCAATCGAAGTTGCTAGCAGCAATAAAGAAATGTAATTTCTTCAGTTCGTGGTTGTCCTGCTGCGGTGCTGCGCATATGGTATTCCACATCGTCCACGCCTGTCGAAATGTGTGGTATTCAAACTCTAGACAAAAATTGGACTTACCTCTCTGTGGACAATAACATGCGACTTAGGTTTGTTTTTCGCACAAGTGATTCTTTATTGCTTCCTATTTCGTGTTTATGACTTTACGAACATCGATCACGGTCGCGTTTAAGTGAAAGAATAAAGAACATGAGCATTGATCGCGCCTTCTACTTTCCTTATTTTGTTTTAGCTTCATATTGGCTGATAAAGCGGTCGGACAAATGGGATTTAAAGCAACGTGGACCGAAGTGAGCACAAATACCGACTGCCAGAATCAGTTTCTTTGCGGCGAAAATAAATACTGCATTGCAGGGTCACTTCGGTGTAATAACATTCGTAATTGTGGCCCAAACGACACTACGGATGAAGAAAATTGTAAGTTTCGCAATCGTTAGAAAAACATCGAGTCAAGTTCTTAGAAACGTGTGGTTCAATTCTACTCTTCTTTTATTTTGCTTTTACTATCTATAGCTGTGTAAAATTATCGTGTGTATTACGTTCTCATCTAGCGAGGATGACAACGTGCACATTTTCCACCATACACTATACGTGTAAATGTATAAACATTATACCGCCGCGTGAACTCTGTACCCATATGTGTGTGCGTGTGCATACACGAACGCACGTACACACATATACATACATATACGCGAAACAGATAGACACACACGCATTCACACACGCATACATTTCCGAATCCAATATCAAACTTGTAATTTCTTCAGATCATTCAATAGATACTTAATTATTCAATTACTCTACAAATTCTCCAAGCGTATTCTTTTTCTACCGAGTACAGTACCTTTAACTAATCCTTCTCACGTATATGTTATGCATGCATATACGCGAGTGTGTATGTATGCATGCATCTTCTATGGATGTATACTGTATACACATGTAAATATCCGATTAAAATCAAACCTGCTACTGACTATTATACAGTACGATATCGTTCGGAATTGAACCGAATTGTCTATCTCGTTCTCGTTAAACGTATAAAAGTAAAAATAGTGTATAGCAATACGTATTATATATATACATCATTATTATACATATCTGACATCTGAATTTGGATATCTGAATATAAGAATATGATTTTCAGATGATGCAAATTGGTAAATTCTGCACGAATCTGCATGTATTTTTCAGTTCATTTTGCTCGAAGGTATCGGACACGTAATGTTATCGCGTAAATCATGACTTCACTTCTAGATCGTTTTCGATATCGTTTCGATCGTTTACGATAAAAGAAAGTGTTCATGTTAGTGTTCACCTTGCACACGCGTACAATACACGTTTTCCAAGATATTCGTAATTACGTATAGCAATGGAGTAGGATAGGGGAACAATGTTCGACATTGGAAAAAGATTAACTAGTAAGTAGAGAACAAATGGTAGATAGAAGTTGAAGAGAAAGACAAGTATGTACTGAATTGCGTAATATTTTGGGTAAGTAGTACGTAGCTGTGTGTACAGGTGAAAGAATGGGGAGATTGAATGGGTGAATGACTGTGTGTGGTGTCGCAGGTGCAGCATCAGCCCCATTGTCGCCAGCACTGGCTGGAGTCTCTGCCATGCTTCTTCTCTCTCTGTGCTTTGTGTTCGTGGCCATCTGAGCCCTTCATGAAGCTTCCGACGATCCGGCATGTTATGATCTCCCCTATCACGTGAGTTCACTCACAATATTGCACATGTATCGCTCTTAATTTTTATACAACAACAAATTAATTATACAGTAACTTTTTTAATGTCAACCAATGTATTATGTGTATACAAATAGAAACGCGGATAGATGACGGACGCACAACCACCTTCATATTCATTTTATACACGTATATATGTATAATTTCAAATGTAACATGTAAAGTCATTTGCACCACTGCGCGCTATTATCCCTCTTTATTATTTCACTTATTTTTAAGTAGAAAACTTCTCACATTTGATTATTATGACATATGTACTTACATATACAATACCATATAATTCTACAAAAATTGTATCGAAAATATCGCTGTTTTTCAAGTATACCAATTATATTGTAATCTCGAAATTTACGTTTATATTGTCTTAAAAGTTTCTCTCACGTTTTACACAAAGTTTATAGAAAAAACGCATGATTACAGTGAATGCAAATTTGTTCATATAAAATAGCATGTGGATCTTCTCTTTTTCTCACAGACACGCGTTCACATGTTCGCGCTGTCCCTCTCCTCTTACAGATGCTCCTAATCCACACTCTTTCCTTTTTTCACTTTTCTTTCCTTTCCCCTTCGTTCCTTTTGCTGTTAAATCTTTCATCTTTTTCAAAATTTCTTTCCTCTTTCGAAGACTATCAACCATGTCAACCACGCACATTATCTTCGACTATCTTTTTAACTACATCCTCCGTTCCGCCGCGTTTTACTTTTTCCGCTACCATCTTTCTATAGGTTTCGTTTAAATATGCTACGAGTATAAAACAAATGAAGCTAGTTGAATGATCAGCAATCGTACAAAAATTCGATTAAACTTTCAACGAATTGTACATAATTGTGTAGATTTTATGTTTTGTAAACGAGGAGCTAGAAAAGAGACGAAATACAAAAATGGACATTAGAGAGAATATGGACAAGTTTTAGATTGAACAAACGTTTGACAAGAAATTATTATATTTCAGGTGATATAGTTGTACAGACGAATAATTACGCTGTTTCCGTGGGTGGTGCCATCGGTATTATATTGATGTCATTGATCGTTTGTCTTTTGTGTCATCGAAAACTAAGAAGACGAGTTCAAACTGGGCATCTTGACGATCTGCGTCATCGCATAGACGAGAGGCATCAATGTTATCATAATGAAAACCTTCTTCAACATCATCACCACTTTCATCATCATCACCATCAGCACCAGCATCAATATCAGCAACAGCAACAACAGCAACAACACTATCAAGATTTGACTAGTGATTCAAGATATCACCTAGAATCATCGACTAGTCCAATGAGCGAGAGCGATGTCGAGGAAGCCAGCAGTCTCAACAGTGTGTGACACATCGTGTCATATTATTTGAACATTTGTTTGTTACCTTATTTTATTCACGTTACAGTTATATTAAACCACTGAAACGTCGCGTTTTTACCTCATTTCTACCTCATTTGTACTCATCTCCCGAGGATCAGTTAACTACTCCATTTTCGTGTTTAACGAGGCGTTTCATCATAACGATACAGTTATCATCGATATGCGCAAAAGAATCTTCGAATAAGCTTCAACTTGCTCCAATTTTATCAAGATTAGTCTATATTCGAATAATAAAAATCATGTATGCATTTTTTAGAATGATTCATTGTATGTTATTCTGTAACGCACGATTTATTTTCTTGTAGACGTATGGCTGAACGCAGTTTGTATACCTCTCCCCGTTTTCCTTTTTTTTTAAGCTTCGACTCCTTTTAAAATAGCGTATTTTTAATATATATAATTATTGATGCAATATATAGGATCGTATACAGAGAAGCGTAAAGATAAGAACGCGACAAATAGCCGAGCTGTAATTCGGCAATAATTTGAATGGAAAATAAATCGTTGCATCAGTTGTGTTTCATTGAAGATGGAGTGAAAGAAATGAAAAGGTCCGGTTATTGTTAACGATATTTCCGAAGCTCCTGATCCTCCAAAAGAATAAGTAAAATATATTTTTACTTCGAGTTAACTAGATTTATCGTTATTGTTACGTCAATGCGTTGTCATTGACACCTTTTTCTTATATTTTCTTGCATGTATTTAGCCGAGTCCAGGGGCAAAGTATGGTTGAAGTAATAACATTACGTTATATTCGTATCTGGTTGAAATGTTCGATTATATAGAAGAACATGTTACCACATGCATCCTTCCCTTGCGTAATCCGTTCACGTAGCATGTAACTAGTTGTACGCAACGCGCATACATATTTTACACATGTGAGAACGTGATCATTTCACAAATAGTACCTACGCAATTTCTTTGTAAATGTTATTTTTTTAGTTTTAAGCATATACAATTGTCGAGCGATAAGATCTGTAGCTTGAAATGGCCAGTTCAAGTTCACGTAGTTGCGTCCTATTTCTTGGTGTGATGAGTAATATACATACAGTGGTTTCATAAATCACGATATGTATATTTTTGTGATAACATTTTTAACCCCTACTTCTATTTTTTTAATTCGTACGATTGAGGAAGATTATTTGAACGATCCAAACCTACCATGATACCTATTTGTTTCTCAAAAGTTTTATATTTCCCACTACCTTAGATTATTGTTTACTTTCAAACAATTATACAATTTTTATACAGAACAACTCAATTTTATGTTGTATGCAACGCACACTAACAAAACAGGACTGTTAAGAAATACGTCGCGTATAAATGTATATGAAATCTATAAATGCTGCCATTTGATATGATAGTTACATTATACGATTTTATACAAGTGAGAATCAGACGTAATCAAGAATAATCGTGTTTGATCAAATACCGAACACGAAATGATTGAGCAGCAAGTTACATTGACAAAAAAATTTTACGCGTCGAATTTTTTACTTTTTGCTCCCCCTTTACTTAATAGTTATCTTATGTTTAAATGTTTCGCATTTTGCATGAATCTTGAAAGCGGACATAGATTTTAATTTGTGTCTAACGAAAAGAAAAATAACGATAGCGAGAGAAAAAAGAAAGGGAATAGAAACGAAGAAACAAAGAAAAATGTATAGCCAAATACACAGGGAACGATGGTATTTAACATGTTCATAGTAAATGAAGAGAATAACAAATTTGATAGGCGTGAAGTACATCGCATTTCTAAAAAAAAATCACACGAAACAAGGAGAAGTGCGCGAAATAATAAAGGATGTAACAGATTTGTGTGTGATATATATTTGTGGTTTCGATTTTGATTCAATTTCCCTTTTTAGCAGGATTTTACAGAACAAGACAACTCCCTTTTGTTTCTTTTTTGCTTTCTTTTATTTTACCGAAAAACGTTCGATCTCGTGAAAAATACATATAAAAGACTACAAATCATTATATTTAAAATGAATGCATTTAATCGCGACATATATTCATTTTCCATAAATTAGCGCCGGAAGTAAGATCATGTTATGTTCAAAGGTTATGTTCAAACATATTTTACATACATATGTATGCAATTACATTATCATCGAAGTTACTAATTACGAGTTCTGCAAGATGTTATCGTAAACATATGTTCAAATGCAACACACCTTACGAGTACGATACATGCCATTTGATGTTATTTGAGAAAAAAGAACAGCGAGAAACGGGACAAGGGGAAAAACATAGAAATAACGGTAAAACTAAATCGAATCAGAATGATGAAACGAAAACGAATCGCATTATTTACATTATACACTTTTCCTCAATTCGATCTTATAATTTGCATTTCATCATAATAAAAAAAAATTTAAGGTCGAGTAAAATAAAAAGTGAAGAATGACGATTAAACAATTAACTGTACGATTGTTAGAGAAATAGAGTTGATGGACAAAGTTAAAGAAGAAACAAGCATGAAGCAATGGACAACAGAAAGTCATATGAAAAAATGTTAGAAAATATGATGATACAAAGGATTATAAAAGGAGCATGACAGCGGTAAAAGAAAACAACGAAAGGGAAACGAAGGAGAATATTCGATTAGACTTGCACATATTGCTCGTCATCGGTATCTCCATTAATCGGCTTAGAAGAATGATTTTGATGTATCTGTTCGTAATCAGCGTTAAACAATATATTTTTCTGCACTTTCTCGTATCCATTCGGATCTTGTTCGAGTTTATATGTATTCACTTGTTCGTATGGCGGTTCCT
This sequence comes from Bombus vosnesenskii, assembly GCF_011952255.1. Taxonomy (NCBI): domain Eukaryota; kingdom Metazoa; phylum Arthropoda; class Insecta; order Hymenoptera; family Apidae; genus Bombus; species Bombus vosnesenskii. The sequence continues at coordinate 479,151 of NW_022882935.1, forward strand.
CGGTGCGAGTAACACTCATATATTTCACGCTCTCGTAATTAGGATCTCCGTGATTAACAGATTCGTAATTAGGGTCTGTGTCGCTGTCACCAGGTCTGCAAACTGAAGCGTAATTTGGTTCTCCTGAATCATGCGGCATACTTTCATAATTCGGTTCCGAGTCCGTGTCTGGATCCATTTCGGATCTGCTCCTTAACTTTACTTTCTCGTATCCTGGATCTTCACTACTAGCGTTACTAATTTGTCGATGTTTGAATGGCATGGAATAAGAAGAAGAAGAAGAAGATGAAGATGATGATGAAGAAGTTGAAGGAGAAGAAGTAGAAAGGGAAGAAGTGGTTGGTAAATCTACGTTATTTCGTAAAGAAATCGGAACGGAGTTGCTAGTTTGCTGATAGTCTGTTGCAGTATCCATAGTGAGGCATTGTTGTGGGCATAACACTTCATAGTTCGGATCACAGGACTCGCGAGTGGTTGAATGTTTTTTAGGTAAATCACTGTTCATAACTTCGTATCCATGACCGAGCGTGAAATTCGACGAGTCCAACCCGTCATCAGTTCTAGACGATGAAGGAGGGGATGATTTCATCAAAACGTCCGTTTCCGAATGAAAATTACCGACATCACCGACGGAATCGGATTCCTTCTTTTGTATTTCCATAGAATCATGACTAGACGATGCAATTCTGTTACTTTCAACAAGACTTGATTTTCGAACAGAACCAAGGACAAATGTATCAGAATGCAGGCTTCCCTGAGAATTTGAATGCGCATCATTTTGCTGTTCTTCCGCGTCTTTCTTTTTCTTCATTACTTTCGCGTACATATCCTCTAGAGATTTCCCACTGGATAAAGCTGATTTCATTCGGTCATCGCTTTTTGGCTTCTTCTCGATTAATGCGTATACTTCTGCTGTCCCTTCCGGCGGAGGCGGTAACGGTGAATTCGCTTGACGTTTCTCAGGCTTTGGCGATCCAGGATTTACGATAGAACTATTGGCACTCGACGACGAAGCTGTAATATTATGATACGAGACTTGGTAAAAAGATATTTATTAAATAATTGAAACGCGCGAATACGCGTATAAAATAGAATGTGAAAAGAATTATTACCTTGTCTTGAATGTGCATGTGCAACATGCCGTAAACTATCGACGCTCGGTGGTTGCGGAGCAGGGTAAGTTTCATCGGAACGAGACGGAACGCGGGAGAATAATGTTTGCTCGTTTTGTACTCGTTGAATCTCTGTCATCGTCGGTTGTATTTGTGCGTATGTTTCGCTACCGCTAGTGTATACCTTGTCTTGTTCGTCGATCGCAGCATACATTTCGTCTGTCAAGTGAAACAATATCGCTTATCAATGATGAAAAAAGTAAGAAAAAATAAAGCAAAGAATACACGTTGTGTACACTGTTCAAATACGTATATACCAGAATCATCCGATACAGTCGCATAATGAGGATCCGTGAGGGGTCGAACAGATTGGCTCTGTCGACAAATTGTCTTCGTCTGCGCAATTATGTTAGCTAGGGGCTCTCTTACACTGATGCTTGTGTATCCTTCTATGTGAAATGAAAAAGAGAAAAACAAATATATATAGAAGTATATATGCAAGAACAGAAGAAGAAAGAATATATATAAAAAGATGAACGTATAACGCGGGGATACGTTTCGCGTTATAAGAAACAGCGTTATACGAAGCATATGAATTATGTACATATATGGACTATGAATATAATGTTATACGAATCCGCGTATATACAAATGTGTATGGAGTGCGCTTTCATCAAAGTAAGTCTAAAAAGCGTAATCGAAGATTGACTTATAGGACAGAAATGTAAATATTTACTAGAATCTTGAGAATCTCCGCTAAAATGTTGTTGCGGGCTATTTGACTGAGGTTGCGGTGGTTGAGGCAGTAACATTAACAGTGGTGGCGTCATGTAAGGCAAATCTTGATTAGCTTGTACTCCACCCGATATGGCATTGGCCGCCTGAATATCACATGGCCCGGTTTCGGCAGACAAAAGAGAATTATGCGACGAAGATCGACGAGTCCTTGGTGGTGCAACCGGGTTTCCGTTACTTTGAGACGTTGACGTCGATGGCTTGTCGACATTGATTGCTTGTTTAATATTATTTCTGTAATATTTTTTATTCATTTTCCACTTTTAATGTAAAAGTAGAAGTAGAGAAATATATATTCAATAGTATTATCATAAAAAAAGGAAACTATAATACAACTATACTTATGACTCTGCAATCATTACCGACTCGATTGATTAGCCTCTGTTTTTTGAACATTTTGAACTTGAGCATATGGATGTTCAACTGGAATAAGCATAAATGGTTACATTATAATGATGATTTGAGATGATTGATAATAATGATTTGATAATTATTTTTGTGTTTGTACCATTGTCTGAATTAGGGGACGACGCAAATCTTAAATATTGATCATCCGAAGTTTCTTGGCTCAATGATGGATTTTGATGTAAAACTTCTGGCACGTCCAGTTTAGATATCTGCTCTTTTGCTATAAACATATTAAAAGCGATATTGTCGTTAAAGAAAAGGAGACACATTCCTGACGTGGAATATGTTTTCGATAAAATTAATCTATGTCTCATTGTATGTAATTAATAAACGTCAATCTATTCTATCGGATATACCTGTATCTCGTACTGTGGCGTAGAGCTCGGACTGATCACCAATCGTTTCAGTGATTTCATAAATATCTTGAGATACAGATGTTCCTGTATTTTCATGCCTCTTTCCTTTGTCTTTTGGAATATCTGGAAGACTTCTGTTGGCACTGGTTGACCTATATATGTAATGCAAAAGTTTCATAGTTTCAAGTCAGATAGAGCTCATCATTTCATATAATACTAGTTGACATATTAATAATTGTGATTAAGTTTGAAAATTTTGCAAACTATTACAAGTTATGAGAATTTATATTTAACAAAACAGCATAACGCTAAATCGATATTAGGACAGGAACCTTTTTCCACTGTCAATGATATCTTGCGTTGCTATACGAAGGGCATCTGCCATCGGAATCCCATTAAAGCCATCATTGTCAGAATCATTTAGAGTTACCATTCCAGCAAGGCCGAGAAATTCATTCCTATTTAAAGGAATTACAACTGAACGTATCCTTGTAAATGATACGAAAAATTGCATTCTTAATTCCAATATAAAATGTAACTTTATTATTGTTAGCAGAAATGTATGAAATGTTATTCTTTTCAGAGATGATAACGATAATTCATAAGTATAAATGTATAAACAGTTTACTTGTTCTCATTACGACGACAGCTGCAAATACAAGCAACAATGAGACCAAGGAAGCACAACAATGCTCCAATAGAGACGACCCAGTAACACCAGGCACCTTCCTCGAGAAAAGGTTGTATCATGTTATGGCATGTATTCTTAGGTCCTATAAAGCGTAACTTTTTGAAACATATACAAAGTGAAACACGATTCTTTGAAATAGTAACAATTACCTTCCAGTCAATTCATCGCATGCAAATTGACTCAATCCATATTTGATATCTTGTAATTTAATACTTTCAGGAAACCGATAAAATGTTGTGATGTTTTTTCAGTTATGTTACTTTTCTTGATTTCTTGTTTCTTCTGGTGTCTTACCTTTCTCCCCCTCCGCGCCCTCTCTCTCTCACACACACACACACAAAATCTCTGCTGTTTTTGCATTACATTTTGTTTAGCTACGTTATAGCATACACTTTTTCAGATGTTTGATATGTTTACATAACATTGAAATATTTGAAATGGATGTACAATGACCGATCGATTGAAAATAGCCAAGATCATTGTTTTTTTGATACTCATATGTAATAATATCACTTATATGCAGTTAGTTTGTTGGTTTGTGACTGAAAAGAAATAACATTTGTAAGAATTGTTCGAGTAAAGTACGGAAACTCGTAGCAAACATACATACAAAATAAGTATCGAATACTAGGTTTATATCATTTGGTCCAGAATGCTGTAGAGAATTGACATTTCTGTAGAAACAAAACCAAAAAACCAGAACTTCTTTTTATAAGAAAATATTTATATGTAAGTAGATAAGTACATGAGAATATCGATATGTCACGTAAACGTCTTTTGACATATCACGATCGCGAAATAAGGTTACGTTATCTATGCACGCGGTGTGCGTTCTCATAGATACGAGTAGATACATACGACTCCTTACTCACACATTTCTAAATACACGTAATTTGCGACTTCTCGATTGATACGTTTCGATTATCGATAACGGGTAGAAATTAAATATGACATTTAAAGTGAAAGCATTATCAGATGAGATATACATATGAGATGTACATATTACATATGTAGAATGGATATGGCATCTTATGGATCTTAGTGTCATGTTCTGAAATACCGATCGTCCAAAAAATCAAAGATTTTGTTATGCCATCTATGAACCAGAGTTGTGAGGTTAAGAATCGCGCGCGCGTGTATATGTGTCACATGATATTCATGATGGAATCGTATCTTTCAACTTCTCCAGCTTCGTTTTCAAAAAAATTGAATAGTCATCGTAAATACAGAAACATTTACATACTATGTATAAAGCAGTAAATAGTGAAAAACAATGTATTAAAATATATAACTTGTATAATTCATATAAAATATATAAATTCGTTGCTAAAAGAAAGAGAGGGAGAGAGTATCAACGTAGGTATACGTTGATTCATATAATATATAAATTGTATGTAAGGTGGTGTTATGTATGAGGCTGCACACATGTACGGGGCTTATCTATACGTACATACACTTACTTGCGAGCGTGAGTTTATACGAGTTACGTTAAATGAACATAAACACGACGACACGCTATTGACAGTGAGTGGAACATGAGCGAGTAAACTATGAGGTATACGTGTGTATGCAATGGAAAGATGTGGGTTATTTCGTTATCTGTCACACTTGGTATCAGTGGAGCAAGCAATATAAACAGGTAAAGAGCCGTCGCAATATCCGTAAAATTGTTGCGTTTGCAGTTGGGACTGTGATTGCGGTTGAGTTTGAGTAGGAGTTAAAAGGGTATGCATGAGATGCATCGGTGGTTGAACCAAAGGCATTATTTGGTGAGGTATAGTTGGAATGGAAGAAGCCATCGTATTCCCACGATCCAACGTGGATTCGTTGTAAGAGCCGAGATAAAGTTCATGATTGATCTTGCCGGAGTAAGCGCTGGCAGGCCTGACCATCGAGGCGTCAGGAATACTGCTGGTCGCGGCCGCTACGGCTAAACGCGTTTGATCGATTCGGTCAGAAGACCACCTAAATCGGCACACACAGATCACGACTACGATCAGAGCTATGAACGCTACGACGCCACCAACGATACCAATGATAAGTGTATCGTCCGTACCGGCGGAGGAACCGGCTGACGAAGAAGTTGCATGATCGCCATTGTAATGCTTATTTCGATCAGTGTTTTGAACCGGTGGTGCTACGGTCCAAATAATCTCGGGTTCCGAAAACGTCGATCTGACGGTAGGATTGGAATAAGAAGAGGAGGAGGAAGAGGAAAAAGAATCAGAGGAGGATGAAGAAGCGAGAACGTGGATGGTAGCGGTGGTATCGTTGATGAATTCATCGACAGAGGCGCCGGAGGTCAAGTCGCAAGACAATCGATGTTCCGCGAGATTGATTAAGATCGATCCAGCTAAGTTGATCGGAGTGTAACAGAGAACGAGATTTGAAGGATCGTCATCGCCGATCGTTTTAAGCCATTTCCAGAGTTGTCTCGCGTCGCAATTGCAATCGATCGGATTATAGCGGAGTCCCTTGATCTTGACGGAACCGATTCGTTCATCAAGCGCCGAAAGGAATTGGTTGGATAGAGTGGTGAATTTGCTGCCGGAGATGTCCAATTCCAATTCGGTGGAGCGGGGTACCGGAAAGAAGAGAGCTGCCGGTATCGAGTCGACGGAAGTATTTTTCAGGCCGAATATCAGCTTAGGTCCTCGAACGCCGACTAACGAGCTAGATAGAATGCTTCTGAGCCTGACTCCTCGTAGGATCACCTCCTTAAGTCGAGGGTGCGAACGTATCGATAATTGTTCGTTGCTTACCGAGGAATCCTTGATCTCGATATCGAGCGTTTCCAAATTGTTCATTCGTTTGAGTACTCCCTGGACGTCGAAATAGCCCAATTTAGGGTAATCGTAGGCGGCCAGAGAGCGAAGCTTTCCGAGCGATTTGAAAGCGGTTCGCTCGATTCTCGTACAATTCGGCAGATTTGTCATCGTCAGGAAACGCAAGCCGGCCAAACCATCGAAATCGGTCTCGTTGATCGTTTTCACATGGTTGTCGGATATGTCTAATCTTCGGAGCGCAGGCAAGGCTTGGAATGCTTTGTTCAAACTAGATAAATCGGAGAATTTGTTCCCCGAGAGGTTTAACGTTTCGAGCATGGTAGCGCGTTCGAGAGTCGTTACCCGGAGGTCGGACAGCCCGTTCCTAGAAAGATCGAGCCGCTTAAGGAACGGCGTCTCGAGCCTGACCATCAGACGTTCGATCCCGGTATTCGCCAGGTTCAAGAATCGGAGAATCTTGGCCTCTCCCAATATTCCTTTGACGGCGTTCTCGCTCAACGGATTATCCGATAAATCGAGTTCCTTCACGTTGCTGGCGACCTCTTGACTAAACAGTTCAACCATTCTGTTTCGAGCTAGGTTTAACCTAAAAAGGAACCCAATTTGTCGCTGTAGCGATCTAATCGGGATCTCGGTTAGCCGATTCCCGGACAAATCGATACTTTCGACGGAACGGACTCTGCTTGGATCAAAGATCGTTTCCGGAAGAGAAGTTAAACGATTGTCCCGAAGATTCAAATGCTCCAAACGAAGAAGACCCTCCATCGTCCTCTCGCTTAACGTCTCGATATCGTTGCCCGAAAGATCGATTAGCTGCAACTGCGTAGAATTATGAAAAGCTAGTTCGTTGACGGACTCGATCCGATTCGCGGCAAGATTTAGCGACCGAAGACGAACAAGCTGAGAAAAGGCGAACTCGTCGACGGACTTCAACTCATTTCCCGACAAATTCAGCCATTCGAGAAATTGCAGAGGTTTCAGATAGTCCGTGGGAAAGTAGAGAAATCGATTATCTGAGAGACGAAGCTCTCGTAATCTCGGATGTATCGCGAAGGCGGTCGGTGATAATTGATCTATTTGATTCGAAGACAAATCGAGGCTCTCCAAGCCTGTTCCGGTGTCAAAGTGTTCTCCGGTAAACGAACTCAACCTGTTACCTCGTAAATTCAGTTCGTATAGATTGGTCAATCCCACGAAAGCCTCGTTCTCGATATGCTCGATGCGATTCTCAGACAAGTCGATTCTCGAAAGATTAACCAATCGGTTGAACGTACCTGACTCGATTCTTTCCAATCGATTGCCGGCGATCGATAGCCTCTCGAGTGATTCGAGGTTGCGAAACAGTACCGACGGCAGGATGCTTAGATCGGTACGCGAAACGTCGAGATCGAGCACGGAGAAGGGGAACACCGGAGGGAAACCACCGTAAAGCGGGTTCGAGCTCAGATTTAAATATCGAATTCTTTTCAAATGATCGAACGTTTCCGGAGAGATTCGCGTTAGCCGATTCCCCGATAAATTAAGAGAGATCAACCGTCTTAGAGGAAGCTCGCCGATCGAGGTCAGCCTATTGGAGGATACATCCAACTCGAGCAGCGTTTCTTCCAATCCAACGAACGTGTCGCGTGTGATCCTTGACAGCATATTGCCGGATAATTCGATACTGATCAACCTTTCAAAGTCCTGGAACAGACCAGCGGGTATTTCTCGAACTAAATTTCGAGTGAGCGCCAGTGTTACGAGATTCGAGGCTGTTGCTTGGATCAACTCGGTCGGCAGAGCAGCGACTCGATTGAATTCCATATGAAGATGAGCTAAAGATGGTAACCTAGTCAGAGCCAGGGCTGGTACTAGTAAGATGTTGTTGTCTTGCAACGAGAGCCATTTTAATTTGTTTAAACCATTGAACGATGATTCGTCAATCTGCAACAGATTCGATTTTATTTCAATTTAGATAAGAACGCGATCAACCTTTTCTCTCTTTCTACCTCAACACCTCGTCTCTTTCTGTCTCTTTCTCTCTCTTTTTTACTCTTGATACGTACCGTGCGTAATGCGTTCAGGCTTAAGTCGAGCCTAGTTAACTCGGACAACTTGGAAAACGTACCGAAATCTAGCCGACCGATGTTATTTCGGCTAAGATCCAATACTTGCAGCTCTCCCAAAGATGATAAATGTCGATGATCAATCTCCTAAAAATGAAAACCGTTCTCTTTCGTCTTTTCTCCTTCGACAAAAAAAAGAACAAAAAAAGCGTGGTGCGGATCGTAGTTACTTACATCGATTAAATTGTTCGACATATTGAGAAACTTCAAGTCCGTTAAATGTCTCAGTGCATCGCTTGGGAATTCTCGCAGAAAATTTGTTGACAAATCCAACTGCAATAAATTGTAAGCCCCTAAAAACAGTCATGATTCTATAGTTTTATTCGTTCATTCGATCGTTCTCACGAACGAATTACTAACTTATAGTGCTTCGTTAGAACAACGTGTAACGAAACAAATATCCAAGTACCTTTAAAAACATCGCTGTTAAAACGGTTAAGATCGTTGCGAGATAGGTTTAGTAAAAGTAATCGTTCGAGCCCTGACAATGCATCGTCTTCCATATGGGACAATTCGTTTTCACTGAGATCTAATCGCAATAGCGAGTCACCTAATATCGAGAAAGCGGCTCGTGGAAGGGATTCTGAAAAGAAAAACCAAAGAAAGAGGAATCACTGCCGTTATCGGTATTATTCGTCGAATAAGCAAATAGACGAGTTACTCTACTTTCGTTCTTTTTCTCGTCCTTCTTTGCGTACCGATATTATTGTCAGATAGCGAAAGCACTCTGATCGATCCAAGTCCCTTCAAAGACATCGTCGGTACCGTTGTCAAATTGTTACCGTCCAAGTAAAGCTGTTCGAGGCTTTCGCATCCTTTAAAGATCCCTTCTTCTAAACTTCGAAGTCCGTTCCTGCTCAGATCGAGTAGTTTCAGTTGTTTCATACCGTGAAACTCATTGCTCGAGAATATCGGATTTAGGTTATCGCCTAATAGATTATCGGCAAGCTTTAGTTCCTCCAATCGGGTTTGTACACGGAGCAAGCGATCCATCAATCTGTGAATCGAATTGCCCGACAGATCTAATTTTTTCAGATTCAAGTCAGAATTGAGCAAGTCCTCCGGTAGAGCGTTATATCCGCTATTTCTCTGACTAATGGAAACAATCGGTTCCCCTTTTAGACTATCCATCGTGTTTCGCGTAAACACCACTCGATCGCAGTTCATCTCGATCGATCGACTGTATTCCGTCGAGATGGTACATTTGCACGGGACGTGTAATTCCCGTTTTAACTCGACGCACGGTATCCATTCTGCTTCTCTAGTCGGAACAACGTTCCAAAGTGAACAAATAAGTATCGGTAAATACCACCTAGAAACGATCGGTCATATTATTTACTTAATCTTATTCTTGTCTTTCTATTCTGTTAGCATTCCTAGTTTCTTTAATTCACTGACAGGAAAAAAGAAGAAGAAAAAGGAATGTAACGAAATACGAGGACGGGCGAGAGAGAATGTAAAAGACGAGACGGTAGCAGAGGCAACAGCAGCTTCGCTCGAACGCGGTATGCCTATGTATAACGGTGATTTTATTCTCCGCTCTCGGCCAAACTCGAATTGTTCGTTCACATTGCTACTTTGCTAGAAATACGTAAAGTTCGCTATGAAACTCGCATGAAAAACTATGAAAACCAATCTCCACTTTCATATATTTCATCTTCGACTTGGGTTCGGCTTCGGTTTCGAATTCGGATTCGGATCAACAAAATAGCAACACGCGTAGTATGAATCAAAGTTACCACGTCGACCGCATCGCGCGCGATTACGCGCAGAGAAGAACAGGTTTAAAGATGAAACGAATGGAGAAGGCGCGCGCGACCTCGAAGGAATTTTATGCGTCAGATTCTCTGTTGTAACTATGTGATCCGACTAGATTGGTACGCGACATAGTTCTTTGTTCTGACTAAATTAATATGTTCGTTTCCACTCGAAAACCCATTTGATTTTCTTTCTCCAATACATCATTTTCCGTATCGCGAGACAATATACACCGCTCTACCGATCTCGTCTCTGTAGATTCATCGCAAATCTTTAATATATCGGTTAACGTATCGCGGTAAAATTATAAAATCGTTGAAAAGAGAATAGCGCGTGGAAAAGTGAAAAGGGCAATAACTTACGTTCTTCTCATATTCGCTGTTTCACACCGCATCTACTGTAGCTTATTCCAATGGGACATCACCAGTCGATCAAACTGAACGTCGATCGGTGTAATCGAAACACTCGATCGAACCACTAACAATCTCGCTTCATCGCTTAACCATTTAACCACGGCCGCCTAATTGGCCGGGTTTCTTCTAGACACTTTCAACTCAGTTTGTTAAGTTAACTCTTGTTTGTTTGTCCGAAACACAAGAATCCTTCGTCTGTTCTGGCAACAAGTTTCTCGTGATTCGAGCTTTCTCGATAGGACGATCCGATCCGATGTGATCCGATCTGACCCGACTCGACTTGTCTTGACTTTACTTGCCTCGAATTTTCTTGGTCCTAACGAAGAGGCGAATAAAAGAAGCGGTAGATTCGATCGCTTCGAACTCTCATTTGAAAACCGAACTTTCAAAGGAAATTATCAGAAGACTAGAATTGTACGGCACGTTAACTGTAATGATGAAAAATTGCGATCGAGGCAAAAGAAGAAGGGGAAGACGGGAGAGTAACACGCGCCTTTTGCTGTCCTTCTCGACGGTAAATTCGCAGACAGGAACGTAACGGGGTTACCTACGCTCGAGATACCAGCTCAACGTACGACGCGACCGATTCTCCCAGGTAGGGGAAACGGTAAAGAGTCGAATGAACGGTATACGACATACGATACACGCCTCTGTACATAAATGTATATATATACATATACAGCACGGACAGTTTGGGAAAAGAACATGAGATGTAATCGAATGGATATAGGAATGTTTTATCGGACAACCTTTCACTGCCACTACATTCGTTCGGTATTTCCGATTTTGCCACCTAAATTGTTTCGATACATTACTACTTACATGCTTTTCTCTACCTCATTTTCTTTTTTTCAGTATAGCACTTATGGTACATGCCTTTCGTTATTTCATTTTCTTTTTTTCAACCCAACAATTAGTACATTTCTCAAATAGAATTACGTGTTTACTGTGTTATTATCTCGACCATTATTGACCCTTATCACTGCTCTTCGAATAACTTTGATTCTATTTTCCCAAATAACCGCTGGATCTATGTATTTCTATTGCCAAAAATAATAATTATTTCTAAAATTTGTATGAAAAATTCATTGATAAAAAGATGATGTTATTTAGATGAGAAACGATGATCACTAGGTCTTCAAGAAATTTTTCGAAAAATTCAATGATGCAGAAATATTCGTTTTTAAGTGGTCAGCTCACAAATAACCATTACGAGCAATCAACATTTTTTTCGTTACCAATAATCATGATCGATGACAGAATTTTGTTTCGTTGCCGATATCCATAATTAATGAGAGAATTTTTTCGGTTACTTTCGACCGTCGTCCATGTTTATCGACATTATCGATAATCAGTTCCTAGAGAGAAGAATAACTTTATACTTATAAGAAATAACTTTTAATTAATAAGAAATAGCTTTCTTAATAATAAAAATAAGGTTAATATCTTAGTGTCAAACCATTCCTTAATTAGTTACCTGACATAACAATTACAGGCATTTTGAAGGAAAATTACATAGGAAAAGGTACACAAAACGATGGTCTTGAAAAAAGTGTTGCACATTTAGATCCCTTCTTTTTTATTACAAGTTCAGACCACTTAACACAGAAAAAATATTAAAATAAAATAAACATATCTATATAAGGTGTATGTGACAATATAGTTTTTCCTATATATGTGTATCTCTTGCGCATCGCGCACCACTTTACGTGAATCTACGTTCAATCTAGTTTATTAAAAACTTATAATTACGTTAGTTACAGTTTATTTTATCTAAATATTTCTTTTAATTATTACGCTATAAAAAATATTTTGTACGCAATATGAAAATAGCTAACATGGTATAAATAATATTTTTGACTCAATTATTTTTTTCGTAATTTTTTCTCTTATAAATATTATACATATTTTCACTTGTACATATTATAGTTATCATATAAAGTTATGAAATTTAATAATATGTGCATAAAAATGAAAACTATAAGCACCTCTAATTGCATCTAATACAAGACACCTTCATTATAAATTTTTCTCGAAATTACAATCATGATCGTATACTTAAGCGCTTTTGTTTACTCTCTACTTATCTCTTTTTTCAAATGTGTAGCAGCCTAGTGATAACTTCTGTTGTTCATCACGGAACAGCGTATTGGTCGCCAAACGCACATGTGCGTTAGGAATTTTGTGTTAGCGCCATGCGGCTAATAAGAGAACTAATATACATCAAAATGATGACATATCCCACAACTTCCACCAAAAATTGAACGAGTGTTATTGTCAGACTTGTGTATTGTTGTTATTATGTATATGACCGTGGACGCAGCTGTAATTTTACATATTTGTTTTTACGTTATTCTTTACTATTAGGACAAAATCCATGAATTAAAGCATTTGATTAGAATAAGGATCGAGTTTTGGTCGTTTATAAAAATGTTAGCAATGTTAACCGCCGATTGGTTTCCTTTGGGTCGAGACATCTATTTTAGGTAATATAACAGTATAAAGTTATGGTATCGAAATGGTACTGTGTAAACAAGAAACAGAGGAAGAAAGAAAACAACTTCATTATTCATGAAAATTATTTATTTTTTAGAAAATTTGAATTGTATCCGTTATCTTTCCAAGACGAAGTATCAAGTAATAATGTGTTAGTGGCAGCTCCTTATGGAGGTTCTATTGCAGTCACCAGAAATTCTAAGAAATTGGTGAAAGTTCAAGGAGCGAATAAGCCTACGATATATTTATACACATCTTCTGGAAAACTAACAGCCAAGTTGCAAGTAAAAGTTTCAAAAGCTATTTTCTATTTTAAATTTATCTTTTTTACTATATCATGATTATGATTGTCATTTCTTTTAGTGGAGTGGTGGGCAACTAATTCTTTTGGGCTGGTCTCAACAAGAAGAATTACTATGTGTAGAAGACGATGGCATGGTTCATATATATGATATGTTTGGAACATATCAACATGCTTTTAGTATGGGAAACGTATGATATTTATACTTAGATACTAGATTTATACTTATAATTTGTAGCTAATTAAAATATGTGAAGATTGTTTCTCTAAAATATTCTGATTGTGTTGATATTTTTTTGTGCCAGGAAGTAAAAGATACTAAGGTTGTAGAAGCAAAATTTTTTGTCAGTTACAGTGGAACTGGTATTGCAGTTCTGACATCTACTAATCGTATATTTTTAGTGAATAATATAGTTGAACCAAAAGTTAGACAAATATCTGAAATTCCTAGTAAGTAGATAAAACATATTTTCTTACACTACTGATTAATCCAATAAACTGGTCTGTAATATTAATGTTTCTGTACCCTTCAGGATATGGCGGGCAAATTGAATGCTGGTGTTTAGTTCATTGCGATAGAGAAACACGTGTGATATTATCGAACAGAGATGGGATATTTGTGATACATCAGTCTCATCAAACTGCAACTCATATACCATTTGTATAATATAAAAACTTTGAATGTTGAGAGACAAAGAGAAATGCGTTTTTAATGTTTCAAACAATTTTATATTTCTAGGACAACCTTTTTACCAGACACAATAAAGTGTTCACTATAGTCGCCATGGCAGTGTCTGGAAACAATCGTCATATCGCTCTTTATACGGATACTGGGCATTTGTACATGGGTACTATAGATTTCAATGAAAAATATTGTGAACATTATACAAATATGAAAGAGCCTTTAGAAAACATAGCATGGTTAATATGTTTACATTATTTTTTATATAATATCATGATAAAAGGACTCAATGATATTTATACAAGAATTTACAGGTGTGGAACAGAAGCTGTAATATGTAGTTGGAATAGTACCGTAATGGTAATCGGACGAACAGCCGAAACCATAATATATACGTACGATGGACCGGTACATCTTATTACAGAGATTGATGGTGTACGTGTATTATCTGGTTCTTCTCATGAAATGATACAAAAAGTACCGAATGTCGTTCAAAAAATATTTCGAATTAATTCAACCGATCCTGCGTCTTATTTATTGGAAGCTTCTAAACAGTTTCAAAAAAGGAGTCACAAAGCTGATAGTTACATGGATTTAGTCAAAGATAAATTAGATCCTGCGATAAAAGCTTGCATCGATGGAGCTGGCCATGAATTTGATTTTGAAACACAAAAGCTTTTAATGAGGGTAAAATCTTTAACTGTTATTTGTTATTGTTCTTCTTCTTGTTCTCCTTCTTTCTATTCTTACTTCTACGATATAAATATGTACATATTTATGAATGTATATTCCTTGTATCAATACTTCTAGGCTGCTAAATTTGGGAAAGGATTTAGTAAAACAATTAATCCTGAGTATTACGTCAACATGTGTCGAACTTTAAGAGTTTTAAATGCAGTAAGGCACCCCGCAATTGGAATTCCACTAACATATACACAGTATCCTTTCATTTAATATCTTTCTTTTAATTTTACCGCCTTCAATGATGTAATACAATGCCTTAATGATGACAGATTCACTATTCTCACGAGTCAAGTGTTATTGGATAGACTCGTTGCAAGAAGACATTACTATCTAAGTATACAAATTGCACGGCATCTTCAGTTACCAGAGATCGATGGAGAAAGTCGAATATTAGCTCATTGGGCTTGCTATAAAGTAACATTTGTTGTTTAGTTTCACTTGCTCGATCGTCTACGATATCTATACGAATAAATTTTCTTGTAATAGGTAAAACAAACGCAATTAGATAAGGAACAAATAGCAGAAGAAATAGCTGATAAATTAGGCTACGCGCCTGGTGTTTCTTATAGCGAAATTGCAAGAAGAGCAGCCGACTGCGGCCGAAAACAACTAGCAATTAAAGTAGATCGTTATTATTAAACAACTAATTGTTAAACAGTTCTTTGTTTCGTCTAATATATTATCATATGTTACACTCTTATATATTGTTTCTAGCTGATTGATTACGAACCACGTGCGCATCAACAAGTGCCACTTTTATTAACGCTTGGTGAAGAAAGAGCCGCTTTACGTAAAGCTGTTGAAAGTGGAAATACAGATTTGGTTTATACCGTAATACTTCATCTCAGGGAGAACATGCCACTCGGTGATTTTCAGGTAACATTTTATTATCAATCGATCCAGTAGAGATAGAAATTCGATTCTTAATATATTTCTCATTGGGCTCATTCCCTACAGATGTCCATAATGCACTGTCCTTTAGCTATGGCTTTATACATCAAATACTGTCAAAATCATAATCGAGAAACACTTCGCGATATTTATAATCAATATGATGATTTTCATTCTCAAGCGATATGGTTCATTACCGAGAGTTATCAGCGAAAGGTTTACAAAAATCAATATAATTATAATATTATATACTCGATCGTCTAGAAGCATCCACATATTTCATTACTTTACATCAGAATTTATGATACATTTTAGAATACGATGTCAAGAGAAGCATTATTACAATCTGCACAGGAGAATTTCAAGTTAGCTCGTAACGATACTAATGCAGCTTTGACAGAAGAACAAATAAAATTATTGCGCTATCAAAGGTCGATGGAAGATGTATTAAAGAAACCGATTGTAGGGAAACCACTTCAGGATACTGTAAAAGTATTACTATTGCGCAATGAATACAAATTAGCTGATAAATTAAGATCTGAGTATAAAATATCGGATCGAAGGTACAGTCTATATTTTTGAAAGATATTTTCTTTTATATTACTATCGATGTATGAAGAGTAAAAAATTTCTTTATCTTCTTTAGATATTGGTGGTTACGAATACAATGTTTGGCCGAGCAGGGCGTATGGAACGAATTGGAAAAATTCTCCAAAAGTAAAAAATCCCCTATTGGTTATGAGGTAACCAATATCTCAAAGTATTAAATAGAATTTACTTATTCATATCGATATATAATTTTTATTTAAAAATACTTTGTTACTAAATATATATTTTCCCACTTATTCTAGCCTTTTATAGACCAATGTTTAAAATATAATGAAGAAAGAGAAGCGAAAAAATATTTACCTAAAGTAAGGGACGAATTAAAAGTAAAATACTTAGTTAAATTAAAGTAGGTAAACTCACGTAAATTATTTATTTCACGATCTCGAACAATATAATGAAATAATATATTCTTATAGAATGATGAACGAGGCCGTTCAAACGGCGATAGAACAAAAAGATGTTAATGCGTTAACTTACTTACTAGGTCAGTGCGAAACTACAGATAGGCAATTAATTGATAAAATTAATATGTATATAACAAGTCTTAAAAATTGATATGCTATTACATTTAATTTAGTCCTGAATCGTACAGTAAGTACTGTTATCTATATTTTATAAAAAAGTAACTATCCAAATAGATTTACGTCAATCCATAAATGTATGGTTTTAGACGATTCGAAATTAAGCCCTCTGTAGAATATGTTGTAATGATAGTCATTTGAAATTGTTTTCATTCACATTAGTGATTCACGCTAAACGAATACATATGTACATTGTTTAGCCTCAAAAAATTAAATAACTATGTGTATGGATGAGTGCATGCGTCACGTAAGACTATATTTATTTTAACATGTAAATAATATTATACAAAAAATAAAAGTTAATACTTTTTATTCATTTTTTAAAATTTCACTAAAATAACAACACTTACCAATTTAATAATGAACTGCTAATCATTAGTTATCAATAATAAAAGAAAATAAAATTGAGTAATATTTATTCAATATTGTTTACATTAAAATGAGTTTTATTAATTGAATATATATAGACAAGATATACATTAATTACATTGTTTGGTAGATTGTATAAAAGTTCTGTGTTTATCAATGAGAATACTGACAATCGATTGTTCGATTTCTTCACCTTTATTTAATTGCTCGTTAGTAAGAGAAATAACATCATTATTCTCTTGACTGACAATCGTAACTTCTTGTTTTCGAGTATGCAACATGTTTCCTATAACTAACTAGAAAAAAAATTGCAATATGTGTAAAAAAATAAATTTATTCACTTTTTACTATACTACTTATTTCATTGTTATTACTCACGTTGTGTTTGTACTTATTTAGTGCATTTCTTGCTTTTGAAATTAGAAGACTTTCATCAGTTTCTAATTTAAAAGATATTACAAAAGCCTCTGGAACCCACAAACTTACGAGAGGAGCTAATATTTTTGGCACTAACTGTAGAGATATTGTTGGCGGTCCACTAGAAGAAATTTTGTGAAAAGACTGGAAATTTAAAAATCATTTATATACATGTGTATGCGTGCATGAATATAGAAAATTAATAGAAAATTTTAAACTTGTGTACCAATTCATTAGATGGGATATAGAAATCTGAAACTGCAGCTGCAAGATACAAAATTGCTTTATTTTTAAGACAAGCTAATGCTTGACAGGCAGATCGAAGAAGCCAAAGATATTCAGAAAGCGTAGTGAAAGTGAGTTGCAATAATTTATCTTGATTCAAAATTTCTTTATATTTGTGTAATACTTTTATCACGTTTTCTCTATATTGTGGTAAGACTGAAAACAACCATATTATGAGCATTTATATGCATTGTTATACAATTTTTTTTAACAATCTACAGGAAATATATATACCTGTGATCGTGCTTTCCCCACTTTGTTCATTGATCTCCAACATATCCAAAATTTTCTGACCCTTAAAATGTCTTGAAAAAGGTTCCAGAGAATTAACCCTGCAAATAGGTAAATTACATATAAATAAGTGATAAAGTATATAAGCATATAATATGTTTTTAAATATGTATTGGTATAAAATACCTATGCATAAAAATTACAGCATATCCATTTTCTAGGAAATATTCCGTAGATGCAGACCCTCTTGTCCCTGCGCTAAAATTGTCAACGAATCTTACCGTATTGTGTTCTAAAGGTATCGTTGTACCCCCGCTCTATAAAATTGATGCATACTAATTTCAAATAACAATATCTATACAATATATAATGGTGGAAAAGCAAATACTCACTGTTACTAACACGACTTTATTATTTCTCTTCAATTGTCGTTCTACAAATGCTTTCAATAATATTTCATTCTGATTAAAGTCTTGAGGTGGTGGGTGTTTAGCATAAAAATCCTCCCAAGTTGTATCCATATTTTTATGTATAAACTTTTTACACAACTGTTAAATATTTTCTATTATCTAAATCAAATGAATAAATTTCAAACTATATCTTTAAAAAATTTTAAAATTTACACACTGAATTGCATATATAAATCATAAAATAAATGATAAATATAGAATATGTTAATAAAAGAAATATTTATTATTATTGGAAACAATTATATTTTAATTAAGTATTATAGAATGCATTTATGAAACGTATTAAGCCTTACCTATACTAATTGGTACAAGCGTATCACGTTCTTCTTAGAACATAAGTAGTATTATGTGGAAACATTTTTTGCGCGCTCTTAAATAAGCATGTCATTATCACGTGAAACACATGTATTCACAAATACAAATTTATTTCAGATACGAGAAATTTGTTCCCCAAATTCGGAAACTTTGCAGCTTAAATAATACTTTATGTGTATATATATACA
This sequence comes from Bombus vosnesenskii, assembly GCF_011952255.1. Taxonomy (NCBI): domain Eukaryota; kingdom Metazoa; phylum Arthropoda; class Insecta; order Hymenoptera; family Apidae; genus Bombus; species Bombus vosnesenskii. The sequence continues at coordinate 498,154 of NW_022882935.1, forward strand.
TATACATATGTGTGTGTGTGTGTGTGTACATATATACATATATATGAATTCAAAAAATATAATTATTCAAGCGGTTCGACGAATTTAGTTATTATTATTAACGAAGAAAAGAATGATAGCTAGCTCGGTATCGACGTAGCGCTCTCTTGCGATACGTTCAGTAATTTAACACAACATGTATATAATCGATAAAAATGTTCTGTTACATTATCACAAGATATTTCAAACATATCTGTCATGACTTTTCGCATGGCTGTACTATTCCTAACCATTGATTAAGTACCGTAACCTTATTCAGATTATTATTTGCATAATTTAATATATACTAAAAAATATTATACTTTATAGTTATTTAAAATATATATTTCTTAACAAATGCAATGATTAATAAGATTGTCATAGGAAATAATATATGTATATATGTTTATTTCATATTTAAATATTATTTACCACTTAAATTTTATGTATACAATGTATTTATAATTTGACAGTGTTGTTAATTATCACTTACAGTATAATAATAATAACTATCATAATTGAGAATCATCTACATACATATGTATATTACAAGTTAATTCAATTTCATTTAACTTTCTCTAACTAGCACTAATTTAGCAAAGAACATGCTTTTTAGTACTCTGGAGGTGAAGCATAGTACTTAGACCTATCTTGAACCGATATGAACTGAAAATAAAAATTAAGAAATTTAGTAATTACGCAAATTTTGGATTGTAATTAATCGCTTAAAATAACTATCAGGCAATATTTTATATGGTTGACTTGACACAATGGGATTTAAATATCATCTATTTTATTAGTTACATATCATTTTTATTATTTTCATTATTATTGATATAACATACCTTATATTCTTTGTTTTTATATTCGTTCCATGGCTCAGGATTTTTTCTAGAATTCCAAGTAACATCGGGGCTCCGAAAAGCCAGACGTAATAAATAACCCGATGAGAACAATGCTCCGAATCCGATACAAAAGAACAGCGGAGCTAACTAAAGAGAAATAAATAATTATATTTCCTTGCCATATGATTCTTCGGCCATGATCTTTTACGTACCATCGAATTCTTTTTAAAGGTTTGCCATGAAAGACCTTGCATTTTAGCCATCTTGCTGTAGTACTAAAATAGAGGCCAGGCACCACGCTAAAATAAACCGTACATAAAAATCGAACTCTTAACTCTTACTCGTTAACATACTACGTACTTACTGGAGTATGATACAGATCAGTATAGAGAGTGCAATGTGCAGATTTCGAATTCCGAATGAAATTTTTATGAAAACGAACCTATAGCATTTTAAGCATCGATAATAAAGTCAATATAGATTAACGCTGCAATACTTTTTAATGCATTACATATTACAATTAATAATTTTCAAAGAATTGTCAAATTATTAATCACATTGTATACTATAGTAATACTATAGTTTATTTTGCATAGGATTTTAGATTTTTGTTGAATACACAAAAATTAAAATGAAATTCTCTTATGTTATTCGCGGAGTTCATAGTATACATGTGTATATATATGTGTAAAAAACATAAGCTATTGGTCGAAGCTTTAACGCATTCATGATATATTATACTACTGGTTCGTTTCATTTTCATCGAACTTGAATTGGTCGTCTATTTTATTTGTGGTTTCATGGCGGTATTTCAGAAATAAAAGTAAATTTTTGCAGTTTGAGGTCTGTGGACTGTATAAATATAAGTGTTGATCTCAGCCAACTGAGCCGCAGAGATATATGGAACTTTAATTAAATAATGTGCATATGAACTTTTGTTTGCAATGTGGTATTTCGATAAATGATTCATTCAAGTTTATTAGATTGTCTGGTACCATTAATGTCATTGCATTCGTCTAGCGTAAGAATGAATTTTTGTTCGTGACACGTCTAAAGAAGTCGGTAAGACGGCGATTTTTAGTTGTACACGATAAGCGGGATGGGTTTCTCTACGAGTTTACAAGGACAGTCATCACACGAGGCATTACTTGCCCGTCAAGATGCTGAAATTAAGCTTCTGGAAACGATGAGACGGTGTTTAACGATTAAAGTTAAATCAGACCGTGAATATGCTTCGACAATCTCCTCCCTGACTATGCAAGGGAAGAAGATTGAACGTAACGAGGATCTCGTTGGTAGTCTAATAGCGCAGGTACTCCCTCGAAATTCGAACTAAATTTACAGTTGAAGTCTATAATTTTTTTTTCAAGAATTTACAGTGGCTCCTTAGAAACATTTGCTTATTTGGTAATGTATTGTAGAGCTGGAGAGATATTATGGACTCTATTGATCAGACTGCAAAATTAATCAAGCAGCAGGCAGATTCGATCGAAGCTATAGTAGTTGAACACATTATGACATTATATTCTGAAAGAAGACGAGCTAGGAAAGTGTATCAGGAGGAGCAAACGTGGTTGAACAATCAATTTCAACAGGTAGAGAGCAAGCAACAAGAAAGTTCTATACTAAAAACAAATACCTATCGTTTTATTTATTGTATGTTTATTGCATAATCTAGTTGACTGAAGATGTCGCCAGGAAAAAGCTGGAATATCAGAAGAATTTAGAAATGTACAAATTGATGAGATCCCGTTTTGAAGAACATTATGTCAAGTGTAAGTATTTATACTGCTTATTAATCTAAATTTGTTTATTGTCGCTCATGATATCTGTTCAGCCGGTAGAGTTGGCAGAAAATTGGATGAAGTAAGAGAAAAATATCAGAAAGCCTGTAGGAAACTTCATCTTACCCACAATGAATATGTATTGCTTTTGGGTGCTGTAACAGAGTGTGAACATGACCTCAGAACTTGTTACTTACCCAGTTTGCTTCACCGACAACAAGCGATTCATCAAGAATTTATAACATCATGGTAAGAGCATCTTCTTGATTCTAGATTCTAAAAGAATTTATATATTTATGTTTTATTCTATAAATTGTTAACACATTTTATGTGAAATTTTTATGCAAGCATATGCTGATAGAAAAGGTAAAAATTAATAATGATTATTCCATCAACGACATACATTATACCGCAAATATTAAAACCTTGTTTTTTGCATGATAGGAAAACCATACTTCAGGACATAGTGAAATATTCTGATTTTACGACAGATAAATTTCAAGAGATACATCGGCGAATGCAAAAAGCTGTTGATTCTGTAAAGCCTGTAGAAGAGTACAGGGATTTTATAGGGAAGCACAGGTATTCATTTCAGACTTATTTTTATCATTACAGTTTAATGTGAATAATATTAATAATTTGTTAATGTTCGATACAGAACGCGACCAGCGTCACCGATAAGATTTATTTTCGATGAGAACCTTGTAGATGATACATCAGGAAAATTGTTGCCAAATAAATTAACAGTAGATAATTTGACTATAGATTGGTTAAGAAATAGGCTAACAGAATTGGAAACTTCTTTGAAAGCAACTCAACAGAGTCGACAAAACCCACCATATCCATCAGAGAACAATAGCGATTCTAAGTAAGAATATATTGTGTTCATAAATAATGTCTAAATGTTATTATATTACTAGTATTAAAATGGATTTATTTTACTCCTTTTCTATTTTTTTGTTGTATGTTAGAATATCAATTTTGGATTACTCCCGTGAAAGAGAAGAATTGCGATTACGCTGTCAAGAAAAGAGACTTCAGCGGCAAGTGGATGTTATTAGAGCTGCCTTAAATGAATTAGGTTGCGAAGAATTACCACTTGGATATGATCTTTCAATGGAAAGCTCTTTCGCTGATTCGCCTTCTATTAGTAAGGTATTTATAAGAACAATATCAATCAAGTCAAGTAGTAGATATTTCTATAAATATTATGGGTATTTCTTCCAAGAATGTTGAAAACTGTTCTACTGCAAAATAGTTTTTCAATACAAAACTATTTGTTTCTGGAGGATCAATAGATTTAGCTAGAATCACTGCCCTTGCAGAAAAATACAGTTGCAGATATTGGTCTGTTTACATTACGAAGAAATCAACGGTTCATGACAATATTTAGATCTCCCTTCAAATCGTTACCGATAATAAACGACACAAAAGATGGAACAATTAGATCGAGTAGCGAAGGTCCTACCTCAAAAGCAGATAATACTCTACCAGTTGTATGTTTTTTTCATATGTTATCCATTTGTTGTACGAATATAAACGTATTTCATGCGTAATCGCTTCTTTTTTATCTTTACAATGTTATACATATGTTTATACAGGAATATACATGTGTTATAAAGCGTTTATAATTAAATTAGTAATATTTTGTGTGTGACTTTTAATATTAAGCATGTTTATCTTATTATGCAAATAAATTGCATTCGATTGTGATCCTAAACTAACATTTGCGATGCGTTTTAATGATAATAATTAAAATAGACAAGAGGAAGGATGATATCTCATGTTCTAGATGTGTCCTGTTTTACTTTTTAGATGGAATATGTTATGTGTATGTTATAGACATTCCGTGGGATATCGCATTTAACAAGTCAAAAGGGAAATGGAAGTGGTGATCTTATGGAGGAAGAGTGGTTTCATGGTGTGTTACCAAGAGAAGAAGTTGTGAGATTACTCGTAACTGAAGGAGATTTCTTAGTACGCGAAACAACACGAAATGATGAATGCCAAATAGTTTTATCTGTTTGCTGGGATGGACATAAACATTTCATTGTACAAACTACTCCTGAAGTAAGCAATCTGTTGCGTTTTTAATTATGTAATATAATTCACTTCATATAATTCAAAGGGCACAGAAACAAATTGTATGTATATTTATTAATTTTAGGGGCATTACAGATTCGAAGGTCCTACATTTCCATCGATTCAAGAATTAATCAGGCACCAATGGTTATCCGGATTGCCAGTGACTAGTCGATCTGGAGCTATTCTCAAAACACCAATTTTACGTGAACGTTGGGAACTCAATAACGACGATGTAATTCTCCTAGAAAAGATAGGACGGGTATATGATTGAAATTTAAAGAAAAAAGAAGTTACTTTAGTTTTTTAAACGACTCGAAATCTAATAAGTAATTAATAGCTAACTTTAAGTTGAATTAGTATGAATTTCGCCTAATTTAGAAAACTTGTCATTTCAAAAAATTTATATACATAGAATAAAAATAGATGTTCAATTGTAAAAGATTGTACATTTTTAGGGTAACTTTGGAGATGTATATAAAGCGCAGTTGAAAACTTGTAAGACTGAAGTGGCTGTAAAAACTTGCAAAGTAACGTTACCGGATGAACAAAAACGTAAATTCTTACAAGAAGGACGAATATTGAAGCAATACGATCATCCCAATATAGTAAAGCTTATAGGAATTTGTGTCCAAAAACAACCTATTATGATTGTTATGGAATTAGTACCTGGTATATTCAATAAATTAATCTGTTTTGGAATTAAATATTTAGAGTTAAATATTTTTCAAATTGTGGAGTACAATTGTTTGTTGATATCAAATTAATATGTATGATAGGTGGTTCCCTGTTAACTTATTTAAGAAAAAATGCTAATACTATTACGCAACAAGAACAACTTCGAATGTGTAAAGATGCAGCTGCAGGTATGCGCTATTTGGAATCTAAATATTGTATTCATAGGGACTTGGCTGCTCGAAACTGTCTCGTAGGTAAATGTGTGTGTATGTGAACATATTTTTAGTTATTATAAAAATTATTTACGCAAGACATATGAATTGTAAAAATACCAAGTATAATATATTTTATCTTTAGGATATGAATCTATAGTAAAAATATCAGATTTCGGAATGTCACGAGAAGAAGAAGAGTATATAGTATCAGATGGTATGAAACAAATTCCAATTAAATGGACTGCGCCAGAGGCATTAAATTTTGGTAGTTGAAAAGATATTGTGTGTTAGATGTATATTTAGGATTCTAATACTATTTTTCACTGTAATATTTTCTATAGGTAAATATACGTCGCTTTGTGATGTGTGGAGTTATGGAATCTTAATGTGGGAGATATTTTCTAAAGGTGGAAATCCTTATAGTGGAATGTCTAATTCTCAAGCTCGCGAAAAGATAGATGCAGGTAATATTTGCGTCATAGTCCTTATTACACTTTCATTATTATGATTATTACTATTGAGTATTAACTATACTCATAAACATATACATAAAGTATTTTACATGTAGAACTTAAATAAAAATTTCTCTTTCCGTTCTTAGGTTATCGAATGCCAGCACCAGAAAATACACCCGATGAAATATATCGTTTAATGTTACGATGTTGGGAATATGAACCGGAGAAGCGTCCTCATTTCGATCAAATATATACTGTTGTTGAGACGCTTTCTCAAGCGTATTTATAAATAATTTTATGTCGGTGCTAAGCTGTGTTATGAATAATATTTTTCTCATATTGTTTATTGTAGCTCTCGATTTTCTTATACAAGTCTTATAATATCTCCGATTATGAGCTTTAAAAAATAATGCTCATTAAGACGTATACATATGATACATCTTTGATTTGCTATGAAAATCTCAAGCAACGCAATGATTTATGTTTTCATAAAATTTAAAAGAAAAGGCCTTGAACTCAATTGAATGACAATAAATTTTACAGGTAATAATATTCTCCTTATTATAAATACCTATAAAATGCTGAATATCTAAATTCCACTAAGAAAAAAGGAACTGTATTTTAGTGATTACCAATTTGCTTTATTATGATATTCGTTTGTAAATATCACTATTTCTCATTATTTGTCTTAAAGTACATCATTCTTTCCATGCACTAGCATTCCAGAATAAATTGATTGTATTAGGATTTAAAATGTATAACGTTTCACCGAAATTCAATCGAACATTGAATCAAACGACATTTGACATTTTCATAGTGAACCATTGATATTTTCACTTTTGCATTGTATTTATATATATTGTGAATAGGAAGTGTGAATATGTATCGTACTCTGATATAATAGTATATAAAATTGTATTGGGTATTTCTGTCAAAATGGAAGATTCAAAAACTCCGAGTATTTTCAGGATGACCCAATACCGATACATTTTCTATTGTTCATGTTCTTGATTTTTATATTAACAGTTCTGCCATAAAATTCCTTATATTATTTATCCGTCCAAATAATAATTCAATTTTAATAATCAGTATTGATCGGTGAAATAAAGAATGTTAGGTCTCAAATTCATTCAGAACAGATTTTCGCAATAAGCATACTAAACATATTTCATTAATTCGAAACTATAAATATAAAAATTTTGTAACATTATTTATACATGTAACGAAGTTCCAAATTTTTAAAAAATTTGATTTTTATAATACATAACTTATTAATATATAAGGAACTTACAATTTTTTTTATTTTTATCAAAAGTCACAGAATTTATTAGTTATTGCTGTTCAATACACGGTGTACGCTTAACTATTGAGATGTGTTAGATAATATCATGTTTAATATTAAAATTGTGCCTATAGATATCTTATACATGTATGTATTGTGCGAAATGCGTAAGTTATCCTCTGTAAAGTCATAACTAGTGGAGAATTTATAAATGTTCAAAACAGTTAAACTCTGTTGTATTATATCATTGTTTATATGCTTTATTATATGTTATTTCGAGTTGCAATTTGAAAAGGAAAACGAATGTGTTGTTATTCTACAATACTCAATATTATTTTAAAAATTAATAAAACTTGTATGGAAGCCTTTTATAAAGTTTGAATTTTTATTGTTAAGGTGTTTAAATACTTGTTATTGTTACCATTTAAGTATTTTTATTTCTATCTATATTCTTATTAAAATCATCTGTACGAAATTACAATTTTTTACAAGTATAATTTAATAAGTTCATCACTTACAGCTGAAGGTGTTAATATACCTAAATCAGTAAATAAGAGGCTGATATAATGTGGAGGTGTATAATCAACTAATGGATGTTCTTTCCGTAAGTCCTTTTTTAACGTGCTTGCTGTATACTGTACAGAAAAAGACAATAAAAAACAAATCCTTAAATATGTACTATATCTTAATTAGAAACAACTGGGAAAATTTTAGCACACTACCTTAAATTCATTTGGAAGATCGACTTGATTTAATGGATATATTCTTGAAAATTTGAAACTCTCCGTTAATACATAAAATGGTTTTTTTACTTCTTTAGCACACATTGCCATTGTATATGTGCCAACCTACAAATGCAAAGTATTACATGAAAATGAGAATTCACAATGTTAATAATCAATTAAGGAAACTCTAATACACCTTATTAATGACACCTCCACTTTCTGCGACCCCTTCTGCTCCTACCATAACCATATCAACTTGTTCCATAACATATCCCATTGCAGAATCTAATATTAATGTGCAAGATACACCTAAATCTGTCAAATTTTGACACATTTCCTGCCTGCCCATTGGTAAACATGAAAAGAAAACAAACATATTATACATAAACAAGCATTTTAAGTTATTATAAGAATACATACCCACTATTATCTGGAGAAGAACATGTTACATATACTTCAAATATTTTATTACTTTCAACAGCTCCCTTCATTGCTTGCAATACAACTCTAGACTTTGAATGAGTAAGTATTTTCTAAAACAAAATGTAATATTATAATTGGGAATCAAGAGGGATCTTAAAAAAAAGAAATTATAAAACAAATAAAATTACAGAACCATCCTTAATAAAGTGTGCTGCAACTTTTGCTACTTTTCCTCTGGCAGCTACTAATTTCTCATAAAACATCTTCCCTCTATGAAGCATGATACCCTTGCATTCTGCAAATGACTAATATCAAATAATATAGAACAACGATCAATGTGACTGCAGATTTTAAATGTACTTGTAAAATAAGATAACAAGAAACAAAGGGAAAAGGACTGACATGAAACAAGGAATCCTAACAAATTGTACAATAATATCCTTACAGGAGTATCTAATGTAGCCAAAGTTATAAAACGAAGGAATAATTCACTGCCAGATGCAATAGCAGTTACAGGATTTTCAGTGGATCTCATCGCATCTATTGCATTTTGTAGACAATACCTGAGTTCTTGAACTGTTTCAGCTGTAAAAAAAGATAAATGTATAATACAGATATGTTTTCTTTAAAAGTATATTAATATATTCTTACATTTTGAATACTGCAAAACTTTTAGTAATGTGCGTATAGCAGCCATCCCAGCAGAAACATCTTTTTCATTTTTGATGATGCCATTGAAGTATTGACAGATTTCTAAGAAAAGAAATCGTACGTATAATTATTTTGTTAATTTATTATATTGAAATAAGTTACCTTCCTTTTCCATAATGTTTGCTCAAATATTACAGATACTTTTTATTTCCGATCAAAATAACATATCACTTGCTAGGTTTAGGTTAATGTTAATGTTCATATACTTAAATATATAATTAATAATGCGTTACATATTCACACCACAAATTTTTTACATTAAATGAATTGTAATATTATTAAAATTGTAAAGGTAAGAAAAAACAAATAAAACTCCAGATAAGTGCGAACAAGAAAATCCTATAAGAATCTGGTGTACATGTATGTGTATGTATTTGGTTCATTGAACTATGTCACACTTATATAAATTTGATAATTGAGTATATTTTTTTTCATATACAACGATATTATTAAATGACGAATATTTAAGTTTTTTATTGGGTTACAAATATAAAACAAACAGATGCCAAATATTAAATGAATGTATATATATCAAAGTGACTGAAAGTGCATGTAAATATACATAATTTAATATGTAATACTTGGTAATAAATATAGTAGTCGTACTTTGAATTGGAAAAATTTGTAAATAACACTGACAAAACGTGTCTGAACGAGGTTAGAAGAATTTACACTTTCTACTGTAGAGTTTAATTTTAAAAACAAATTTTTACATTTAAAAGTAGTATGTATTTGACTTCATTGAGAACGCACGCTTACTTATTATATTTGTAAATATTATTAGGTATAAAGATAAAATGAGTTTAAACATGTTATAGATATTACAATTTAAAAGTTACAATCTAAAGTTTATTTTAAAGCATTAGATTGTATGAATGGATATGTTAGAACAAAAGTTAAAGAATGCTAAAAATGATAAATTATGCTTGTATATGTGTATACAATATAGTATATATGTATACAATACTGAAAATCAGTATACTGTACCGCTTTATTTGTTACAGCTGATCTGTAAGAAAGGGATGTTTATAGAATAACTGGAGAAACGATATATTAAGATGAGTTTTTAATTTAATACGATAAATTCCGTTTGATTTAGCTATTATTTATATTTATGAGAGCATTTTTACAATGTTTCCAATTATAAATAGGTTTGCAAATAATTCCAGGCCAGCATAGAGCTTTATATACGAAGCTTGCCATCAACTCTTAAACATGATGTTAAATAAATCTAAAATTTTTATGATAGTAATGATGGAGAGAGAGGGAAAAAGAGATTATATTATCCTGAGATTTGAAGTTTTATGTGTAATTTCACCAGTACATTTTCCATAGGCGAATGACACAAAAGATTTGAAATATGCCTTTATAATTATAATTATTTGATATAAGGTGTTGCACTCCCGTAATAGAAAGGTTGACAATAAAATGATCGTACAAGATGTCGGCGTTCGCGTAAATACTTCTTATGAAGAGCACAATTCAATTGATTTAACCAAAAATAGAATTTAATGTTTTCCATGGAATCCTCCATCAAAACTGTTTTATTCTTTCGACCGTTACTTGCTGCACTATTCAATTTTGATCCCCTGAAAAGTACAAAAATCATTTCTTCCTCATCTTCCCCTTATCTCCCATTTTTGTAATGGTGTAGATATTATATCTAAAAGATTTTACTGCATAATATTCGATACGATTCTTTTTTCTTTATCCAATTTTATTTCTTTTTGATTTTTCGGCGTATACAAAACACATTCATTGATAATTTGTGCTTCATGGATGCTATCACAATTAGATTTTACTATCGCACCTGTTCGTTTAGTCGTTTCAAAGTGTTTTCTACGAAATAATTTCTGCTTTTGACGATATTTATCTTCCTGCTTTTTGCGTATTTGTGCCTAAGTAAAAAACAAAAAATAAATAAATAAAATTGTTTAATAATATTACGGGGAACTTGACAAAAAAATTATAGAATGGATTATAATCTACACCTGCCGTATTACTTTTTTCCATTTCATATTTGCCAAATTTTCAAGTAACTTCCGCTGCCGTTCGGTTTCTATTTTTCTAAGTATCTGCTGATATATAACGGTTTTTTTATCTTTCCAGTCTTCGAAGGATAACTTTCTCCTACTTTGTTGTTGCTTGACTAATCTGTATTTTATTTTTTAAGCAAATATATATATATATATATATATATATATATATATATATATATTAAAATTCTCTAAAAATATATAAATATATTTGAAGAAATTTTATTCAGTGAAATAATAACCCGTGGATACGATCAGGTTTGCAGGCTTTCGCGAGAACATTGTTTGTCGCAATTTGCAATTCATCCGTCGCTCGTTTTGTCGAATTCTTCCAAAGTTCGACAATTTTAGTATCACCGAAATTAATGTCATTTAGTTCACTGAAATTGTCGCTTTTGTTAGTAGTAGATTGTTTCTTGACGATTGAAACTGAGTTGTGTGCTTGCATCGTCAACGATTGCCCCATCAAGTTTCTTTCACTCGTAGGTATTTTACAAAAGATCATTAAGGAGGATCGCTTATGTTTGTGACGGCGTGATCTACGATGCGCGACCGTTGCCGATATGTTCTAAAATTTGAAAACTCAAAATTTGTCCACAAATATTGTAAAACTTTTACTCATTACTCGTTGATACCTGTTTATCTGATTCTAACGATTTATTTTCATTTCGCATCCATTCGGTATTCTCTAACTCGGATAATTTCTTGATATTCCATTTCTCATAGATCATTCGATGGAACTGTGTCATTTGCTCTATAATAGATTTAAACGTTGTTAAAAGACACTGTTAGCTACTACACTGAGCTACTAACCATTATTTTCTAATGCTTCATCAATCATTTGTTCGACGAAATTTCCAAAATTTTGAACCGAAGTACTTTTACTTTTCATTCCGAAATGTTGAAGTATTTCATATTACTATGGTCGTCGTTTTGTCGAACATCAAAATGAAAGATTGAATGGAAAATCGAGTCGAAAATATTTCTTCCATGTAATGCATGTACATATACATACATGTAGTTTAAAAACATGATCGATTACAATATGCTATAGTAACGAAAGGCGACTTACAGATGTAGAAAATTTTCCAAGATCGAAAGAAATTAAGGATACATTGTAAAAACGAATCGTGTAATTCTAGATAAATAAACGAGCGATTGACGGTTAGATAGATAATTGGTATAAATTGGTATAAATGAATGATTCACCCAAGCTGAAACAATCGAAAAACTGACAATTAAGACATCGCAGCTAAGTTCATGCAGTGCTCATCACATTATAATAGTAAGTAGGTAAATTTAATTTATACATATAATTTATTAAACTATGCGTAAGTGTGCGCACGTATATACAATAATTATAATATAAGTGAGAATTATAACACAAATGCACGGGTATATGCATATACCGATGCTATACCTGTTCACGTTAGTGCATATATAATAATATAGACAGGGTACGTATAAATAAGGATTCTTGGCACTCACAATCAGAGGTATACAAACGTATTACCATAAAAAAATATCATACCGAGCATTTGGAACTTGAAAGTACAAATTCATTTTAGCAAGGATCGGAAGTTTCTCGCTCTTAACTTAAATTACTTTTAATCCAGTCTATATATTCGGTGACACGCGTATATACTCCCGGATATCCGGGTTCTCCACATTTGTTGCCGAATGAAACGATACCGATTTGAATCCATCTGCCGTCAGCTCTAAGCATAAGCGGACCACCGGAATCCCCTTGACAAGCGTCTTTGCCACCTTGACTGTAACCAGCGCATAGAAAATTACTGGTAATTGGTTGAAAGTAAGCTGCGTTGCAGTCTTCGTTCCTCCATACTGGCAGCACCGCTTGTCTTTGTACCGTGCTTTCTTTCCCACCTGTCGGAAAAGACGAGCCGGTTCGATTCTCAAGAAGATTGAAAGATTTATTCAAAGGAATATGATACCAAAAGAGGAATAGATGCATACTTGCATGCTACGATTAAGCAGTATGTGTTAGTAGTATTACGTAAAACGAATAAAAGTGCACGAATAAAAAGTAAAAAGTGAAATATGACAGATATGTACATACCGTAGTAAGTTGTACCCCATCCGACTACAGTCGGCCTTGCGCCAGCAAATCGCTCCTTTCGATAATGTACTGGCGGCAGACAGATCGGTATAACATAAGGAGATTTTCGAACGATCCTAGTCAGTTCGAGAACCGCAATGTCATTGTAAAATCCAACACGAGAAAATTTTGGATGTGCGTGAATTTGCTTGACCGCGTAGGTTTCTGGGGCGGATGGTTCGTCGTTTCTTTCAAGGTCAATATCCCCGAGACGCACAGTGAATTGTCTCGCGGCAAATCTATACAAACGTTCGAAAGCCGCTATTTTATCCGTTTTCCAGTAGAAAATATGAATACGTTTACTTACGAACGAGCAACTTACGGCCGTTGACGGTGATCGCGCGTACAATGGGCCGCGGTAAGAATATACCGCGGTCCGATAAGAGATCCACCACACCAAAATTCCGTGCGTTTCGAGCCATGCAAGAATATGGCCGCCATCCAAGGCCAACGTCCAGGAAGAGCTTCCTCTCCTCCGACTACTCGATACTTACCCGAATTCCTTACTCCACATTCTATCGAGGAAAACAATTTATACGTTGCTATCGCTTCTCTAATTAGTTTCTACGCGAACACGCGCGCACGCACACATACGGTTTATGTAATTTATATATTCATTAACGTACTGTGATCGTTTACCTTCGTCGTCCTGTATGAAATTAGTATCGATAGTGCCGCCGGTGGTAGAAGAACCAAAGAAATTGTTTGAATGGTTCACTGATAAGTCGACAACGGGGGAGGATACAGGGACGAATTCTGTAGTTAACAGCCCGGGGAGATTCGTCGGCGCGGTCGTAACCGTGGTAGCAGAGGCAACGGGAAACAGCGGTATTGGTCGAGGAGTTTGATGTGGTTTCGTCGGACGGATTGGTGGTCGCGATGGTGGATGTACAGCTGATTCGATCCCCGAGGTTGAGATCGTACCGACTATCGGACTAAAAATTTCAAATCGGTTGAAAGTATCAAAATCATATACAACGGACACAAGCCCCCTTATGTGGTGGCATCTGATCGTTCTATTTACCTCGTCCCATTAGTGTCAATTTTATCCGTCGATTGACAACAGACTCCCGGAACGAATAAACTTTTGAAGCATAATGACTGTCTGAGTTTGGTCAAATCTAGCAACAGTTGAGGACAATTACTCAAATCTTGACACTTTCCGGGGTAACCGTCCGCCGTGGTGCAGCCGACCGACGGTATCACAGATTCTTTTTCCTTACTCTCCTGGTTGATCTCAATCGCGGAAGAAGAAGAGAAGGAGGAGGAAGGAGAGGAGGAGGAGGAGGAGGAGGAGGAGGAACTGCCGGTCGGTATAGGTCGCAAAGGCAGAGCTACTCCTCGAACTAACGGTGCAATGCTATCTGTTACGTTGCGTCCTAAAAACGAGCATGACAGAATCGTGTAGATTCGTTAAAAATAAGAGATTATTTTACTTCAAAATCTTACCTAAAATATTCTTCGAGATAGTGTATATAGCCGATGGTAATTCCTTTGGCGGGTAACTCGAATTCTCCATACCTCTGGTCATATTGACGATGTAACTGCCGACAGTGTTTAAAGCACCCAAAGTTTCAGTGATCGTAACCAATGGATCCGGTTGTTCTCGTTCCTGTTCGACTTTCGCTAACCTTACATAAGGTCTAATGTGTGTGTTCCTCCGAAAAATTGCAGGAGGTGACCTTTGCGAATAACTGCTATCCCATCCATCCGTTTCACTCCATCCTCGCATTGGTATCACAAACTTTTCAGATGATCCGTATCTATTCGATGCTGTATCGTTCATATCGCGTACATGTTATTACAATGCTACATGTATACGCGCGTATGTAAACGAATTCGTATCTGAACGGGTCAATTCGAGATTTCGTTTCTCCCAATATGTATATATGTAGCTTTACATCACACAACAACATGGCAGATTTATGATGAGATCCGTTACTTACCGGTATGATAACGATAGTGGGCGATTTGTTCGGTGTATGACCAGGAACTCGTTAGCAAACTCCATACTGTGCACAATTCTGAAACATTCGTGTATATCAGCAGATAGCATACAATAGAACTAGTAGGTAGTATTCTGTAAGCATCAATTACAATAGAATCTATCTCCCTTTTTCTTCTACAAGGAATACTGTAATTTAACAGAAACGGAAACTGAAAATAAATTCGCGATTTGACCGATCGATTAATAGTTTCTTTTCGAAAAATTATTGTCTTCTCAATGAATTAAGATCATGAATTAATCAATGAATTAAGATCTAAAATGTAAGCGGTGTAATTATCGTAAAACCGAATATTTACCGCCAGCGTTATACGCTGCTTTCTTCAAACATAGTATTTGATGACGACGTTAACGTCATTATATTTGAAAATTTGTTAATCACGCTATCCGGTGTACAACATAAGCTTGTCGAATAACATATTGCCCGATTACGTCGATAACCTATTAACACAATTTCTCGAGTTTCAATCGCGAGTCTAAAAGTAAAATCGATAGGAAAAGCGTGTTGGCAGCGTAGAAGAAGAAGGTAACTCGATTCACCGTGAAATCGAATCGGAAGCGTAACGAAGCCATTGGTGAAACTTGTTTAGTTTCGCGAATCTGTTGCATTAGAATGTTGTATTTTAAAATATTATTACACCGCTATCAGAGTTCTTACTCGGGATTAGATTAGAAAAATCGCTGAAACTCGTGAAAAGTGATTCAAGGTTATTGCTTGTAAACGATGCGCGCCGCTTCCTTGAAACTTTTTCTCAAGAGGAGGACAAAAGAAAGCGAACGATCAAGCGAACGTTTTTGGAATCATCGGTCTACGCACACGGATTTCATCGATGGTGAAAGTTGCTCGACGAGAAAGTGTGCCTTCCTTCCATTCACTGATTCATCACCAAGCTCGTGCTACACTCTCCTACGATAACACAACCGAGAGAAGAGCTGATCATCCAAGATCGCTGATCATCGTCGTTACTTTCTTCTTATCTCATGAAATATTACACCGTCCTTTTTTCAAGTTTATAGCCAACGATACCTTTGTGTTCATCGACGAGTACAAAACATAATAGTGTCATGCATGTATCGATTTAATTTAACATTTCACATCGTACAGCATTGTAAAACATTTCCTTGCATATTGTAGCGATGCGCGTTCTTTTACGCGCCCCTTTGGCTCACATCGTACGAATTGCTCAACAGAGACACACCTTGATCACTAACAAATGAGAATTAACGATCCCTGGTATAATTTCTAATCTAACACAAGTATCGCGTAGCGTCGTCATCAAACAATGTGTAACTGGGACACGTAAAAATGATTCCGAATTTGTTAGCGTTTGAAAAGTCGAGAATAAAAGTTTAAATTTTAAGTAAAGTGGTTTAAAAGTTTTCGCGCGTTAACGTGACGCGATAAAATACGAATCGATGTTCTTGATTTTACCATGCGAATATATATCGCGAAATTCTCGAATGAAGTTCGATCTTTTGCTTTCTAATGTTCTTCTATCGATGATCGATATCGTTAAACGTTCGATAAGGAATAAGTATCGTTCACAAAGTTGAATGACAGCGGGCGCCCGTTCCCGCGTTACCGTGCTTGAACCACGTATTTAAAGACAGAAAACTTACTCAAAACGGTGGACGACGACATCCTGATCCAGAGAAAACATTCAACCGATCCTTTTTACAGACATTCCACGCTTTTTTATCGTTACCACACTCAACATCCGCGATCGGAAACGCACGTTTAACTATTTTAACAAAGTTATCGCGTTCGCGAGACTACCGGCGGATTGTTCATCGTCTATCGAGCTCCACCGAGGGGTTGGAGGGGGACGTGAAAGAGGGGAGCGGAAATAAGGTAGCGAAAACAAGGAGGGAAAGGATGACATGGCGATGGAGGGGGTTGAGAAGGATCGAAAAAGAGGGGGGAGGGGCCAAATGAAAAAATTCAAGCGGAGGAAGGAAATCATCGAATCGTACAATCACGATTATACGCGATAAACCTTGTTCACGATGACTGACCGTGAAAAGACCTCGACATACTTCGTTCCCGATGAAATTATTCCCTCACTCTCACCCATTCTCTCGGTCTTTTCTCTTTTCTTCTTTCATGGGAACCGCCATCCATGACTTTTCGACCGAGGGAAAGTGTTCTCCTCTGTCGTGTATTTCTACTCGTTCTCCTTTTGCTATCTATCGCGATACAATGACTACGCACCAAATACCATATAACGTGAGCAACTCGTTTCAGTTCCGATAAACTATCCATTTCATCACTAACAGTTCGAAAGTCTCGTGTTTTGAATGCAATCCGCCGACCAAAAAGAGACTGTCTCGCGTGAATATTAGTGTTATTTAAAAACAAATAGTTCTAATATATCATAAATTTATTTATATTATGATAGTTGGCGCTATACTGAAACATGGTATGCGTGCTTCACGTAAGAACCTAAATTTCAATGTCATAAGATACACTGTTGTCTTGTGGAATTTAATATACAAATCGTTCAGTCACATTCTTACGAGAATATGTACGTATTTCTACAAGGAATTAATCGAAGGTACACGATGTAATTGTTTATAACGCTATATGGTATGTCTTATTACTCTAGAAGAATATATATCTCCAATGATATAAATGAATGCGCGTCACTGTTTGAAAGAAGTTGCAAATAACAATCGATATATCTTATAAATGTAATTACGCTGTAGACAAACGAAAAATAGTTTGTCCCACTTCGATCGTCTCTTTCTAGATCTCTAAATCGTGGCTATTAACAAATGTACAAAAATCTATTAAACCTTGGTATTACACATACGCCGAATATTATAGCGCATAAGCTATATTGTATGTTTACATTTATCGCAATGAATACCACTCAAGTATCTGCTTGCAGCAGTGAGAACATAGTAATAATAACAATAGTTATAGTAGCAGTAGCACTAGTACTAATAGCAATAGCAGTAGAAACAGTAATAGTAGAAGTACAATTTCCTTTTTCCACTCCTGAATCACAAATTCAGAAGCTATTTAAGGAAATGATGCCAAATTTTGCATGGATATAGAGTGAACCCATGGATTCAAAACTCGTTATTAATGATAGATTAGACGAGTATCGGGAGTGAGACATTCAATTCATTAAAAATTTCATTTAAGGGTAGCGACACCACTGCGAGCGTCGAAAATGAATTTTAACACATGTATGTACACGTCACTTATCCACCAGTGAAGTTATTTGCATCTGCTCTACGAATCACAATCAAATGCACGCAAGTGCTTGGAACTAAAATTTACGTATATGATTAATTACTGAAGTATAATGAAGTTTGATTTAATAATCATATAAATAATAATTTAGTGTGCGTGTGCATATGTGAAAGTGTGAGCGCACACGTGTGTCCAGCATCAGAAACACGTGGATACAAAAATTCATCAATTATTCATTATAATGGTACAGATCAGCGATACAAGATCAATATTTCCTCATGCTTGGCAAAGACGATTTATATGGATCAAAACGATCGTACGAGGGCGCTGTCCCAGGTGCTGTCAATCCCATAGATTGAATAGGACCACTTTGATACGTTGGTGGTACTGGATGTCGTAATGTGTTTCCCATGCTACTTGAATTACTCCATCTAAAATCAATTCGATTATTGTTAGGCTCCTTGCTTAGAAATTGTATGGAAATTTATCAAGAAAGAAAAAGAAAAGAGATTTAGTTTGTTATGTACCTGTTTACATTATCAGAGGACCTAGAACTCCAACTGGATGGTTCATTTCGTGGATCTCGGGTCCCACTACTTGGTACGGAATTAAATGATTTTGTAGACGGAGGTCCAGAGTGCCAGCTACTAGTTGTTCGATTACTTTCAACGTAACGACTATCGCCTGTGCGTGCGTACAGCAAGTATTGGTATGGTTTAATATTAACTTAATTTAATTTAACAATTTTTTGAAACCGTTTAAATCTTTTTAATATACTAACGTGGTGTACTGGAGCCCGTAGGTTTGAAGCTTTCACTATATCGTGTATGACTATCCCTAGAGCTCCTATGGGTATCTGTTTCAGAACGTCTCACATCACGGTCACGATTATAAGTGGTTGTACTTGCACGTTCGTATCTATACAAAAACGTTTCTATAGTTTGGAAAATCAAACTGCGTATTGTATCAAAACATTAAATAATTCTCTCTTCTCTCTCTCTCTCTCTATTTTACCTTTCCTTAACTTGTCGAGGATCGATAGACGTTGCAGTCGTGCCGAGAGTTTCTCGGCGAACGATCACTTCCCTTCCTCGAGATACATCTGAAAAGCTATCGGGACGACTACTGCGTGAAGTAAACTCGCTGCTGCGTTTAAATTCCTTCTTTAACCCTAAATCTTGTGCGGATCTGTAATTTGTGTTACGATTTTTTCATATTTTCTCTGCTTCCATTCTCTTGCGTTAAGGCAAAGACATATATCAGGAATGACACGCGTGTCTTACCTACTAGATTCGTAGCGAGTAGGTGGAGAAGCGTCTAATCGTCTATCTGAGACACGATCCAAAATTTCACCACGACGATCACTCACACGTTCCGGAATGTGTTTTCGACTATGTTCGGTGGTTATTCGCTTTCTATCTGGCTCAACGTACATGTCTCTAGGATCCCTTCTATCGCTGGAACATCTCTTGATAGACGGCGGAGGCGGAGCACGCCTGCTCTCTTCTAAACGCATCTGTTGCCTTTTCAGTTCCAATCTTTCTCGCTCTAGCTTTTCCCGCTCCAGTTTCTGACGTTCCCGTTCAAGTCGGAGCAATTCGGCTTTCTCCTGCTCGATTCTTTCTCTTTCCCTTCGCAATTTCTCCCGTTCTCTTTCCAATCGTGCAGCTTCTTCTCTTTGCCTACGTTCTACTTCACGTTGCCGCTCCATATCCTCTCTTCTCCTTCGTTCTTCTTCACGAAGCATCCTCTCTCTTTCCCGTAGTCTTTGTCTTTCTCGCTCCTCCTGAAAATACACATGGCATGCTTGTATGTCAGGGCCTAGCTTCGTAACTGATCTTTCGATAGCTAAATCGCTAAACGGTAGAAAAATATCTTCCTCCCTTATCACCGGTAAGTAATACTGGCTTTTACCCTGATCTTTGCAAACGTCAGCACGTCATCACGTCTACGCCGTTCGCGGCTGCGGGATCGACTATGAGATCGATGATGATCCCAGGATCGAATTCTCTTCTCGTCGCGTCTTCCTCTCTCGCTCTCCGGTTTCTTGCTAGTGGACTTCGTTGACCGAGAATCGGCATCCTTTGAAACTTCATCTTTCTTCTCTTGTACGTCCATCTTTTTATTTTCGATATTCTCGTTGTTTTTCTCGTCTGATTTTTTCGCTGTTGCAGTACATTTAAACGTTCCTTTTACAACACACGTAATATTATTTTACGTAAATTATTTATTACAAAATTACTTACTTGCTTCTGATCCTTTATCCTCAGTTTCTTTCTTCGTTTCCTTATCCTTCCGATCACTGATCTCATGATTATCCTTTATTTTTTCCTTTTCTTCCTTCTTCTCGGATTTTCCATTCGTGGTATCCCGTTTACGCATGTGACTCTGCTGAGTATCGCCTTTGGCCTTTAAACACGAAATGAGAGAACATGCCATGAGGGAATGTATGCCAGAAGATTTAAGAGGACAATGGCTTAAGAAGCCTTTCTTTTCTTTTTTTCTTGTTTCATCTACCTTCTCTACGGATATTACACGCCCATGAAGTTCAGTTCTATGTAAATGTTGTATACATTTTGCGGCATCCTCACTGGTGGACATGGTTACATATCCGTAGCATCTTGCTCCCGGCGTTCTTGCATTCGTAACCACTTTTGCACCAATCACTTTTCCATATTTTGAGAATATTTGTTTCAAATCTGTCGCACGGGTACTCGAAGACAATCCAGATACCCACAAGTTTCTACTGCTTGCATTAACAGGGCTGACTTGTGAAGTCTTCTTGTCTGCACAACAAATAAAATAATTACAAATAAAAAGTAAAGAAATGTGCCAGGTGCAATTATATGAGCTACGATAATATCCCGTTAATTTTAATTTGAAAATTCAATTACAATTCTGTAAACAAAATTTAAGAAATCATTTCATAGTTACCTTTATCATCCCTTTTTTGACTCTTGTTGCTAGACTCCACGCTGAAAACAATTATTATTTTCATTATGACTGGTAATCATTTGAACAATCCTTATTACATATGAAAGATAACATATTAGAAATAATGATTTTGTTTGTTTTTATCGAGGCTTAATTAGGTACCTCTGTAACTATGTTAAGCATATAAATTTGGCTAGCAACTTTTATTTTTATAATGATATCGCTATTATTATGACCATCGTCGTCATCGTCATCGTTATCATGATTATTATTATTATCATCATTATTATTATCACCAGCATCATCATTAGCACCATCATCATTGTTAACAATGATAAAGATAACAATAACAACAGCAGCGGCAGCAACAACAACAATAATGGAAACAACAATAACAGTAACAGTAGGAATAATTAGATATTCGTTTTGACGTTCTCTTGTATGTATCGTTGCGATACAATTTGTTACCAGTTTAAAGAAATTACTATGTTTTCATTGCAGTTGAATCCAGTTTTCATCATTCGTGAGTAACGAAAGTATGTCCGTGCGGTAAATATATTTGTATTATTGTGTATCCCTTTTACACAAGCTTTCCAAAAATGGGGCATCTCCTTCGTAGTTCTTCCGAGTAGGCTTGGCACTTCTTTGCAACTTGCAACAAGTATCGACACACACGCAATATATAGTAGTAGTGTCTTCGGTGAATGATATGATTGCTTGATGTCGCGTTAAGGCTTAAGCGGGATCAGTCGATTGTATGATTTATCTCGAGATGCTAATATATCTTGCTACCATGCTCGACGAAACTGCTGTTTGTTTAATAAACGAATATCTTCACCAGAGAGGGAAGAGGTAGCATATGAAATCGCTTTCATTGGTAATTGTAGATCGTATAACACACCATCGAAAAATATTCGTTTATGATTAGGAGTGGTTTATATAGGACTTGATTTGGTTAAGTTTGCTAGCCAATTTCTCGATTTCTTAACATACTTTCCAGAGTTAAGAATTATAGCCTAAACATACGAGATTGGAAAGGAACTTCGTATGCGATTGAAAAAAAGGGAATAAAGTAATCTTGCGTGCGATTGTGACGAATAATTCAGCTTGGAATCCATCGTTCGACAGTATATTATCCTGATGGTATTTTATGCGGCGGAAGAGCATCGCTAGCATAGAGTTGTGTGACATTTCGTTGTCGTACCACTGTGAACCGTTTAGCAATGAGAGACCAACCTCTTGCTTCCGTCTCCACCACCGTCCTGCTTGCTCTTCGTCCCGACGTTTCCACCTGATGTTGTCCCTTCCTTGTTGTTGGCACCGGGTTCTGGTCTACTGCTCCCTTTAGACTCTCCCTTCTTGCTTTCTTCCACTTTCTTCTTCTCTCCTCCATCTGCAGAGACAATCAAGGTAGCATAGTCACTTTCTGCGAAGCCAGATTTCTTCTCCCTCCCTAACACTCCTGCTGCTTAGTGGCCTGTATTTCCTGCATGGAATTTTCCCGAACCACTAACAGATTGCGGAGCAAATTATGATGAAGATCGCATGATTGCAATATCACAAATTCGCTCTTCAATGGTATAATCCATAGCGACCCTACTTTATCTTTGTTTTCTTTCGATTTTCTAATAACTTAAAGTTACCTTTGTACCTTTACACGAAACGGACTCTGAACCAAAGCCTAAATTAAAAGAAACATTTCAGGAAATCTAAAGGTAATGCGGGAAAGAAGAAAGGAGAGTAGACGGAAAAGGAGAAAAAAAAGCTGAAAAGGTTGAAAAAAGGAACACATACGCGCGCGTGCGCACGTAGAAGGTTATGTCGATAACTATGATTTTTGCGAGAGCAACATATCTGCACGTTAAAATAACATGCGATAATTTTAAGTCAATAGTTGTAAGGCATTGATTTTTCCGGCGTGATAAATAACGATGCATCATCAACCACATACTGGGAAGAGTTTTGACTTGAGATACTCTTGAGTCTTCTTGTATCCACACAATTCGGAGACCAAACGATCCAACGATGCTCTATGTGGTTAGGTAGAATTAAATGTAACTTTATATCAAACTCTAACGTTAACTAACTTATAGACTAGCACTTATGGGATAAACTTGTGGAACATAATATCAACATTAACTTTGTTGATATTAAACTGCGCGCAAGAACGTCGGCGAATGTACGTTTCATTTCAGTTGAAACCTTGTCGATCATCGTGCCATGATACATTGCTGGTATATTACTGCTGTCATGTCCACATGACAAATGGGTGTGCATCCATTCCTGCACGTGTGCTTGATTGCACATATGAAGCTCGAAGATCGGATGTAAAATGAAGCATGAAGAGTAACTTTGTTGACAGATTCAGCGCGCTCGTAATTCTGAATAGGTGAGGGTTTACACGTAGATAAACATGTCCCTTAGTCTTGATGCCACATACTTAAATAACTTACTCGTGACCATCGACAATAGTAGCGCTATATTTATTCCTTGAAATCTTAGACTATTCATACATACATATACATATAAATAGATATGTGTATATGTATGTATATATGTATATACATATATGTACATATATACGTGAAGTCCAATACATGATAAAACTTACCCTTATGCCTCTCGTGAGATTCTGTCTGAAACATACAAGATAACATACACGATTACTTTTGTTTATTTTCTTTTTTGTCCCATCCCTGCCTCTCCCTTCTTTAAATGTTAGAGTCACGATTTAATTAAATCCGTTACCTCCTCCGCAAGGAGATTTTCTTCATCTTCGCCAATAGTTAGATTGATGGAATCTTCATTGTCGATACCATTAGCCTCAACGGTCGAAACTGAATTAGTTGTGGTTTGATTTACTACAGTAGCTACATCAGATTCTACTTTTTTATCAGTAGTCTGTGTATTTTCAATTGAACTTTTATTCAATTGATTTTTAAGTTCCTGCTTGTGTTCCATTTCTTTATTAACATTATTTTGGACTTCATTTTGTTGTTCCTAGAATACTTGTCCATTTATTTTATAATTCATAAAATACATATAAGAAACATATTGACCACACTTACTTCCGTCTTGGATGCTGTTGTATCCTCTTCTGCAACAGACTTTGTTTCTACTTTGAGTTTTGCTTCGTTAGTATCCAATATCTCCATACTTTCCTCCTTCTGGTTCTCTAATGTATCAACAGATTCATCTTGATTTGTTGTACCTGTTACTAAAATCAAAAGGGAAATATAGATAGTTTGAATAAATAACATTAAATTTGTCTCTCAGAAGGCAAAATAACATACCACTGTTTTTCCTTGGGCTAACTTTGCATAATCCACCACAAGGTACAATCAAGTATTCATCAGGATCTTGACCTTCGTCTGTTATGGCCTTTACACATCAACATAATAATGACATTACCTTAATTATAATAACAACAACAGTTTAAAAAATGTAAGATTTCCGGATTACGAACTCTAATTTCATTAGCTAACTGTAATTAGAAAATAAAATTTGTATTTTAAAAAGGTAATATTATAGTGGTTGTTTAACGAAATTAATTTTCTGTAATCATATACGTAGATTACTACTAAAATAAACTATCAATGATATCAAGAGGGTTAAAATGGCGATAAAATAACGAGTAATGCTATTAACGATATCTTAATAAGCAGTATGAGAAGTAAGAAAATTTACTTTGGAAAGACGCTCGAGAAGTGCAGCTTTATTGCCAGTTTTATCTAGCCCGCGTCGTTCAAGTTCTGTTTTTAGATCTATAACTCGCAGTTCAGTAAGCTTTTTTCCTTCAACTTCGGCCATTATTCTTATACAAAAGGATCCGACAAAAGGCACGCTTATGCTTTCGATTTTATCGTTCTTGCACGTATAATTTTCTAAACAAATTATCGTACATGAACTAACTGGAGTAATAAAATTATGATAGACTAAAAGAACAATTAATTGGTTCCTCAAAATCACGAAGAAGATGTTACGACCACACACTGCGATACGAACTATCCATCGTCGTCGCCATTTAACGGAAATGACCGGAAGTAATTCTCGCATAAAATGAATAGAATAACCAATCTAAAAAATAAAAAATGCATTTCATTGGATTATTACTAGAATAAATTTTACTATACAAAATTTCACGATTCGAATTAGAAATTATGTAACATTGAATATGACAAAAAGTATAATATTTTCTAGATCTACATATGTATGCAGGGTAGATACTTATAAACGAATAGAATAAAGTGGGTAGTAAGAACGTTGGTTAGTCTACCAATCAAAGAATTCTTACACTAGTTACAATATTGAAAATGAGAAATATCATTAAGGAGCAAATTATACGTGATTATATTTACATTTATATGTAAAACAAAATTGAAATGATTGAAATGTTAAAAATTCAATTACTTTATAATTTATACCAAAAGACCTAGAACTTGTTAGGTGTTGTTAGAATTTTTATGCTCTTGAAGCTGGCTGTATATACTCAGTATTACTCACGTATCCTGTTAACTTTACTGTCTTTAATCAAAAATGTGTATATGATGTATTGATTTGCATGTTACATGTAAGGTGAATACGCTCGTTTGACGTTATATATGTGAAAAGTTATAGATTTAAACGGTACATCTTTTACATTGATTTGTCAATATGCCTGTAAGTAACATGCTTTAATGTAATATTGAACACTACGTGTACTATTGGTAGATCATTTTTATTGACACTTACTGTTACCATAGATTTTCTTATGTACATACGTTTTATTCTTATCAAATTTATTATAGTACTATACGGACATGTCAGTTGTTTTTTATTATAGGCATATCATTCAAGTTTCATTGAAAATAATGGAAATGTGGGTAATATGGCACTTTTGCCAATTAGAACGCATTTTAGGGGCCCTGCACCTCCCTTCAACAATAAAGATCTAGATATAATTGACGAAGCATTGTATTTCTTTAAGGCAAATGTGTTCTTTAGGACATATGAAATTAAGGTATTAATTTTATCTTTATTTGGAGTTAAATCTATATTTGAAAAGCAATAGGAATTGCGTCATTTTAGAGCGAAGCTGATAGAGTTTTAATTTATATTACGTTATATATAACTGAGTGCTTGAAGAGATTACAGAAGTGTGCAACTCAAGCTCAAGCAACAAATGAAATGTATTCTCTTGCTATATCAAAATTTGACATCCCTGGTGATCCTGGTTTTCCTTTGAATTCTGTATATGCAAAACCAAGTAATCCCGTAGAAGCAGGTAATATAAATATTGCGTTAATTTTTTATCAAAAAGGATGCAGGTATTAGATAAAAAAAATTGTTTCTTTTTCCACAGATACTATGAGGCAATATTTACAGCAAATAAGACAAGAAACAGGTGTTAGGCTTGTAGAAAAGGTATATGGTGAAGATGGTAAACCAAGCAAATGGTGGCTATGTTTTGCAAAGAAAAAGTTCATGGATAAGTCACTGTCTGGCCCTGGACAATAAAATATATTTTTTAACGCTATTTTTAGATTATATGTATAATGGATAAATACAGAAATTTGTTGCACAGAATTATGAGTTTTAATATCCCATCAAAATAAAAAAAATTTGAGACTTGTACATATAACTAAATCGAATATAAGAAAAAAGTATATAAAATAACCCATTAGGAAAGAAACATTTATTTCGTACAAGATATACCACAATATTGATACAAATATTTCTAATATATCAATGAAATGATGTATCGTATACACGTGAAGATCATTATTCGAAATACTTAAGAAATTTATCGTTTTCTGCGAAGTGACAAAGAGTTTCTTCTCAACCACGCTGCACGACGAGAACCACCGATAGTTTGTGAGTAACGGTGTCCTTTCCCTAAACCTCGCGAACTTCTGCCCGCTGATGTCTTTCCACGAAGTTCACGATGCTTATGTACTGCATTACATATCCAGTTAACTTTTGGATCATTACGTATTGCCTGAAATATAATCGAATATTAATAATACATCTCTTGTAACTGTATTGTAAATCTCTTTTACTGTATTTATTCACTCAGACATCCAAGGAAGATAAAAAATCACAATATTTCAGTAACATATAACAATATCATCATATTCTATTAAAGTATGTGTATAAATTGTTCAAATATTATGAAAATTACCTTATGTGCTGGATCAATCAGGATAACTTCATAATATTTATACGAAGAATCCTGAGCTACCCAATAACTGTTTAAAACTCGTAGACCACCACAACGACGGCCAACACGTTCCTGAAGATAATTAAATTACAAAATATTATTTGTCTATTAATCAAAAAGTAAAAACAAAAGAGCAAGAATTGGTCTCTATATGTAAAGTGGTATCCCAGTTATGAACTTACCTCAGCAACAGACTGTAATTTTCTAGTAGGCTTCAACTGATTAACGCCATGACTTTTTGGCTTTCCATAAGTTGCACCTTTGGGAACAGGACGTTTACGACCACCTCTTCGTACACGAATTCTAAATATCACAAAACCTGCATATTGATAGTAAAATTCTCATGTGTATTATATTAAATATACATAAATTTTACATAGTTTAAATTAGAAAAAAAAAACAATGTCAGTATATACAAAT
This sequence comes from Bombus vosnesenskii, assembly GCF_011952255.1. Lineage (NCBI taxonomy): Eukaryota > Metazoa > Arthropoda > Insecta > Hymenoptera > Apidae > Bombus > Bombus vosnesenskii. The sequence goes on from NW_022882935.1 coordinate 526,287, forward strand.
CACCATGTAATTGTAAGAGTGGTGCATGTACATCTCATCATCTGTACTTTTTAAACATTCAATGTTGCAGATATTTTACGTGTAAAAATAAAAATAATGATAAAAAAATAAGTGTAAGAACTAAAATTATACGATTAAAGTAGATTAATGTAATGTAACTAGCTTGATTTGAAAATGTTAAAATTTGGTAAAGTTTGTCATTTTATATTTCTTATTGAGAAACTATGATTTATACCTTCTTTAGCTTTGTAACCCAAGCGACGTGCTTTATCGGGTCTAGATGGTCTGGGAGCACGATGCATTTTAGTCAATTGACGATATTGCCAACATCTGACACGAAGCAAGAATCGCAGCACATCGCTCTGCTTCTTGCGATACAACTCCTGCATATATTTATATGCACCCATTGCGAAGCCCTGAGAAAAAACAATACTGAATTAAACTTAATCTAAAGAAGCATCAACAATAATTAAAATCAAGATGTCTAAGGAAATAAAAGGAAACGAAGCATGAGATACAATAAATGAAAAGGTTAACTTCATTGACACAATAAATATAGCATTCTCGTGAAAATAACGAATAAAATCATAAGAACATTTTGTACGAGTACTCTTGACAATAAATCTCTTCCACGAGCGATACAGAAATACGATTGGATTCTTGAGATATAACACGATTTCAATCACGTAGCACTCACCCTCGACAATTGAAATAGAAGGAAGGGAAATATAACCTTTCTGGCGTCGACGTATTAAGCCATTGTATACCAAGTACTGAAGATAGTGTACTCGATGTTACAAGTATCACGGGGACATCTATGGGAAGGAAAAAGCAACAAATTTTTTATGTGTTTCATCCACCGATAATGTAAGAAAAAGGTAAATGAAATCACCAGAATAGTTATCGGATTATAATCGTACAGCGTAGAAAAAACTTAATAATTGATGCACAAATTCATTCGAAATATCGAATTGGAGTTAGGAAGTTTAAGGTGATTCTAATGCGCATTTAAATATGTAGATAAGTTCAGTAAGATGAATATAACAAATAAATAAACTAATTAAATTCCGAAAATGACAATTTTTAACAAATATTTCTCTTTCTTTCTTTTTTAAGGTTTCCTTTCTGTTAAAATGACACTTTTGTCAAGAGCATCACAGATTAATTCGCTTATAGTTGGACGTTTAAAAGAATCGTAAGAGATTTGATTTTCGACCCGCAATCAATTGTCAAGATAAATCAAAAGTTACAGTGGGAAATGTAGGAGGATGTTCGACGATACGATGAAAATACAAAACCAGTTATGAAAATATTAGACGGTACAGACAGTTCCATTATCGAGCGACCTGGTGACCTCTTGTCGAGGAATTGATTATTTCAGGAGAGGTAGCACGAATAAGTGGTAGTTAAGGAGACGTAGTCCGCGATGGAGAGTCGCTCAGACAGTATAAAGGATCCGATTTATTATCCATCGATGCAAGAGGTCGTAGAAGGAAACGAAACGGCAACGGAAACCGAAACGACCGACAAAAGAAGCAGAAGTTCCGCTGGTAGCCAAGAACTTGGCCTGGAAGAGAATAACGCATTGAAAGTGCCGCGCAAATTTATCGCGAACTGGCGACAAGCTTGTGATCGTACACGCGACAGAACGAAAGATTTGTTGAAGAGATGGCGAACTGTTTCGACTAATGTCGATGAAATCGTTAATGATCCTGTTTCGAATAAACAATTGGAACATCCTAGTTGGAGCGTACACGTTTGGAGTAAGATTTTGTCATTTTTGTTCACGAAGCTTGAACGTTAGATATAACAACAGAACTTAAAATATGATAGACCAGATTTGAATGGATAAAATAAAGGCGGTAAAAACATAGAGAAACACAGATATTATTTTTATTATATACATATGTAGGTATATTACAAGTCTCCATACGCAAAGTATGCGTTAATATATGCGTTTATAGTTTACGCTATTATTATCAGAATATCATTTTACATTAACCAAACTTTTTTCTTTTTCTTTTGCTTTCTTCTTTGTTTCTCCTTTATATTTTCGGTAAAACAGCAACATGGGTGAGTCGATATCCAAGCGACGAAAATCTGATCGCTATAGAAGAAGCCAGGAGGGGAGGAAAGTTAAAGGATTTAGCGCCCATTCAACGCGACAAGTTTTCACATTTTTTCACTTATCTTTTGGACCACGATAGAGATGGTTTTATTAATCGAAAAGATTTTCGAATGCTTTCAGAGGTATATCTACAAATAGACCTTATATATATAATCGATAATATATAATATATTTTATCGAAAGATATATGTTAATAGTTCAATATTTTTATATATATTATCGAAAGATTTATGTTAATAGTTCAATATTTTTGAAAGCGACTGAGAAGATTCGCAGATTGGTCATGGAACGGGCCCGAATATTTACGATTAATAGAGGCCGAACAAGGACTAGCGGACTTAATCTTCCAAGAGAAAAAGAAGGAAGGTGACCAAGGAAAGATCAGCCTGGAGGAATGGTTATGTTGGTGGGCGCGCGTTGTCGCACCAGCTGGAGGCGCATCTTACAATGACATTCCATTTTGGTTAAAAATTTTGCCACGAATATTTTTCCTTGCTATCAATAGCTCAGTGAATGGAGTGATTTCGAAGAAAGAGCTTGGCTCGTTTTACGGATCAGTCGTTGGCCTAGACTCTGACAGGATCTCCAAATGTCTGGATATGGCATATAATTCTGTGACGTCGGTAATAAGCTATACTATACTGTACTATATTATACTATACTGTACTACACTACGCTATACTATAAAGGAATACTACGCTATACTACATATATGATAGATACTTTTTACGGTTGATATTATTGTTAAGATTAGCACGCGTGAAAATGTAGGAGGATAAAAGAAAATTATGGGAGATGCATAATAAGAAGAAAAAATCAAGAGTGCATGAAAGAGAGTGGGAAAGGGTTTGATGATTGGTGGGACGGGAATAAAATAGTGCGATGTAAATAGGCAAGGGAAATATTAAAACAATTAATTTTTGCATTTTCTTTAGAACGGAGACCATCGTCTCGGTTGGCCACAATACCAACTCGTATTCGCCAACTTTTTATTCGGTCGCGGTCCGTTCGGACCAGGAGAACATTTTCTCGGTATGACAGATTCCTGCTTAATTCGGGGCAATAACGTGCCATTTCCGATCGATTATTCTGCGATGAATACACCAAAAGATAAGTTGGAAGTATACAGACCGCATTGTAGAAGTGCTCGACGTAGCGTGGTAGTTTGAAAAATAGCCACGCAGGTAAAATAGCCGGTAATCACTATAGAAGTGATAACGAGTGCCAGATACGAACAAGCGTCAGTGACGTGTTTCAATAAGGGTCAGTTAGAAAACTACTTTATGCAAAAATATATTAATATATTCAGAACATCTGATATTTTATTCCCTAACATACAGATGAATTAGTTTATACATGGTGTTGCCTACATATATGGTGAGAAAGTATTTGGCAATCGTTTCATTTGTTTCTTAAACTGTGTGCAAACAATAATTGATACGTTAATAAAATATGTTAAATGGAATTTGTTGTGAATGAGAAAAATATATATATAATGATGCAAAGGAAATAACGATGAATCGAACACGAATCGATTTCGTATATTGATAGAAATAAGGCGCAACGCAACGCAACGCAACGCAACGCAATATACGATTCGATAGATAAATGCAGCATTTCCTGATTCTTGCACCTTTCCTTAGATAGTTTTCGCCCATACTGCTACTACGAACGATTCGATATCACACTCATTAGTTCCTCTTTGAATTCGAAACAGACCGCTCTCGCCCCATTGCTGACCCCAAGAGTTAACGACCAACTGGAGCAAAAAATTCGTTACGTATTATTTATCAGTACGTAATCGTTTCAATGTGAGGGTAGAAAAATAGGTAGAAGAATTAGAGGAGCCTTACCCAATACTTAATTGGTAAGTTGCGATAACGATGCGCGGACGTATCTTCCCCCCATCCGATAATCCTAACCGAATGATAGCCAAATGCATAGTGTTCGGTGGTTGCTGTGTGTTTATATATTCCGGATTCATAAGAGAAAAAGTCTTGATAAACTTTCATGGTTGCTAAAAGTATTGTCGTCGTTAGATCTCATCGACCTCTTTGTTAAGTGTTTGCGAATAAAGAAAAAATGTCAGATTTACAAGAAATCACTTACCCTGCACTGGTCCAGATGTTAAAATTTCGTACATAATATCGGTTTCGTTGCCTAACCGATAAGCCGGCCCAACTTTATATAATTCTGTTCGAAGTGGATTTACCGGAGGACGACAACCGGCGGTCTTCAAGTCTGTTCTCTTTCGCAACTTGCATTGTACGTTCGTGCCTTCCCATGGATAACATTCTTCGTCGACTAGGCTAAGAAGTGAAATCGCAGAAAAAGAAAAGATAAAAATCAGGTAGCCGAGTAGTTATAGTATCTGTACACTTATACTGTACTGTATACTTATATGTATACTACTTATGGTAGTTATAGTATCTGTAGATAGAGTTGCGAAAAGATTGGGGCATAAAAAACATAGCGTAACGATGATTTAACCAAGAATTACCCGAATTTTCGCATGTATAGCCAGGCTCTGTCCAAATATCCGCCGCTGCAAGCTTGTTGTCCTCTGTTGTTACACGAGAGTAAATGCTGTGCGCTGAGAAGGACGCTATCGGCTCCCTTACTCATTAAGGCAAATCTGTCTGAAGCGACGCGTGTCGCAGAAATAGCCCAGGATGCGCCGCACCAACCTTGATCGTCTATGTCCGAGATCTCTCGAGGCCAACGAATCCTGGCGTCGAACTCTCGTGGTAGGGACTCCGGATCGTAAATCCGTCGCACGGAATTCATTCTGTAAACCTTGGATGCCCGATGGACGCAACGGTTGATCGAATTTGCTCGAATTGATCGCATTCGAATCGAAACGAATCGAAATTACTGAAGTAAACATCGAAGAAATTTACGCTTCTTACCGATCGTGACGGATTTAAAGTACCCAAGCGCAGTTTCACACCTTCGTCTAACGTTCTACCCCAAAACTCGGAGTAATTTCGTGCCCTCCAACTCAAATCCTGCGAGTTGATCTCATCTATTAGTTCTGGGGTTTGCAAGCATCGATGCTGTTCGCAAAATACTTCCGTGTCTCTACCCATTACCGTACATTTGCTGAAAGACCGTACATGTATCGTTGATGAGTTTACCGAAAATAAGTATGCGAATCTGTTAAGCGTTTGCGATATACAAAATAAATATACCATATATTGCAATTGATTGTAAATGTTTGGTCTTGGTTGTAATATTTCCCCTGGAAATAGCAACCTGAAACAAGCAATTGTCTATGAATAGTTCTGTCTCGCTGGAAATGATCTTCGAATAGACTTTTGTTAGTTACGAACGTCTTGTTTCTTGCGGCGGTGGTAGAGTGATGTTGGGTTCGATTCCTTTGCAGTGGCTCCAATAATCTGGACAGCAATCTTCTTGTTTCTCTCGGTTGCAAAAATCATCGCAGTAACAAACGGTGCTGAGAATCGGAGTACTACACTCGTCCTGACGACCTGTACAACAATCGCCTAGTGGATACCATTTGGCGCAATAAGGACCTGCCGGCAAGTCCGAAAAATCGGGGATCCCATCGACGATCGACGACACCACAGCCAGAAGAAAAATACCGCACGCTGAGCCTTTCCAGGATCGCATTTTCCACGCGTTCGTCGTTTCCTGCAAATCGATTCAACGTTCGCATCTTTAGTGGCATTTCTTTGCTGGCCTTATCTACCCTTATGACTCTTCATCCTTGACGAAATCAAGCGACTTACTTAAACGGAAAACAATGATCGATATTTTGATCGATTTCGATCTCAACGGTACTAAATTGCGTAAAATGCAAGTAGGAATTTCTCGTTCTCGTTCTTGTTTTCGCTTTTGTACGTAATCTTCTGCATTATTGGGTCAGGTCCATGGGACTAGGCAGCAATTGGCAGTGATTAACGGTTGCAATGCCAACTGTACGTAAAATCATCGGATATCTTTTTGGAACCATTTCAAACGTTTTCTCTTTCTTCCTCGTTAAATGTCACGCGCGGGTATTCTCTGTTTCACAAACGGGATAGAAGTAGGTCGCGATTTGACCGTGAAACAGTGGAACGAAAAATCGCGCGATTTGTTCGCATTTATTAGATAACGATGACAATAGCGTCGGGGCTGGCGACGATAAAACGGATCGTCAAACGCATCGAACGATCAAGCGTTTGTAGACGCTTGTTATCGAACGCAGTTTATTGCATTATAATATTAATGGAATTTATCAGACTGGAACGTGTCATGTTTTACGTTTATTTCCTTTCATATACATAGACGTATCGCCATTAGCGATTGTTCGAGCGTTCGAAATTTTCGCAGCACAAAATAATACACATTTCGCGTTAAAAACTTTCGAATCTTCGAAGCGAATTCTACTTATGACTTCTACTTTACGTTGTATATCGAATAGATACGCACGACTCGACCGTCGCATCGTCGATCTTGACCCGTTTTTAGTTTCATTAGAAACAGACTGAGAATGACAAGTATCTGGCCGAGAATAAACGGTTCACGTAATTTGAAAATTAAGGGCAATTCTATTCGAATATCGCGATTTCAGCTTTGCACTCGAGAAGATGTCGCTTTTCGGTCTTCGTACTCGATTCAATAATATTCGACATGTAAACGTCAGCGTATACTATCACGACCGATCTCATATGTAACTATGAAAACGCGCGTGACGCATAATAGTACGTCTAGCATTTTATCGGTTGTATCATACGCTCGCGTTCAACATTCTATTATTCAATGAATGCAGTCAATGGAAAAGTATGCAACCTTTCATGGATGACAACAACGATGACGATTAAAATGAATGCATTGACAAAAAATTTGTTACGGTGAATGAAAGAAATGTTCCAATTGTATTGAACTCGATACAGCATACGCGATTCATTCAATTGAGTATCGATTGACATGATAGATAATCTTATAAACGAAGATGATCTTGTCCATTATTTGGTTTCAAGCGATTATGCATCGTGTTGAACGCAACACGTCAATGTATGTGTGATCATTCGTTTCCGATAAACCTTGGCTTTTGGTCATATCATATCGGAAACGCGCGTAACGTAACGTTTTATACCTATACATGTACAATATATACACATGTATATTAATAAAAAGACAAGTAAGACGATACATATAAAAATTACTCGAATTATTCGAATATCGTGTAACGCGGGAAAAACGATCGGGAAAAATCGCGCGAAATCGACATGCCGTAGCATTATTAATCTTGTTAACAGTCGTTAAATTTTCCCAGCAAGAAAGATTGAAAGAATTAGAAAAGTAAGCGGTATATAATTATAGTGACTCGTATGCGATCGGAGGCTATTTTAAAAATAACTCAATTGACGAAAATCGAGGTTAAAGAAAGAGGTTAATGGGCGCCGTATATTTTTACACGAATTTCAACGCTACAGGGTGCAAAGATTACTTTTATCGATAAAACAAACGAACGTACGTTCCATCGATGTGATCTCATGCGTCGGCAAATTTATTGTTTGATATTCTTCCAGCCATTTATTCGATATTTTCTTCAGGCTTGTATACGTGTATCGTTCTCGATCCGACAGATTTTTCTTTATCGGGCGATCAACTTTCCGTCGATTTGGACGCGTAATTGTTCCTCGAAATAATACCTCGTGAAATACGAATCGATTCCCCCTCTTTTTATCTCATCATTTTTCCCCCATCGAAGCACTAGGTTCGCAAGCATTGCGCTTCTTTAAGATTTATATTAAACATGATCCGTTTAACGTTGCTAAAATTAAACCAAGTTTCACTTTCCAAATTATTCTCTTTCCTCTTCTTCCACCTATCTTCCTCCTACCTCTTCCGACCCTCAACCTCAAACGTCTCTTTCTCTACCGATTATTTTTTCTTTTCCTTTTTTCTCTTCTCCTTCTTCATCATCCTCTTCTTCTTCATTTAATCTGTTTATCGTAAGACGTGCCAATGCTTATACGTGATCTTTCAAATTGTTGACGCTAAAAATAACGCGAACGTCATATTAAAGCGTAGGTATATGCCCATTGTCCCAAATTCCGATCGTTTTCTTTACGTTATGTATTTGGGGTAAGAGTTGTGTGATCGCAACTATCGATGATATAGTTTCGGTGCACGATATCATCGATTTGTCGGAACATCCATGCAAACGTCAAGAATTTTGTGCAAATCGATGTTCACTTCTCTACCGTAAAACAGTAATTCGATTGATTTGAAATTATTCGAAATTACTCACTTCATTTCCATGCATATACACGCGTATAGGTACGCACGCAACGTGAATGAGATAATTCTTAAACGTGAATGACAACAGTATAATTTTCGTATTCATGACAGGTACGTTTGTTTAAAAACGTGCTCCGAATCGTTTACGATAGACCGTTACGCAACAAGATGTTTGCACATTGTATATACAAGATGTTTCGTTCCACTGATGATTCAAAATCATTTGACTTACCGCGTTTTCGTCTATACAAATTTTGTTTCAGATCAACTGTCCCGATTTTACAATGGAATTTCACACGAAGCAGTCGCTCAGGCGAATATGTAATTATAATTTTCCAAAATCGCGATATAAACGTTAATTTTCATTAGCACGAACAATTTGAATCCGCGATCATGAGTTGAGATAAATGCAATTGAAATATCGATGATAAGATAATCAACAAGAAGAAAATCACGTTCCACCGATATTTGGGTAATTGACGATCGTCAAATGTTTTGTAGCAAAGTTTCACTTACTCGTGGTTGGAAGAGATTTTCTGATCCGAAGAAACAGCAAACTTCTTGGACTTGTTTTTGCGATATCAACAAGCATCTGCTTTGTGGTACTCAGCAGTAGTAGACGCCTGTGAGAAACGGTCCTGGTACACGTTTAAAAATCTTTGATCGTTTTACAGTAAAACCAACGACAGATGTTTGAAAGAAAGAAGGAACGAAGAAAGGAATGGCAGGAGGGAAACAAGGAAGAAAGGAAAGGGAAAAGGAAGGAAGGAGGGAAGGAAGGAAGGAAGGAAGGAAGGAAGGTAGGAAGAAAGGACGATTGGAGGAATGAGAATAAGAAAACCAAGGAGAGATTAGAATGATAAAAAAAAATTGGCTGTATTCAAAGGAGAAAGGTGAAGTAGACTTGGATGTTGGTGCAAATCTGACGAACGCGAGTCGTAAGGTAAATTCAAAGTTACGCGGACTTGCGATTGGAAACAATTGGAGAAGATCTGTCGGTGCTGGCGGCTCGAAAGCGAGAGCTTAACTGGCCCGCGAATACGCTAGGTAAACGCGAACTAAATGCCTAGTCAGCCCGTGACTGCGTACCATGGTATATCGCGATTCGGTTTCCTCTTGATTATTTACCGGATCTCCTTGTGACTTCTTCCCCGAAGATTCGTCATTGCTTGAATATTCAAAGGTCTTCGATTAAACTCCTGGTGAACACTCGTACGTGATCGTCGTAGATACCGCGTGATTCTATTTCATTCGATTAGATTCAATAATTCAATTCGTTATAATTACGTCCAAGTCAAACAATTTCTTAAACGGATAACTTTCAAGTTCAAAATATTCGGCTACGCTTCTAATATGAGAAATTATATTCTTTTTCGGACCGATCAATTTCTTATCGTTAATTATCTTTAGAGGGAAAGGCATATCTAACTTTTTACAGAAAATGGGCAAAATAAAAGAAATACCACAATTTTTAATGTGCGCAAAGAATAACGAGTACTAAAAAAAGGTACCGAAACCAGGGCTCGTCCGGGATTTGAACCCGGGACCTCTCGCACCCTAAGCGAGAATCATACCCCTAGACCAACGAGCCACATGTACGTTGGATCGTAAATTTCTTTAATATCGTGAATAAAATTACACGAATGTATATCAAAATATAGATATAATACGCAACATTAACTTTCTAACGTGATAATATATTATTATATATATATAACCATTTATGTACATGTAAAATGTCTATGAGCTTTAATTACGATGTGGAATATCGTAATATGTTTTAAGGAATTCAAATACTTAATTAACAGTAAAACATTAAATATATTAAATCATATTATTTTAATTCCTCTAAATTGAAGTTTTTGATCATGTAGGGACCAACTAGGCGCCGTGGCTTAGTTGGTTAAAGCGCCTGTCTAGTAAACAGGAGATCGAGGGTTCGAATCCCTCCGGAGCCTTTGGTTGTTCTTTAGATGTTATTTTTTTTATATACACTGTATTATTAATAATATGATTTATGGTACGATGGTATGTTTGTGTCGTTTTCTTTTCTACTATCTAGTTTTTTTCTTTTTATAGATTCACATGTGCATATTCGTTGTATCTGTAAATAGGAGTTCGCTTCCATGTGCAACGCTATTTAAAAGTCGAAAAAGTAAATGTTATTCCGTGAAATAGATCGATCGTCGATTTTTTTTCATTTCGTTACATTTTTTGATACATTTTTTTATTATCAAGGAGATAGGAATCCTTTTAGTAGACCGCCGGTATTTCATCAAACAACGATTGAGTGATCGATATTGAGAAAGTGTTCCATGGCAACGTAATACATATGTATGTAGTAAGCGGATGAGAGAACTGTGTATGATCAAGGTGAAACCATTTGATCGACTATCAGTAACTCTCGTCGTGTGTCGTTCTAGTAAGAAAAGAGGATAAGATGGGAAATACGGAGAGCAATGTATCCAGCGGAGTAAAGAAACAAACGGACGCATCTTCTATCTTGCTTTACAAATTAGTCGACATGAAAGGTAAGTTGAATCATAAACGAGAATGATGAAAGCGAAACGTCTTCTTAATCTTGTGTAGGAGGTGGTTTATTGGTAAATATGATGAAAAGGGCAACGCAAACTAAACAGTACGCGGAATTGGACCATGCTCTAAGAACCAAAGTAGAACCGTATTTATACAATAAGGGTAGAGGTAAATGGATTCCAATCGAAAAGTTGGTTTTACTGCGAAACAAGGATCGTCCGAAGCACAAAATGGTAGAACGATATACAATTAGATATCATATGATATAGATGAGTAATTAGCTTGAACGTTTTTTTTATGAATATCTTTTTATTATGAATGATCGATTACGTAACAGCTTCCACCGTTGAGATCTATGGAGAATCCTGCCGATTACGATATAGACAAAGATATGCAAAATGAGGATGAATTGGACGAGACAAAAATTGGTAAACGATCGATAAAGACGATAGAGATGTAAATTTTTAACATATTTCTTTCGATTTAATAGATAAAAGCAAGTACAGACTAGTCTGTTGGAGCTTAGGCGAAAGAGGAGCAGTCGGTGAAACGATTTTACACTTGTGCATGTTACACTCGACTGCTATTCACATTGATCTGGCTAAACGTTTATTACGTTTTTACCCTAAGCTTATCAACGATGTATATATCAGTGATGAATATTACGGTTAGTAAGTATAATAAGCGCGGTGAACACGATGTAAACGAATAAATTCGTTTCGCGTCAGGGCGCATCGTAAATTCATCTGCTCGGTTGTTCTTGATAGGTGAGAGCGCATTACACATCGCGATAGTAAATGAAGATCCAGCATTGGTAAAATTCCTCTTGGACAGCGGTGCGGACGTACACGAAAGATGCGTGGGGAACTTTATGTGTCCGGAGGATCAAAAAGCGTCGAGATCGGACAGCCTGGATCATGAATGGGTTTGCGTAGCTCCGGAAACGGATTATAGCGGGTAAAGAAGATTTACTCGAGTGGAATACAAATGTCGAGTGACTTTCGTTCTATTTGCATAGATACGTTTACTGGGGCGAGTATCCTTTAAGTTTCGCCGCATGTTTAGGGCAGGAAGAATGTTACAGATTAATACTCGCCAGAGGAGCGGATCCCGACAAGCAAGACACAAATGGAAATACTGTTTTACATATGTTGGTCATCTATGAAAAACTGGTAAGCATCTGCCACAGGACTAACCCGGAAATGGCAAAACCAGCAATAAGTTTATTCGATCGATTGTTTTTCCGAGCAAGACTACGTTCGATATGGCATATGAAGTGGGTGCGTCGTTAGCGATCAGAAATGCTCAACATTTAACACCTTTGACGTTATCGGCGAAATTAGCTAGAATCGAACTGTTTTTTCATATCTTGAACATCGAGCGGGAGATTTATTGGCAGATCGGGAGTATTACGTGTGCAGCTTATCCTTTATCGCAAGTCGACACGATCGATGTTGTTACAGGAAGCATCAGTCATAATTCCGCTTTGAATCTGGTGGTATTTGGCGTGAGTCGAAAATCTAAATTACGCAACAGTTTACTTTCTATTTGTCATCCTTTATTGACATACGATATTTCTCATATATATATAGGAAAAGGACGAACACTTGGAATTGATGGACGGTGTCCTGGTCGATCTATTAAATGCCAAGTGGAACACTTTCGTCAAGTCTCGGTTCTATCGTCAATTTTTTCTTTTTTGTTTCTACTTTATTCTGTCATTGATCAGCTTTACTCTTCGACCCGGTCCAACGATAACATCGTCGACTTCCTCACTCGCTGTCACTCCTCGTGTCTCTGTTCCATCCATCGAATCGCCCATAACAACTCTAAAACCAGAGCAACTCCTCCCAAACGTTACCAAAACTTCTCAAAATTTAAATCTATCCCTTCTTCTCGATAAAGCTGTTACCACTGCTTTTACCTCGAATATAAAACATCCTTCGAACGTAACAACGGCAAGCTTTGATAAACTGAAGCTCGATATCGTCACCGATCTAACGTCTATCTTGAACATTTTCTCGACAGACCGATCTCAAAACGAGATCGAATTGCTCAACGATTCTTACGGGATAGCTATTCGACCAGCCGAACATTTCTACTCCAAGAATAACGATACACCAACGGATTATCTAAAAATTACGGCGATCAACGACAGTGTCGTCTTTATAAATTCGACGATACCTTTCGATAATAATACAGTTTCTCCTGGTAGTAACAAACACAACTGGTACGTTATATAATATGTGAATAATCCCGGATCAAATCCGATTAATACAAAAATACAAATTTCAAAATGTTTATTAGCGACCACGTATACGTCCAAGATGACTCTTAATGCATATTTTCGATATTAGGTGGAACAATCTCACAGAAAAGTGTAGACTGATGCATCTAACAACATTATCGGCCAAGATTCGACTAATCGCCGAAATATTAATGGAGATTGCGGCTATTCTTTATATTATTGCAGCACTGCGCGAAGCCAGATTTCTCGGTCTTAACATGTTCATTGAGAATCTAGTAAGAGGATGATATCATCTGTTCCTTTATCAAGCGCTTTTATCTGAAAAAGAAAACGTTTAGTAAATAATGCGTCTAATATTGGTTCCTTATCAGTGAAATTACCAGGGAGAGAACATAGAGAGGAAAGGAAAAGGAATGAAGAAAAAAGACGGTGTTTCGTTGATAAACCGATAGACCGCAGAAATTTCAGTACGCGGTTACAAATTAAAATATTGTACTAACGAAAGAAATTAATTTCTAGATGACTGCGCCGTCGCGAGTAATGTTCCTCTTCTCCTGTTGTATATTACTGTCCTTTCCATTGCTGAGGTTGGCTTGCGCCGATCAAGTTGAAGATATGTTGGCAGTTGTAGTGATGTTAACGACGGCACCGTATTTTTTATTTTTCTGCAGAGGTTTCAAAACGGTCGGTCCGTTTGTTGTGATGATTTACAGAATGATCATGGGTGATTTACTCCGTTTCGTCTCCATTTATTTGGTCTTTGTAATGGGATTTTCTCAAGGTAACTTGAAAACAAAGTTCTTCTCTCTGGAAGAATTTTTCCATTACACATTCTGTCCCTTTCGCACCTCTACTTTGACCAGAATCTTTTAACATAAATGCGATAACAGATACATCGTATCGCGTATCTCTCGTATCTTTTGAACATAGATCACGGACAGAAATAAACTTACGATCGATTCGTGAGAATCAACCGGTCAATTAGATCGAAACGTGCGAATAAATATACCAATGACGCTTCTTCCTCTTCCCTTACAGTCGTTAATCAAAGTGTAACGATATCGAGCAAATTACGAGTTTACCTTCACCTTATGACTTAATCTCTCGTCTGGGAATTTCTACATCGCAAGCGACATTGACACATATTATTACGCTGGTATATCATACATTCTGAAACGTAACAAATTTACATATCGTAGGCATCGAGCCAACTTTATGCATACTTACCAACTTGTAACACTTATACCGTGATACATTATTACATAGTTTAAGTACATCGAGCACCATATTCATTTCCTTTCGAGCATTATCTCTTATTTACTTCTAATATTACGTATTTACATACAACAATGTAATACAACGTAAATCTATATTTTTCATATTTCCCTTCCCTAATTTATTTTACAATGCCTATCAAAAGATTGTCTTTTCTTTTCTTGCCTTTCCTTTCTTCAGCATATTACATCATATTCCTATCTTTCGATAATCCAAACACACCAGAAGGAGTAGATGATTCGGTGAGCAACCCAATGCCGTCGCCGGTAGAAAGTATAATGGCAATGTTCCTTATGAGCATGACGAACTTTGGAGATTACTATGGCGCGTTTGAGAGAACGCAACACGAGATGGAAGCTAAGGTAATTACCTCGCATCTACTCTTCTAGTGAATATATGACTACAATAGAAACATTCATTGTGTCGTAGTTCTTATTTGTGGTATATATGGCAATCGTTGCCATATTATTGGTAAATATGTTAATTGCTATGATGGGAAATACATATCAGAAAATCGCGGAGACAAGAAACGAATGGCAAAGACAAGTAAGTTTTTCTTTCATCCCCTACTTTTTCCATTTATAGGAATATTTATTAATTATTATTCAGTTATTAATACTGGAATTAACATCACAGTGGGCACGTATAGTTTTGGTAGTAGAAAGAGGAGTAAGTCCACAGGAAAGGCTTAAAAAATTAATGGACTATTCGCAGCCAATGTCCGATGGTCGAAGGGCGTTAGTACTTCGATTGAGTCAATCGGTAAAAAATATCTCTATATACATATGTATATATTATGTAAATACACATGTATAACGAATGATTATAGTTGTAAAAAGTGAAACATTTTTAGGAAGAAGACAAGGAAGAAATGAAGGAAATTTTAGAAATGAAAAGAACTCATGATAGATTGTATAAAAAAAGACAGAGCAAAGTAACAAAAAAGATCTTAACATCAGAAGATAATACTATTTTGTAATATTATCACAGATGTCTCGTCTGTAGCATATGTTCCCAGTCGTTTAATATATTGAGATACTTTGTTGATATAAAAACTGCATCTTACATACAGTATACATAATAAACTCTTATGATTATGATCTTTCTTGACATTCTTGTACGTAAATTTCCTCTTATGCTCAAGGAAGATACATACATATGTATGTATACGTACCTATTGATAAAGCAGAATTGTATCCATAGCAAGTTGCTATAACAACTGTTTACTATGACTAATAATAAATATTTGTTAGCTTCTTGTTTTGTCTATCGTGCTGTCTAAAGGACGGAATATTTTTAAAGTTTCCTACTCTGTACAAATGAGCAAATTAAGATCACCCATAAATTATAAAAATATGGAATTAGAACTTCTACAGGCTCTTAGTGCGGATAAGCTATACAAATTACAGAATGATGCTAAACTCAGAGCAATAGAACAGAATGTGCCTACGTATGAAGATTTTAGACAACTGGTATAAGAGCATATTTTTATCGAAAATATCATTATTTATATATCTAATATAAAATAATTTCTCCCATATCGAATCTGTCACCAGGTGAATGCTGCTCATCTAAAACCTTTAAAATGTGACGATGTAAAATCTAAAATAAAGAGATGTTGGAATCCCATTGTTCATATTGATAATTCGAATGTGGTAATGCCATTTGAAAAACAAGAAATGCAACAACAACAATCCGAAGATCGTTTAAAATTATGGAGTAAGAGTGATAATATTTCTGCAAATGAAATACCCACCACATATGTAAAATTTATACAAGTTTGGAAAACTATTAAAGGGCATAAAGAAAAATTTCATTATCTCAAAATGTCCAGGTAAGGTATTCCTTTTTAAATCGAACAAGAATAGGAAATGAATGCATCTAACTTGTTATTTCAGATATACTCTACGAGAGAAAATTTTTTGCACAGAAATTTCTCCATCGTTGTTCGTCGAAATAATCGACATATGCTTTCGAAATATTTCGATTACGGATAATATAGAGTTTATTGTTGACATTTTATGCACTTTGAGTAAATGCAATAGATTTCATTTAACAGTAAGTTTTATGGGACAAAACGAAAAAGAAATGTGTACGCAGCTCTTTCGAAATCTACTTATCAACGCGGTATATCAAGACGAGATTTTTAAGGATACGATTAAATCATTAGCATTGCTTTACGAAGTCGTACTTGAGTAATAAATTTTAACGAGAGAGATTAACGAGTTTTATAATAAAAATATTTTACGAGTTATACGCACGTACGAAATAAACTTATGAAATTGAGCTTATGATTTTTTACATGTATATAAATTCTAAAAATGTTGAAAATTTATTTCAAACGGTTCAAAGTATAATATAGGCATGCGTCTAGAAAACCAAGCGAATCACGTGATCATAGAGTACTTAACATGGCCGCACGCACTGTAATATCAGTTAGAAGTATCGCGATCATAGTTGATTGACAATTAGTTTGAAGATCAATCGAAATTCCGAAAAATTTGAATTTATTTTTGTCTTGAACTGAAATGCCTCGAAAGTTTCATACTCGATATTACTGTTGTCGTTTGAATAATATTTCGCGATGCGTACACGTACGTACGTGGGAAAAAGAACATTGTGCATGTATGCATGAATGTCGCATGTATGCACGCATTTCGTAAATAAATAAAACAATTAAATCATTCGATAGAATGTCAATTGACGGTGTTATTTTAAATGTTAATTAAACAAATAAATAGAAAATGTTAACCTATCGAAAATCACGATTCTATTTAAGCAAGGTCTGAAGTAAGGTACAAAATACACGTAAATACCTGTATATGTACAGGTATATTTAGATGGTGTAACACTGATGTCATGTGATGTATATAATACAATGGTTAAAGAAAGCCAGTGAGAATTATCCTTAGCATGTTTTGTCACTGAAAAAATATAAATGGAGCTATATGTATGTGTGTGTATGTTTGTACGTATGTTTCTATGTATATGATGTACATATATGTAAAGAATATACATGTACACGCGTGGTGCATATATAGCATACCATAAAGATAGATATACATAATACATAATAGTAATAGTTGTGTACCTGTGGTAAATGGGAAAGAAAATTTATCGAGTGATACGTGAAAAAAATATGCGGTTAGAAGAAATGCCATTACGTTTGAGCTCTGATGAGCGGGATTTTGAAATGGATGAAGAAACTGACTATCTTCTTCAACCTTCTGAAGATAGTATACGACTTTTAACTTCACGAAGACGGCGAATAAACGATTTTTCTATATTCCTCAAGAACTGTCTTTGTGGGTAAGTTATAGATTCGATAACCCATCATTAACTTGAACAAAAGATTGAATAGAAACAAATGTGATACTCGATCAACGAATTACTAGCTGCGTATTAATTCTACTGGTAGCCAACATAACAAATGATAAAAATCCATCGAAATTACGTAAATAAATGTGTAAATAAGTCTTTAAAAAATGGAAAATATGAGAAAAGAAAAAAGAAACGAATAGGATATCACGTGAAAATTTCCCATCAAAATATATCTTATCTACTCATCGATAAACGATATCGTAGTAACAAGTTTCAAAATGTTTGCATTTCCAAATATACGTATTTAATAGTGTCTTTCTATTTTTAATAACGTACAATTCGAAAATACATCATATAATTGTACTGATGCGTCTATATTTATACAATACACTTTTCAAATCTTATTTGTGAAGAGTACGTATTATAACAACAATTTTTTTTTAAAGTCGGTCTATTAAGGGTTACTAAAAATACATATATACATAATTGATAGAGAACAAAGAAAGCGAGCAAATTAAACATATTTGAACATAGTATATGTAAATAAATTTTGCATGATTTTACTCACAGTGAGAAAAGATAAAAAGAATGCGAAAAATATAATAAATGGAATACATCGGTATAGTAGGTTTATAGATTGGCGAATTCATCTTGTAAACTTGTACTTCGTGGATGTTATGATGTCATAACAGATCTGTGTTGAATATCGAAAGATACTTTTTGACAGTGTTTTTTAGCGAAAGACTGAATAAAAGTGTTTCTTTACCTAATTTGTGATTACAAATGTGTCTGCTGTGTCTACAAAGAAATATCTAAATGGAGACACAAAGCAATGTTATAAGGCTATCGAAAGAGGATATTCCTCTAATATCTAGACCGCGAAATGACAATTCGTGGACAAGGTGACGTACATTTTACTTCCCCTAAGAAACTTCGATTTCTATGCAGCTTTTTCTTTTTTTCTCTAAATTCTTGCTAAATAATTAAATAAATATTGCTAATTATTTCCAAGATGTTCGATTTCAACATAGTAATTATGTTAAATTTATGTTCATATTTCATACAACAATAAACACGTATCTCTTCATTGACATTGTTGTATCCAAAGTCTGAATATTCTTTTCATAATTTTTCTTATTAATTTAACAACAATATGGTTGTGCAAACAATAAAAAGGTAAAGTAAAAAATTGGCGATGTACTTTAATTTTTTAGTTTTCTACTTATTTATTATTGTATCTTTATAGATGTTGTACATGGATGTGGAGAAGATGTTGCAGAGAACGTGAATTAAGAGCTAGAGTCATTCACATTGGTCAACTGATGCATGAAAAATTTCCTACTAATGTCATAAGAAATCAGAAATATAATATTGTGACCTTTTTACCTCTGGTAAAGAACATTGATAACTATGTCATTTCCTGTCATGACATAGAATAAAAATATTTAATATTTGTTATTTTATCTTTTTAGGTTCTATTCCAACAATTTAAATTTTTCTTAAATCTATATTTTTTGCTTATGGCCATATCTCAATTCATACCAGACATTCGAATAGGATACTTATATACATATTGGGGACCTTTATGTTTCGTGTTAACTGTTACGATTTGTCGAGAAGCAATCGATGACTTCAGACGATACAAAAGGGACAAAGAAGTCAATGCCCAAAAGTATTATAGATTAGTAAAAGGTTTTGATACTCCGGAATTAGTACCAAGTTCTAAATTGAGAGTAGGCGATTTGGTAAGAAAGTAGAAATATAAAATAATCAAATAGAAACATGAATAGAAGTATTCATTTATGTAATTTTTTTCCAAGGTTATAGTAGAAAAAGGTCAGAGAGTACCAGCTGACTTAGTCCTATTGCGAACCACGGAAAGATCGGGTGCATGCTTTGTGAGAACAGATCAATTGGATGGAGAAACAGATTGGAAGTTGCGACTGGCTGTTCCAGCTACTCAAAAATTGGAAAATAATTCTCAATTGTTTGATATTAAAGCAAGCATATATGTTGAGAAGCCACAAAAAGATATCCATAGCTTTATTGGAACGTTTACCAGAGTAAATTTCTAAATATCTAACTTGCTCTTAATATTTACATATGTAGTACAGTTATTAATAAATGATTGTATTACAATTTGTAGTATGATGGATACAGCAGTGAAGAAAGTTTAGGAGTGGATAATACTCTATGGGCAAATACAGCAATAGCATCAGGTTCAGCTCTTGGTGTTGTAGTATATACAGGGCAAGAAACTAGATCTCTTATGAATCACTCCGCCCCACGATCGAAAGTTGGTTTATTAGATCAGGAAATAAATCAGTTGACAAAGGTGTTGTATCATATTATGAAAACATCTGGTACATTCTGCAATTTCACTTTACTATTTACTAAATGTCGAATGAATTTTAATTTTGTAGGTTTTATTTTGTGCTGTGATTGGATTAGCTTTGGTAATGATGTCTTTAAAAGGATTCAATGGGCCATGGTATCGTTATATGTTTCGCTTCGTTTTGTTATTTTCTTACATAATACCAATCAGTTTAAGAGTGAATTTAGACATGGGAAAGGCTTTTTATGCTTGGTGCATACAAAGGGACAAAGAAATTGCTGGAACGGTTGTAAGAACTACTACTATTCCAGAAGAACTTGGTCGTATTTCATATTTATTAAGTGACAAAACTGGCACATTGACACAAAATAAAATGGTTTTCAAGAAATTACATTTGGGCATGATATCTTATGGGCAAGAAACATTTGATGAAATTATGACTGTATTAAAAACATGTTATTCTACAAATTCAGAAACTTCACCAGTAAAACCATCAGCATCTATACATAGTGGGAAAGTAAGAAGATCTGAAAGTACTAGAATATATGATGCTGTGCATGCTCTGGCATTGTGTCATAATGTAACACCAGTTTACGATGAAGTACCTAAATCAACTAATTTAGATACAATGAGTATACAAACAGGAGAAACAGGAGATTCTGGTTCTATTCAAAGGTAATTTTCGTAAAGATATGCCACGTAAAATTGTATGAGGTGTACCTTTACTTCATTTCTACTTTCAGTCAAACAGAAGCAGACCAACATTACTATTTGCCAGAACAAAAACGTAATTACCAGGCTTCTAGTCCAGATGAAGTAGCATTGGTCAAGTGGACGGAGGAAATGGGATTAGCTTTAGTAAAGCGCGATTTGAATTTTATGCAACTAAAAGCTCCAAATGGCAAAATTTTGAACTATACGATCTTACAAATATTTCCATTTACATCAGAGACTAAACGAATGGGGATAATAGTAAAGGAAGAATCTAGTTCTGAAATAGTATTTTATCTGAAAGGTGCGGACGTAGTAATGTCTGGAATAGTACAGTATAACGATTGGCTTGAGGAAGAATGTGGTAATATGGCTCGAGAAGGTTTAAGAACGTTAGTTGTTGCAAAAAAAAATTTGACGGAAGAGCAATATCTTGATTTTGAAGCAAGGTATTGGCAAATTACTATGTGCTAAATGGCAAAATGTATATAATAATTCGACTACACTGAAGATGATTTTTTTTTAGATATAATTCAGCAAGAATGAGCGTTAGCGATCGCGTTTCAAGAGTTGCCGCAGTTGTCGAAAGTTTAGAGAGGGAAATGGAATTATTATGTGTAACCGGTGTCGAAGATAGATTACAGGACAGAGTAAGGCCTACATTGGAGCTATTAAGGAATGCTGGAATTAAGGTACATCGCATCTTTTCCACTTCACATATTACGCGAGAATAAACTCTTTTGTTTGTTTTGATAATAATTTTTCTTGCAATATCTTTTCCTATGATCTTTAGATTTGGATGTTAACGGGTGACAAGCTGGAAACGGCAACTTGTATAGCAAAATCTTCGCGTTTGGTTTCACGAACGCAAAGTCTTCATGTTTTCAAATCGGTGGTAACTCGCACGGATGCGCATTTGGAATTAAATACCTTCCGTAAAAAACAAGACTGTGCCTTAGTCATCAGCGGAGATTCTTTAGAGGTATGTTTGCAATATTACGAACAAGAATTCTTGGAACTAGCATGCGGTTCACCGGCTGTTGTTTGCTGTCGATGTTCACCCACGCAAAAAGCCGAAGTTGTTAGTCTTATTCAAAGACATACTGGCAAGAGAACCGCAGCTGTCGGTGATGGAGGCAACGATGTATCGATGATACAAGCAGCAGATGCTGGTAAGTATATTTCTCATAGTATTTAAGTGAATCGTAGGATAGATGTCAACAAACCGCTGATGTTCATTTCTCTTTTTAGGTATAGGCCTTGAAGGACTCGAAGGAAGACAAGCTTCTCTGGCCGCAGATTTTTCCATTTCTCAATTCAGTCATTTGGCTAATCTTTTATTAGTTCACGGTCGTAGAAGTTACAAACGCTCCGCTGCTTTAAGTCAATTCGTTATTCATCGAGGTTTAATTATTTCCACCATGCAAGCCGTGTTTTCTGCAGTCTTTTATTTGTCGTCTGTATCTTTGTATCAGGGATTTTTAATGGTTGGGTAAGAAAGAATTAAATGATTTCAGAACACATATATACGTGTATATATATAATATATATACATATATATACATATAATTGAATATGATATAACAATACTAGCACGTCAAATAATAATAATAAATTTGTAGTTATGGAACAATATATACGATGTTTCCCGTATTTTCTTTGGTACTAGACAAAGATGTATCAGGAAAAATTGCACTTACTTACCCAGAACTTTATAAAGAACTCAGTAAGGGTCGATCGTTGTCTTATAAGACATTCTTCATGTGGATTTTAATAAGCATATACCAAGGTATAAGTTTTTTTGTTGTTGTCATTGACTATATACCATACAACAACATATTAATTGTTTAAATCATCTTGCAGGTGGAGTTATAATGTATGGCGCACTTATAATGTTCGAAGATGAATTCATTCATATAGTGGCCATAAGTTTCACAGCACTTGTCTTGACAGAGTTAATAATGGTAGCTTTAACTATTAGAACATGGCATCATATTATGATACTTGCGGAGATTTTCTCATTGGCGCTTTATTTATTATCTCTAGTCGTTCTCAAAGATTATTTTGGTATGTACAATTAATATTTAATATATCATATAATATATCATATATTTAAAAAAAAAGAGAGAGATACATTTATCTAAAGAAACTTTAATCACTTCTTTCTATTTATAACACAGATGCCGAGTTTATCAAGACTACTGACTTTTTGTGGAAAGTATTGCTAATAACTTTAATTTCTTGCATGCCATTATATATCTTAAAATTTTTACGAAAAAAGTTTTCTCCTCCAAGTTACACCAAATTATCTTAAATTTCGTGCATAACAGTTTCACTTTATAAAAGTAACTTACACGGAGAATTTAGAAAATTCTGATCTGTATTGGAAAAGTGCTATGAAGAAACTGTTTTTAAGATTAATTATCAATAGTCTCTGATTTACGCTCTTTGCTAAGTGCGTTTGCATTTTATAAAGTTCTTGAATATTCTTCTAAATATTCTGGAAATATTGAAGCGATAGAACGTTACAACTTGACATCAAAATGTAATTGTTAACGAAAATTACAATTGCTTTTGTTCTAAATATATTATACTAAATGCTTTACTATGTAGAATAGATCAGATTTAATATTTCTTTAAATTCTAAATTAATGATAAATATCATGAATAACTCGTTACTGTTATCATTATTAATATTATGTTTATGCAGAATATCATAATAATGTAAACATATCCTTAATTTTTCACATTGTAAATTGAAACAAGTTGAAATTGTGATAATTGAAAAGAAATTATTTAAATCTGTTTTTGTTCATTTTTATTTATTCTAGCAACCAATAAGATATTTTCTTTTATGAAATATGTTCGCATAATATGTAATAGCATTTTACTCGATTTCGTCTCCTATCTATCGTATGTATTCGATCGCATACTATTTGTAGCATTTATATATATATATATATATATATATATACATTGAGTTTACAGGACATACATAATCAGCTGATCAAAAGCATATAATGCTTTAAAGTTTTCTAAATGTATTTAATAAATACGTAAAAGTACGTTAAATTCGTACGTTAAAAGTAAAGTTAAATTCTTATTTTTATAAATTAAATGCCACGATTCCTGTTTGTTATCGTCTTACTTTAATATAGGATATTTTCCTTTTATATTTTAAATAGAATTTATTAATTTCAATTTTAATATAATATGATACAATGTAATGTAACTTACTTGTCGCGTATGTACAATGCTAAAATAAAAGAAATCGATTTTTATATTTATGCATATATTAAGTAAGATTGTAGATCTAGAAATAACTGTTGTTAGCTACGACGTTGATGAACTGTATCATATGTGTAGAATATATACTTATTTCTGCGTAAGGTATTTGACCTAATGACACATTTATAATTAATTTATGTGAAAAGTATAATAATAATACATTCATTTGAACATTATGCCGATTTTCTTTTTAATCCTGTAAGCGCACTGAAATGTTATCAAGGCATTAAGGATGTTTATCAGTTTATTCATAATAGTTTAATAATAATTATATTCTGTAATATATATATAGTGTTAATACAATAAATGTAACTAACATAGTACTGAGATTCCATTTTTTTCGTTTGCCCATAAAAAATGGATCTAGTTATGAAAAAGACATAGTAAATAATACACAAATACTTTATTTCTTTAATGAATTAATTTTTTTATTTATCTAACTGTAACATGTAATTTCTTAGCTGCAAGTTTTGCAATTTGATCGTGAATATTGTGTACTTCTCGTTTTGATAATGTACGTTCCATATGTCTGTATATTATAGTGTAGCAGTGTGACAATTTCTTGGTTGTGGGGTGAGTGAATTCATCTTTTAATATAACTTGTTCTACTTTATCACCACCAACATCTCTTACTATATCGTAAAAATCGTTCGACGAGTAACTTTTATCTTCAGGCAACCAAAAACTTATATCATTTTTACACTGGGGATAAATGCTAATTGCCTGTAATACAGAAATTTAATTAAAAATTTTTCTTTTAATGCAATATTTATTAGTTTATTAATTTCTGTACCTTATATTTTATTGCTGTATTATGATCTTCAAATTTGAATTGATTTAAGAAACCAGTGTCTTTACTCCAAAACAATCTAATATTGGGGATATCATATAAACACATAGCTAGTCTTTCCAATCCCAATCCAAATGCCCATCCAATGCGTTCTCCTGCACCCGAATTTTGTAAAATCTCCTGACGCATAATACCACATCCCAATACTTCAATCCACTGATCTTTATAGGAGACTTCTAGTTCCCATGAAGGATGAGTGAAAGGAAAATATTGTTGAACCCATTTGCATTGAATTTCTACAATTACAAGTTCATATTTTACATCTCATACCAATTAACATCAGAGATTCTTCTTCTTCTTAAAATTACCTGATCCAAAGAGCACTTGTGCTAAACCCATTAAAGTATTTTTTAATTCATGTTCCATTAGTTTTACAGATTCCAAGGTATGACACGCTTGTTTTTCATCAGTTTCTATACCTCTATGTTCAAATACCCTTAACCCATCAGAATCATTCACATTTTGAAATACTTCCTCTGTTGTACATAATCTGACAACATCTACTTGATGGAAAACAGGATAATGCGTAGAATCTATTTCATCTCTACGATAAACATCTCCAACTACAATGAAATTGTTCAAACCCATTGAAATCAACTCTGACTGATGAGCTGTTGTATGAGATCTGAGCACAATATTTTGATTGACATAATAACAATCACTTTGGTTTCTAGACGGATGACCCTTTGGTATAAGAAGGGAATCAAAATTTTGAGTTACTGGAACTATAGGAGAGAGATTATCATATACACTAAATATAGGATTTCCGATACGGTTATAAAATTGCGTATGAAAATAGTTAACAATACGTTGACGAACATGAGATAAAGGATGATATGGGGTAATGTGTAAATTTCTTCCCAATTTGGAAAAAATGTTTTCACCGATATTTGTCCAGTTATCTTTTGGAAAAATGTCACCTAATAATATTACATTGTTTTCTACAGCTTGACTTGTTGTACAAAAGGTTCTACCAAATAATATTTTTTTACTATAACGCCCAAAGTATTTCATCATGCACCTGTAAAAATATATTTTAATCATTATTTATAAAAGTATTTAAATAGTTAAAGCAATATAATACATTTGTAATAAATAACCTAACCGTTGCAGAATCATTATGACATGATATTAAACTCTAAATATTTTAGATTGGCGGAATTGTATTATTTTTCAATATAATTAATAGAAATTGGTACGTACACTAATTTATAACGAAAACTATTCTGCTTTCAAAAATTTAAGGACAATTTACAATATTAATATTTATTGAAGCATGAGTTTTGTATTTTCCAAAGGAAAGCATTAAACTAACTCACTGAAGCATGAAACCTTCTTTTTTATGCCATTATTGATTATAAAAATGTATTACTCAGAAATGTAATAATGAGTAAGTAGCAAAAAACAAATTTAAAGTAAAATGAGGAATCAATGCGTAAAATACAATGCATTTTAATTTGAGATATTCAGGATTAGAGTACATATATATATCACTATACACGTGAGATATCTATCTATGATGTATTTGATCTATGATGTATCGTAAATGATGGCTAGTAGTCGGAAGGTTATTTTGAGTCTCTATCGAAATCTAATTCGAGAAAGCAAAAAATGGAATTCATACAATTATCGGCAAGTAAAAATTATTAAGTTAATTATTATTGATTATAATTTTGCAATTGGACATACTAAAATTAATCAAACTCTAATTATTTTAAAAAATTGTTAACGACAGAATAAAAGATATTATTTTCACAAATGTTATTAACGTTTAAGTTATAAATTATATCCTTATTTGTTTTGTAAGAATCTAATCTTATACTTATTATAGGATGTATGCTTTACGTAAAATTCGACATGAGTTTCAACAGAACAAGACTATACAGGATAAAGAGAAGATCAATGAATGTTATAATAGAGGATTGGAAAGTCTTCAAATTATTAAGAGACAAGTAACAATTGGAAATCTTTATAGTACTAGGCCATTAATTATTGAAGCTATTGAAAATAAAGCTAATTTGAATTAACAAGAAAAATATAAAATTTATATTAAGATAGTGTATGTAAGTATATTCCTAGTAAATAGGGGGAGCGACAAAGTTTTAAAACTTGAATGATTAAAAATTAAATTAATGTAATTACAGTTAGTTACATACATTTAAGATTTATGTATCAATGTTACAAGTAATGTAATGTGTATGTATATGTAATGGACAGTCTGTCCAAAACATTCTACTAAGATAATTTAATAAAAAAATATGTATTATTGATATCACAAAATGTTTTTTATGTAATCAATGATAAATAATTGCAAGTAATTACTCATAACGAAAACATACACAGAACCATGCTAAATTTTCAAATTTAACGTAAGTTAGTTTAGAGGAATGTTGCGTGAATAGATCGATATTTTATAACAGAATAGGCACGCGTATAGTATACCGGATAATATTTTGCACGAATCTTTTTATTATTCGAATTTTCGAGCAAGTATGTGATATATGTATATGTTATATACAAGGTGTTATATACATAAATATCTTATTTATTGTTGTATGTTGCACGAAAATATTTCTTAGGACAAGGTTACGTTATTTGAAGGGCTACATGTATCAGCTTTTGCTCATGATTATCTTTTTTACGGGATTTTGAAACCATCAGTATTTTTTTAAATAGGGCTCTATATTTATTATCTGATACCTTTGTAGAAAGTGAAAAACAAATTCGACGATCTTTATAATTATACCATTCCCAACATTTAATCTTAAGATATTTACGTTTGAAGTATATAATACGTATATATATGTATTACATATTTAATTATATCAAATCGACAGGTGGCAAAATTAAAAAATGCACATTTTTCGGCAGCTAAGCAGTATTTTTTAACTTATGACGGCTGAAATAAAGGTTTTAGCAAAATATATACTGAAGACTTATTTAATAATTTTAATTGATAAACTATTTCAATTGTTTCGCGATGACAGATGGAGCATATTGAGAAGGTAGAGTTGCTCTACGTAAAAAGGAGTGTGACAAGTAGCGAACTGTTATAAATCATTTAGCGAATTAATAAAGAATTTGATCAAAATGGCTATGCGAAATTTAACAGAACCATTCATTTTAATGCGAAATAATGCTTTACAAAGCAAGCACATATATGCCGAACAAGTATGATATACATAACCTATAATTTACGAAAAATCGGCGACATTAATCTTTTCATGGGAAATTTAGAGGTTAAATAATGGGATACAACATTTTAGAATTTGTCTGACCGAATGGCACTAGTGGCTTCGGATTCTGGTACCTCGGACAACGTCGAATTAAAAAATGTTAATTTGGAAAGTAACGCACCACCTGTATGGACAGATGCCTTGGAGGAGACCCAATATATTTTAAGTAGATTGCGTGTCAAAATAGACAGCTTAGTAGAGTTACATGCTAAACAATTAACTAGGCCAACATTAGACGATACATCACAGGTTTGTCATTAACCACAATGATCGTTATGCTAAAACTAAAGTATTCATATACTTTCGCCAGAAGATTAAACAATCCTTCTGATTTATTTTGATTACTTAATTATTAGAGAGCAAATCGTTAAAAACATGTCTACAGGAAGAGAGACAAATGGAACAACTGACACGAGAAATAGGACGTGCATTTTCTAGCGGTTATCATCAAGTACAAACAATAAAAACTGCAGCAAGGCATGCTACTGGATCTGTGGAACGTCAATTAGCCATAAGCGCAGTAATGGCACTTTCAACAGCTTTACAAGAGCTGGGTCTACGATACAGATCAGCTCAGAATCACTATTTAACACGTATGATTTATAGACATGTCTGATTTTCCTGTAGGCTGGTTACACGAAGAAAAAAATGTTTGACTTTGCTTAATTATTTTAGAGGTAAAGTCAAGAGAAGAGAGGAGTAACCAATTTTTTACAGAAGATCGGTCAATATTTTTAAATAATGCTGCAGCAGACACATGGTTAATGGAGTCAAACGAAACAAATTCAGATTCTTGGGATAATAGAGAACAACAACAACAAGATTCTGTACTTTTACAATTGGAGGATCCTGAAGATAGAATGAAATTAGCCGCAGAAAGAGAAGAACAGATTGGCAACATAGTTCAAAGTATAGCAGATCTCAGGCATATATTCAAAGTAAGTGGTTTTGAAGATTGACATATTGGATGAGTTTATGAACAATATTAAAGTTACTGTATAAAATAATAAATAAAAAATTATTCTTGAATAGGATTTAGCAAGTATGGTGCAGGATCAAGGTACCATTTTGGATAGGATCGATTATAATATTGAACAGACACAGGTACAAGTACAAGAGGGTTACAAACAACTGAGAAAGGCAGACTCTTATCAAAGAGCCAATAAAAAATTGTATTGTATAGTCGTGCTTGCAGGCGCCATTATTCTAGTCAGTTTTCTTTTTGTTGTATTTAAAACATGAAATTTCTATTTCAATTTGCACGATTGCATTTTAGTATATAATTTGTTATTAATTATTTTTGTAAAAAATGAAAAACATGCTTACATAATGTATAATTTGGGCAAAAAATATTTTTCGATAAAATACTTTGGGAAATTTCTGATACAACGTAAACAGGAAAGTAACGTGGAATATAATTAAGCAGATACATATTTTATTTTTGTGACCGTATCAATTATTCTTTTCATTTCATGCTCGAAATCATTCCATAGTGTTGACTTATTTCCGGATATTTATTCCGTATTGTTTATTGTATACATCATTACATGTGATGGGGGTCTTAAGACTTATATATAATATAAATGTAAATATTAATAATCATAATTTTTAATTATATTTTGAATTTAAATTAACTGTAACATATATTTACGTTGAGATTACAGCTGTAAATTTTTAATAAAACAAAGAGTAGCTGAAACAAACGGAAATCAAATGTGTTCACAAATAAAATGAACCGTAAAAAGGCATGATAAATGTCGATCGGCAGATTGTCGCCTTTTAGCTGATTGACAATTTTAGTAGTCTAGTCTGGCCTGATGTAGTATAGTATACAAGAGAAAAAGAAATATGAAAGGTGAACTTACTCTTGTGTGTGTAGTGTATTGCAGTTGTTTCCTTTCCTGTTTTAAAATAAATGAATATTTTATCGAACGTATGCTATGATTATTATATTATTTAACATTGACTTAAATATCATAAATAAATATTTTTTGATATAGTTTAATAGACATTAAGATAAATAATAACATTAGTTAACAATATTGAATTTTCATTCTTATGAACACTAAATAAATTTTCCTCGAATATTGCACTTTTTTTTATCACAGACTGAGCGGTACATATATTTTATATCTATATCGTTTATATATCTATGTCTATTTATCTATGTATATACATATATATAGACTGAATTTTTAAAAAAATATTACTGTTACGAGAGTTTGAACGATTTTCTTGCTTGCACGTACTTGTATACTTATAAAGATAATTATTCATATAAATTATAGTATCTGCATATTCTTCGTTTGTTTCACACGGTATGTGCGTACTCGTGAATGTATGCAAACATGTGTTACATAAACTCCGAGTGTGGTATAATTATTTATTCAGTTTTATAAAAATCTTACGTTATACAAATTAGAAACGATTCGTTAACCAAGGAACAATAGAAATTCGTAAAATACGCTTTCTTCTGAGATTTATTATGTTGAAGAAAATTCAACCTATGGAATAGTACCTACCTATGAAGAAGTAGTTTAACGTTCAATATGTGATTCGCAATACTGCAATTCTGTAATAAAAAGTTTATTCTAATAAATGGAATGCACTAAATGCTGATGTTAAAGTCGTATGAATTTTATTGTATCATCTGTATGATCGGATTTGTTTTCCTTGGTCAAGATTCATGATAAAAACCTTAATATACTTGTATAAGCAGTTTCGTGTAGATTTTGTTAAAAGTACGCACGCATTTTGAAAAACTAAGGGACAAATTTGCATCGTGCGATAAACAATTTGGATATCATTTACGCGTAAAAGAGTTTACGTTTACTTTGTTTTTATACACGGTGATAGAAAGGTACATCAGCTGAATAGAGAAAAACGTTCCTGGATAAGTATAATACAGAATGTACGAATAAAAAACGCGTGCGGTTTGTGTATGATTCTGCGGAGACTCAGAATCGATCGAACATGAGTTAAGAGGCTTGTGCGACTACACATTACTCAAGTGAAAGACGGAGACGAGGTATTTAGAATGTGAACTAAAATTGCAAACGCTCCACCGAGTATGTAACGTACGAAATTATCACCGACTAAAGGACCTAAAGCGTAAAGTCCAGATCTCGGGGCTTTGGTTACTTCATAAGTAAAATCGTCAACCTCGATAGGATTCGATTTACCATCTATGGGTTTCTCGAAATATTTACCAAGCCCGATACCGTCAGCTTTGAGATAGGACAAATCAGGCTTGTAACCTGTGAACGAACGAATTTTCTTAGCTGAAAATCTTTAACAAGCGAAACGAAAGTATGATTTGGTTTTGCTTTGTACGGATTTGATACATACCGATAAGGATGGCTACGGCAGAGACACGAAAAGCGTGTGCGCATCCGTCTGGGTCGACAAGCGTAACCATCGGATGTTTTTCGAATCCGGCACCATCGATGAAATCAGTATCATTTGCGGTAAGTCCGAGCAACGTGTACCCCGGTAATGCTTTGTATAGAGGATAATTAGTACCACCATCAGCCATCATCTCGTATACCTTGTGATATTCGGGATACATCGAGCTGGGTAGACCTTGCAATCTATCATAGATAGTGCGTATTTTCTCGTCGTTTGATTTATTCCATTCGTTGGACGAGTCACGAAATGCGTGCAAGACGGGAATGCCATGAAAACGAACGGCCATGATTGCATCGGCAGCACTTAGTCCGGAACCGATCACTAATACCGGATCAATTGGTTGCCGTCGTTCCTCTACTTCGTTTGCTAAAATTGAATCGACCATCGAGTTTTTCCATAATCTAATTCCAAGTAATTTTAGCAAAGCTTAAGCTGCTTCGAGAGAAAAGGAAAGAAGCATTTCGCGTACCATGTTGCTGATGACTAATCAAATGATCCAATCTTGATTCCAGCTTGTTTAGATCGTGCGTTACCCAATCAAGTTGAGAATCTTCACCGGCTATACCCAATTGATTTGATAAATCGGTCGTGCCTGTGGCAAGGACGACTCTTTTGCAGCGATAGCGAAACGGTTTCCCTGTTTGTTTATCGAAGCCATCGACTATCCATCCGTAACGATCTTGTTGTTGTTGTTGTTGTTGTTGTTGTTGTTGTTGTTGTGGATGATGATGATGACGAGAATCGCAGCACAGTCTCACTGAAGTAACTACAGTCTCGCTAAAAAGTAAACGTCCATGTGATTAGCGGTTACAAGATGCGACACAACTCGCGAGCATTGCAACTACGATAAATTATTGTGCGAACCAACCATCGAAAGTATTGCTCCAACTTTTTTCTCCGTACGTAATCTTTGTAGTAGGCAGCTACTGTACCGACAGAAATTCTGCTAGCCGTTTTACATGCACTCGGTTTCTCTTGAAAGGCATAGTACATGCACGACGGTTTACCCTCTGTCGAATTTGCTTTTTGAAGTTCTTCGGACTCGACCAACATCTCCCATTGTCTTATGTCTAAATCGGGCAACGACATCCATCGGTTCAAGCTGATGGTCAACACGTTTGGATCCATCGACTAACACACAATTAATTCATCAATTCTAAATTGAATCTTGAAACACGTTTAACTTGTGTAATGATAAACGTTCTCGCCTGTCGAACGATATTCGTGACGTATTCGTAAACTCTATCGATTCGAATAAATTGGTTAGGTGGAAGATTTGCGACTGCCGAACCGAAGGAAATACGTAGCAAGGGAACAAAGAAACCGAGAACAGATCAACAACATCGTTGATCGTTTCTTTACCGGCGGTATCGCCAACATCGGGGTGTATCGTCAGATTTCTTTGTCATCACCGCGGTACGCGGCTCAACTAACCGCAAGCCCGTTACCCGATAAAACATGTCCCACGTTCGTTACCTGCCATGAACCACCAGGTTGACCTTTACCGAGCACAATGTGATCGATCACTTTATGCTCAGGATGTTGCTCGACCGATTTCCAGGTAAGCAGAGACGGCACATCAAGGCCAGCATCGACACAAGGATGTTGAAGTTGGTCCATAAGAAGAGCCAAAGGCCGACCACCGGCTCTACCTTCCAGTCCGGAAGAAAGGCATTCCAATTTGCAACGCGTACTGCTCGCCAAGCCCCTTCCACCGCCGTTCCCCTGACATTTTCTCAACTTGGTATTCTCACTCTCGTGCCATCGATGGCATCTCGATTCATTCCCTAATTGTTGTTGTTCTTGACTCGTCCTATCGCAACATTCCTCGTCATCATTTCCGGATCTCGTGCTCGAGTGTAATCTGGCTGTGAGCATTTCATCGGCGGGATGTGGTTCACCGGTATAATAAGGCCAATTTCCAGCAAGCATGAAAGAAAGGCATATTCCACTAGGTCCGTTTCCTGAACAAAACATACACACCACCCTGTGTATAGAATACAGACAATACCGATTCTTTTATCCTTTCGCAGTGCTTTTTCGCGATACTTCGGCGCGTATTATCACGGGAAAAACGGCCGTTACCGTGTGTTTCCACCTGAAATCGTGTGCTACGATCTGTACAGATCGTAGCACTTCACCTAATATATTGACCATATACGGAATTACCTGATCACGAAATCGATCAACGAGAATACCATCGTATCGAACTTAATTACACTAGAGGCCAAAAGATTCGATCGATCGGTATGGCTTACAGAGACTCTTCTGTTTTTTAGAATTTTAAGGATAATCTTGTAAGTAAAAGGAAGCGTTTAAAAGGAAACGTATCTCCTTTAAACGACACCAGGCAAATTTACGAATCTTTTGGATTCTAGTACAGGTATATGTGTTACCTAGTGGATACAAATTTCGTATTGGCGAGCGAATCGTACCTATAATGACCACATCCTTATAGACGACGTCGTTATCGCCATCGTCACAACAATTTTGCATCGTTGTACCGATTTGTTGTTCTCGTTTATTCGGTCAATCGTTCCAATTCAACAGCTGTAACAAACAAACACCGACAATGTTCTGTAAATATCCTGTGTAGTCGTGGAAAAAACGAAGGAGCAAATCGCTCGATGTTTGTAAATGAAATGAAATGCGTGTAAACGATAAAAAGAGAAAAAAGAAAATAAAGGGAATGAAGAGTAGAATAAAGAGGAGAAAATAAGTATAAATATCGTAGGAAGTAGAGACATTTCAAGAAAACGATATACAACTGTGCAATGATACGTATATCATGTGCATACATAATCGCGACTGTCACGGTATATGATAAGACGCAAACCGGTACAATTTCATATCTATGATGCAAAACGCGGAAACCTGTATACTTTGCAGGAATCGCGCAACTCATCGTTCGATCACGACCATCCGGACAGCTATACAATTTAAAATCAAACGGTCGTTCATTTAGAAATTTATATCGATCAAAAGAAATTACTTTATTTTTCTGTTTGACATCATTTGGATAAATAGTACGTACTTACGTAACACGTTATCTTCAACAATTATAAAACTTTCCATGTAAGAATAAATGTAAACTTAAAGATTTATCGAACTGTTTACCATTACGCTTCGTTACAGTAAGCTATTATCGATGATCTTGCTATACTCGCATCTCTATATAAGTACGTGTATACAGGGTGATTGGTAACTGTCGGTATAAGCGGAAAGGGGGTGATTCTACGTGAGAAAAGAAGTCGAAAATATAGAATAAAAATTTTTTTTAAAATTTTTTTAAAAATCTACAGTGAGATCCGTTATAACGAGAGGCGATAAAGTGCACGCGTACCGGACCACCTTGTATATTTCGATCGGTATATGAATCAATTTCCCGAAACTTTAGAAAGAAATTTTACTTTCTCGCTTTGTTTACGATTATTTCTTACATACTTTTTCTAATAGATATTCTCTTCCTTCAAATGTTAAAATTGTCTCGCGTTTATGTAATCACATGGCGGCAAAAATTGCGCGGAAAATTTCAAACGCGATCGATCTAATTCTTTCGTAATGATATTGAAGCAATCTGTTTCGATCATGCGGTTAAATATCCGTATCGATAAATTTACGTTAAAAAGTACAATATGCTGAACGAACTTATCCGCTTTCTTCTAAGCAACCGGATCGGAATACATCGGGCATTCTAAGAAGGTCGATATCAAGAAGAGTGTACAGGGTCACGATCGATATTGAAATAGAAATACTCAGATAGGAATGCTTATACTATGTTCAGTCAGTTTAAGTTAAGTTCGGATAACCTCGTTTCAAGTTAATGTGTTTTACGATTCGACATAGTCATTGAAAGATATAACTGTTTTATTAAGCGGCTCGATTCTTCGCAGTCCTATGGAAACTGATGAATCATCGTATAGAACCAGTCTCCTGTTCATTCAGTAATCAACTAAAAAAAACTTGCTCTCGCTATTCCAAGAATTTGTTTTCGCTTTGATATAGTGTTCTTTCAACCGACAATAAATCCCTGTAAAAAGCCATGGGCACTGGTTCCAATAAATTTATCGTTGAACACGACGCGCCATTAAAACTATAACGTAATATCATTATAATTAGATTACCTCGCGGTTCGTTACATGCTAAAACATAATCATTACCACTACTTGTCACTATAGTTCTGATATTGGGACACTCTCCTATTGTATTGCTGACTCAAAAATCGTAATAACTTGGACAGAGGCAAGAGCTACGATAGAGGGATCAGAGGGGGCGAGGAGAAAGATGGAAAAAAAAAAAAAGAAAGACTAAGAGAAAAGGGGAGACAAAAATTAATATAAATATATAATTGTATACGTAGTAAGTGATAGTGTAAAACAAACCAAATTTCGGCGTGGCTCACACACGAAATCGTATTATAATCAACTCCTATCAAGGAAACGGCCGACGTTATACTGAACCGTGAATCAGACGCGCGTTTCTTTTCATATCGAACGAATATCTGCTAAAAGGTTGCGACACATCGTGTCATATTTTTATGTACATAGCTTCTACTTTTTGTCATTCTTTTCTATCTTTAATCGTTAATTCTTAATTTAATCACTGTCATTAATTATTGCTATCGAATGGTTCCTATCATAATATTTCTAGGAAAACAAAATATATTTCTGTATTTTTATCGTTACTTTACATCTTATCAGACGACAAGCGTTCTTGTTTTGACGCATTTTTTTAATTTATTCAAATCATGTTACACCTTTGATCTATTAAATTGTATTACACATTTCTTTGCCTTGGCAGAATCGATTTTCGATATATGATGTATGTACGCATAGATGCTTGTGAAGTCGGGCATCCGTCGGCCGCGTACCTACATAACGTATTTATGGGTATTCGCTAACATTTGCTAACATAATGTGTGTACATATGTACATACATAAAAAGAAAATTCGCTGTCAGTCAGCGGTCGATATCGATTTGAAGACAGACTGCGGGTTGGCGATAAATACTCGTGAATACCTTCTTTCTCACAAGTATTGTTAAACGTTCCTGAATGTTTTAAAAATGTGCGTTTGATGCATACCAACTTTACATCAATATTCATTTATATGTACGAACGTGTATATATATATATATAAAATTTAAAATACCGTTTCGCTTATTCTGAAATATTAGTATTTATGATCATTCCAAACTGGACGTGCAAAATTAACGAATACACTTTTTACAGTTGGCAATCGAAACAAAACCGGTTGAAGGTTGCATGACAAATCATTTTACTTTTTTTTTATCTTTTTTGTGTAATCTGCTGCTCGCTATCCACTTAAACCGGTCAATCCTTTCACTACTTTAGCAAATATTAAATTGTATATGTATATATATATTCATTCACCATCACAATTACGTTACTGTGTACGTTCTAATAAAGAACCTTGGATGATAATAATAGATAATGATAAATAAAAATACAATGATATCAATATAAATATTTTATATTAGATAGATATATATGTTCTTACATAATTAACCTGCATATATGTATTTATATGCATACATATGTATTTATTCAACGAAAAATGACATTGACAATGAACGAGAAACTAGACGCATAGTTAAACTACGTTTCATCAACTTTGATTGATAACTTTAGATTTAAATGCTAAATTATATTCTAAGTCGTAATAAGGATCTTTTATTCAATTATTGTGATTATAAAAAAATTTACAGCTTCGACTGGAATTACTAGTGATTCGGATCAAATATTAACTTGAAATCACGATAAATAGAATAGAGATATCTATTTAATATTAAATTAATATTTGTATTAATTTATATCGCGTTCCATATTTAGATATTCATATCTAAAAAAAACTTACGACTATTGATTAGAAATAAACAGGATAAAATACACGAAATAAAAATTTATGATTGGTTTATAATAATTTGTTTCTTTTAACTATAATAGCTATTAGATTATCAATGTCAACGGTAAAACAGCTATAAAAAAGTAAATTACAGCTTTAATTACCTGTTTCCGCTCTATGTGTAATTGCAGCATTCTATTTAATCTGGATTGCAAATTTTAGTCCGACACATCGCGTAGAAATTTTGTTGATCGACGTTTTGAACACATCCACGACCAACGATTATTTTCTGCTCCTTATTGCAAATCCTAACCGTCTCAAGTACCATATTCAAACTGTTTTCGTTTGGTTGACGTGAAAATTAATGTTCGAAGTTGTTTCCTATTTTTTCATTTAATGTTCTCTGTTACTTCATAATTTAACAAGTATTCTTTGTTGAATCACGAAATCCTTTATAGATTCGATAATCTTTCCAACGTAAAACCACCAATAACTTCCAATAATTTCAGTTTTTGCTAAAAACTAATCTATTTGCGTTGCGGACACACCTCATCGTTACATTGATTTCCTTTTTTTAGGTTAGCTTTTATACACAAGACCGACAAATATCACTATGCTACTATGGCGGCAATTTCAAAACCAAATTTCAAGCAGTCTGTCTTTATATTATTCGATTTATGTAACTAAACTAAGCTAATCTAAAGACTAAAAACTTATATCTATAAATAATCCATTAAATACATACATTTGTTATTTTTTTTAAATATGTGAACAATGAAAAATAATTCAGAATATTCAAACGAATTTCATCAACTTTACTTAGATGTATATCATTAATCATGTGCTTAGTTATTATAACAATACCAGTGGTACATTATTAAGCGAACACTCCGTTGAGCTAGTTCATACATGGAAAATATATTTTATCATTGCACGTGTCAGTAAAAAAAACCATTATCTCAAGAATATTAAGTAACGCGAGAGAAAAAGAAGAAATATATTCGTTCGAGTTAACATTCTTTGAGAAAATCATTGTTATCGCGACATAATCAGTCAATGATAATCTTGCGTTTCGTCACTGAAAGTTGCTTATATAATTTCTATGTGTTTGAATATATTGTATTAATAATCATTTGATAATTGAGTAGCAGGATCGGTAAGAGGAATATAGGAGACTTGCATTAGCTTTTTTTTTGTGATCGTACCATCAATGTTCTTATCTACTTGTACCAGATCTTGAAACCTCTGAAGACCTTCTATGGCAACGACCGGACAAACCAGCCGTCCACCAGGAGTTAGTTGATCTATCAACTGAAACGCAAGACAATCTTCAATCTTAATAATTTGTTACAAGAATATGTAATGGTATATACATATGTTTATATCTTTAGGCATATTGCGGTACCTGTTGTGGTAAAGTTTCCGCCGCCGCTCCAACATGAATCGCGTTGTAAGGGGCTTCAGCAGCATATCCCAATCGGCCGTCTCCCACTAGGCGTATTTACAATGACCTGTTGTTAGTCTTTGGTCTATGTTTTATATAATGCACAGACAAAGTCACGCAGTTGGTGGACACAGTCCTGTTTGATTCTTCGTGGCAAGGTACATACCTAATCCACGTTGGTGGATTACGATTATTTTTTACTTCAACATATCTACGTTATTTTCAAATTCTTGAATATGTGAAGTTTTCAAAGGTCGTAGGAAAAAGACCAGATACTGGCAAGGAATTCCTTTTTCCCGACACCAACTATTCGTGAATAGAAATTGCAACAACGTGTTTACAGCTTGGCATTTTCTTACCTACAAATTTAATGCGTTCTTCCTTGATGAAATGAGGACAGTCTTCGCTTACGTTTTTCGTAGAGATTTCTATTAGCTCTGGAATATGATCGATCCCAACCACATGACCACGTGGACCCACCATAAATGCCATACATGCTGACAAATAACCAGATCCTGAACCAACATCCAGTGCTTTTGCTCCGTCAAATAATTGGTCAGAGAGAATGGACAAGGCATATGCATGCTGAAAAACAATGTTTGTTTTACTCTAGAAGTAGGTATAGTTCTAAATTTAAAGTAGATAAATTTCTATAATTTTGCTAGTTATTATATCCAAATTTGTTATTACATATTTTTTAATCATTTGTGTAACAATAGTTTATTATATAATATGTGTATAACCTAAATAATAAGTATATATAAAGTAGTTTACTAACCATGTGGGGAGCACTAATTGTAACATTGTAACCAATTTTTCTTGGTTGATCAAGATATGGATTTGATTCATGATAATAGCGTGCTCTATCTACAGCAAGCATTGCTGCTTCTGCTCTGTCCGTTGTTAAAATACCTGCTTCTAAAACACAATTTCATAATTAAGTACTGTATATTACCATATTGCCATATCGGTACTCAGTGTCAATTTATCAAAGTTATTACAAAGAGACTTTACCTTTTAATTTAGTTACCATTTCTTGGTTTGTAGCTCCACTGCAGTGCCATGCCATGATTCAGGATATGTATAAATACAACGTTGAATACAGAAAGACTTAGCGCATCTTTCAGGAAGAACAAAAAGAAATGTTGTTGTAAAAGAAAAGTAATATGTAACAATCAATTCAAGAGAAGTTTCATGAAATACTGCGATCTATGTAATAATATCATAGGTGAGGTGACATAGCAAATAAAAACATATCATGAATGTCATATTTAATTTATATATATTCATAAAACTTTTCCAAGTTTCTTTTGAAATTGAAGTGTTACGCAAATGGAAAGTGTCTGCAATATTTCTTTCAGTTGCTAAGAAGACATCTTTATAATACAAGTTATATTGAACAAGTTAAGGAGTTTAGAGCTTAAGATTAAGAACGAAGAAAGAGTATAGTAAAGTAAAAGACGAGATAAAAGAATATATTATGTTATTAAAAAAATATCTCCTTTACTAATTAAAATTAACATTGCCAGTATTTGTCAGTCCAATATTGCCGTTTAGATTTTTTAAAAAACAAAATTATTATTTTTAATGCAAATTCGTTCTTATAATTTAACAATATTTATTTAGAAATGATGTGAATTTCCGTTTGTCTTTTTTGGTATTCTGACGATTTTGCAGATATAGAACACAAAGGAAAGTTTTGTTAGGTTAAATACCTGCTTCGCTGTTATCTAGCCAGATACGTTCTGACGTACTGCATCAGTGTGAGCATAGTTGCAAATACATCTATACATACATATTTAATGTAACACTTTCGTACGTCGCGTCTCTTCGCACAAGTACTCATTCCTGCACGAATCGAATATCACACGATAGTTATCAGTCATCGCTGATGTTAAATATGTGTTGTATATATTTAACTAACTATATAATACTTTTATTAAAAATGATCTATTTGTCCATCCAATATTCTAAAAGCAAGATGATAGAAACATAAAGTTATAACTGTAGTTGATAAAGAAAGAGTTAATTGCACCAGCATGATTGATGCGATAGGTGCTGCTTGTAGACGGACGAATCTGCCTAGGCAATGATTAAGAAATTTGCCATGAACAGTTCTTTTATTTTATCAAATAATCGCTCTAATTAGTGGAATTTTACTTATCATTGTAAAATTGCAATATATAACATAAGTACTTATATAGTTATTTGTGATATTATCATGGTACTGTCGCATGACGAATTACGTGGAATTATGCACGGAAAATTGATATGTACATGGGAGTATATGAATTAATTTAAAACCCTTCGCTTGAAGATACTGGTAGGAGATCGTAAATTAACCCCGAGTTAAGAGCCGGTAACATAGAACTAGCAGTAAATCATAGCGGAATGTTTAATTATGTTGAGGTGACGATAATGAAACGATTTTATTTGCAGAATTGAAAATATTTTTCGTAAGCTTGTAACAACTATTAAAGTTCATGTTTAATAGGAAAACAAAGAACAAATATAAGGAAGAGAATTTATATTGTTATAAGAATTGAATTTAAATTTGCGGAAAATAAGAATGGAAAAGTAAAAAAGGATGGCGGGGAAAGTGATTATGACAAATACGTGATTGTTTGTCGAGTACACACAGAATAAGGGAGCTAGGCGAAATAGAAGATAAGAGAACTATATTTGACTTATTCGAGTTCGGTAATGAAACGATTACCGATCGGTATAAATTGAACAAAGTAACGAAGTTTTGGCGGCAGAAAGACTGCGTTAACGTACAGGGAAAGAAAACCGTTTATTAGGAATAGAAAAGTTCTCCAGTACTAAGGATTTTGAACGGGCAGGTGGGCGAGCACACAGACAGACAGACAGACAGGAGAGTACGTATTTTGTTTTGGGATAAAGAAGAATTGCAATAGGGGAATCGGGCGAGAAAAAGGTAGGGTGAGATAGATAAAAAAAAAAAGAAAGTTATAAGGGAAACAATGGTGAAGGGGAGTAAGATAGACGAGCCAGGGAGGTTTCGACAACTTGTCGTTGCGCTAATCGGTGAGTATCGTCGAATAGATAGGAGTGAAGGTAGGCATAGTTTACAATAGAGAGAACTAGAAGTAATAACGTGTTCTTTTCTAGCAAACATCTCATCTCTGTCGCTTGGAACAATGATAGGTTGGCAATCGCCAACGATACCGCAACTACAAAGTGAGAATCCGCCAGTTGGTAACGAGCCGATGACGGACGAAGCAGCATCCTGGTTGACCGGCATCACATGCATTACAGCTGCTTTAACGAGTTTGATAGTCGGCACGATAGCAAATAGATTCGGGCGTAAGATGACCGGTTATTTGATGGCTTTCGCACTTTGTTCCAATTGGTTGTTTACTATCATCGCGACGCAACAAACGTACTTATTTATCGCGCGTTTCTTTGCGGGTATATCTGGTGGGATGGCATTGTTTTTGGTGCCGCTGTACGTGTCTGAAATCGCGAGCGATGGAATACGCGGAATGTTAGGCAGCCTACTGGTATTCTTGTTGAATGGCGGCATTCTTCTTGGCTATATACTTGGAGCTGTGCTCTCATATCGGTTATTCTCGATCATAATGCTCGCATTACCTTTATTGTACATCGTGCTGTTTCCTTTCGTACCGGAATCGCCTGTGTATTTGTTGCGACGCAATCGAATCAACGAAGCGGCTAGGTAAGCGTGGGCAATTTTTTCGCGATCAAACGAACACGCGCAATGTTTACAATTTTGGCGCGACGTTCTTTTTCGTATTTCCTGTAGGAGTCTAACATGGTTGAGAGGCGGTCACAAGCCGACGATGGAGCGAGAAATGTTGCGTTTACAGGAAGAAGCGAAAGAGTTGGACGTTCCGGGACGATCGACGAACAAGCTGTCAGAGATGTTTCGAGACCAAGCAACGATCAAAGGATTGTTCATTACATTGGGGCTATTCGGTGGACAACAACTTGCCGGGATATTTGTTATGGTAAGAAAACATTCGCACGACTGTATACGTCGGTCAGCTTTTTTATATTGACATGTTCCTTTTCTTTTCCGTAGATAAGCTATACAGAAACGATATTTAGGATATCAGGAAGTTCACTGTCACCAAACAGTTCGGCAATTATCGTGGGCGTGATTCAAGTGTTTGGCTCGTGCTTATCTACCACGTTGGTGGAAAGAGTTGGTAGAAGACCGTTGCTTTTAACCTCCTGTTTAGGGATGGGTACATGTCACTTTGTGCTCGGAGTGTTCTGTTACCTGCAAACTCTTGGATACGATGTTAGCCAGTTCAGTTGGATTTCAATAGTAGCCTTGTCCGTTTATATGATCACATACGGTTTAGGTATGGGACCAGGTCCATACGTGATCTCTTCGGAAATACTTAGCAGAGATGTTGCGAGTTCCATAGTAACTCTCGGGATGTTTACCGCTTGGGGCATGGCGTTCGTCGTCGTTAAGTTGTTTCCAAGTGTACTCGCATTGTTAGGTATGCACGGCTGTTTCTTTCTGTTCGGGATCTTTTGCGCGACTACTTTCGCGTTCATTTTTATTCTTATCCCAGAAACGAAGGGGCAACCTCGTCAAGTAATTTTGGATCGACTTAACGGTATTTTTTACGCGTTAGACAATAAACAATATGTTTCGTCAAATGAAATTGCTAAAAGAAATGCACCGCTACCTGAACTAATTTGAGAACATTGTAAATAACGCTTTTCACCATTCGTCAGTCGGACGAGATATTAGATTTTGTCAAAGTACCTGATCGTATAGTAAACACATTCGTATGGTGTGTAGCGGGAAAGGAAACAGAAAAGGAAACAAAAAATCAATTGAATGAAGAGAAATTGCCGTCTTTTATGTAACTTGTGTTACATAAACTACCGATGAAAAAGATATTTCATCGTATATTATCATTTCATACATGTGATATCTGTTTTTAAACATGCTTAAAATATAACGATCTTATTTGGATCTTGTTTGTATTTCTCTAGTAAGAATCTACAAGTCGTAAGAAAATAATAGAATCATTGAGTTCTTGGGATAATTTATGCTAAATGAACGGTGTAATTTCTAAAGAACATAAGAATGATATGTTCGTGCGATTAAAATGAGTATAACGTGTAACATTCGAGCAAATACACGTTAATCATTGGCACGATTATTATCAGTCATCGGTTAATCTCTGTCGTACATTTCTATTACCAACTTTTCGTTTCTTAAATTTAGTTGGTTGTCCATCATCGTCACTGTCAGCTACGTCGATTTGCGTGATAACTTTTTCTCTGAAAGTTCTTTGCACCGACGTCGGTTCTGTTTTCTCGAAGACGGGCAATTGTAATTGCAGTTGCTTTTGCTGTGGCAACTGAAAATCCACCGGTTTCGTTTCGCTGAAACGGAACATGTTCGAACGTTGTTTTATTTTTTCCTTTTATCCTCTTTCTGTTTTGTATGCGTGTGTTATTTCAGAACGATACTTACATCTTTTGAACAGTTTGCCAAGGTCCATATGGATGCGATTTTAGCGGAATGCTATAGTCTCGCCTATACGGTCGGCTTTCCTCTTCGGTTCCGGTTTCCGTTTTCTCTGCTGTATTTTCATTTGTTCCTAGTTGTGATTGGGTACCGGGTACCTTTCTCAGTTCCTTCAACTTTTGC
Source organism: Bombus vosnesenskii (assembly GCF_011952255.1). NCBI lineage: Eukaryota > Metazoa > Arthropoda > Insecta > Hymenoptera > Apidae > Bombus > Bombus vosnesenskii. Next base: position 570,847 of record NW_022882935.1, read on the forward strand.
CTCTCGGCATTGGCCCGTTTCTCTTCGAGGATGTCCGCATTTGCGATCGCTTCTTCCTTCTCCAGTTGCTTTAATAATTCCTCTTGAAGCGCTTGTTCCTTTGCTTCTTCTTCTTGTTCCGCGAACGTCATGTATCCTTCCTCTGGTGGATCCCAAACGGATTCTAGCGTATAAAATGTATACCAAGAGAACTATAATTAACAGAAGCGGAGAATTATGCGAAAAGTAAGAAAGAAGAAAAAGAAGGGAAAAGAGGAAAAGAACGAAGTAGAAAAAAGTTCGAAATTGATATACATACATACACGGATATAATATGTACTCACCGTTGCTTTCGATGTGCCAGTAATATGTGTACCCTTCGGGACTGAGAGCTTCGTACCAAAGTTTTTGAACAGGTTTCGCAGGACGCTCGTCTTCCACGATTCTTTTCCCTTTTCCTTTTCCCTTTCCTATTCTGCTTTTCCCTTGGTTCCTATTATCGCCTCTTTGTTGAGATTTCGATTGTTGCGTTGTATGTCTCGAAAGAATTGGATCGCATGGATCGACTTCCTGAGAAAACTGAAATGTTACAATGTCTGTTGTTATAGTTGTCGAAAGCTTTCACGGATGAGTAGGTTAAAGAGGTTGTTCAGGATAGAACGATCGATTGGTATTCGAATTCCCACCTGTTGATTTTCACCTTTAAACTTAAACTGTGTTTCCGTAGTGGCTGTCGCTACACGATTGAAATTCAACGGCACCTGCAATGTATGCATTTTCTCCTTTCTTTTTCCTTTTGTCAAAAACGAATTAAGATGACGAAAGATTCCACTAATGCAATGCTTTCATTAATATAGGTAATGTCAAATACTCACGTCTTTTGTTTCTAACCGATTGAATTTCTCTTTGATGATTCTGTCCGCGGTCATATCTCTCGTATTGTTTTCTACATCCTTCAAGTATGCGGCCATAGCTGCCTAAATGCGAGAAACAAAGAGAAACAATGAACTGTCTCAAATGCTCGTTGAATAATACCTTGCACATTTTTTATTTCATTAACAGCGCGCACATCTAACAAATAAAAAGAACGTACGTTCTCCATTTTCTTAATATCGCCTTCGATTTTCTTGTTCTGCTTCGCCTGCTTTGCACTGTTCTTGTGGATTTCCTTAAGTCGTTTGCTAACATTTTCCTTGTGCTTCTTACCGCCTTCGTGAAAATCGATACTAGGTTTATTGTCAGCAATCCAACACTTACAGAAGTCACAAAATTTACGGCCTTGAGACTTCCAATAGTCCGCCCTGGAACAAAATTTAATACAACTCCTCCGTATTTTTCTTCCCTTTTCTTTTCGCGTATCATACACGATGTTCCAATGGGACAATCTGGATTACTCTTGCGGCAAGACAAATTATCGTGGAAGAAAGAAAGAAGAGGAAAAAGAAACGAGAGATTAATAACGTTCGTTGGAAATTAGTTGGCAATTAGACAATCATGTCGTAGCTTTGGGAATTACTGAAATTTGCATGATCGGATGATCGCGTTCGTTCGTTTGAACGCGTTTTGTCTGCGATAACACTCGACCTTTTTATTTTCGCTAGTCGTCCATCGAACAAATCGCAATTCCTTCAACAATGCCACGTTATGACAATAATAGAGCGTGTATTAATAGTAACACAAGCCTATAAATAAGTAGCGGGAAGATTAAGGTTGGCCAACTAGCTAATCGTCTAGGAGCCAATTGGTACCCTGGTATCTTTGTGTTAGGTGCATCGTTCGTACTTTCCGCAATTCTCTGTCGCAACATTACGACTGTTAAACACGTTCTGTTTCATAGTACACGTGGCAACAACTTTATCTATCTATAATCGACGACCTTTTTCCTGCTGATTTCTCGATTTTTAATGGAACGGAAGTGCGCTCGATAGAGGCTCGATAGGACGTTCGGTGTACGTAGTTGTTCGCAGCGAGGGCGAGGGCAAAATTGTTCGAGGCTCGAAATCCACCAGCATCCTCGCCAGTCGAACGTATAGCACGCGAATAGAACCGTCAGCCACGATGCCGTTCTTGTAATCGGCCAACACCAGAGTATATTTCCGTGCTTACTTTTTGGCATGAGTGTTTGATCAAGATAGGCGTTTATATCCAAAGCGGGTGGAATTTTTTCGAGAATGATCGTACACATCTTGAAACGATGCTGACAGAGGGAAACAGAGATTCGTTTTAAGCAATCGTCCAATCGTATGACCATCTGTAGGACGTAGGATGAAGTTGCTCAAACGGAGAATTAGCTTGCGAAACTAGCTTGTTGCGAGTCAGAAAAATCTTTGATAAATTTCGAGTAGCGGCCAGCCAAAAACAATTGGCACCTATGAAATGTAATTTCCCCGACGACCAACGACGACGAGACGACCACGACGACGATCACGATCACGACCACGACCACCACGATGTACCCATCAGGCACGCCCTTAATTTTACGCAACGATTTATTTTTAGACAGGAGAGATGGTACAGGATGGAACGCGATCGTATTTATTCGTTCATAAGTATTACATGTTCGGCCGTCCAAAGCCTTTCCCTCAAAGCTTACAGACATTATCGTTACGTTATTAGATTGTCGGAACGAGAATTTGCCTGGAATTGTTTAAAAGAGAATTTCGACGACCAAATGATTTGAAAATATATGGCGCCGTTCCGAACCGGGTTTGTTACATCGTTTTATAGGTCTACGCTCGAGCGGAAAAAAGGTTCGTGGTTTGTTCTAATTTTATCTTGGGGGGTTGTATACGTGTTTCAACGTTTAAAAGACGCGTCTTATAAACCGCGTGCAATATCAATGTCGTTACTTCGTGGCTTGTTCGTCTTTTTTTGCCACTGTTCACGATTAACTAATACGAATAACGAATAAAACACATGGTGTCGTTTATCACGACGAATATCTTTTACCAGAGAACACCAACATTCGCGAGAACCTATACAATTTATAACGAGCCCAATGCTGGAAATCAATATACGCGTTAGATGAATGCATACAGCAGCCATGTCATTCTCATTAACGATGGAACAGGTACGCGATATGAAAATTCTGATAAACGACCAACCGTTCCAATTCCACTCGCTCTAAATATACACGCAAGTAGGGAAAATCTTTATCTGTTGTTTCACCGTTATTCCATGTGGCCTGTTTCGAGTAGTCCTATCTACGAAGCGCAAGCAACATCCTATTATGGCTCTTTACTGTCGCATTTGCGCGCTCTCTGTTTCTCTCTTTCTTCTTGCGAGTCTCCATGCACCAATATTCGATAAATTCTATTTGAGTCGTTCGATTCGATCAATGCGTTTGTTTATCAGTGGCTGGAAGGCAGCTACGATTGGAAAGCAGGAGAACTGTTTACGATGCCTAACAGTTGAATAATTTCGCTCCGATCGTCCATCGATTAACGTAAAAAGATGATCTTCCATGTATTTTTACACGAATATCCGTGCATTTATTTTCTTCGAGTGGCGGGCAAATACGGAAAATCCGAAGGAGGATGCACCGGTCCACGTGGGTTTCATGGACAACGATAACACAACTATGAAACAGTGACAAACCGGTTACGTTAGAATTCGGTAGTCCAGTTGGCAGGTTCGATACAGCTTTCGAACGATTCGACGTCGATTTTACTTGTCAATGAGATGCATCGGAATTTCGAACGGCGATTCTATCGATAAATTTGCGGAACTCGATTACATCACTTTTGTTCCATACAACAAACAGTGATTACTAACGGCGATTAATAATAGCACAGGCAGAGCGTTTTTTTTTTCAATCGATGAGAACGCCATACATGATTGCATTGCATTGTAGTTCTATATAGGGGAAGGTCGGTAAACATCTACCAAGTACTAATAATAAATATGTAAACGGATACGATGAACGTACTTTCTATCCAAACCTTTCAACAGAAAGCTAAAAATAATCTGCACGAATTATGATGATCGTACTACATAATTATTAGTCGATTAACGATCGATCGTATGAATCGGAAATATATCGTGCAAATAAGAAAGAACGAGAGAAAGAAAAAAAGAAAAGACGAGGAAAATGACGATAACGCGAGACGGAGAGCAAAAGAAAAATATCGTAGAAAAGTATAGGTATAAAATCGATGAAAAGACAGCACGTGTAGATTGCAGAACGCCGTTTGACGTTCTCTGTCGTTTGACAGGAAAGTGAAATTGTGCGAGAGCACCTGGCTAGCACTAGTTGTAGTCGAAAAACTGCTAGACGGTTGGGATCGATCGCAAAACGCCATATTCAAAGGAATAAGTGAAAATATTTTATTTGTAATAATTTCCTTACATATCTGACACACATACATCTATACTCACATACGCACGTACGTACAAATACTCGTCGTTATCTCCGTAATGATACAGATAAGTACGCAAGAATGGAAATTTGGTAGCTTTGACTATGCTGAACTAGGTTGGTCCTTTGTAGTAATTGTTCGGTCTGCGCTGCAACTCGTTTGTAAGGGAAAAGGTGAAAGAAAATATATAGATAAAAGGAGGATAAAGCAGGAAAGGAACGAAGAGAAGGAGGAAAAAGGAAAGGGAGGAAATTGTGCTATACGTGGTAATCATCAGGATTTCAGATATTTCAGAAAAATCATTTTCGTTCGATCGATACGAACGAATAAATATTTACGCGTACGTATAAATATTAATCGCGTAGTTCGAATTGGCATTTACCGCGATGTATATACACTTTGTACGTATACCGCATCGCTTGATTAATTCGAAAGTTCGTTTGTTTTTGGATCGTTTATTTAAAAAAAAAAAAAGATAATTTTAATCGAACTTAAAGAGCTGCTGAAACGCGCAACGATATACGGATCCATAGTACGTATATATACATACGGCTACATGTAAAAAAGTCTTTCGTCTTTATCTCGTAGAAAGATCGTTTTGGACCCTCGATTGAAAGCTAGATCGAAAAGGTGGCATATAAACGGCAAAAAGCATTCGCGAAGAAGATTTACGATAGCGATTGACGTTGGTCGTTAGCTTCGATCTGCTCGTACGCCGACCGTTGCTGTCATGACAGCGTTGATATATGAAAGAAAACTCGAAATTTCTTCAAACACCGACAAACGTGTGCCGTTTTTAGGAAAAATTGATTTCTTAAAGTCTAACGAGGGGAGGAACGAAACAAGCGTTATCGGATAAACCGTGTATACGTGTTACCGTATACGCCTTTACCGTGTCCTTTTCTTTACGTTTCCTTTATCGTACAATCGCACGACTGTTTCTATAATCCACGCTAGATACGTACGAATGCCAATTTCTTTTCTATTCTCGCAGCGATAAACCGTCCCAGTGCACTTACGAGAATCGCCATTGCCATTTTTCGCTTCTATCAGTCTAACATCAGGTACTTGAAATACTATCGTTTACAACTCGTTCGGGTAACGCGTATCGTGTAATGGAAAAGCAATCTTTAACCGTAACTATCGATCAATAGTAGAACCACGTATGTATATCGGTTAACGTTTCATCGAATGCGTTTTCGAACGATTCGATTATACTCGATAGTACGATTTCACGTTCGTAGTTGCTTTAAATTGGTAGCTACTTATGATATTAGGTATATTCGAAGAACGGATATGGATGGCGAAAAATATTCGATTGCCTATTCGAGAGAAGACTGCATAGAGGAAAAAGCAGAGAAAAAGAGGTAAAAATCGATCGGGTGGAAAAGCTAAACTAGTCGGATAGTAACGGAATGGTATAAGGGAATGGCCCGGAATCGAGATAAAATGGGCCAGGGAGGAACTCTTTGAATCTAGATGTGGATGTGGATGGTGATCTTGTTGGCGAGCTGCTCGACCATCGACACGTATCATCCGGGTGACGTTTTCTTTTGCTTGGTCAGCTCCAAAAGGATCGGATAATGGAGGTCTGGACAATACTCCTGGCTGTGCTCCAACAGCTCCAGATGCCTCGACCAAATCATTCCATCGTAACGGTCTATTCGTCGCGCGACGAAACCTCGTTTTACCGCTGCTTCGGTGAATTGCTCGAAAGTAGATCCTCGTCTTGGCGCCATCACCAAGGCGACGCCGTCGTTTGCCAGCCAACCGTAGATCGTTTCCACCAAGTCTGACCGAGCCTCGTCGAAGAAGAGACAGTCCGCGCACAGGATCACGTCGTATAGCTTTCCCGTAAATTTTGCAACATCCTTGGCGCCGCCAGTCCAGCTCTACCGGTAAAAATTCAATTCAGAAATTCCCAAGCTTTTACCGAACACTCGAACAGCTTCGATCGAACGACGAGTGAAAATTCCGTTGCACTTTGCGGCTTTAATCAGCAAGGACGGCGACGACGACGACGACAACGATGATCTCAATCACGATGACACGGGGACACCGATCGATCGAGCAAACGATTGATGCGGTACGAGATGCAGGAAAAATGTAATTGGTGCGGCAGCGAACGAGACATTGTGGTCGTCGTGTTCGTTGTGGATCGAACGAATTACGTAGTGGCGATAATTTTTGTAATCGTCGACTCGGAGGTACAATTGGCGTAACGTATCGAGGAAATCGCGAGCTCATCTCGTTCAAAGGGTAAACGTTTTCGCGATTCTCGAAGGAACAAAAACGGATCGCGATCGGTCAAGAACGAGAGAAAACTCAAGCATAAAGAGTCGCGGCAGACCAACTGGAATTTGTCCGTAGCATCGTGCTAGAGAAAAGCGCGCACGCGCGATTCTCGTTGATGGAAAAGCTCGAGAAAGGACGAACGCTGGAAAGCTCGCGCGCGATGCGGTGCGTTAGGTTAGCGGGGATACCGCGTGGCGTATGTAACGAGCACCGCGTGTTCCCATCGTGTACGGAATAGTTGCTGCTTCCCTATCATCGTCGCTCTACTCTACGAGGAGGTGCACGAGACGATAGAGGGGCGCGCGCGTGAGCAAGACGAGACGCGTAATAGACGCGAGAAGAAGAATTCACCTTGACTCGAAGGCCGTTGGGGTGCGGGTGTGCGAACGCCCTGACCGATCTGGCTGCCCTGATCGCCCTGGCCGCTTTGGCCCATTGAACCACGCCGCAATCCACGAAATCGGTCATACCGTTCCTAAATATGATACGTCGTACGTTGTTCACGCTGGTCACGTTGCCATCTGTCAGTGCGATTTCCTTCGGATCGCAGTACTTGGCGACGATCACCCCTGCCAGACAGCTCATACCGCCGCCGAGTTCGAGGACTTTTCTGTTTCGACACAGCTGTCGGTTTTTCAACAAATAGTATGCCAAACATTCCTCCGACGGCCAGACGCAGATGTTGCCGGTATTGTTGAAGCCGATCAATTCGTTCGCCGTAAAATTCTTGTTTAATCGACGGATCTCTACGGTAAACAGCTTGTTCTCTAAAACCGTCGAATATTCGTACCAAACTGCGGAATCTGGATCCGCGGCACTGCTCTCCATGCGGTCCACTCTTAACAAGTCGAAACTGGTGAAACGGCGAACCGAGATCTCGTCCTTCGTGTCCACCGAAATTGGTTCCTGGGGGCCGATCAGCGCCTTAGCGAGGATGCGCCATCGTCGTTGCGCGGTACTTTTCTTTTTCCCTATTTTGTCTTCGAGAATGCCGTCATGTCCCACTTTTTGTATCTGCGGCTCGCCGATTGTACACTTCTCGGACATTTTCTCTTTTTCCGGTCGCGCTTTCCATCGAAATGTGCTCTTCCGATGCTACGAAAGGACGCGTTTCGTACCAAACATCGAAACATGTGAACGGTCAACGCCGACCGGATCATCGACATGCTTCATCGTAACGCCATGCATTTCTTTCCTTTTCTTTTTTCTTTCTCTTTTAACTTCTTTTCCTTTCCTTTGCTTTCCCCTTGCCTTTGCAAGTTCGACGACTCGAGACTCGGTCGGGACGAATTCGATGTCTCGGCAACGACTCTTGGTTCTTCGTTCCTCTACGAAGACGGGTGAACGAGGATGAACGAGACAAGGGACACGAGCTGAGACTAAAAGCGCGAAGCCAACTTCTAACTCGCGCCACGCGGATGCCGAGCGTTCACCGCGTCCGTTTCACGCCTGCGCGCATCCTCCCGTCTCTTTTATCCGCTTTCCACTCCGCGCAACTTCACCCTCCGATACACCCCGTCCCTTTGCCCTCTCCTCCCTCACACCCCAGCCGCATTGCTCCCCCGACACCTCTCTCTGACCCATTCTCGCTTTGATTCACTGCGTCTCTTTTCTCCTCTTCGCGTTCGTTCTTCCTTCTCCCTTCGTTTCTACTTTTTCTATCCCCGTCTCTGTCTCTGTCTCTGTCGCTCGCTTGCTCGATCCCCTTTCGTACGAGAAGAAAAAGTAGAAACAAAACTAGGGAAGACTAGCTTTCTACTTGCAATTAACTAACGCTACGGAGATATCGTCTATTTCCGAAAGTTTCGATCTTTGCCTCTTTTAAGGATAGTAGCCCGGACTCGAAACGATCCAACCAGCCAACTAGTAACGCGTAGAATAAAGTTTGAAAATCGGGCGGCGCCGTGAGTTCGCCGATGCTCTGCCACTCTGTCCCGACAACGTATCGAGGTTACGACAAACGTGGCGCTATTCGTGGCGCTATCCCGGAAAACTGGCAAATATACGATGATATCGTGAGAAGAGATCTTACACGATACGAGAGGCTGTGTCCCTCGAATCTTTTATCTCGCGTCCAGGCGATTATTCTCTTAAACTTTTTCCAATGAAACTTTACGGCCAAAGTCAAAACATTTTTCTCAATACCGCGCTCTCATTTTCTCCGCGTTGGCTTCGCTTTTTTAGTCCGCAAAGCGCGGTGGTGGCGCTAGCTTGTGCCTATGATTCATAAAAATAAACAAACATCGACAGGATTATCAGGATGCGGGGATGAGACATGGCTTCGCGAAGAAAAGTGTATAGGTATGTGTGTATTTATATAGCGTATCTAGTAATTATAGATATGTAGCGGACACGGCTCGGACGAGCTTTGAAATAGCGCGACAAGGTATCTGTTTGAGTTGTCTGGTCGATTTTAATCGGTCCGGCTGCGGCCGATCCAATTTGCCTTAAACGAGACAGAATTTTTAACGGCATTATTACGTAAAACGTAACGCGGTAGAATACTTTACACCGTAGTGCAACTGTTATACGCGGCTTACCAGCCAAACGATTTCTATTTGTCGAAAATATCGTTGTCGAGATGATTATTCTGAATTTAAACTCGGTCGTTGGATGAACGAGGAAAAAATGCTAGCTAACGAAGATGCGACGATAAAGGTAATCTCGCATTGCAGGGCGATATAGTGCAATTATTTTTGTCACGCGATTCTATCCAGCGAGATCGTGTCATTTTCATCATTCCGCGTACAGATCAGCCGTAATATGGTTCGTTTTGCACATTCCGCAAATTGTAATAAACGTACAAGTTCGATTTGTGTATTTTCGGTAATCTTTTGTAGCGGGGCAATTTGCGTGTGTCGACACGTGTATGTAGCTACCTATTGCGCTTATGCAACTGCAAAGGATGGAAAGGGAAGGGGAAAGAAAAGATAGTAGCAGATAGAGGGAGAGTTGGTCCATTCGTACATAATCTACTCACTTTATGTTATTTGACACGAATAGAAGTTGGAGACAACGATACTTCTGCTTTCATTCAAGCGCGTAGCTGATAGTCTCTGTTTGCCAAGACGCATATAGATTTTCTCGCACCTCGTTAAAACGCGAATTAACCAATAAGATACGCGGAAACGAATCTTTTCCTTACGTTTACTTTCGAGTTCAGGAAATCGACATTTGGTGAAACTATAGGGAACTGCTATCTGCTCTCCGATTTCGATGATTTTCGAATATATTACAAAAATCGACATTTTGAACGGTTTCTTCCTATAAATATAACCGACGGTTGGACTTAGTTTCCGAGATATTTGCGAAAAACTATCGGCATCGCTACAATGAATTCTGCCCATAATTGTGCGTCCATAACAGCGTATGCGTCATTATTGGTTGTTGGCCGCGTCACGGCGCAACGTCTGGGTAAAGTGACATTTAATTCAAACCTATATAAACTATACACAAAAGATAAAAATTAGATTTAGGTTAGGCGTTATTTTATCCGACCGCCGTGCCGTGAGGTGGTTGGCAACCAATAATGATGAATACGCTGCTGCGCACGCACAATATAGGCAGAATTCACCATGATGGTACCGACAGTTTCTTGCGAATATCTCGGAAACCGAGATCGATTATCGTTTATATGCGTAAGAAGTAGTTGTTCAAAATGTTGATGTTTGTAACATACTTCAAAATCATTGAAATCGGAGAAGAGGTAGCTTTTCTGCAGTTTTTCCTGACATTCCTTTTTTGTTGATTTAAATACATCTTAATGCGATGTTCGATATAAAACATTCGGAATGTAGCAACGAAAGTTAATCATTTCTAGAAATATCGATAAATATCGATTTTTCTCTGAGAGGAAGTCGGTTGACGACAATACGAACAGAATCGGAAAAGTAAACAGCTCCTGAAAGAACGAGGCACGGTGAATGATACAATACAGTACGATAGATACAATACAATTCGAAACGATATGATACGAGTCGATCAGATTTGAATCGACGAGGTTGCCAATAAGCAAGTAGGTAAGAAGTACCGAAATGGTTTCGTGCTTGCCTCTCAGTGCAATACGGTGATTTTGTATTCTTGCGGTGGTCTTCTGGCAGACCCTCTCGACGCATTGCGTCTAATTTGATCGAAACTCGAAACTAGCTAAATTCTCTTTTACTTCTTTCTCTCGGTTCTCTCTTTTTCGCTCACCAAATCCTATCTTTTTCGCTACTTTTTCCGTTTTATTTTTATTACTACATCAAAACTCCTAACGTATCAGCACTATTGAATTTTTCCACAACTGTCCTTGTGCTCGTTTCATCGACGCTTATTGCACAAAAATTTGCCAACAGCATAACGATTGCCAACATTTCTATTCGTATTACCGCGTTCTGTTCTGTTCCACAACGAGTACGAAATACTTAGTATTATAACTGCCTATTGTTCTGTTTAAAAATATTAAACTTTTAGGTTAGAAGAAACTGCAATACGGATTTTAAACGAATCAGAAACCAGTTACGTGTGTAGTGTAATAATGAAAAAAGTAGTCCGGCATGACAAGATGCAATGATGTTTATTGAATATGTATTTTTTATGTATTCACGTAAAGATACGTACACGTGCATACAAGTGTAAAGCGAGAAAGAGAAGCAATAAATGTATGTAAGAATGTTCGATGTACATACGTACATATAAGCATTCATATAAATGAATATATATATATGTGTTTACTATCAAAAAAAGTTGTATAATACTGTACTTACATCTTTTAAGTCCTGGAGAAGGATTCTTAATGCGTCTTCATTGATTATGAACGATGAAATAAATAGTTCCTATAAAACTGTCTTTTTTTTAATCACTCGAAAATCTAACCTCAAAAAGTTAAGCACATTTATTCGAAATATTTTTAAATTTTGATTTGCTTCATTAACGTTTCCTTCGCGTTGTATAACATTTTCATTAAACTAAGATAGGTTCCCCTATATAAAAGTGTATGTAAACGTAAAAGTAAACGAAAACACCACTCGTACGATATCACCGTATGAAACAACACATAAAAGCGAAACAGCTGATAGCGTAGGGCGTAGGCGATGTAAACTGTAAAGTATGTACCAACTGTGAAAGGTCGCAAATAGCAAGTGATCAACTAGCGCCATCTGGAATTGGAAGTATGAAACATTATAGAGAATTTTAGTTTGTTTATTCTCGCCTTTCCTGCGTCATGATGTATGTCGTGTAGAGTATTGTGTATGCGACGAGTGATCGATTATATTTGCATTAAGATGATATTATTGTGCCTTTCCTCAAATTTCATGTGAAAAATGTTAGTGACAAGAGAATCGAAATTGTTCGCCGCGTTAAATTGTCTTTCTTCGAAATTTCACAATGATTATTCGATTCGATATGACATTTTGTATTTAACACCGAGCAACGTAATAAGAAAAAGAAAAACGGAACGCGTGTTACGCGTACCGATGAAACGTTTTGCACTTTAGCCTATTAAGGGTATTCGATGGTTTTCGATGACGTAAATTATAATCTAGAATATAATACGATGAACAAGTCCAGAATAGGGTCAGAATATATTCCGCTAGTGGAAGGCGACATGTTGAAAGCGCGATTCGTTTTACCTTTTGCTAAAATAGCATGGTTTACCGTATCTCTGCCCTTTTTCGCATTTATATTTTGTATTATATGGTCTATCGTATACAATTTTGAGCATTCTACCTCTACTCATTGTAAGGTAACTATATTTTCCATGCTGATATAAAATTATGAAAATATTTGCACAAACATAAGTTGTGTGTGCGTGCGCGCTCACGTGTGTTTGTATGTATGTAATATTATCTTCTATGCTAGGTTTATAACTTTTTACCATCTGTCTCTGCTGCTATTGGACATTATAGACCACAAAGAGATGTTTGGAAAATTGCAATAGCCATACAGGCTTTGATACGAATTTTAGTATTAGTAATGTATCGTCGTTATTATAAAGAACATATCTATAAATGGGCACAAAATATTTGTAATATTGTGACAGTTACCTATGCTGTTGAAAACATATCTCTTGTAACATTAACTTTTTGGACATCTGTTGAAAATTATGGTACGTATAAAAGATGTCAGTGCGTGATATATGTTTGAAATATAAAACATAATTTATATTATTTCAGCCTTCCACAAATTATCTTTCATAACGTTTTTAATAACGTCTTTTATTCATATGCAGATAGCATATTTTATCATGAGAAATTGTCGTAACATTGCTAAGGAATCCTTCGAAGTTACTTCCTTAAAGTGGAAGCGAAGATCCATGATGTTAAATTTAGTCTGTATAATATTTGCCTGTTACTTTTTTTATAGGCACAATAAATATTGTGAACCTCTAGGTGAGTCAATTGATTTCAGCAGAACCAAGTAAACAATAGTAGGTATTCATGAGATGCGCTCATTTCATTGCAGTTTATTCCATGTTTGCTTTAAGTGAATATGGAGTTGTTCTTTCGAATATGGGGTTCCACACGACTGCAGCTTGGGACTTTGCAAATTCGCGTCTCATTATATCAGGAACAGGGTTTAAAATAATTTAATGTAATTTCATATAAATGCAATTGCATTTTTAAGCAACTATGAAAGATACCTCAGCCTTAAATTTTTTCAAATTATCACGATGGAGTTTAAAATCATATCTTTCCACCTACTCAAATTCTATGCTTTACGTTCTATCAACATCGCGACGACGATGAACGTAAAATTAGCAATTTTCATATTTCTATTCGATAATGGTAATTATATAGACTAAAAAATTCCCGAAATAATCAATAGGAAGGTAAATAATAAAAGAAGAAAGGAGAGGAAAGGAAGGGAGAGGAAAAGAAAAAAGTGAAAAAGATGGATAGTAGAATTATTGTATCTTGTTATAATAATATTGTGACATAAAGTTAAAATATTATTTTTAGAGAATGTCCTTCGTAATACGAATGTTTTGTTCCATAAAAAACACAAAATATGTTTTTTTGCATGTTACGATTTACATATACACGAGTCATGAGCACAAGTTATTCTCGTGCATACATTTTCGCACATACTTATAAAACATAAATTTTCAATTTTGCATGTATTATTGGACACAATGAATTTTAGTATTCATTATTTAAATTTCCTTCTAACTAAAGATTAAAGTTTACAGACTCGTTAAAGCTTGAAATCGGTTTCCAGTTTATCGGCAATAAATTTAGCTATTGCCATGGCGCTGGTTGCCGCTGGAGAAGGTGCGTTACGACAATGCATCACTCTACCACCGATACTACCTTTCCCTCCATCGAATACAAAATCGTCTACTAAATTACCATTATTGTCCAATGCCTGTGCTCTAACACCCGCTGGTCCTCTGTGTAAGTAAATAAATGCATTAAAAATGATCGATCGGCCGCGATAGGATAAAATATGAAATATTAGAGTCTTTTGTTTACCTTTTTACGTCTCTAAAAGATACTTCGGGAATAAATTTTTGCAAATCTCTGAGTGCAAGTGGATAAAAAATTGATTTAATCATTTCTTTGCATCCTGGTATAAAGTACCGGAAACAGAGTTTATACAATCCGGGAAATTTTGCCATTTCTATACAGTCTCTTATATTTATATCGCGCCACCTAAGAATATATCATAATGAATAATTGCATATTCAAATATTATATACAATTAAAACTTATTAGCTTATGTACCGATAACCCTCTCTGGCAAATGCTAAAACTGCGTTTGGTCCAAGCCATATTTCGCCATTGACTCTAGGAGTAAAATGAACGCCCAAAAATGGGAATCTAGGGTCTGGAACAGGATATATATTGGTGGTGCATAAATGCCTTTTGCTATCGCTCAGCAATAAGTATTCGCCTCGGAATGGAACGATACGTGGACTAAGATCACATCCTGTCATTACTGCTAGACGATCCGAGTGTAAACCAGCACACGTTAACACATATTTTGTCGGGATACACTGTGATATAACAACAAGATGAAAAAAAGTTACGCATGATAGAACTATATAGCGCACTATAGAACTTGCGTGTAACATCTAAACGTACTTTATCTTTCGATTGTACTAAAATCGGAGATAATTCTTCCTTGCCTTTGGATTCTGTCATTTCCGAGAAACCGGTAACTTCGTAATTTAAATATACTTTCCCACCCATTTTTTGAAATTCATTGGCAAAATATTTACAAACCACCGCCCAATCGACGATACCTGTCCACGGTGACCATAATGCTTTTTCTCCCTGTACAGCAGATACGTATTATTCCTGTTATTATAGTCTTTGAAACTCGTAATAGTTTTTTCTTTATATATATATATATATATATATATATATATATATATATATATATATATATATGTTTCTTATTTTTACGATTACAAAAACAACACAATAATTTTAATACTTGACATTTAGCTTCGTATTTCGATATACAATCTTTCTCAACTAATTGGAGATCCGGTACGTTATTTTTTATTCCTCGATCATATAAATCGTCCAATTGTTTAATTTGGTCTTTATTTTGAGCTACTATAAGTTTTCCAACTTTGTTGTGAGGTATATCGTGTTTGCAGAAGTATTCATAGGATAGCTTTAATCCTTCCACGCATAGTTTTGCCTGCAATCAGTTCCTGCCGGATCAAAAATCTCTTAACGAAGCGTTATTCTACTGTACAGTTAAAAATGTCATATTGTATTCGAGCAAAGCAATATTTCTTTTAAAAGGAAAGAAGAGGAGGCACGTTAAGAAACATGCAATTGTTGCTATGTTTTTACTTTCATACTGCCAGGTTTGTAATAAATTCCAGCGTGTACTACACCGCTATTGTGTCCTGTTTGATGCATCGCCAGAGCGTTTTCTTTCTCAACGATCGCCATCTTTAAGTTAGGATGTCTTATTAACATTTCTCGTGCAGTGGCGCATCCAACAATGCCACCTCCAACGATAACTAAATCGAACGCGCCACATGATTCTGCACTGAAATTATTCAGTTACAAATAATATGTATTTATAATTTCATTTAATTCGTGCAATTTGAAAGCTGCGCGCTGTATGTTAGTTAGTTTTTAAATTTTGCGATCAGCAGCGGACTGGTCGGGGACATCGGGGAAATTGGGAAAAATCCCTGTGGACCGGTACGGATTTGGTGGCACTCTATCTAAAATTTAATCAATGAACTAAAAATGGAGGACCAGTCGTGTTAATAATATCCCGGTAAAACTGTAAGCCCCAGACCGTCTCTGTTTACGATATCTCTTTTGGATTAATGTCAATTCAGGTCGAATAAATAAAAAGGTATAACACTTTATAAAATCGACTAACCTGGAAGTGGATCTACAACGATATGCACAAATAAGTTGCGGTAACAAAATTCTTTTTGTCAATAATGCAAACATATTTGATTTTGTACGATGATCAACCACATGAAATTTTACTAAAAAAAAGAGAGATGAGAATCAGTTTTATTCGAAACTCTGAGAAAATAATTTTTCCAAGTATGCGTTAAAACATGTACATATATTGATATTTCGGAAATCATGTGTTATGGCGTGTCATGCTTGAATTCGATTGAGTTTAAAGAAACACCATTATCAAGAATTAACATTACGTTTAGATGTATATGTTTGCACAAAAATACGAGTTTATTTGATTAACCTTTGGTTAATTTGCATTACCAAATTTTCAATGATATTTTTAACATGGTGTACATATACAGATATGATAAAAAGCACGTGCGTTAACCAACAATGAAGGAAGAATAACCAAGCGGACCATGAAGCATTCTCTTACCTGCAAATTTTCGAAAAATTGTCATCTCATATGAAATTCTACGTGAAATATCTCCTAATCGTACATTTTTTCGCTTACCGAACCAACAAATATATGCATAGTTGTGACGTCAATTTTCAGTGTGTGCCTGATGTCGCTTGATAAAGTTGTGTAGTATTACCTAGTATGTGGCGCCTCTACGGGTTTCTTTTCATATCATTAAGTTCGTAATTATCCTTGCACGTGGATACATGAATTTTATCTTATCGATTTAAAGCGAAGGAGAGAATCGATGTAGAAAGAAATAAATAAACTTATTTTGTTATTTTAATTAAAATTATGAGACACAAGGCGATGCAATCGAGAATCTAGCAATCTGAATTTATTTTTCTTTATTTACGTACGAATTTTCCTTCATCAACATTCTTTTGTCTCTCCTAGTTACCGTCGATCTTTTTTTAGGTCCATGAGCGAACGAGATATGATGAAAATTTGTTGCTTATTGTGATCGGATTTCAAGTAGCACACGTTTAGGTGCGTGTATCCCGAGTTATTTAAAAAATCGATGGACGAGGAATATCGAAAAAATGTCATCGAAATGAAAATTTGACAAAATTGTTTATGTTATAACAATTATATAGCAAATAACGTGGACCATTTGCAACTCTTTTCAATAGAATATGACGAAAGAACAGGGAAGTATATGTCATTTGTGATTACCAATGGCTTTTATATGATTTTTACGGCTATCTATGTACATGTATACTTACATCGTCTGAAAGTCTAACGATATTAATGACACATTTTTAGAGATGCATAAATAAATCACGAAAAATAGTACGTCTATATATATGTATATATGTATGTATGTATATTACATATTAGTGGGTACAGCAAAGGAATAGATACAAAAGAGACGCGAAAGTAGTAAAAAATGAATATTCTGTATGATGGCCGGGTGGTAAATGGCGAATGTCGTCCCTGAACCATAGTGCGCGTCTACGATGCGCAAAGGTACTACGGCGTCGGGAGTCAGTCAACCCGGTGACGTCTCGCAATGTGTGTCGTATGGTGAATTTGTTGTGCCGGTATTTATAAAACTGAAACGAAATAATAGATTTACATACTTAGTTAAATGATAAATTGGTGTAATCGCGGTAGTAATTTGAAGAACGAATCGAATCGAAATTTGAGTGGACTTAGTTGAGAAGAAGTAAGATATACAGTAGTTGCGTTGGGCGTCTCTTGCAAACTGGATCAGTGAAAAATGTAAAGTCGGTACTTTTATGGATCGCATGTGATGTACGTGCAATCGATGGACGAAGGATAATCGAAAGAAAGACAAGATACGAGATGATCTCCCCGAACGAATGTGATTCACTTTGAGAGAAGAGGGTACACCGTTCTGGTGGTGTATCATTGTACCGAATGAATCGAGAAGCCGCCATCGAAATAAAATTTCTAGTTTACCGGAGTGAAAAAGCGGTACATTGCCGCGCGTCGTTATTTTCGTTGGACGAAGGAGCATAATATTGTTGTAGGCGTGGAAAGAAAGGTATGTTGCAGGAGAGAGATCATAGGAAATACAAGAAAGCGTAGCGGGAACGTTCGAAAGAATTGCGAAAGAAGAAAGAGCGTGATCGAAATAGAGAAGAAGCTGAGAGTGCAGGGATTGGAAGAGAGTCAGCAAACGGTTGGTGGAGGTCAGCGAGAAGTAAGTACTCGTACTTGGAAGGCGCGCGCGCGACGAGTCTTTTTCTCGTCGCGAAGATTCGCGAGGACTCGCGAGGATGGAGGACGAGCTACGATGCCCTTGTTGCAAAGAATTATTCGTCGAGCCGGTACTTTTACCCTGTTGGCATGCCCTTTGTCTGGCGTGCGCTGTTAATCTGCAAGCACCCCCGGATTCTCCCCCGGAGTCGACAACCGATTCATCGAACGCGCCAGGATCCGACCAGGAAGCCGATAAACTCTCGATTCTTTCCGAGACGGATTCCGGAGTGGTGTGCAGCAGCACGTCGACCAGCTCGCGACCAGGAAGCTATGTTGGCACACCCGGAAACGGAGGCTTTCCACCGTCAGGAGGCACTTTGTGTCTCTCCTGTCCCGTTTGTCAGAAAACCGTTTACTTCGACGAAGGAGGGGCTCACAATTTGCCCAAGTACAGGGCGATGCAACATATCGTAGAGAAATATCAAGAATCGAGAAACACGAGACTGCAATGTCAAATGTGCGAAGCCGAACCTCGGGACGCGACTGTCGCCTGCGAGCAATGCGAGGTTGGTTAACGCTCCTCTGTACTTTTCTTTCCTCGCGTTTCTTCTCTTCTCTTCCCGATCCTTCTATTCTTCTATCTTGTTCTATATCCATCCGATCGCTGTGAATATAATCCGCTATAAACTTTGACATACACGCGAGTAAAACGCGTATGCAAATGTCCATACGTCATCCGTCAGTTTGTTTCAGTGGCGCGATAACCTGCTACGTAATTACGCGATTAAAAATATCCCTTTCTTTGTTCTTACGTTTTTACGTTTCTCGATGATTACGATCGACAAGCGTC
This sequence comes from Bombus vosnesenskii, assembly GCF_011952255.1. Classification (NCBI taxonomy): domain Eukaryota; kingdom Metazoa; phylum Arthropoda; class Insecta; order Hymenoptera; family Apidae; genus Bombus; species Bombus vosnesenskii. The sequence continues at coordinate 589,831 of NW_022882935.1, forward strand.
GAGTCGAAATTAAGGAAACGCATCTGGCGCGTGAAGAAGTCGAGACGAAACCGAGAGTAGTATTTTTGCGTATGTTTATTTACCTTTTCGAACGTATCGATCGGATAGAATCGGTGAATAGACGTTTCGCGTAGACGAAAGATAAAATTTCGACGAAAACTAAAAGATTCGGCGATGGTTGTTTTAGGTGTTGTATTGCGACGGATGCAGAGAATCGTGTCATCCGAAAAGGGGACCTTTGGCAACGCACAATCTGGGCCCGCCTCGGGGCAGCTGGCAATCGAACGGAGGTAAAGGTGCTCGCGGCCCTGCCATGGAAACTACACCGCTATGTACCGATCACAACGGCGAAACGTTGACGCTTTACTGCGCTCTTTGCAAGATCGCAATATGCGCTCTTTGTCTTCGAGATCGTCACGCAGCCCATCCCCACGATGTACTGCCGTTAGCCGCAGCCTGCAAGGCCCAAAAGGCAAGTCTTTTTATCTTTTATTCTTGGCCAACGAATATCGACGAATCTTCGTGGTCGCGATGTTTCTACGGATAATGGAACAGAACAATCCGGCTCTGTTATCAGACAAGCATTATCTCTACTGTCTTCGCCCTTGGTTCGAAGCAATGACGGATTTGTCAGTGACCTTGACGAAACTAGTTCTAAGTTCATTTACGGAGCACGATCATTGTGACTATTTTGGTACATGCGGCAACTAGAGATCAACGACCGCCGCCGCAGCTAAAGCGAGAGAAAAGTCGAGGAAATTATTGGATCGACTTACGCTGGATATATCGTTCTATATCTGTGACGCGATAATTCTTCCAAACTTGCGCACACCTGTCTGTTTACATCGCTTTCGCGATCTTGCCGTTCGTTTCGTTTGTCGATCGATCACCTTCTACCGACGATTCGATGTAAATAACAGCATGTCGCATCGCCACAACGTGCTACATAATTACGAATCGAATACCAGCGGCGGCATAGTTTCTCGTAATTCAACAAAATTCGAATATCACAGACACGGTTCTTTATCTCATTGTACCTTTCTATGTAACTTTAACGAATCGACGTTACAGGATGCGATAACCTAACGAATAGTCGCGCGATCGATGTATATCCGTTATTAAGCCGGCATACATAAGCGCGTATGCGTTTAGAAAGAGAGAAAAGAGTACGTTTCCTCGACTAATTGTTCGCGTAATCGTGATCGCATCCGGCTTGCCATGGGAGCGTAAAATTTGTATTGTTCGATTCTTCGAAACGAGAATGGGGCTCGATGAATCTGAAGAAAAAAGGTCGTCCACACGTGGCCTTTCCGCGTACAATCGAGAGCATAGAAGAAATTGGAGCGCGCATCGTGTTCTCGACAAGTGTTCTTATTATATTTTCACCCCTCGATATTCGATTCTGTTCTCGTATCCTTTCGCGTGTACGCACGGCTCTTTCATCTCGTTCTCACGCAGCTATCCTCGATGCGACGATTCTGACGAGGCAGTAAGACGATAAAACGACGCGACGTCTCGTTGTTTCGTCGATAACGCGATACAGCTCGGATAAGTTTCGAGCGGGAGTAACAACTCGAAAGGTATAGAGGAACGGGTAGAAAATCGAAAGACCGATGTCTTGGCAAAAGCGAATACCCAAGTACGCGAAACCTTCTAGACGAGTCGCGTATCATTAGATTCCATAAATGGAAACTTGTCGGAAAATGGCTCGGTAGTTGTGTACGCGTACGTACATACACATACAACGTAAGATGCCTTTCATACGCGTGACTAGCAGCTGGTTTGTTAGCTGTCGACGACGATACATGGAACAGAGATGAATCCTCGAGGAAAGGCTAGAACGGCCGACCGCGTCTTCGTTAATGCCACGACTGTGGCTACGGCTGTACGTCCGCGGTTCTTGCTTTTCTCCTTCTTCGCCTTTCTTTTCCTTTCTTCTTTAATATTTTCTTTCTCCCGTTTTTTTTTCTCTCTTTCTTTGCGACGCGATTTAACGTACCGCCTCGAAATGAAAACCGCTTTGAAACGACGTCGTCGCTAATAACGTTTAATATGGTTTCATTTCTCGCCGAGTATTTTAAGACTATGTTCGTTTTGGCAAACGACTCGTATTCGTAGCGAAAAATGGAACATAAAGCGGAGAAGCATTATTCCGTTCGAGGTGCATCTAGTCAGTTCGATCAAGCGCTGTCTATAAAGTTCGTCCGGTTGACGAAGCCCCGATATTTGTATATCCCGCAATAAATCGGTGATAACGGTTCGATGCTGCGATTGAAGTAACGTCAGTATGGAATCGCGTCTGTTCACGAGCGAGATATTAGTCGTCTAGTTGTGTCGTCGATATGTCATTGCACGAGGACCATGCTATCGCGGATGATAATACATTTTGTCCAGCTTGGCATAAGCAGGGACGTTTCTAGCGAGATAGAGAGCGCGAATATTTCATGAAAATTGACATCTTGGGATAAAGAGGAGAACGGGCGCGTTCTAAATAAACGCGGTGAAAGTAGAAAGAGTCACGTAAGTGGTTGGAAACGCGCGCGAAGAAGATGAAGAGGGTGGATGGAATTGAGTTCTATGGCTGACAGATGGTCGACGGAAGAACACCACCCGCGTTTAAATTTCAGGGCCAGAGACGAGAATCTGCGCGCCGTGCGTTCGAAATTGAAGCAGTGGCCGGCATTCGCTTCGAAGGAATTTTCCAAAAATTTCTGCTGAATTGGTAGACGAGTTGTTACGGTGAATTTCGGGGAAAAAGGGGAATTGGGAATCGCGGTAAGAGAATTACGAGGCGAAGATGAAGGGGAAACGGCAAGTGCAACGGGGACGCGAGAGCTTACAAACGAAAATAGTTCTTGAAACAGTGCCAGACTTTGATACTCTGTATGGGTCCTCCCGTAGGTAAATAAACAAAAGGTACGTATACGCGTGCGTAGACGCGCGTATTGGAAAAAGTATGCGCACGGGATGCTCTTGCGCCATACGCTTTTACCGTCGAAACGTCTGGTTTTCGTGTAATTTATTCGCTAACATCGAATAAGTAACGCAAGATCGAGCCGTCGCGTATACGCAAATTTTCTTCTCTGCGTCGATCTATCGCTTTTTAGGTGATCCCATTTTGTCTCCTCGCACAGCAGAGAATTTGATATGATATCGTAATTATCAGACGTCAAATTACCGATATATTTAGAGTTAGCCGGTGAATTCGTTAGCAGAGGGAAGCGTCTGACGCTCGTTACGGGAGTACTATTCATAGAAATGTCGGCAGAATGTCTCAGATATTTATGGTGGCTTGATCGGTCGTGATAAAGTGATGCGCGATACACGCACAGGGTCAGAGGCTAGCCAAGGATGAAAACGCACGTCTTATTACATAGTGCTGCTACGCACGAAATGTGCCGTGGCGTGCCATGGCGTGAAGATTTCCTCGCCAGCGCCCCCGCATTCTCTTTCCTTTTCTCTGTTACTCGTCCTTTGATTCCCCTCCAACCGAATCGGCGTGTTTCATTGCGAATTTAACGATGGAAAATGCACCCTAGTCGAGTCGATAAGTTGCTCTTTCTCTCCCCCTCTTCTCCCCTCCTGTTTACTCCCTTCTGGTTCCCTCGTTTCATACGTGAATAAATTTCTCTTTCTGCAGTCTCGATAAACGCTATTCGGTTCGTTGGAAACATCTTTCGTAGCAGAGAATGATCGAATGGTATGTGGTGCCGTTATGGTTCAAGGAACGAGCCGTCTTATGGTTCGTCGTCCACGACGTGTAAGTACGAGTCGCGGTCGCTTCGTTTCCTTCCCTTTCATCTTCTAAAAATATCGTCCTGATAACTTGCAAATTTTTTGCTTACGGATTCGAAGATGCTCCGGTGGCTCGCAGCTGTAGAAGCCTTCTATGTTTCGAATTTTCTACGAAAAATCCAATTTGGAAGCGCGCGGCGTAAATACGAGGCAGAAGGATGGCTGAAACGAAGCTGAAAAAAGTGGTGAGTCACTGTTTAAGGGTAGGGAACGCGTAATAAATACGAAGGTAGAGTAGTATCTGTGCGTGGCGTAGGGTGCGTAAGGAACGGGCCGACTTCTTTTATGTCGGTTACTTTAGGATACGACACGTGCCGTAAATTGGCCGCCAAGTGGGGGATTAATCGTCTTTTTAAATTTACTCTACGATCTTTCGAACGTGTTTATCTACGATACTTTCGAACTTTCGCGTAAACGATAACGTGAATCGCGATTCAGAGGCAAAGGAGCACGTACGTGTGAAAAGAGATAGAATATTTGACTGGGGGTTGATATTTCTGGCGAATCGATGGCGAGCTGTACGCGCGCACGCCTGTGGAAAGTGTAAGGGTCTGCAGGCGAACGCGAAGGTTTGTTTCTGTCAGGAGCCCCATGAGGGAGCTTTGCCATCTCGCGATATATGTATATGTGTACACACAAGTATACATTATGCTTAGATAGTACGATACCATGATTACACGTTTCGGCAATTAGTACATAATTTCGCTCGACTTCGGTGAAAATGTTACCGAATTTATTCCTTATCGAACTATGTAGTTTTAGTTACAATTGGCCCGTAAGTAGCGATTATGGTTGCGTCTACGATACGTTCGTTATCGATACGATTCAGCAACGTGAAGCGAAAGGGCAGCTGTCGAGGACCGATGGAATCTGGCACAAACGTTGATTCGATCAATCGACGTATCAATCAAGGTCTATCTACCATCGTATTATATAAGTTATCGAAGTCGATTAACGCAACGAATTAAAGTTGTCTGCTCCTGTTTGTCACGTAGATGTACGCAAGTTGGCCAACCGGTAGTGGTAGTCGTGGTCGAATAGAACACAATCGATTTCAGCCGAAGCCGCCGTTCCTCCGCATGCCAGACATCGTCGTTGAAACAGCTCGAAAATGGGTGTTTTCTGTCTTTTGTATCTATCTGTGTCGTGGATATATGCGCGTAACATAAAACGTAGTCCATAGCGGAGCTCTATCGCTTCCTTCCTCTCTTCCTTTCATCTCACATCGTCGATCGAACATCTATTCACCGAGATTTTATACGCGTGACGGATAGACGCCAGTATAAAAGTATCAACTTCCTCGGTTTCGCATCGGTATCGTTCGTAACCTCGAACGATGACTTTGTTCTGGTTAACGTTAAGTAAGAAGGACGATACAAAGCAGAAAGAAGGAAGGGTGTTGCCACTGTCTGATGAAAATGCAGTGCGCCGTGATTTACGAACAAGAGGATAGAGCGAACGGTCGTCGACCTGGCTTTTAATTCGACATCGTCGACATTTGTCGCGTCGTCGTGACGCTTCTAGATTGCGGTAAACGACGCGCGATCTTCCTTACGACTCGTAGATTTTGCCACGGATAAGCGACGACGTCCTAAGGAAGCTTTCCTTTGCGATATCCATCGAGAATTAAGCGACACCGAACGGATATCTCGAAACGATCTTCCCTACCTGTTTCTCGACAAGCTGATACGATCGTTAACCGTTTCTCGATCGAAACGGCGTCGAAAACGATACGGACAAAATCTCCTCGTACATAGTTTACATTCTGTACGAATTGCGCTCGGAAAAAGCCATCAGAGAGAATATCGGTGAGTTACAACGATACGTACACGATGCGCGCATAAAGGAGGTCTCGAGAAAGGAGAATGCTTGGCGAGATCGATCCGAGCACCCTCGACCGTTGCAATTACTTACAACGAGTAGCCCAGCGAGATTCGATCGAGCCACTTAATTAACGTTTCCTGCGCCGCGACGCATCGTTTCGGTATCCGCGATACGCCGGCCGATATCTCGTCAACGAAAGAAACACGCGGATCGAAAGATCTTGCCAACTAACCGCAACGAATAAGAGAAGCAACCGACTTGTTAACCGGAGAATTTCCGAAGAATTTGACGATGGCGGTGCGGTATTGCCAATCGTCCGTAGGATTTCCTTTGGAAAGTTAACGAGTAAAATTGCGGAAATTAGCTAGGACGGAGCTGCGGTCGTAGCTAATCCGGCAAGAGTAACTCGATTACATCCTGGCACAAACTACCGACGCGACGTTCGTCTAGTTCGGTAGATATCGAAAAGCCAGCAGCCAAACAGACAGACGAACGAAGGGATATACGGGAACAACAAAATCGATACTGTAGTTCGTTCGGCGCCTCGGTAAGAGTGTTAAGGGAAAATGCAAATTCGGCGTTAACGCGATAATCGTTTGATGCGGTTACAGACGGAGCTCTCGCAAAATTTGCAACAACTATCGGAAAGAGCCCGCTCGACGACGGAATTCATTCAGAGGCTCAAGGGAATGACGGACAAAGTGCACGTGAGTATTTACCTTGAACGTTCCTCTTAAATTTCCCCTCGTCAGGTTTGGTCTCCGTGAAATTACGGGAGGACTATACGCGCGATAATTACATCAGCTGCTTCCCTTTCTCTCTTTGCCGCACTCTCCCTTTCTTCTCTTTTTCGTCCGTTTTCCCGTGTCGACAATTCCTGCTCCTTTCGCTCATTCGCCTCTGTATCCGCTAGTTGGTAGCGTCCGCCGCATCGCTTTGTCCACGCTGATATATCGGCGCGTCCGTGTCGCCAACGCCAATACTTCGTCTCAGCGTCCTATGCGTCCTGCTCCTACGCTGGCAATTAGATATCATCGTTTGAAATGACAAAAGACACGCAGCGAATGTACGGTACACGAGGGAGCGATAAATATTTGACGAATCGTGTGATCGTATCCTTTTCGTTCGAACGAACGGAACTTTGACGATTTTCACGTATGTTGACAGGAGGAGTGCGTCACGTTGGAGGAAGAGGTGGAGGATAGGGTGGCGAATTTGGTGAGTCTTTTACAGGCGAGAAAATCTCGACTGATCGAAGCGGCGCGGCAAACCCGTGAGGCGAGAGTGCGTTCTTTGCGGGATCAAGTGGCCAGATGCGCGTCTCACCTACAGGCGACCACCGCGCTTCTCACCTTTTGCATCGAAGCCTTAAAAGAAAACGATAGCGCGGCTTTTCTCCAAATCGGTGGAATGCTCTCTGTCAGAGCTGCTACCGCTGCTGGCTCTTGGGGTGGCGCCGAGGGAGTCCAAGAAATCGCTCGACTGCCGTTGCTCGATCTTACTCTGGATGACAAACCGTTGCGTCGCGCTATCGATCAACTTACCTTTGTTCAGTTGAAACGTAAGCTCTCTCTCTCTCTCTTTCTCTCTCTCTTTCTCATCTGCTTCCCTTTTCCCACTCTCCGCTTCACGTTCGAATCGATCCGATTCGATCCTTTTTTACGCTTTTCTCTGTATCACGATCCCGTCGATTTACTTCCTTTTCGTTTCTTCTTTCTTAACCGCGAGACAAACCAAAGGCTCGAACATCGAGTTGTACTTTGTAACGTGTAAATAAGGATGATTATTTCCTCTTTCGACATCGACATCTCTGGTTTGTCGAGGGTGCAAGAAAAAGAACAAAGAAAGATGCACTGTACGAAAATTGCTTCGTTTCGTGACATTGGTCGAATGTAAACTGTTTGCCTTATGTTGGACGCAGCATCGGAAGGAGAAGAACGATTCCCGATCGCAGGTAATTGGACGAAGGAATCGAAACTTTCCAACTCGCGTTTCTGTTTATTGACGACAAATTTTTGTGTAACTTCACGGTATACTTTTTTAAGTACGGTTTGTTTGAACAGGCGTTTTTGCCTCTCTCTCTCCCCCCTTTCTGTCTGTCTGTTCTCTCTCTCTCTTTCTCTCTTTCAAGAAGGTTAACCCAAGTCCGGACAGTTCGCAAACACGACATCACGCTTATACGCTTTTAATTTCATAAAAGAGTTTCGCGCAAATATCTCCAGCCGAATCGTGTTCTCGAGCGTTCGCCGATCGTACGAAAGTTTCAGTCCCTGCGAGATTCTCGAAGAAGTTTTATCGGCGAGCCTCGTCTCTGCAGCGTATCTAGAGATTCTATGGGTAGTTGGAAGCTCTTTCGCTGGAGCAAGAAACAGCGAAGAATCGCCTTTGTGTTTCTTTCTTTCTTTCTTTCTGATTTTATCGGTTGGTTGTCGCTGGTTGGAGACGTGTAGCTGGGAATTTTTGTAGCCCCTGGAGCCCCGATATTGATACCGGAAGAATGCAGCGCGGAAAACAACAGCGTGACAGTCGCTTGGCAACCTCCACCTGGACACGGAATCGTAGGGTGCGCAGGTCAACGAGGTCCTGCGATCGAGGGGTACCTATTGGAACTGGACGATGGGTGCGGCGGCGAGTTCAGGGTAAATAAGAAATTTTTCGCTCAGCGTCGCGTCCACCGCTCGACGAATATAGTAAGACGATTGGCGAACGATACACGGCGCATCGAAGTTGTATTCCATCGAGAATCCAGCTGTCTGAATGAATTGTCTCGTCGTGTGTTTGATCAGGAAGTATACTGTGGCCGAGAGACGATCTGCACCGTGGACGGATTGCATTTCAATTCTCTGTACAACGCCAGAGTGAGGGCGTTCAATAGCGCCGGGGAAGGCGAGTATTCGGAGTTGATCGGTCTTCAGACAGCCGAGGGTGAGTCTCCCTTTCTTTCTCTACTTTCTTACGCTTCGCCTAGCGTCGCTATATCCCGTCTTTTTGTCATTTTCTCCGTCGTGTCCCGATGCGTTTCTCGCCGAGAGTAAATCGTCGCGGAACGAACAAATATCAACGGTTACCAGAGATGGAGCGACGGCCGATCGATTTCCAGCAGAACGTGTGTCGAGATAAATGAAAACCTCAGCTCGTCGGCGCCGACGACGATATTTGTACGAGACGCGATTGGATGACGCTGACGCAATTTCGAGAATATTCATCGTCGACTAGGATTTATCGAAGCGATACGCGTCTCAAGAGTATATCGGGAACGAAAATCCGATTTGTCCGCGACATTTCGATATACGCGAGCATGTACGGTGTACATATATCGGTATCGCGCGAGCCTTAGCCGTGGTTCCGGTTTCTATCTCGCGCAGTGTTCGATTTCCACTACTCGGAGTGACGACGACATCGACCAGAGCGAGTGTAGTAGTCGCATCGAGTTTGTCCACTCGATTTCGTCGGTCGTCATTCGAGAACAATGGTAGAGTAGAAACCGAGCGACGAGCAGAATCGATCGTTCGATTATTTAACGGCACGGGGATCCGTATCGCTTTGTTGAACAGTGGCGTGGTTCTCGTGGGCGACCGGGGCATCCGGTATACCACAGGAGGTATCAATTTCCGAGGATGCGATGAGCGCGTCCTGCGAAGGCTACGAGCATCGAGTCGTCCTCTCGAGCGTCGGATTTTCACGGGGCGTCCATTATTGGGAGCTGACGATCGATCGTTATCACAGCGACACCGATCCGGCGTTCGGTATAGCCAGAGCCGAAGTATCGCGAGATCGAATGCTCGGTGAGTTGATTTACGTAGCGTCGCCGATCACGGCCACCGAAATTCTCTAACAGCGATTTCACCCGTAGGCAAGGACGACAAAGGTTGGAGCATGTACATAGATCGGCAACGTTCTTGGTTCATGCACGGCGGGGGACACGCGCAAAGAACCGAAGGTGGCGTGCAACAAGGCTCGACGGTGGGCGTTCTCTTGGATCTGGACACGACGCATACGCTTCGTTTCTTCGTCAACGACCAACCGCAAGGGGGAATCGCGTTTCGCGATCTGTACGGCGTGTTTTATCCAGCTGTCAGCTTGAATCGCGGGGTGACCGTCACTTTGCACACAGCCTTAGACGTCCCTCGTCACCTGTTGGCGTTGCACGAGGAATACATGACGGACGCGATTCAGAGCTAGGGGTACCTAAGTGTCCTGAAGAAGGGCCTCTTGCAGGAAGTCGGCTCGCTCGGTTCCGCTTCGGCTCCGACCGACAAATCGTCCAGGGAATTCAACGGTCAGCTCGAGAAGATCGTCGAGGAGTGCCTCGGTGAGACCAACTGATGTACGACCGGTTAACGATGATTTTTCAAATGTAAATCTAGTTTTTTTTTCTGCAGATATCGAGCAGTCACTCGATATTTTATTCTCTATTCGAAAATGTACTTTGTCGGTTTTTTGGAGATCACCGTGCTAGTTTTTGTTTTTACGTTCGTAAATGGTTCGTGGCCTCTCGTAAAGTACACGCGAGGTAACCAGCGTGTGTCTGGTTGCCCGTCGATCCATCCGTTCACGTTCGGCGATATCGTTTCGATGAAACGATGTGCCTTTTAACGAGATTTTGCCAACCTTTCTCGGTGAATAAACGGAATTTTATAAAAGGGAAAGTATGTCTGGACGACGTCGAATCGAAATATCCATTTATTCTATTCTGCAAACGGCGATTCTTACGACGCGCGGAATTTTCTCGAGTTTTCGTGCAAAATCACTGCCAATAGCAAGATTTATCGAATCGAAGACTGCCATTCTCGATAAGTAGGTAAGCCGAAACGTTTTCCGTCTAACGATCATCAGCGCGGTCGTATTCTTATCCATATCGATACGTATAAGTGTAGTAGTCGCGTAGGCGTAAGATAAACCTCTATTGATATTTAGTAAGATGCATTGCGAGAAATAAAAGGAAGGGAGGAACGTACAGAGGAAAAAAGAACGCAAATACGCTACGAAGAAACAAGCACGCATGCACATAAACTCGTAAGCTTTAACGAAAAGTAACGAGTCGAGTAAACGTTTTCTAGTCCCCGATAGAAGTTTCCGTCTACCCTTCTCCGTGTTCGGTTTTGTCGCGCCCATCTTTCCAATTACTTGCTTTAATCGCGCTATTTTTCGTCACTTTTCATGTTGTTGTTTTTCTTTTCTCCCCTTTTCTCTTCACATACTATTTTTTACCTAGAAATATGCGAGCGACCATTTCTCAGCTTCGTTCGAAGCGAAAATTGCGAGTATTCGAGAACTTAAGCTTATTTAAAATAAATGTTGCAGCGCACACTCGTGAAACTGTCCCTCCCGTCAGCGAGAGGGATCAAGATCGGCGTTGTACATATCTGTATATATATATTTCGATTGTATTTCCGATAAATTTGCCAACTGTATTTACAATCCTATCAATAAAACACACCAAAAACTAATATAGGCCGCTCGATGGCGATCGTCTCTATGCTACCCAGCAAATTATACCGATACTCGGTCGCGCATCAAACGCCGCACGACTTGTGATCGAGTAGGAGGAGATGTCGCGAAGTGGACGATAGGAATACAATGTCGAAATTAAATAAAACTCGTTAAAGCGTTTCGCTAATTTGTTACTCCAATGATAAGACCGTTAGAACGTTGCTGATATGGTCTCCCATTACCACTGAGTCGCAGGTTAAGAAACGAGCAAGTAATCTGCGGTTCTGTCGGATGGGAAATATAAGATAAAATAAGCGGAGCTAAGTAGGCCGATAGCTCGAATTACGTCGGTAACGTAATTATCGATGTCACGGTGCTACTTATTCTCTTTGTCCTACTATTTTATTGGCTGGGAAAGTTACAAGCAAATTTTAACGAGATGCGACGTAAACTTTGCCGATGAATATGAAGGATAAAAATCGGATATCGATCGAGACGATACCAGACAGGAGGCAGACCGGACGTTTCGAGTCGGAAACCGTGAACAAACGAAAGAAAATTGTCGCGAAGATGGTGAGGGAGGACGAGAGAGCGAGAGGCCTCGAGTTACCTCCCGCTGAGCAAACCAGAAGCCAGGAAAGTGGCGCAACGCCACGGTAGAAGAATCACCGCGGAGTTTCGTCTTTCACCGCAAAATCGAGCCGGGAGGAAGCAAAGCTTGTGTCTCCGTTTGTTTTTAAAAATCGTAGCAGCTTCCGTAGCGAAACGCGTGCCGGTTGCGCTTTCCCCCTCCTATTCCTCTTACTCCTGTTACTATTACCACCACTACTACTATCGCCACTACTACGTTTTTCCTCTGTGTCGAGAACTGAAATACGCGTTAAGTTTGCATCGAGATACTCCTTTATTTGTGCGCTGAATTATCGATAATCGAAACGGTCTGTTACCGCCAATTCGCGCGCCAGGCCTTTACGCTCTATACCGTGAACAATGGATTCTCTCATTGATTCGTTCGACATGTTGTCCACGAAAAAAAGTTGGATGTCGAAACGAGGATGAGAAATAAAAGCAGGCAAACTGGCATGGGACTGCTATCACCCTATACTCGAGCTAACCAAATCAATCGTTCGATTCATACATAATTACTTTCGGGGAGGTAAAGCTTCGAACAACACCCGTGCGCGTTTAACCTTTCCAGACAGCAGGATGATCGATACAGTGCGCTGTATGAGCGGTGCAACGGGGAACTACTACAACGAGACAATTCTCGTTCTTGTACCTTGATCGATCGATTCAATCTAGTGAATAAATGCGTGAAAGGATTCTTAGGGGAGGGAGTGTCATTTCCGTAGACGATTCCGAACGTTCGACCCAAGAACATCGATGGAAGAATCAAATGCGCCGAAAGTGCGGGGACACGTTCGCGTTCGATTTAATCTCGGATCAGACCAAGGATTAGCAGCGGCCTATCGTGCCCGACCAGCGATTTGTCTGTGCGACAAGAAACGGATTATCGCGTCGCGTTCAACCTATCGGATAAAGTCGAATCCTTCGACGATACACGTACGAGAGAAAGAAAGGAAACGTTCGTTGCGATTTTCACACGGCATCTTCCGTATCGTTTCATTTCGAACGCTAAGATATTTTTTATTCAGATAGATTTCAACCTTTATATTTATACAAACAGCCCGAACAATGAAGAGAATTTTTTGTTTCATTGTTTGTTATTGGTAAAGAAAAAAAATTCTCTCGTCGATTTGTAATAGTTATTCGTAATTAGAAAACAAAAAAAAAAAATAATATTTTCTAATCGTCCAAGTTTTTTTGTAAATTTGTTAAACTCCTACTTTCCATTCCTAATTTCCACGGTTGAAAACTCTCGATGATAATCGGTCTTTCCTGCTAATTAATTACTTGCCTGTATCTCGGATCATTTACTCCTTGCTCCAAAAAGATTCCAAATCAATGGGTTACTGAAATTGTTTCACAAATATGAACAAACTTACGTCGACTTGCCGCGGATCGCGTTCATTTTGCCAATTATTTTCGTCTAAAAAACGTCCAATAAGATCCAATAGAGTTCGTTTAATAGAGTTTCGTTCAACCGAATAAAAGAACGCACCACAAATTGTTCTCGTTTTTCGAATACGCACTCACGATAAAAAATCTCGAAATTGTCGAAGTGGATCGGACGTGCCGTTGATAAACCACGTAAAATTCGTTTGACTAAATTTCACACGATGTCTTTATTAAATTTCGCAGTCAGAAAAGTGATTTATATCGATGGCTAGGGAAATGAACAGCTGTGCGAAGAAGTAAAAGAGGGATAGAGGTTGGAAAGGAAAGAAAACTTCCTACTCATCTCCCTAAATATCCTGCCCTCTTTAAATCTCGTAACCCGTCGAACTAATTACAGCAAATAGAATTGTCTTAACCTCTTATATATAATTGCTAACTAATTTTGTAATTCTATCGACTTCTTCTGTAAATCTTTCCTTCAAACTATCAGGTGCAATACGGTTTGCAATTATTAATCATCATTTGTATATACCAATTTACTATTTTCTTTTTCTGCTTTTTTCGCTTATCTTATGTTACATAGTATTGTTATTTTTTATCCTAAATTCGTCTTCCGGAGTACTCTGTAGTATGTAACCATATGTTCTCATATACGAACAGAAGGGTTCTCTTTCTCGCTAATTACAAATAAGTATTATTACTATTTTAAATGTAAGAAAAAAACTTGTCGCAAGGCGAACGTAATAGAACGGAAACGGAAAATGAATGTAAAATGAGGACGAATCAAAGGGGAGTTTGAAACTTGTAAATTTGCACGATAACTGGCAAATGTCGCTAATTTCGGGGTGCGTTCGATCGTTGAAAACTTGTTCCTGTTCCGCCTCTTTTACGAGTCTTTATCGGTGCGATTGGTGGGAAGAAAATCTGCTCATCTTATCGCATATCGACTACTTATTCTCACTATTCTTTTAACACAGCAACAGAAAAGCAGAGATTCTGCTTGATAAATGCAATGCGTGTTTCAGATACAATAGATTTATTTTCTCAGATCTACACAGGACTTCCGGTGAATTCTCCCTGGAACAGATGTACTTGGAGAAACAGGATATAAATAAAATACATGATATTCAACGTAATAACAAGCACCTACTATTAGTTATATTTTTTCAATTGATAGCATCTATGTACATTGTTTTATATGTTACAGTCGTCGTTATATTATCGCGTACATATCTTATCGTTAGAAAAAATCGCGTAGAAAATAGGTATATTTGCGCACAGTTTCGAGATGGCCTGAAAGAAAGACGCGAAACGAAACATTCAGAGAAGAACCATCGCGCAGCGATTGAGGATACGAGCATCCTATAGACGTATGTTTCGGTACGGTGCGAAATAAGCTACCGATATTACGAAGAATTGTGAAGAATTTTGTTGAAAGCATTGTAAGATGTTTCCAAGTCGAAGATCAATTGCCTGACTTGAGTGTCGGACAACTCGTCAGAAGCGGACATATTGCTAAGAGTTTGCAACCATTCCGCCACTTTTTCTTTGCCATCGAAATCGCTCGGTAATATGCTCAGCCGATTCATTGTGTCCACTAAATCTCTTAAATCTGGATGTAATTGATCCATTGCTTTGATTTCCAATCGCAATTTATCCATTAACGTAATAAATAAAGAAACAATGTCTGCGATGCACTTAGATGTATTTCCTTTGTCATCCTTTATGGTTATCGGTCTGTCTTCCTTGATTCTCTCCAGCGCGGCTGGACAATCTAATCGAAATGCTCTGGCAAACGCGTCTATAGTGGGAAATTGATCGCTTTGTACCTGTACGAATAAGCAACAAGAGGTTACAACTACTTAACAGTTAACACTGACAAGTTTTTTACAAAGTTCTGGTACCTGTTTGAAAGCCGCTCTGTATTGCACCAATAATTTGCTACACGCAGCCGTATACTCCTTTGGAGTTACACAATCTCTGATATAAGCTTTCTCCAAATGCTGCAACGTGTTCACAACCGCATACAAGTCAGCTTGATTATCGTGCTTTTCTCTTTCTCGAGCATTCTTGTAAAGCTTCACTTCTTCGTAAAGTTCTGGTCGATCTTGAGCTATTGACATTTTTATTCCTGCGGCAAAGTAACACACGTTATCGTAAACGCCAGATTTTGTTAGGTTAAGTTAGGTTAAATTAGCTGAATTAGTCTACGGTAAATAATCATTCGAAAAGGGTTATGGGAAAATAAGATAAGGTACAACAAAGGTATACAGCGGGTAACAAGTAAACGATTGCATTGCAATGAAATCTATAATTACATATATATATATATATATATATATATGAAAGAAACGTTAAGTAAAATGTCAAACAACGGGGGTGATAAGAAACTATAAAGGCGTAGGATGAAATATTGGTGGTGTAAATACTTACGTCTTAGATATTTTTCCTTTATGACCCTCGCGATTGCATAAAGCTAAGAAAACTGTCAAAATTATTGTAAAACTGCACGCACGAAAAAGAAATTGATCTAACGATATTACGGAAGGCGTCCTGCGCCAGAAAAATCAGCCATCTATCGGACGATTTTCGTTTTAAAAAAGTCAATTCTACTCTACTCGTATGCATGCATGTGTAATCTGTATGTGTGTAATATGCATTATGCGTCGAGCAAGATACAGGGTAACGTAAATACATAGAAATGCAAAGTAAACAGAGATGTCAGTTTCGTTTAACGAATGATTTACTAGAGCAAATTTACGATAGATAACAGACTGTACAAAAATAGCCTATATTGCGAAGTTAACATATCATTTCTTCTGGATCAACGGACAATTCTTCATAACCCCATTAATAAAGATTAACAAGCCAATTATGAAAAAATAACAATAATAACAGTATTAACAAACGCCACATCGTGTATGATGTACACAGATAAATAACAAGAGTAAATAAAAAATACATTCGATACAGTAGAACGTTAGGTCGAAGAATTTACCGTTGGATTTTTATCCCTATCAGTAGTGTTCAATCGATAAATAGTTTTTCAATAATGTTTGGTTTGTTAAAACGATTTTTGCAAGTCGAAAACATTCTGTTTTCATCGATACACCGACAATGAAAGTCTTTAATAAACAACGTTCTAGACTGATTCAAGTTTTTTTTATACAGTTGACCGTCTGTCTGGCAGTCAGGTACAACACGTATGTAGGTCACATTCAACGTTGATTCTTTGTCGTCTAGAGTTTCCCACGGAGGAAAAATTTGTACTAAGCATTCGAATTTCATTTCAATTCTACCTACTACATCGGGAATTGTCATGATATTTATAAATTTGACGGAGTTACTTCTTTCCCCGTGCGATAACAAATTAAATGGATCCTCGATCACAATTCCCTCCAAAAATTGCCTATTAAAACGCGTTATACATGTTTGCACAGAAACGGTAACGCATGGTATAGAAAGATTTTGGTTCATCGCTTGTTTTAGTCGATGTTTCCATATACGTGCAAACGATATTTGTCTATTAACCATTGACTGCAGTTTCTCCATCAAACTACCCCTATAATGTAAAATGAAGAAGCAACGAATTTATAATCATAAATAACGCTGTTATATTTATAATCATAAATAACAACAAATATTCATTTAAAACTACCTTTTTGGTTTCCTCCTTTTTTTCCCAGAGTCTAAAATAGTTAATTTCATTGTAGACGAATCTGTATGCGTTCCATATGGTGATGTTTTCGTGTTAACGATAATTTCAGTTTGGCTCGCTGACTTGGTATCTGTAACTTGCGTCGAAGTTTGAGAAATATTCTGAGAAGAGCATCGTACATTGGAAAGCGGGTCCGGACACAATTCCGCTTCGGAATAGAACGTGTCATCCGAATCTGTATCGGATGTTTGCGAATGTAACGACG